>NW_022900948.1:8993205-9056193 GCF_012274545.1 Fukomys damarensis | reverse complement strand
TATTTCCTCTTTTCAATCTTCCTGCTTCCTGTCTGCCACTGAGTGTACAGCTATCCCCTGCCATGTTTTTCTGGCATGTGATTTCTGTCTTAGAGGCAATCAATCATGGACCAAATCCTCTAAAAATCATAAGCCACAACAAATCTTTCTTCAAGTTGAAGGCACCTATGTTTTGTTCCAGAGACAGGAAATAACCATAACATATCCTGTGAATTTTGTTTTACTTTTCATTAATTGTTTTCTATTGGAAAATATATCAAATGTGTGATGCGGTTTTTTCCTGATTTTTACTTTTCAGTAATGATATAACTCAGGGCTTTGTATGTAACAGGCAATTTATATAACCTTGAACTCTATTCTCAGAAAATTTATTTTTATTGCCTTCTTCCTCCACAAATTTTTTAAATCTCCAGCTACTGAGCTGTAGACTTTGTATTCATTTGTCACTTAATGATTTCACTGAGGTATACCATAAATACATCAAATGTTATTTTCCTAAAATGAGAGTAAATAGAATTATGGCTAAACAGTTACTTGACCTACAAAAAAGCAACAAAAACAATAAAAACAAAAAACAAAAATGATGGTCAGTCTTTCTCTCTTCCCAAGCACTCGTGCACACCCATTAGATGTCAAGGTGTACTTGCCATGAAACTACAAAATGAAAAACAAGAATGTAAGCAAGAAAATATTGTTTTCTGTTTCAAATACCCTCAAATATATTAGCCATAAAAATAAAATTAAAAAGGTTTCAAAGTTTTATTTTATAAACACAGGTAATATAGCATTGCATATATCTCTGTTATCCAACTTTTAATATTTTTGTGTCTCATTATTAATTCATAATTTGATAATTCATTTATAATAGCAAAACTTTATCTGTTTTGGAGTCTAGAGTATATATTCAGGTTGTCTAAGGTCAAAACCAGGATTTTCTCTTTGTGTGTTGAGATATTTATTTTTTCTGTACATAAATTTATTGAATAGGTAATGGACAAGCTTGTACATATGGCTTTTTGAAAAAGCATATAAAATGGTTTTATAGCCCTGAACACAATCTATTAGTTAATAAATATATGGGTTGGGGATGTAGCCAGGGGTAGCAGAACCTGCCTGACAAGTTTAAGGCCCTGAATTTGATCTCTGGTTCCGTAAAATAAAATAAATTTTAAAAATAAGTATTAAGCATGATAGCATGCTGATATTTCTCAGATTACAGATATAATTATGTAGAAATAGAGCTTTTTGTTCCTTTTAAAATATCAAGTCCACATTTTGTCAAAAAACAAAGCAATTTACATTGCAAAAGCATTGATAACTTCAATAGCATTTGAGTTTTCTTAGTTAATTGGAAAAAACTCAGTCTGTTTGGAATTCTTATTATCAATTGTTTTATTCCAATGAGATCTATACACTCTATTTGCTTGATAGTACTGTATATTGGGGGCACTTACCTAGACAGGATCATCTGCAAACATGACCATCTCTCTACATTGGTATTTGTGTTTCTGATGCAATCTTTAATAGACAGGGTGTTCCATACTCGAGCATGTGGTTTCACTTCCATGATATTTCCTAACTCACTCCAACTCTTTCTCTAATATTTATACATTTCACACCTGTGTTGATTTTATAATATGAGGTCTAATTCTGATAATCTCAGGCTTCAATAAAAAACTCTATGGCCCTCTTTGCCCCTGACACAAACCACCATATATGCCTTTCTCCACTATACTTAAGACCTGATATTAAAAAAATTTATAAGATTGCATCTCCTTAGTATGCTCAAGTACTTAGATATAGGTCACTTGTGGATGTCACAGTTCTTTGGGAGCTCTATCGCTATCATTAGTGTGGCTGATTTTCAACAAAGAAAACATAAGATCCTTCTTTAAATTACTGATGCTATTAAATATATTAGTTTTCTGCTTTTCACCCTCCAATCACCTTGAACAAATGACTAATTCATTCTCCCTATATTTATTGTGCACTTGGAAAATATATTTAAGATCTAATACTTGGTTCTTATTTTTATTTCCTGACTGCTCTGATTACTTATTTAGTCAAAGATATCCTCGTGGCCTAAAAAGAAAAACAACAGTGGATAAATACAGCTAAAGAGCAATAATTATATTATAATAAACTGTATTTTAGCATCACTTTACACTTATTTTTACATTGCTATTCATTCATTTTATGTTGCTTGTATTCTTGCTTTAAAGGCTTATCTTATTACTACCCTCCCCTAGAAATATCTAACAAAGTTTTTTTAATATAAAAATTATTTATTTTTAAGTCCATATTTTTAATTAAATTTAAATGTCTCATATTGTGGCTAAGATTTATTTTGTTAAAGGATAGTATTAGATCTAAAGAGTTTCATTTGAAATTTAACCTTAACTAAATGTCTTTTTTAAAGTACTCCTTTTCCATTAGTATTACTTATTTATTAAATGAGTCATTGAATTCATATTAAAAATAAGAGTATGTAAAAAAGAGACAATTTTGTTAGAATACTTAACAACACATCTCATCCAAAAAACCTAAGAACAGATTTCTTTCCTCTCTTTAGCCAGTATTAGAATCTTATTGCTTTTCTTTACCACAGATATGTTTCTTTTCTTCTGTACTATTTAATACAAACACATTTATATATTCTGTAACAAGAACTGATTTTCTTCTAAAGCAAAATAAATGCAATGAAATAATGTGAATATCACTCTCTAAAATATTAAGCCAGGGTAGGCGACACTTGCTCTCAATTGTAGTGTTGTTTGTATTTTCCACACACTGCTCTTGTTTTTAACTGTTTGAGTGAGAATTTACTTTTAGCTTGATATCTGAATTTATTCAACATATATGCCCATGTATTCTACATGATAAGTGTCAAAAGACTCCTAGATTTTTAAGGTCAAAAGCCTTCAGATAAGGTGGAAATTACAAAGATCTTCCATTGTGAATTTGAAGATGATTTTAATGGCCCATTACATTTCTCAGAATGTTAAAAAACTAGAAGTTCCTCCCAATTTGCAGTCCTTAGATGCCATTTCACAAATTGACTATAAGCTTTTTTCCTACCTGACACTTGGATTTTCTCTGAAATAAATGCTTAGTATGATGTATGAAAGTTCTGTAAGTTTTTAACTAAATGTAATTGTGATGCAAGCATTTTGAGTCCTTTGATACTAAAAGAAAGGAAGTCAAAAAATAATAATTTTTACAATGTTACTGGACCACTGTGATGGGCACTAAACTGAGACTGCAAAGTGATAATTTGGAGAAGCTCAGGTTTCTCCCCCAACAAATGCTGAGCTTTTTCACTGAGTGACAGCAGGTTACTACTCCTCTCTCTACTACCAGGTCTCTACTTGAACTACTTTTAAATTTGATATGCTTTTTTTCTGAATTTCTGAAACTCTGGAGATTGCTGTTTCATAGTGAATAAAATTCTCACATTCTTTAAGGATAAAGAAGCTTAATTTATATAGTGTGACCAAGTTTCCTACAGAGAATAAGATCTGAATAAACATACTTAATGTTTCATGGTTAATTTCAAAAATGTGAATGTGTTAAGAGATTAGAAAATGCAATATAGATAAACACCTAATCTCAGGTCTTACTTCATGATGGATCCCAAATTATAGTTGTTAAAGACACTTTATACTTTTTTCATCTAATCCTTTTATTTCAGGTTTATTAAATTTTCCTTGTGCATCTTGACCATGGAAGTACAAAGAAAAATTAAATGTATTTATATTCCTAATTTGTAGAATAATCCTCAACTCAGAAGTCTTTATAAAAATATCTTTTCAGCATAGCCAATACAGAAAGCAGGAGGACAGAGCATCCATATATCTCACCATGTGCTAAACTAAAATTAAATTGGATTGAAGATCTAAATGTTAAAACAAATAAGGGAAAAGAAAAAAATGAAAAAATTTAAATAATATATTTGTAAATAGGAAAGGGAGGAGGGTGTGAAGGGCAGGCAGGGGTAAGGGGAAAAAATGAGAATCAAGACCAGTCATGTAAAGGTACAAGATCGCAATGATGAAAGTAACTGTACTGTATACCTAAAATGTACCAATAAATGAGAAAAAATAAATAAGTTAAAACAGAAACAATCTGCTGGAAGACTAAATGGGAACAAATGTTGAAACCAAGACCAGTCATGTAAAGGTACAAGATCACAATGATGAAAGTAACTGTACTGTATACCTAAAATGTACCAATAAATGAGGAAAAAATAAATAAGTTAAAACAGAAACAATCTGCTGGAAGACTAAATGGGAACAAATGTTGAAGGTGTAAATCTAGCCAAGAACTTTCTGAAAAAAAAAAAAGACTCAGTGGAACAAGAAATAATACTGAAAATCAACAAATGGGATCGTATCAAATTAAAATCTTCTGAACAGCAAAGGACACAACCAACAGAGTAAAGAGAAAAGCTCAATGGGAAGAAAAATTACCAGTGATTCCTCAGACAAATGATTAACATCTAGACTATATAAAGAACTAAAAATAAATTAGGCTTTCCAAAATAAAAGACCAATTCAAAAATGAGCAACTGAAAAAAAAGAGACACATTAGAATGAGTACAAATGGTTAATGAATACATGAAAATATGGTCACATAGTTGAGCAACAGAGAAATGCAAATTAAAACTGCATTGAAATACCTTCTTAGCCAAGAAAGAATGGCTACTATCAAGAAGTTCAAAAATAAGAAATGCTGGAGTGGATGAGGGTAAAAGAAACCTTCTACTGTCTTTGAGGGAATAAATTAGTGCAATATCTATTTCCACAGGGTGTGTATATTCCTCAAAAAGCTAAAAGTAGAAATTTCATTGCCCTATTTCCCTTTTATGAATCTTCCCAAAAGACTTAAAATTATCATATTATAGAAATATACATGCTCATGTATATAGCAGTACTATTTATAATAGCTAGAAATTGGAGCAGCATACATATTCATCAGTAGATGAATACATAAGGAAAATATGATATTTATACACAGTGGAGTACTACTCTGCTATAAAAAGGATAAAAATTAGACATTCATAGGTAAATTAATTCAATTTAAGAGCATAATGTTAAGGGAAATAAGTTCTGACACACAAGTTTAATGTTACATAGCTTCATTTAGATGAATAAATTATATTTAAATACAGTAAAATATAAATAGGATGTAGTAATTTTGAATAATTAGCTAAAATAATTTTCTGTGGTATCAAAAATATTTAAATACATATAGAAATTTGTTTCATACTAGTTTATCTTAGTTTATTGAAAAGGGAATTTTATTCCATTATGTGTTTG
Source organism: Fukomys damarensis (assembly GCF_012274545.1). Lineage (NCBI taxonomy): Eukaryota > Metazoa > Chordata > Mammalia > Rodentia > Bathyergidae > Fukomys > Fukomys damarensis. The sequence goes on along the minus strand of NW_022900948.1, from coordinate 9,050,875 downwards.
TTAGTTCTTGTTAAAGATCTTTTTTGTTTATGAATAACTACTTTAAAAACAGTGATAAAGTGTGTGAACTACTGTTCTGTTATTAACATATTATGAAAGTATTTTTTTCATAAAATAAAATGTAATTAAAAATTACCTAAAAAGAAAAGTCCAGGCTTTTCTGATTATATTCCTTCTATTAGAAACTTTGGCATTGTTTACTTGTATTGTGTTTTTTAAGTGCATCCTTGAGAAATTTTGCAAATGTTGCTTTGTTGGTTATGAGTTTCTTTCTTTCTTTCTTTCTTTCTTTTTTGTGCCACTGAGCCAAATCCCTGGCTTGTTATATATTTCTAAGGGTATTTTATTTTTTTGTCAAGAAAAAACTTTGCCTTTCCATCAGCTTTGATAGATACTTTTGCAGGATATATCAGGCTCCTTTGAAAGTCTTATATTGTTTGTATTTTTTAAAAGGGGTTAAAACACTTCACTCAACCTCTTCTGACCTTTATATGCTGCACTTCTAATGGACTTTCCTTTACAACTGATTCATTTCTTTTCTCTGGCAGCTTTTAAATTTCTATCTTTCAGTTAAATTTCTGAGATTTTGAGTGTGATATCATAGAGAACTTATTTTTTATCTATGCAGTGATTTATTTATTTATTGCAATTATTTATTTGTATGTTAAATTATTTGCCCATATTTGGAATGCTTTCTGCTGTTGCTTCTGTAAACAAATTTTTATGCCACTTGTGCAGCCTTCTGATTTTTCACTAATTCCAATTAATCTTGCATTTGCCTTTTTTGTGTGTGTTCGACTTCTTTGCATCATGTTGCAGCTAATGAATCCATTTTTCTTGTCCTCTTATTGCTTTTAAGCAATAAGGTATGTGATCCCTGGTTTCAACTATCTTTCACTGCTGACACTCTGTCCTCATATTAGTCTCTTCCTGTGCCCATACTTTCTATAGAATTTTTAATGTCTGGGATTTCTGATTGATACATTTTCATGGAGTCCAATTCTTTGCAAAATTTTTCATTCACATTTTGTTTCATTTTGTTTGGCTGTTACCTTTATGTTATTATACTCTGTAAACCCACTGATTGTTTTTGCTTCATAAGTCCATTTTCAGTTTACTCACATCTTCTATGATCTTATCATTATTGGTCTTTTATATGTCCTTCTTTATCATTTCAGATACTTCATTTGTGCAGATTTGATTTATTTTATATTGATAACCCCTGTATTAGTTTTGAAGGATTTGAGAGGGAGGCACTTTGTTACCTTGAGTTATTATGTTTCTATTTGTGTGTGTGTGTGTGTGTGAGCATGTGTGTGCATATGCACAGATGTTTGTGGGTCTATTATATTGAAAAGACATTTTTTGTAATATGGAAATCTCTTTAGTTTGTATCACTTTTTCCATGACACACTCTAGATGTGGCCTTCGCTTCTCTCTCAAGAGCCAACACTTCTGTTAATCTGGGAGGGGTGGTTGCGGTGTAATTGGACTCAGTTCTCTGGGAATTCCTCACAGTATCGACAGTGATTTGTTGGTTAACAACACAAGAAAAATCTAGACTTTGACATGCAGCAGTAGCAGCAATAACTATATCACCTGGAAATAGAAACAAAATAACACATACACACACAAAATAATATAGTCAAAGACAAACTGGATATTGATGTATATGAATAGAACTAATAATATATCACCCTTAACTATTTAAATGAGATCTTAAATTTTAATGTATACAGACAAACCAAATATTGACATAAGCAAAAATATCCTAAATACAATAATTGTAATTCCACCAACAATATAAAAGAAATCAACAGTAGCAGCATAGAGTTAACTAAACATCTAAAGATCAATAAAGTTTAACAGTTACACTAGTAAAGATAGAGGCAATCAGTAATGGTGAAAGAAGTCTAATTTTAAAAATAAGGAAAGGAAGATGAGGAGGAGATATAACTGAGATAAATAATCCTATTAACTTGTCTAATTCTGGAAAAATAATCTGTCACATGATAAAACAATAATGAAAACCTCAGTTTAAAAATGGGTCAGTTTTCTGCATTGACATTTTTTCCAGCTGATAAAATTCCAGAGATTTTAATGAAATAACTGTATTTGCTTGAAGAAGCTAGTGAACTACTTATTGGTTTTAAAAAATATATGTGCACATTAGGATGCAAAAGATGGAGCAAGAATGAAGAAAGAGGCAGGGGATGGGAAGGTAAAAAATTTGAAGGGAAAAATGCAAAAAGGATTCTTGCCAATGGAAAGTGGAAAAAGAGTTAGAAGGATCAGGGAGATAATACAGGAAGTATAAGGGGTGAAAAAGTATTAATATAATGGAATGATTAAATACGTCAGAATAGTAGGTGATTTGTGAAAAAAATAGATAATTAGGGATACTTTGAAATTATGCAAAAGTTCTGTGTTTCATAGAGCACTACACTAAGGTGGAGTAATGGAACACTTTTATGGTGATTGTCTTTAAGTTAAAATCTAAAAGGTAAGTAGAATTTGTTGCAAAATTAGGAAAAGATTGTAAAGATTAGGCTCTCATCAACAGGGATTACTAGTAAGAAGTGGAATACTGAAAAAAAAAACAGAATAGTAGATAATTTGTTAAAAAATAAAACCATGAGATAATTAGAGATATTTTGAAATTATGCAAACATTATGCATTTGATAGAGCATTAGACTAAGGAGGCATAATGAAACATTTTTATGGTGATTGTCTTTAAATTAAAATCTAAAAGGTGAGTGGAATTTGTTTAGGAATTAGAGAAAGATACCAAGAATTAGGCTCTGATCAAAGGGAATTACAAGTGGTTCTATGTCTCACTGTATTCTTGGTATTGCAACTGTGATATTATTGTAAACTACCAACATCTTCTTTCACCACAAAATGAGTTATACAAATGCCATATTATGTATCAAGAAAATCAAGATGAAGGATCACATTTTATAGATTTAGAGGTACACTAAATATACACAACACATTTTGACAATTAAAAACACTCATTTAGTGTAATGCACTACCAAACATAGAACTGTTGCATAATTTCAAAATATCCCTTATTATCTAATTTTTTTGTTGTTACAAATCATCTACTATTCTGACATCTCTACCTGTAGATCATAAGTATATTAAAACTCAATTTCACAAAATTCATGTTCCATAAAATAAATAATTTGTTTTCCTTCACCTTAATTTTGATGATGCATAATGTGAGGTTCAGTATAACTCATTTTGTGGTGAAAGATTTTGGTAGTTAGTAACAATATCACAGCTGCAATATCAAAGAATGCAGTAAGAGATATAGAACCACTTGCAATCTCCTTTGATCAGAGCCTAATTCTTGCTATCTTTCCCTAATTCCTAAACAAATTCTAATTTCTAAACAAATGCGTCAATGACATTTTTTAAACTTTTTTATTATTCATTAACATTATTGATTCATTCAAGGATACAATGCAATGATATTCATCATTGGAAATTTGGACTTTGACATGATATGTCTTGGTACTTATTTTTTCCCCATTCCCCTACCCTCCATTCAATCCCTAAATCTCCTCCATTTACAAAGACTTTGTTTCCATTTATTCCTTTTCTCATTTTTTCTTTCCCATCTTTCCTTTCCCCTATTCCTCCCAGTTCTCATTCCCCTTTAAAATTTTTCTTTCTATTTCACATTATCTTTATACATTTTGATCCTTCTTTACAATTTGTTTCTCACACCAAGAAACTATTTGGTATTTACACATGTATGTTCTATTTACTTCACTTAGGAGTATGGTCTCAATGTGCATCCATTTAGCTATGAATGTCTCTAGTTTCTCATTTTTTATGGCTGAGTAATACTCCATTTCATATTTTAAAAAATGCTCATCTTCTTTATCCAGTCTCTACTTGATGGGCAATTGAGCTGTTTCCAATTTTAGCTATTACAAACTGTGCTGCTGTAAACATGGGGGCCTATATATTTCTGTGATACGATTTTTTAAAAAAATGTTTTGGGAAGATAGCCAGTAGGGGGATAGCTAGGTCAAATGGAACCTCCAATTCTATTTTTTTGAGGTATCGCCGTATTGATTTGCACAGTAGCCTTACCAGTCTACATTCCCACTAGCAGCACAAAAGGGTTCCTTTCTCCCCACAACCTCACCATCACTTGTTGTTGATTAATTTCTTGATAGCAGCAATTCTGTTGGGTAGAATCTCACTGTTGTTTTCATCTGCATCTCTTCAATGATCAGTTATGTTGAAAAAAACATTTTTTCATATATCTATTTACTGCTTTTACTTCTTTGTCTGATAAATATCTGTTCATTTCAAATGCCTGTTTTTGAATTGGGTCTTTGAATTTGGGGGATCTGAGTTTAAGTCATTTATATATTATAAGTACTAGAACTTTGCTGGAGGAACAGCTGGAAATTTCTTCCCACATTGTAGATTGTCTCTTAGCTCTGTTTATGTTTTCTCTTGCAGTGTAGAAGCTTTTTAATAAGTTGAGTTGGGGCCCAGGGATTTAGCTCAGTGGTTCTGGTGCTTGCCTGAAAAGGGCAAGGTCCTGAGTTTGATCCCCAGTACCAAAAATTAAAAAAATATACCATAGAATATTCATTTTTTCTTGGGCTGGGGATTTGGCTCAGCGCTTCTGCTGCCTGCCTCACAAGTGCAAGGGCCCAAATTCGATCCCTGGTACAAAAAAAAAAAAAAAAAATTTCTATTCCAATGCCTTCAAGAGTTGTATCTAACGTATTTCCCGGAAAGTTTAGTGTTTCTGTTTCAATATTTAGATGTTTGACTCACTTCAATTTTAGTTTAGTGTGTGGTGAAAGATTTGGGTCTATTTTTAATCTTTGATAAGTTGAAGTCCAGATTTTCAGCACCATTTATTAGGAGGCTATCTTTTCAAATTTCTTATACTGTGTCCTGTATGCTTACAGCACAGATACAATAAACATCTAACTTCTGAATACTTTATATCTTTTCAAGAAATGTTTGTACTTTGAATTTTTCCTTTAGTCTTATCTACTAAAATTTTATAATTGCAGCATGACACATTCCATAAAATTTGCTGAGGATTTATCTCAATCTTTAAATGAGAAAGTGACTAAAAGATAGGTTAGCCTACATGAAGAAAATTCAGAGGAACTATCACAATACTTTTATAAAGGATTATTTATATTCTGGGGACACCAGATGCAAAGCATTGAAGGTTGTTTCCTTCCAAAACCTCTAAAAATTAATGTGACAATATTTGGAGATGAAGTCTTTGGCAGATGATTATATCATGAGGCTGGAGCCTTTATTAATGAGATTAGAAGAGGCTGAAGAGGTAGTTATCTTTCCTTTAAAACTGTAAGGATACAATGAGAAATCAACATTCTGCAAACTGAAAGAGGTACCTTCACCAAAACCTGCCCAGCCTGGAATTCTAATCTTTTATTTATAATTGATTTCATCAATACATTTTATCAGTACATATAATTACATTCATCATTGGAGATTTGTACCTTTACACAATATATCTTGATTCTTATTTTTTCCCTGTTCCCCTTCCCTCCCTTCAATCCCTCACCCCTCTCTATTTACAAAGACTTTGTTTTTTTCATTTTCTCATGTTAATTCCATTCCCTTCTTTCCTTTCTCCTACCCTTTCCACTTTCCATTTGCACCTTTTCTTCCTATTTCACATTATCTTTTATATATTTTGATCATCATTTGAACTTTCAGTTTCTCACACTAGAGAAACTGTTCAGTATTTACATATGTGTGCCCTATTTATTTCACTTAAGAGAGTTGCCTCAATTTTATTTGAGTTATTTAGTTATTTGTGGTATCTTTGTGTTAATTTAAAAAATTGTTGCACCAGTGTACACTCTCACCAACAGTGGAGAAAAGTTCCATTTTCTGCACTACCCAGCCATCATTAGTTATTGGTTGATTTCATGATAGCAACCATTCTTTCTGGAGTAAGATGGAATCTCAACATCGTTTTCATTTGCATCTCTCAAATGATCAGTGATATTGAACATTTTTGTATGTTTATTTACTATTTATACTTCTTTGTCTATGTTCTTTATATATTCTAGATAGTAGACCTTGGTCTGAGGAACAGCTGATAAAAAAGTTTTCCTACATTGTTGGTTGTCTCATCATGGTGTTGGTGGTTATGCTTGTTTTGCAGAAGCTTTTTAACAAGATGAGATCCCACTGGTTGATTTTTTGTGATAGTCCCTGTGCTACTGTGGATTTGTTCATGAAGTCTTTTCCTGTGCTGATATCTTTAATAATTCTACCTAATTTATCTCCCAACAAGTTTAGATTTTTCTATTTTAATATTGAGATCTTTAATTCATTTTGGTTTTAATTCAGTGGATGGTGAAAAGATAGGGGTCTAGTTTTAATGTTGACCAAATTGAAATCCAATTTTTCCAGCACCGTTTATTAAAGAGACTATCTTTTCTCCAGTGAGGGTATTTGGCTCCTTTGTCAAAGATGAGATGGCTGAGTGTGTCTGAAGTTGCTTCTGCATCTTATAATCAGTTCCACTGATCCTCAAATCTGTTTCTTTGCCAGTACCATGCTGTTTTCATCACAGTAGCTTTGTAGTATATCTTCAAGCTGGAGATTGTAATATCCACAAAGTTATCTGCTTTGCCTACAATTGCTTTTGCTATTGTAGTGCTCTTCTTATTCCAAATGAAATTTTGGATCATTTTCTCAAGGTCTGTAAAGTATGCTGTTGGAATTTCAATTGGAATTGCACTGAATCTATATAACCAATTTGGAAGTATATCCATTTTCACTCTATTGGTTGTTCCTACCCAGGAGCAAGTGATGTCTTTCCATTTTCTGATACCCTAGCCAGAAGTCCACCCAGACATCTGCAAGTGGTGTGTACAGCCCCTATCCAAAGGCCATCCCAGAGAACAGCTATGTTAGAGGACAGACCATAGCCAAAGGTATACCTAGATACAATACCAAATATTCACAGGCCCCAGCCAGAACCCTGCCAAGGCAACAGAACAGATTACGGATCCAAAAGGCCACCACTCTAAACCCAAAAATTAATGGACTGGTGAGCAGCGGAGAAAAGGTAGCTCAGTGACTTGCTGAGATTTCAAGCCCACTGGGTCAGCCAAAAGTTTCCTCAATAAAGGCACAACAGGCTGCATCTGTTAGAAGAAATTAGAAGACATATAAGTCTCAAAACCAGAGTTCCAGATCTCTTAAGGCAACCCCAAAGGGCAACAAGATGGGACAATCTGATACCTAATGACCTGGACTCCCTTAACTGGCAAAAAAAAGAGGATCTTGAAAAAAAATGAAATCAGAAATAATTTTTTCAGATAACAACAGAGATTGTGTCCATAGTGCCAGACATAATTAATAAATCTAAAGAAGACATGGCACTCTGATCTTTCACTAACAGTTTCAGAAATGTGAAACATTATTGTTTGTTGTTCTGAAGTCATCCATCCAATGTTGGGTACTTTGTCCTGGCAGCCCCAACTAAGAATCTTGACAAAATTATTTTATTATCTTTAATTTTATTTCCCAATGATTTCTTTCCCAATCTATTTAACACTATATGTACTGTGACTCAGTTAATCTCTCAAAATTCATTTTATTGCCTTGTGTTCTGAATAATTCTCTGTCTCAATGTGTTCAAGTTTGTTCTTCCCCTCATGAGAGGCATTTGGAGGTAGTACACAATTTTATTTTGTTTGTAACTTGTACTGGTTTTTCATGAGCTCACTTAATATAAAATTCTAAAGACAGTATTAGACATTTCTTTATTAAGTTGTTTCAAGAAGAAATACAATGGAGCACTATGGTGCATACTTGTAATCTCAGCCACTGAGGCTGTTAGATAGAAGGATCCCAAATTTGGGCCAACTTGGGCAACATAGACCCTGTGTGAAGAAAGAGAAGTATGAGGACAAGGAGAAGCAAAAGAAGGAAGAGGAAGAGAAGGAGGAGGCAGAAAAGGAGAAGAAGATACACAATGCATGAACCACTCTGTAATTATTAACATTATGGCAATATTTGATGATCTCTGTTAAAATAGATCATTTTGATCTTATATTAACCTTTCTAAGGGTCAGAAAATGAAGTGTTTTGAGGATAAATGATTTTGATAAAAATTACCATAAAATAAAGTGATTTATAAATATAGACAAACTAAATTCAACACTACTGTAATATGTCATGAATGAGTTTATTATACCTTTATGAGTGTAGTATTTTTTAAAAAATTGAAAATTTTAATTACATATTAAACTATTAATAAGGAAAATTTTGAATTTATAAACAGAAAAAACACATTTCAAAAAAATACAGTTTTCATCAAGAATCAAAAGTATTTATAGTCAAAGTAGAAGACTCTGCAGTATGAAAATTGGCTCAAGCTTAAAAACTGAAAAAGTTTTTGAATTATGATTGGGTCAATAACCCTCAATTTCTTACTCCTCCATTTGTGCCTTATGTTTGCAATTATTTAGCAGCACTACCTTAATTTGTTTCTGTGTGTGTGTGTGTGTGTGTGTGTGTGTTTGTGTGCATCTGCCAGACATAATACTATGTGTTCAACCATCTGCAGATCTCTCTGTATTGTATCCCTATGGTATACCCACCAACCTGACAATGCAGTTTTAATTATAGCACTACAACTCTGGCAGCGAAAATCTGCCACTTGGCCTTTATTACACTAGAGATTGGTCACAGTTAATTGTATTAACAAACAAAATTGTATTAACAAACTCCATGACTACATCTCCAACTATAAGCTGTGCTTTTAAGAGGAGAAGCAATATTGGATTTACTAATGTCATGCCCACTTTTACCAATGCATTGTTGATGCCTTCATGGATAGTTTGTTCTCTGGACTCTACACAACATGTAAATTTTGAATTGCAGACCATATACACAAACAGGAACAAACACATAAACAGAAACAGATATACAGATGATTCTTTGCGTGATATATAATATTCTTTTTTGCAGCTTTTAAAATTTCTTTATTAATATATATTTGTATTATGTTAAAATAAAATAAAGAAGTAAATTTGAAAAGCCAAAATTTGTTTTGGGCTGGCTTGGTCAACTTAGCTAGATCCTGTGTCAAAATTATATATGCATTTTTATATATATATATATATATATAATGTACACAAATACATAGATCAACATATATTAATAGAAATATGTGTATATGTGTGTATATATATACATATATACATATACATATATATGCAACCATAACTATATGTTATGTATATATATACACACATATGTATATAGTTATGGTTGCAGATGCAGCTGAGTGGTACAGCCATCTTCAGTTCAATTCTCAGTGTGGGGGGGATACACACATACACATACACACACCTAATGTACTATTCTTTAAAGATTACTTGGGAAAATATATCATGTTTGTTTTCAAGAGTGAAATATCCATGGTCCAGAGAAAACTTTTAACAATGAGCCACTGACAATCACATTGTATGTCTTTCACTTTTCCTTCAGAGAGGGTATCTTCTGGTTCATTTTACCCAAATTACTTTACATCAGTCTCTTCATAGCATAGTATTTACATTCATAGTATTTCATGAATTTTAACTGGTCTTTTAAAATATTTGTTGTAACTGCTAATGTATTTTGAAAGAAGATTTTACACAATGTTAATTTTTCCATGTGGGCCAACTGAAGTCTGTTGAACAAGTATTATATTTAAGGTAATCCTCTACACTATCAACTCATTTAAATCTGTGAGTAAAACCAAGTTGAATATGTTTCCCATATCATACAATGAAATCAGTCCTCTCCAGTGTGCATTACCACTATAAGCTTCTAAGTTCATAGAATAAATGCTTTTTGGACTACCCATTTTTCTGGGCCTTTTTATACCTTTTTCTGTCATACATCATGGCAACATATGCATTTCTACATTGCTAGAGTTAACCATAACTTTCAAGCTTCTAAAAGTTATAATAGTGTGAGTTTTCCATATTTCTTGAGATTGTAGATAGGATATCAAACATCATATCCTAGGATGAAGGGTCCATGTTAATGAATTATTAGTTCATTGAGGTAAGGGCAAAATAAAAATATAAGATGCTAGCAATAGGAGTAACTTGCACTTGATGTGGTAGCTGTCTGAAGAATCCTTGAGAAATTCCTAGAAATATAAAATTTACCAAAATGAAATATAGAGTTATAGGAAATATCCACAGAAATATTTTTGCTTAAAATTTATATATTTACATAATCTCTGAGAATATATGAGATGAAAAAACTTCTTAAACAGCAAGTATGCAGTAGGGTTATATGATGTTAAGCAAGATTTTTAATAGTTCAGAATATAGGATGATAATGCATTGCTAGTCTGGAGTTCCTCTGTTAAATGACAAACATACTCAGAATTTCCTCCTATTAAATTTATCTTAGTTTTCCTTTTATTTAGTTATTATACATTTTAAAATGTTAATTAGTATTTAAAATTGCTTAAAATTGAATAACAGAAATCAGAAAACTTTAAGTTAAATTTACTACCAATATATTAAAAGTTGCCAAATTTCCTATTACTTAATTTTAAGGAAATTAGTGGTGGTGAAAGCCTTGAAATTGCTTTGAATAATTGATCATTTTCAGAATTACTTGATAAGGTACAAGAAAAAGAGCTTCTTTCAATCTCTATATATGCATAATTGGTGGCATGCTCATAGTTACAAAGTATCATGGTCATAAAAAGTCTTAATTTTGGCTGTTTGTTTAAAATTCTAGTAGATAAGGTAGACTGTAAAATAACTATTTTTAGAAAAAACCCTGAGAAATCAATATTGCATATGATATGCTGTGCACGGTTATTGAATATCTAGTAACCTTGAAAATCAATAAAATTACTTGAAAATTACTATTGTTTTAATTATGAGTCATAAATAACTCACTGAAATATTGGTAGAAAGAATGTAATTTGTTTTAGTAATTTGACAGCTTAAACTTTAATTGCAAAAATTTTCACTGAGTACTTACTGCAGACTATTGGTAAATTCATTTTTATGTATGAGTAAGTATACAAAATATCTTTTTAATTTTGATTTACTCAATTCAGTGGGGAAAACAATAGTATAGAAAAATGTTTCAGATCACTCTAATGTTCATATTTAACTGAAAATCATATTTGAAGGAATAAAATAACACATTCTAAGAAATCCAGGAATATGTAGAGGAAAGATAAAGTATATTAATAGATGGAAGTTATGACATGATGCTGAAATAATATTTGATATACCTCTTTTGTAAGACTCAGAATTTTGAACTTCCATAAGAAAGGAAGATTGTAAAAACATTTGTGCAAATGAATAACATTATAAAATTTAAAAAGTCAACTAGTTTTTCAGATAACAAATAATGTATTCAAACAGAGGGGAAAATACTTTGAGTTTTTGTACAATAATTCAGGTAGGCAATATAGTCATCGTAAATGTAGACAATTACTAAAAATAGTACAGTAAAAGAATAACTGGAGAGACTGTCATGGTGGAAAGAAGACATAAGTTGCTGAAACAACCACTCTTGAAATAGAACCAAATTCTCCAGTCAAACAACTCTTATGTCAACTGTGTTCAGTCCAATCACCAAATGTGCTGGTGTGTGTTACTTAAAGCCATGTATGCAACAATACATATGGTGATAATCAACTATGGTTATATAATTTTTTAAAGACTGGTAATAAAATTATATATTTAATTTCTTATTTTCTTAGAAAATCGATAAAACATTTAGTTTTTAAAGTTCTACTCTTTAATATATACCAAATTCCAGCATGTGTAACAAATTGCTGAACAAACTTTACATAAATATATTAAAAAATTTGTAGTTGATTTTATTATAGGTGAAATTTTTCTAATGAATAAAAACTGCTTGTGTGGTAATTTGAGTATAATGTCAAAATTACTTATTAAAACATCTACTTTTAGTTACTCAGTGATGAAATATATATGCTTGCAAAGGGAAATTGAGAAGTAATTTAAAAGTTTGCCTCCTGCAGTATATATGGATTATTTAGGATGAAATCAGAATTTTAGCCCATGTAAGCACTTGCCTTTTTATTACAGAATTTGACTGGATATTCATTATGAATATTAATGTATTTTAACTTTTGGGGGGATAAATTAGTTTTTAAAGCTGTATAATTAGAATATAATTATTATTTTTAAGAAAAATCTTAAATTCAAATAAAATATCCCCTTATCCCTTGAAATGCTTTACTACTATCAATTCAATGATATATACATCTCATATAAAGTAAAAATTTGTTCAGTCTTATAATAATTCTTTTAAAAGTTTTCATAAAATTAAAATTAGTGTTTCTGCTCTGATTCTAGGAATCAAAGCACAAGTAAATATTATTTTATTATTGTTATTAAGTAATTTTCAACAGATGCATAAGAACAATAAATTTACAGATTTGTGGAGTATCATATCATGTTTTAATACATATGTCATATATACATCATATAAAGTAAAAATTTGTTCAGTCTTATAATAATTCTTTTAAAAGTTTTCATAAAATTAAAATTAGTGTTTCTGCTCTGATTCAGTACTGGTCTTTTGGAAGATACATTTTCTCCAGATCTGTTTATTGTTTAAAGATAGTCAATCTATGATCAATTAATACATTTTTGTCTGATACAATTCTCTTTTATGATTTTTACCTTTTCTATAAAATTCTGCTAAAACTACTCAATTTTAATGTGTTCATTGATCTGTTTTTCATGAATATATTTATCATATTTTTAGTTTTTAATCTTCTAAATAAAAACTGCATAATTTGTAGGTCTACTTCTAATTTTCTTCCTTATCAGTAATGAATCTTTTCATCTGTCTATTCATACTAGTTTTTACTGTGGACTCTACACATAAAACATACCCCTAATCATGCATATGCATAAGCATATGTTTTATTCATTAAACCTATATTTGCTAATACATAAAACATGTATTTATTAATTTGATACCATTTGAAGTTTCAGTGTATTAATATATGCATGTATATTGCAGTGTTTTTTCCACTTTCCTCAGTTGTTCTTCTTCTTCTTCCTCTTGTTGTTATTGTTGTTGTTGTTGTTGTTGTTCTTCTTCTTCTTCTTCTTCCTCATCCTCCTCCTTCTCCTTCTTCTTCCTCTTCTTTCTCCCCTCCTCTTCCCCTCCTCCTCCCCCTCCTTCTTCTTTATTTATCTGTGTGAGGCATTGAACCAAGGCCTTAAATGAATGTTTTAACTCCAACTGCATCTGCAATCCAAAATGTATAAAGTTTTAATAACATATATATGTATATTATCTGCTAAAAATGTGTTCATTCATATGTTAAGATATGTTGTGAGTTACTGATGACTGATAATCTCACAACAGTCAGCTATTGAATTTCATCTTGTTTTCTTTACAGTTTTGCAATCACTTTTAAGGTTAATGGTGTAGTCTACTCAATGTATATTGCTTTTGTACCATCATAAATTTACAAAAAAGTAAATTAAGTCATCCTAGGCTGGGAACCATCCACAATGAACACACATACATATATCCACGTACAGTGTTTCTATGGTCTCAATGTTTATGATTTCTTGTCTAAGCCTCAAGGGACTTCATTTTGATTTTCCATGATATTTGTTTTGTGCTTGTGGCCTTTCCTGCACTTCTATAACTCAGCAAAAGACTGAAGTCAATTCATTTCAAGTTGCTACCTTACAATTTATATTCCAGTTCCTTAATTACCACTAAAAGATTTTTTTAAAAAAAATCTTAAAACTCATCAGAGATTTTTTAAAGTAACCCAAATAACAGGTGATTCCTGAATTAGCACATGTTCAAGGACAAAAGGATCTATAAAAATTATCAGATCATTTCAGAAAAGATTTTCTGCTGTGAAATTTTAAATTTATTTTTGCTCTTTTTGCATTCATGACTCTCCAAAGACTATAATATAACTTTTATAAATATTTCACATATGGACTTTATATCATTTGCCTTTTCAATATATGAATATATAATGGAGTGTTATGTTTTTCTTTTTTTCTTCTTCTTCAGTATGAGGGGTAAAACCTGGGTTTTTACGTGCCAGACAAGTGTTCTACCACAAACTAGATCCTCAATCTTATCGTGCAATGTTTAAATAAGGTTAAACATATCTATCTCTCAAATGTATAATATTTTGTTATGGTAAAATTATTAAAATTATTTCTATTTCCTGAAATATATTTTATCTATATTGAATTTACTGTACAATATCATACCAAAGCTTTTGACTATGACTCAGTAGCTATTATTCAATTTTTCTATATGCTTTCTGCTCCCATTCTTCTCAACCTCTGATAACTATCATTCTACTTTCAACTTTTATGAGATTTTTAAAAAAATGTTATGTGTAAGTGAGATCATGCAAAACTTGTTTTTTTTCTGTGCCTGGCTTATTTTGTTATAATGATCTCTAATTCCATTCATGATGTCACAAATATCAATATTTCATTATTTTGATAGCTAGAATATTACTTTGAGTTTATGCACTACATTTCTTAATCTGTTCATCGATGTTGAGCACTGGTTGATGGCATTTCATGTTTACTGTAAATAGTACTGCAATATTTTATGCACTCATCAATCTTTGTATTCTCAAGGTTTTCTTCTCCCTTTTCTTGAACATACACTTTTTTTCACACTGTTTGTGAACATGATTTTCTGAAATTTTTACAAATCTCTTCCTTTTATCATTTCTTACAATTTGCCCTATAGTGCCTTACAATTGAGCTTTCATTGATATTGTGAGCTGTGAGCTACTGTTTTAGTTTCAAAGGTTATCCATGGGCATTGTATAAGAAATATGTGGAATTGCACTTTTCCAGAAAGGTCTCAATATTTGCTTCTGCTATCTTTCTTCTGCAAGCACTACTAGATTGCAAACACTTTAACTTGTAGTTTTTCCTGGGATTTCCAAAAAGGAAGCAAAAATTGCACAGAAAATCCTGCTGTGATATATCATGGTTAGAAATTTCATAAGCAATTTCTTTTCCCTACACAGTTCTAGCATAGGAACATATTTTCTCACCACTTCTTTCTATGATTTGAATAAATATTTCATTTGCTGTGCCTATGAAAATGTATCCATTTGGGAAATTTCTGTTTGTATGTATTGAAAAACTTATTTGAAGAAAACTTATAAATACTCTGTTCTCACATAACCAAGCAGGAAATAAGATATAGATACCTTCAAAAAATTTAGATAGCTCCTTCTCTCTGATGATTTTTGTAATGAGAATAGGATTCCTATGGAATTTTTAATTTCACATGTTTTATGATGTGTTATATACACACAAGAGAAACATAATGTATGTATTTACTGTAGTAAGATCAAGATACTACAACAAATTTAAAATATGCTGAATGGTCTATAAAAAACAGGAATTTATTTCTCATAGTTCAAGAAGCTGGGAAGTCCAAGAGCAAGGCATGTGCAAGGCCACTGTTATTTGAGGATGCCAGAGTTGTTGTTCTCATGGGCCTTTTCCTGATAGAAAGCTTATTCATCACTCAAGAAAAACCATCTTTTAACAGTGTCACTGCGGATTAGTCTTCAACAAATAAATTTTGGGGGAACACAAATACCCAGAACTTAGCAATATCATGTCCCCTACTTAAAAGTTCATTTTTAAAAAATTGCAATGATATGAAAGGAATGTGTATTCAATAGAAACAGCGCTTCAAATTTTAAATTTTGCTCCTATTCTGAGAGAGCAATGTGTAGTATAGCTTCTGGTGCCAGGCGGTGGGCAGTGAGCCATAAGTCTGGACAGAATGTAATGACACCGTCACAGTAGTACTCCCTGTCTTCAAGCAATTAAGTTTAACTGAATGGTTCAAATGTTTTGCAGTTTCAGTGTCCTCTCAGCTGTTGGATTAATAGTAAGCAAACAATTAAACATATATTTTCATGTTCAATATAGTATTCAATAAATTACATGAGATAATTAACACTGTAATATAGAATAACCTTTGTGTTGAAAGATTTTGTACAGCATTAGGTTAAATGAACGTGTTTAAGGTAGAACAGAATAGTGCTTTAGGTGCGTTAAATGCATTTTTGACTTGTGATGTTTTCAAGTTGTAATGGTTTTATTGAAATATAATCCTGTCCTAAATCAA
The DNA here is from genome assembly GCF_012274545.1 of Fukomys damarensis. Classification (NCBI taxonomy): domain Eukaryota; kingdom Metazoa; phylum Chordata; class Mammalia; order Rodentia; family Bathyergidae; genus Fukomys; species Fukomys damarensis. The sequence goes on along the minus strand of NW_022900948.1, from coordinate 9,034,671 downwards.
GGAGCTGTATTTATTTTATATTGTATTTTTCTGAAGGTACCTAATTGGTTAAACTACTAGAGGGTTTTTGTTGTATTTGCATAATTTATGTAAGTACCATTACTATACACTAGAAATATACATTAAATATTATATATAATTATATATAAAAATAGAATAAGTTGCACATTATAGTTATTAAATTTGAACATATTCAGTTTTATTTTATAACTTAGTATCTTAACTATCATATTACACTATCTTGAATGAATAAGCTCTGAATTAAAATGATAAGTTCTGGGATAAAAGAAAAAGTTGTTTTCTTGCATCAATTGCACATTAGTTATTAAATTTGAACATATTCAGTTTTATTTTATAACTTAGTATCTTAACTATCATATTACACTATCTTGAATGAATAAGCTCTGAATTAAAATGATAAGTTCTGGGATAAAAGAAAAAGTTGTTTTCTTGCATCATATGACATGTAAGTAGTTCCATTCAATTTAACCTCTTCCTTTGCATAATAAATGCAGAAAGATAAATGTTCCTATTAAAATACAGGAAAGCGTGGTTTACTTCTATTTTAAATACGTATGTAAAGAAATATATACATATGTATGTATACATACATATATAATATTTAAAACTGTGTCATTTGGTAAAATATTGTGCTTTAAATAATTACAGAAAATCTCCTGAAATCTACAAATTTAAACTGGGTTTCTAAGAGTTTAAAGTGAATACACTTGCATTGTAATTTGGTACTATACAGGAATAATATGAAAGTATCATTGTTTCTCATACTAATAAAAATTCATATAAAATAATAGATCCATGCATATGGGGATTTTTATTACAATATATTTTAATGATTACTGTGCTTCTATGACTGAAGACATTTCTCATTAAACTACATATTCAAATAATACTCAGGTAAAGTTCCCTGGAATTAGATATTTCACATCAAAAGAATGCAGCATGGAATACTAGCTGCAGCATAATTTTTAACACCTTTCACCAGCTCTGAGTTATTTCCATTATTGAAGTAATTCACTCTATATTTATTATATTTAATAAAATAAATGTTTTAACATATGCAAGGAATCACACTATAGTTAAACTTAAATTTTAAAATTAATATTTCAAACAATTTTATTGTACAGTTAGGAGGGTGTACAACCTTTGGAGCAGGAGCTAATGAAAAGGAGTTAGCATGAGTAATTCACTGGAGGCAGGATTTTAAAGAATATATTCCTGTCCCTAATCTTTTCTCCATTACTACATTTTGCTTCCTAGATGTGGTGCAATGATCAGCTTTGCTCCACAACACACATCTACCCCCATCATGATGTTCTGTCTTGAAAAAATGAAGCCAGATGACCACTGACAGAAATCATGACCTAAAATTAAATTTTCCTTTACAGTGATTTATGTCAAGCATTTTTACAACAGCAGAAAGCTAACACAATATGCTAAATTCATTCCAAGATACACATAAGAAGCTAGTTGTGTTTGGCAAGTATGAAGAACACTGAGTTAGTAATAAAACTACATAGTAACCAATATGGGCTGAAAATAGTTGAAGTTATTTGGTCCATTGGATAGAAATCATTTGCTTATCAAATACTGTAGATAAGTATTTTTATTTTTTTCTACTTCTTCTGAACATAATATATTCCTCAAAGGTAATACAAACCCAGCACTGCACTAAGAAAACAATCCAGTAACATCTATAGACTTTATTCGCAGTATAAAAATACTTTTCTCATTTTATATATATATATATAGAGAGAGAGAGAGAGAGAGAGAGAGTATGCCTTGATGACATTTTGTTAACTGTGCAAAATGAGCATGTAATGCATTGTACATATTTGTGAAATGAGGTGAGGTTTGAAAGGGGTTATGTAACAATACAAAATAACTGTAAACAAGATGGTAAAATTCTGCCACTCCTCAAACAGTTCAGTTTCCCTTTGTAATTGCCCCTCATATCTCTCAAGTGTGAAATACTAAGATAAGCATGTTTATAAGCATGTATGCATACACATGTAATTATTTCATCGAAATATTCCAGCACCATTTTTTCAATATACTATCCACATCCCATGGACCATCCTTTAATTTTCTGAAAACTTGATCATACAAGTGTATATCCATTTCTAGCTATTTTCTGCTGTTCTTTTAATCTATTTTTGCCTTTCTAGGAGTACTATATTCTTAGTAAATGTAATTGTATAACAGGTCTTGAAAGTACAGGCTGATCTCCAAGTTTACCCTCCAAATTGACTTACTATTCTCTCTCACTCTCTGTATATATGTGTATACATATATATGTGTGTATGGATATATGTTTGTGTGTGTGTCTGTGTTTATGTATTATTATGTGGGTTAGATTGGGGGTATTTTTTTCTAAGCTTGACAGACTACTACTATATATCAATTTTTTCAGTGGAGTCAAAACCACTCAGCTTTTCTGAAGGAAAAGATCTAAAACACTATGTCTTGATTCAATTTATTTAATATCAGATGATCTCAAATTGAATGTACCTTTAAAAACTGGAACTGTTGAGAGTCATTCTATATGATTTTTGGAGAAAATTATTTCATAATTAAATTGTAGTTAGGGCCTATCTAAAGCCTAGTGTCTTGCATGCAAGCCACCTATGGTTTATGGAAACATAACTCTGGGTGCCTCCAGTCACAGTTGTGTCCTGAATGGTCCCATGATGCTGTGATGCACAAAGAAAGATTACATCCTCTGATTTACTGTTTTGAGTTGGCATCATACAGAAATTAACAGCCATATTGGTCTAGAAATGTTAATATTTTTTCCATTTGTACAGGGGTAACACACTGTACTAAATATGTAAGGTCATATCTATGTGGTTCGATTATAGAAACTAATAAATTATTCTCTAAATAATGAAAAACAAGAATAAGATAAGACTACAAAAGCAAAAAGCAATTTAAATATGTTCAGGGACCATTTTCATCTTCAGAATTAAGGATTATTTTAATTTTACATCATTGTCTTTTCTCTTTTACTTTCCTTTTTAGTTTTGTTTTAGGATTCCCTATTTTTAATGTTCATACAGAGATTTCTTTAACTGAAATACCAAATAGTTTCTCTGGTGTGAAAAACTATAATAGCACACAGGATACTAATAGATAATTAATAATGTGAAATAGGAAGTAAAGGGCTAAAGGTGTGGGGAAAGTGGGAAGGGTGGGGAAAGGTAATAAGGGAGAGGAAAATAATATGAGAAACTGAAAAATGGAAATAAAGTGTTTGTAAATGGGGAGGGGAGGAGAGGGTGAAGGGAGGGCAGGGGCAAAGGGAAAAATGAGAATCAAGACCTATTATGTAAAGGTACAGAATCCTAATGATGAATGTAACTGTATTGTATACCTAGATTGTACCAATAACCTCAATAAAAAAGAAAAATAATAAAAGATTACATCCTCTGAAGACACCATGGTTTCTTGAGGAGGAAGCAGTAATAAAAAAGTCTTGCCTAGAGGAAAGGATACACTCCTCATTAACCTGCTATCTCTTTGTCCACGGAACTATCCGCATCAACATAAGAGAGCTTCATCACATAAGGTCACCGCTGCCCTATGAGTCACCCTGTTGTCCCTCGATTATTTTGTGCATCCAGTAAAGAGTGGCTAGCTGTGTGTCTTTGTCATTGCCCATTCTGACATTGACCTCCCAGCTTCCCACGTACTTTGAAAGTATGAATCTTTTTCTTTCTTTATCCATCACTGTACCACTCTCTAGGCAGATCAGACGACTGATCAGCCAATAATATGGAATAAAAAGAGAATATATCCAATCGTAGCAGACATGATTACATGTCTGTGATAGAACCACTTCTAAATTCTTGTTTATGTTTTCAGTTTTCTCTCCTTCATTTGAAATGATGTGATGCCAATAACTGACTTTTGGTTCAATTACTCTGTTTTTATTTCACTTGACCCACTCACTAATGTTTTAATGGTGTTATATTCTTTTTCATTTTTACACTTTCAAAAAGTTATTTTTTGGTTTCAATTTGGAAAGACATATGCATAATGAATGAAAGGAGGAATTCAAACAGATATTTGTATACCATGTCATAGTAGTCAAAGAAATTAAGCAACTCATTTGAGTATGAACAGATGAATATACTTGTTAGTAAGATTCACTTGTTTTTTAAAAAAAATACCTGAGAAAAACAACTTAAAGGAAAAAGATTTATTTTGGCTTATTTTATAAGTTGTAGTCCATAGTCAGTGGTTCCATTGTTTCTGGCCTGTGGGGCAACAATTCATCATGGTGAAAATGCATGATAGATCAAAGGTATTCCTCACCTGTCTGCCAAATTGGAGAAAAAGACAGTGAGAAAAAGGACAGGATAATATACACCCTGCTAAGAACTACCTCTAATGAAATTCTTTTTTTTAAATTAAGTTTATCGGTGCATTTTCATTATACAATACTGTTACAGTCATCATTGGAATCATGTACCTTTACATGGCATATCTTGGTTCTTATTTTTCCCCATTGCCAAGCCCTCCCGTCACCCGCTTCACCTTTCCCTGTTTACAGAGACTTTGTTTCCATGTGCTTCCTTTCTCATATATTCTCTTTTCCCTTCTTACATTTCCCTTACCCCTCCCACTCCCCCATTCCTTTAAGATCTTTTTTCCTATTACACAATGTCAATTATACATTTTGAACCTTATTTATACTTTTAGTTTTTCACATCAGGTAAACTATTCTATATTTACACTTGTGTCACCTCAATGTGCATCCACTTAGCTATAAATGACTCTAGTTTCTCATTCTTTATGACTGAGTAGTATTCCATTTTATAAAAAAGAACAGTCTTTATCCATTCTCCATTTGATGGGAAATTGGGCTGTTTCTTAGTTTTAGCTATTAAAAACTGTGCCGTTATAAACATGGTTGGATATATATTGTTGTGGTATGATCCTCTGAATTCTTTTGGGAAGATATCCAGCAGCTGGATAGCTGAATCAAGTGGAACTTCTAATCCTAGTTGTTTTAGGTATTTCCATACTGATTTCCACAGTGATTGCACCAGTCTGACTCCAACCAATAATGAAGAAGGGTTCCTACCGCCCCACAACCTCATTAGCATTTGTTATTGGTTGAGTTTTTTGGTACATTTTAGGTAAACAGTACAGTTACACTCATCACTGATATCTTGTACCTTTACATGCCAGATCCTGGTTCTCATTTTTCCCTTACCCCGGCCATCCCTTCACCCCCTCCTCCCCTCCCCATTTACAAAAACTTTATTTCCATTTTTTCATTTCTCATATTTTGTTTCTTTTCCCTTATTTCCTTTCCCCTTCTTCCCCTACATGTTCCCCCTACCCCTACACCTTTAAGCCCTTTTCTTCCCATTTCACATTGTCAATTGTGCTACTAGGATCTTATGTACAATTATAGTTTTTCACACCAGAGATTGATTTCTTGATAGCAGCCATTCTTTCTGGAGTGAGGACGAAGCTCAGTGTTGTTTTCATTTGCATTTCTCAAGTGATCAATGATGTTGAACATTTTTACATATGTTTATTTGCTGCTTTTTACTTCTTTGTCTGAGAAATGTCTGTTCATTTGAGATGCCCAGTTTTGAATTGAGTCCTTATTTTGGGGAGGTCTGATTTTTTTGAGAGTTTTCTACATTCTAGATAATAGACCATTGTCTGAAGAACAGCTGTTAAAACTTTTTTCTCACATTATGGTTTGTCTCTTAGCTCTGTTGGTGATTTCTCTTACAGTGCAGAACCTTTCTAATAAGATGAGATCCCACTTGTTGATTCTTTGTGCTAGTTCCTGTATACTGAGGATATGTTCATAAAGGTCTATTTCTATGCAGATAACTTCAAGAGTACTACCTTACATACCTTCTGGAAAGTTTAGTGTTTATGTTTTAATATTTAGATCTTTAATCCACATGGATTTTACTTAGTTCATAGTGAAAGATAGGAGACTAGTTTTAATCTTTGGCAAGTTGAAATCCAGTTTTTCCAACAACATTTATTAAAGAGCCTATCTTTCCTCTAGTGAGGATTGTTGGTTCCTTTGTAAAAAATGAGATAGCTGATTACATCTGGAATGGTTTTTGCATCATCTAATCTGTTTCACTGATCCTAAGATCTGTTCTTTGGCAGTACCATGGTGTTTCTATCACAGTGGCTTTGTAGAATAGTTTGAAGAAGAGGATTATGATACACCCTGCCATGTCTCTGTTGCCTACAGTTGCTTATGCTATTCTAGGTTTCTTCTGATTCCAAATGAATTGATTTTTTTCTCTAGTTCTGTGAAATGTAATGTTGGAATTTGAATAGAGATTGGATTGAATCTGTATAGGAGTTTTATAAGTGTGGCCATTTTTACTATACCAGTTCTTCCTATCCAGGACCAAGCAATGTCTTTCCATTTTCTTATATCCTCTTTGATCTCTATATTCTGAGTGTTATTGATGAACACGTTATGATACACATTTATTGTAGCCTATTTATAAAAATATACAGTGTATATATGGATAAATATTCTCAGCATTAAGACTGAAACTATTGATTGACATAGTAAGTTGGTGAATCTAAGTATACTGAGTCACCAAAAACATACAAAACCAATGAGTCCACTTAAATGAAAATATTAACTGATTATACCAGAAGTGGAACAGTGGTGTTTTGAGTTTGGGATCAGGGTGGGCAAGAAAAATGGAATGGAAAATATGACAAAATTTGGGAGTAATGATAAGAAATGTGCTCATTATTTTCATATATTAGTGGTTTTATTGCTATAAAATTATTAAAAATTATCAAAATGAAAACCTGAAGGACAATCACATCACATAACAGAGTAGAGACAAGCAACAAAAGTGTGGCCTCTACAGAAGGTGGAGTCAGACACCTGGAAGAGAAAGAAAGAGATGAATTTTCTCGAATTCAGAAGGAGCTGACAGGAAGGCTGCAAACTACAGAGAAGCTGGACAGAAAGATGCAGCACAGCACAGAGAAATGAACAAGGCATTCTGTAAGGCTCACCAGACTTCTGTAATGACCCTGCCTCTGCTGACTCAGGGTGAAGACAGAGAATATGGCCATTCCAAGGATAAAGCTGTGTTCAACTAAGAGAAGCCTATGGATATAATTTGCTGCAAGAACAGCAAGGTATTTTATACTGGAAGTTACTTCTTCTGAAAAGCAGGCTAACAATGGGGAAGAAGTCCAGTAAAGAACCTGGAATCTTTGAGCAGTTTTAATGGAGCCATTTGGAGAGGGGGCTGACTGGGATTTAACTGCAGAGCAACTGTACAATATGTATACTCCAGGATTTTGGTGTCATTCTGTCCTAGTGACTAGGTAGGAGATAACCAGAGGTGATAGTGGTCCATAGGGCCCAGGCTGGGCATAGACATGTTGAGAAGTTTAAGTACAGACTGAGTGGGAAGCAGGGGCCCTGTCTTCCATGCTGAGAAACCAGAATGGGTATATGTGTCTTCCAGAGGTGGCTGGGCCTGAAAGTGGTAGCATCAAGTCCAGCAGATTGCTTAGACTCCCATCTCCAATCCCACTGCCTGCATCAGGAAAGACATTCATGTTGAGACAATATGAACAAGGATATAGCTTCTCTGGGAATGTTGCCATGATTTAGTGTGTGTAGATAGGCAAATTCTAGAGCATAGCTGCACCTCACAGACCCACATGTGAAAAGCTAGGCAGAGAATGTGGTGACCTAAAGTACACAGAGGGCTGAGGAAAGTGGGAGCTGCTGCATAACAGTCTTAGGTCAGACAATATTGACTGTCATGCATGGTCATTGGGAAAGGTGGGCAGGGTCCAGTATTCACACACAGCAACCTGAGATCTTACCAATGGCACATTATCTCTCCCCCAGTACGCTAGATTGCAAGACTGCAGAAATGTACAGAAAAAAACTGATATAAAAGCACCGAGGAGTCCTTTGGACTCTTTTTCTTTTTCTTTTTGCTGTTTCATTGGTTCATTGAGGTTTAGGTTATTCTTTTCCATTTTCTTTTTAATTTTTTTCTTCTAATTTTTCTTTTTCATCTTCATCTTGTTTTTGTTGTTGATACATATACCTAATTCTAGTGGTTTATTTTTATCCCTTAATAGGAATTTCCTTTTACTTCTTTATCTCACATTTAGTGCCTGCTTTTCATCTTTCTTTCTTTTATTTTTAAAATATCCTTGTTTCATTTCCCCATTCTCAATCTCTTGTATCTGTACAAACATAACCCAAATTTGATTAATCTTTAGATTTTTACTTAAATCTATCTTATGTGTTGATTTTTTTATTTTAGTGGGGGTGTAGTTGTTGCATATGTGTTAATTGCATGTCGATACTTAGTTGGTAATTGTGTTTATATGATAATTAAGTAATTGTATATCTCCTTTCTCTGGTTAAGATGCTATATCATTTGTTCTTTTGGTATGCTAATATCCAGCTTGTTTTTGACACTATTATTTATATCTGATTTTGTTTCTTTCCCCATGGTGTAATAAATTTTGGTATTAATTGGTTTTCCCTGAATTCAAATATCTGTAGTATCTTTATGTAATGAACAATATTGTGGTCCATTCCCAGAGAACTTCATGCTGGTCCAATTACTATGCCCTGCCCTTGCAAATTAACAGATTTGACTGCATCTTGATAAAAAGGCAAAGAGCTATGGTTAGCCAAACTCACAATGCATCACTAAAAAGTAGCCACTAACTAAAAAGATTCCAATACTAACAAACAGTCTTTCCAGTACAATCAACCCCAAATCTCAATACAAAAAGCAGAAATTAAAAATTAGAAACATAAGACAAGGCAACAAAATGCCTTTAGAGACTCTCATCTTCCACAAAACTGATCAGTGAGACACCAAGGAAGAAGAAGTCAAAAAGATACACGGGAATTTTTTTTTAAATGGTAAAACAGGAGATATAAAATGGATCAATATGGTGTTCAACAAGCTTGCAGAAGATATAAGTAGGCAGATAGTAGACTAAATAAAACAAGCAGTAGGTTTACAGAGGAATTAATAAAACTAAATTAAACAAAATGATAAAAATAAATAACCAATTTAGCAAAGAATTAGAGCTCATGAAGAGACATTGAATAGAAATCCATGATATGAAAAATCATATTAAAATTATGGGCAACAGAAGTGATGAACATGAGAACAGACTGTCAGAACTGAAACAGGATTGATGCTGATGACCATAAAATCAGAGATGTATTTTATTTATTTACTTATTTATTTATTTGTTTATTTATTTATTTATTTATTTGGTTCCAGGGGTTGAACATAGGACCTTAGACTTGGAAAGCAGGTGGCAGAACCACTGAGCTAAATCCCTGGCCTCAGAGATGCCTTTAAAAAAGAGTGAGAACATGAAAAATGGATCAAGTAGCCACTAGATGATGCACAGACTACTTTAAGATTAACTGAAATTAGTGACAAATAGGAAAACAGCACAAATGCCATGACAAAAACATGTTCACAGTAATAATAGCTGAATTTTTTTTTCCAAATATGGGGAGAATATAACATACAGATAAAGAATCATACAGAACCCTAAATGGACAGAATCAAGAAATGATCTTTTTAGGACACAGTCAAAATTTCTTAAGTGCCACACAAGAAAAGAATCTTAAAAATGTTAAAAAAGAGCAACAAATTTATAATTTAAATATATATTTTAATTATAAATATAAGCACGTTAAAATTACAGTAGATTTCTCAACACAAACTTCAAATGCCATGAAAACTTGGAGTGAAGTAGTTCACACCCTAAAAGAAAATATTTTATAATTCATCCTGATATATTCTGCAAATCTCTCAAATTGATCAGGGATTAAGTTCTTTCTATGATGAAAAAAAAAAAACCTTAAGAAATTTATGACCACCAAACTAGCTGCCCAAATGTTTTCCAAGAATATCCTAGAATGAGACAAGCCAGCAATGCCAAAAAGTCTAATAGAATTCATACAGGTGAGCAGTAAATCAGAAGGGGAAAAGGGATGAGAATAATGCAACAGCTTTAATAACTCTTAATGAGATTGGGTCCCCAAATAATGGATATACATTGGCATAATAGATTTTTTAAAAACTGTATGCTGTCTATAAGAAATGTTTTTAATGCAATATATATTTATAGACTAAAATTTAAAGGGTGGAAAACAACATTCCACACAACAGGAATACCAAAATAAGCCAGATTAGCTATACTATCCTAGAAGAAGTGAACTTAAATCAAAATTGTATTAGAAGAGGCAAAACGTCACCATATGTGGTGGATTGACTAATGGTCAATGTGTAACATCCAGCTGAACTGAATCAGCATGGTCTTGGCGTGGAGGATCCACCTGAAGATTGTTACCAATAGCCATAAAAAGAGAACTGTAGGGGAAAATCTTGGCCTATTGATTTTCTAGGAGAAGTTTGCTGCGGATGGCTTTCTTGATGTAAACTAGGCTGTTCTCATAGGAGGAAGAGCATGGGACTTCGTTGTTACTGGGGATGACTGGTACTTTCATCAAGGGAGCTCTGATCTTTATCTAAGCATCCCTTCCTCGCTCCAATGTGGATCTATCAGCTTGGTGGCAGAAATCATTCATCTCACCAGTATACATTTTCTGGCTTCCACCACTGGCCTTTGGGCCTTCTAGGTATACATGCTCAACACAGACAAGCATGATACAGTGCCATGAGCTCTAGACCATGGGCTGGACTTGAGGATGATGATGCCTTGGACTCTAAGCTTTTAGCTGGATTTGTGTTGCATCCTCTGGGCTTCTAGTGTTTGGTTAATCTCTTGCACTCCCTTGTATTTGATCTCTGTGTAATTATTATAAAATAATGTTATAATTTATGTCTTCTGTATGTAATGCATTCCCTTGCCAAATCCTGCTGACTGCAACACTATATATTGGTTAAGGGAATCACTGAACAGTGAGTGATACAAATTATAAATATAAATTCACCAGTTACTGGGGACCTGGATTCATAACACAGACACTATGAGATACTAAATAACAGATAAACATCAACATATTTGTAGTCAGAGACCTCAATAATCCACTGTCACAAATAGATCAATTGGCCAAATTTAAACAAAAATTGTCATACACAAATCAGTAGAGCATACTTAAATGAATGCAGAAAAATCAAATTATCTCATCCATACTATCAGATCATACAGCAAAGTAACTAGAAAGCAATGCAATGTAATTAGAAAGCAATGGCAAAAAACCCCACAGAAACTATGCAAACACATGGAAATTGAATAATATACTCTGGAATATTCTCTGGAATAATCACTAAATCACTGAAGAAATTAGAGAATTCCTAGAAGTAAATGATGATGCCAGTACAATATGGCAGAAATTGCAGGACAAATAAAAACAGTTCAAAAGAGGAAGTTTATAGCTATAAACACATATGTCATAAAAATAGTGCAAAGACAAATAAATAACCTAATTATGCAACCCAATGTCCTAGACAAACAAGAACAATTCAGATTCAAAGTTTGTACAAGGGAAGATATTATAGATTAGTACAGAAATTAATGAAATTGAAACTAAAAATACACAGAATAAATTAATTGAAGAGAAAAATAAAATTAAAATTATTTTATAAATCTTATCAAATGAAAAAATACAAATCAATGCAATTATAAATAGAAAAGGCAAAATCACAATGGGCAACACTGAAATCTAGAAGATTACTAGTAACTACTTGGAAAACCTGTGCACCAATAAACTGGAGAATCTAGAAGAAATGGACAGATTTCTAGATAAACATGAAAAAACAAAACTGAATTGGGAAGGTATAAACACTATGAATAATCTAATAGCAGGCAGTAAAATTAAAGCAGTAACTTAAAAAAAAACAACTAAGTAAGTAAAGGCCAGAGCCGATGGATTTACTGCTGAATTTTACAGAACTTCAGGGAGGATATGATGCCAGTACTTCTCAAACTCTTTAATAAAATTGAAAGGAAAGGCACACTCCTAAATTCTTTCATGCAAGCCAGCATTTCCCTGGATGCAAAACCATTTAACACTACTAAAGAAGAGAATTTCAGGCCAATCTCTTTACTAAACCTAGATAGAGTACTACTCAATAAGAATTGGCAAACAGAAGACAATAAATCATTAAAATATATGCATTATGACAAAGTAGACTTCATGCCAGGGATGCAATGATGTTTCACTAGACCCAATTAGTGAATGTAATACATCACATAAATAGTAGCAAGAACAAAAGCAACATGATATCTCAATAGAATCAGAAAGTTTTTGACAAAATCCAGCATTCACTCATGAAGGATACCCTAAAGAATGTAGGTATAGATAAGCATTATCTCAATCTAATGCAAGACATTTATGACAAACCTAATGTTAATGTCATATTAAAAGGGGAGAAACTGAAATTTTTCCCTCCAAAATCAGGAAAAAAGATAACAAATCCACTATAATTCCTCTTGTTCAATGTAAAATTTAAAATATTAGACAGAGCAACCAGACCACATAAAGAAATAAAAGGGATTAGATGCAGATAACAGCAGCTTGGGCACACAGGCCCCAGCCAAAGCCCTGCCTGGAAAATGGTTGTGCATGTATGTAGGCTACAGATACAGGTCCACCCAAAAGCCATCCATAAAAGTTTGCCACCCCATCCAGAAGACACTCAGACATCAGCAACTCAGGTGCACAGCCCCATCTCAAGGTCCCTACCAGACAACAGCTGCGCAGATGGGCAGACCCCAGCCAGAGGTCTACACAGATACCATAGCTAAGAGTGTACATGCCCCAGCCAGCAACCTGCCTGAACAACAGCAAAAGGCAGGGATCCATAAGGCCACCATTTGGAACCCAGAAATTGGTATACTGGTGAACAGCAGAGGGAAGGCCTCTCTGAGGCCTGCTGATAATTGAAGCCACTAGGTGAGCAAAGAGTCCCCTCAATAAAGGTCCAGCAGGGTGTATCTGTTGAAAAGGGGATACACATTAATAAGACTCAAAACCAGCCTTCCAGATCACCTAAAGCAACACCAAAGAGCAATGAGATGGAACAGTCTGAAAGTTAACTACTTGGACTCCCTTAACTGGAATTCAAAGAGGATCTGGAAAAAATAACCAGAAATAATTTCTCAGATAACAACAGAGATGGTGTCCATAGTGAAAGACATGACCAATAGCTCTAAAGCAGAAACAGATTTTTAAAAATAGGAGCTGAGAAACATGATGTGATCCCTGCATAGGAAATAATTTGAATCCATAAAACAGATGCAGATATTCAGAACCTTAAAAACTCCATTGAATGTTTATGCATCAGAATGAGGCAATGTGAGGACAGAATATCAGTTATAGAGAACAGGATTGCAGTTAAAGATCAGGAAAATAAATTTTCATAAAATAGTAAGAGACCATGAGAAATCAATGTGGCAGCTGCTAGATGATGCAAAGAAGATTGATTGACATTAATAAAGAACAAGGAGATAATACACATGGCATTAATAAAAAGTCTCACAGAAATAATAGAACACTTCCCAGGTAGGGAAAAGAATTTGACATACAGATAAGTGAGGCATATAGGACTCCAACTAGCCATAATAAAAAAAAAAAACTACAATTATGCATATAATAGTCAAGATTCTAGAAACTCAGTAAAAGAACAAAATACCACAAGCAGTTAGGGAAAAGAAACAAATCATATGCAAAGGAAAGCTCATCAAAATCATAGCAGACTTCTCAAAACAAAGCCTCAAGAAGAGCCTGGAATGAAGAATTTCAAACTCTAAAAGAGAACAGTCTCTAACCCAGAATGATGTACCCTGCAATACTATCTTTCAAAATTGATGGAGAAATAAGATACTTTCATGACAAAAACACCTTAGAAACTTTATGAATACCAAATCAGCATTCCATAAAATTTTAAACAATATCCAAGGAAAAGACGAGGATCACAACCGCAGGAAGCTAGGAGAATGAATCCATCAGGCATGACAAGAAATTAAATACAAACAGGAGAATCCAACAACAGCAAAAATTTCATGAAAGGATAAGTCAATAAATATCAGTTATAAGCATCAACCTATCAATGCTAATGGTCGCAATTAATCAAACAAAAGAAAAACACTGGCAAAAAGGGTAAAAAAGCAAGATCTAACAAAATGTTGCATCCAAATGGATTAAAGATCTAAATATTAAAACAGAAACATTAAACTTGCTGGAAAGTAAGTTAGGCAGAACTCTGGAAGACATTGGTATAGGAAAAGACTTTATGAACAAATCCTCAGTAGCACGGGAACTAGCAGATAGAATCAACAACTGGGATCTCATCTTACTAAAAAGCTTCTGTACTTCAAAAGAAACCATTAGCAGAACTAAGAGACAATCTACAATGTGGGAAAAAATTTTTACCAGCTGTACCTCAGACAAAGGACTATTACTAAGGATATATAAAGAACTCAAAACAATCAATCCCCCCAAATATAAAGACTCGATTCAAAAATGGGCATCCGAAATGAACAGACGTTTCTCAGAGAAAGAAGTAAAAGCAGCAAGAAAATATATGAAAAAATGTTCCACATCACTGGTCATTCGAGAGATGCAGATGAAAACAACACTGAGATTCCACCTCATCCCACAAAGAATGGCTGCTATCAAGAAATCACACAATAACAAATGTTGGTGGGGTTGTGGGGAGAAAGGAGCCCTTCTCCATTGTTGGTGGGAGTGCAGACTAGTGCAACCACTATGGAAATCAATATGGAGATACCTCAAAGAGCTTGGACTGGAGGTTCCATTTGACCCAGCCATCCCTCCGCTGGGTATCTTTCCAAGAGAACTAAAAGAATCATATCACAGAGAAGTATGTGCACCCATGTTTATAGCGGCACAGTTTGTAATAGCTAAATCTTGGAAACAGCCTATTTGCCCATCCGTTGGAAACTGGATAAAGAAGTTGTGGTTTTTCTGTAAAATGGAATATTACTCAGCCATAAAGAGTGAGAGAATAGATTCATTCATAGGAAAATGGATACATATTGAAGATATACTCCTAAGTGAAATAAATAAGTCCCACATGTGTAAATACCAAATAGTTTCCCTGGTGTGAATAATCTGCAACAATGCATAAGATTCTAATAATATTACTGACTTTCAGAAATTTGAAGAAAGGAGCTAAAGGTGTAGGGAAGGTGTGATGCATAGGGGAAGAATAAAAAGGGAAAAGAAAAAAATGTGAGAGAATGAAAAGATGAAAATAAAGTGTTTGTAGATGGGGAGAGGAGAAGCGGGTGAAGGGAGGGCAGAGGTAAGGGGAAAAAATGAGAATCAAGACTTGCCATGTAGAGTTACATGATCCCAACAATGAATGTAACTGTACTGTATCCCTAAAATATACCAATAAACTCAATAAAATTAAAAAAAAAACAATTCAAAAAGAAACTCAACAGTGAATCCTCATATTAGGAAAAAAGAGGGAGCTCAAATAAACAACAAAATGCTGAACCTCAAGCCTCTAGAAAAAGGAGAGCAAGAGAAACCCAATCTCATAAAAGGGAGGAAATTATAAATATAAGAAGAGCAATCATTGCAATAGAGACTAAGAGAAAGAAACAAACAAAAAAATAAGCAAAGTGTTGGTTCTTCAAAAGAATAAACAGAATTGACAAAATCCTTACCCAATCTTATCAAGAAAAGGAAGGAAAAGGCCCAAACCATGGCAATAAAAATGGAAACAGTGAAATTACAGCAGACCCAAAAGAAATTCAGGGGATCATCAATACCAACTTCAAGAACCTATAAGCCAATAAGAAGGAAAACATAGAATACATGTACAGATTTCTAGATACATATGAATTAACAAAGTTGAACCAAGAAGACCTAAGTATTCTAAACAACCCAATATCAATCAACAAAATTGAAAACATAATTAAAATCTTACCACCTAATATAAATCCAGCTTCTGATGGCTTCACTACTGACTTCTACAAGACATCCAGAAAACTGTCACTACCATTTAAACTGTTCAGTGAAATTGAAATGAAAGCAATACTGCCAAATTCATTCCCAGAAGCAAATACCACCTTGATTCCAAAAGCAGAGAAAGATTTAACCAAAAAAGAGAATTACAAGCCAATATCTGTGAAAAAAATGCAAAAAACTTCAATAACACACTGGCAAATAGAATTCAGATGATCAACAAGAAAATCATACACCCTGATCAAGTGAGATTCATCCCAGGGATGCAAGGATGGTTCAACCTATGCAAATCAGTAAATGTAATACAGTATATAAACAGAGCTGATGATAAAACCATATGATCATCTCAATAGATGCAGAGAAAGCATTTAACAAAATCCAACACTCATTCATGACAAAACACACTACAGAAAATTGGAATAGACAAGTCTATCGCAACCTGATAAAAGGCGTCTGTGAAAAATCAATAGCCAGTTCAATCACTGGTGCCAAAAAAAGAAAAAAAAAAAAAGAAAAAAGAAAAGAAAGAAAGAAAAAGCAATAGCCAACTTCATACTAAATGGCCAAAGCCTGAAATCTTTTAACACTAAAGCCAGGAACAAGACAGGGATTCCACTATCAGCACTCCTGTTCAATATAGTTTTGGAAACATTAGCCAGAGCAATTAAACAAGATAAGGAAATAAAAGGAAAAAATATAAGAAATGAAGAAATTAAATTGTCATTATTTGCAGATGACTTGTTACTATGTATAGAAGATTCCAGAACTCCACCAAAAGACCTCTAGACTTAATAACCAAATTCAGTAGAGTATCTGGATACAAGGTCAACACACAAACATCAATAGTCTTCCTGTGCATGCATAACAGACTCCCTGAGAGAAACAAGAAAAACAATTCTTTTCACAATAGAATACAAAAAAACAAAACAAAACAAAACAAAAAAAACAAAAAAAAAACAAAAGCAAACACTAGGAATCAACCCAGTGAAAGAAATAAAAGGCTTTTGCTCTGAAACTACAGCACACTGAAAAAGGAAATTGAATAAGATTTCATAAAATGGAAAGACATCCCTTGATTCTGGGTAGGAAGAACTGATATAGTGAAAATGGCCATATTCCCCAAACTACTATAGAGATTCAATATCCAGCAGCATAATTCACTGAACTTGAAAAAACAAACCAAAAATTCATTTGGAACAAGAAGATACCAAGAATAGCAAAGCAATTCTAGGCAATAAAAACAAGGTAGGGGGCATCACAATCCCCAACATGGAACTACACTACAAAGCTACCATGATAAAAACAGCAAGGATACTGGCAAAGAAACAGAATCAGTGATCAGTGGAACAGATTAGGAGTTGCAAAAGCAATTTCAAACATTCTCAGCTGCCTCCTCTTTGAGAAATGAGCCAAACATCCTCACTGAAGGAAAGATAGACTCATTAATAAATGGTGCTGGAAAAATTGGGTTTCCACTTGCCAAAGATTAAAACTAGTCTGATATCTCTCCCCATGAACTAAACCAAAATAAAAATGGATTAAAGATCAAAGTATTAAAATAGAAACACTAAACTGGCTGAAAGAGAGATTAGATAGAGCTCTTAAAGACTTTGGCTTCAGAAAAGATTTCATGAACAAAACTTCAGTTGCATGTGAACTAGCCCCAGTAACCAACAAGTGGGATCTCATCTTAGTAAATAGCTTCCACACAGCAAGAGAAACCTCCAACAGCATGAAGAGACAACCTGAAATGTGGGGAGAAACTATTCCCAGCTGTGCCTCAGACAAAGATCTACTATCTAGAATATAATTTTAAAAAATTAGATCTCCCAAATTTAAAGACCCAATACAAAAATGAGCATCTGAAATGAGCGGACAATTCTGAGACTAAGAAATACAAATAGCAAATAAACCTAACAGATATAGTGAAGTGAGAGGGAAAGAAGATTAAGGGGATAAAAATATTAAGATATGTCATGTATATGTATGTATTCTTCATTAGGAATGCAATCATTACATACTGCAGACATACTAATATAAAGAAAACATTTATATTATATATATTTGAAGAAATTAAACAAAATATTTTAATTAACATTTAATAAACATTTCAGGAAAAATCACACCATTTTTAACATAGTTTATTTTAAACTAACATCATTTCTAAACTCTTCAAAATATTAAAATAAATTACCTATACTTAAAAAAATTAAAACAAAAGCTAATAAAGTAAGTATAATACTGATCCAGAAGGGATATGAAAATTTAAATTCGAGAGCACTTTGAAGGTAGTATAGATTTAATAATCAATATCACTTAAGTAATAATTTTTACTGAGCATAGGGAAATTAAAAAGCAAGAAATGCTCACCTTATTGACAAAAAGCTTAGCTAGAAGAAAATTAATGAGTTCATTTGGTGTCATGTGATAAACTGGAGGAGATGCTAGAATCATAAACATTCTCCAATTCATTGTTAATGAAGATTTTATATTGTTATTTCACTGCAGACTTCCAAGCATATTTCCCTCTAATATACTGTCAGCAGATGAGGACAGAAGATCACACATTATTTATCTTTAGGTTTCTCCTTGAGAAAGCAGGATGTTTAAATTCTTAGATAAGGGTGGATTCTAAGATTTCTTGAGAATCTATCACTTGTTAATGACATAGCCGGTACTGAAAGCAACTGCCTTATTTAAAATTTGTAGAAATAGCAAAAGACAAATATTATTTTATTTCTACACATGCTGAAATTGAAAATGAAGGAGATGTACTGATTATTTTATGGCTGCTACAATGATGTACCTCAAACTGAGTGAATTAAACAGTATAAAAATTTCAAACAATTGTGGAGGCTAAAAGTCCAAACTAAAGTTTTCAGTGGTGTTTTTTTTTTTTTTCTTCTGAGGGCTCTCTGTTTGCCTTATAGGGATGTCTTCCCTTTGTCTTTAAAGTATTGTCACCTTGTAAATTTTGTGCTCTAATTACTTTTTTTTTTTTTTTTTTTTGGTACCGGGGATCAAACTCAGGTCCTTGCACTTGCAAGGCAGGTCACCAAACTGCTGAGCTAAATCCCCAGCCCCTATGCCCTAATATCTTATTAAAATAATTTTAGTTAGATTAGGAGGCACCTTCATGGTTTTATTTTACCTATTTAAGCTCTGCATCTACAAATATATTGTGTTCTATGTCCTGAAGATTAGAATTTTAATACATGAATTTTAGGTGACAGGGACACAATTTAGG
Source organism: Fukomys damarensis (assembly GCF_012274545.1). Taxonomy (NCBI): domain Eukaryota; kingdom Metazoa; phylum Chordata; class Mammalia; order Rodentia; family Bathyergidae; genus Fukomys; species Fukomys damarensis. The sequence goes on along the minus strand of NW_022900948.1, from coordinate 9,015,412 downwards.
CCACAATAGAACATAAAATATCTTCACAAAAATTTCATACATAAAATGGTAGAGCCAAGATATCATAGTTTTATTTTCACTGATTTTTCTTAGTAATTATTAAAACAAAGGTTGAAGCCACTTGGATGAATACAAGAGTTACCTATCAATTATTTACTAGTACATGTTATTTGGAGATATTCAAATTAATATTAAAGTCTCTGCCTATGAAATATATAATTTTCCACAAATGACAAAGGCAATGTCTTACTTTTATTTACACATTTCTTTCAAAATATGATACTTTGTGCATAGAATATTTCAGTTGCACATGGGACTTCAGAATTCTGGCTCTTATATAGTAATTGCAAAATCTGTGGGAGCCACTTTTTCATTCATTCAGTTTTCCCTATGATATGCTCATTTTTTTCTTTTATTCAAGTTAACCATTTTATATTTTGATTGTAAATTGTTACAAGTATTACTGATGTTAGGTTGTTATATTCAATTAAAAAAATTTGTGGTCTCATTGTGTGGCTTTTAGTCTAACTTGCCTATTATACCCTCTTCTGATAATTACTGAGTATTTCAGGAATGATATTTGTGTGCTTTCAAAACTGAAAGTTCTGAGACTTCACCTTACTATCAAATAAATCTGTTAGCTTGATGCATTTTCTTGGATGCTTACAAGAGACATGAGACTTCTGGGTCAGAGACAAAGATTTTATTAATTACCACAGAAAAGCCCCATAAGCTTCATGTTTACTCTTGTTACTTGTCTTTTCTCAGTCCAGCAGGGAGACTTAGGTATATCTTGATATTTTACACATGGTGGATTTGTGTCATAGCAGAAGAAATATTCGGGTTTCTGCGTTACATTCATTTTTGGAAAGTTGATGTGGAACAAAAGTTGTTAGAGTGCTTGCAAGAAGTGTAAAAATTAAAAATATATAGAGAATTAATTCTCAATATAGAGAGCCTTGAATGAATAAGAAAAAAGTTATCTTATATCTGCTTATTAAGTCAAACATCTTCAAATATTTATGCAGTATGAGTAAATATAGCTTTAAAAATGTAAATAAATTATATTTCAATAAGTCTTTTAGGTTTTGGCCTCAGTGATTTAAAAACAAAATGATATTTCAGCATTCAATGGAAAAATATGTTTTTGATTCAGAAATAGAGTATATATTATTCATAAATACTCTTTTTTATTAAAAAGTTTATATTTCAGTGTAAATGTGCACAGCTAATATATCACATATTCTAACAGCTAAAAAAGCAATATTTTAATAAGGTAATATGTGAAAGGTGTCTGCTCAAATATTGTTCCTATATTTTAATCAGAGCATAATACCAAATATTTATTGAAGAAGTGCATGACTTGTTTTGTTTGCTTAGTAATAATCTCTAATTTATATTAATTAGACAATTGAGATAGAAAAATACTATTTTTCTATTTCTTTGTATTCTTACTGTAATTTCTTAATGAGGTATATGTATATCATTGTAATAGGTGATCTCAACAATTTTATTATTTACTTAAAGCTGGTGAGGGCAGCAGCATAATTATAGTTAGGTTGGCCAAAGGCTTCAACTAATTAGATGATAATGAATAAAGCAATTTCCCATTTTTGGACAAAATTATCTGAGGCTGGAAAATTTGTTTTTATCATTTTTGTACATTTGTTTGAAGGTCTTTATAATTTTTTAAGTACTGGAGATTGAACCAAAGATCTTCACAGTAAGCAAGAAAGCCTTTTGCCCAGTTGTTGGTTTCTTTGTTTTTTTTTTTTTTTTTTTTTTTTTTTTTTACACAGGATCTCACTGAATTACTGTGCTGCCCAGGCTGGGCTCAAACTTGCCATCCTTTTGTCTCAGCCAACCAGAGAGCTGGAATTACATGTTTCTGCCACCAATAACATTTCTAAAGTTCTTTTATTTTAACAGGAGAAATTGCTAGTATTTACTTTTGGTAAGAGGTTTTTATGACTTCAAAATTTTAAAAAGTAATATTTGCCATTTTCAGTTGTTTCTTCAGGCATTTTATTCAACCAGGAACCATTGTGTGATGACTGAGTTATAGGTCAATGTGTTTCATGCACAAGTATACTGAAGTATGAAATGTTAAAGGAGCTCAATGTCTATATCATGGTGTTGATTGAGAATAACTCTCCTATCAACACTTATGAATTTCCCCTCTATATCTAATACATTGTATATAATTTACCAACAGCGGAAGCTTTGTATTATGAACATGACTTTCTAAGTAGATTATATATTAATACACTATAGGTTATTTGACTTTCTGAAATCTAAGTATTATACAAAGAAAAAAATACTTTAAATTTACAAATTGCTCTGACAGCTTAGTTTATTTCTAAATTGTTAGGACTCAATCTGAAGTTGTACCTTTTATGTAAATCTTCTGGGTTTCTCAGAGTGAGAAATCTTGCAATCTTTGTTGTTTTATCACATAGATTTTTAGCACTTTAATATGATAATGGGCCATTTTCATTCAAGCCCTACCAAAGCATGATACTTTTTAACATCCCCATTACTTCTGCTATATGCTTCTGCTATATGCTTGTATTTGATATATTGGTACTGTTTTATGGCATGTTTATCCTTAGGAGGCATGAACAATGAGATAAAAGATATTAAAGTGATTGACTTTCAGAATAAGTGGACATCTTGTTTAGAATTGCTTGTAGTGCTGGTTTTGTATTCATGTAGTTTCTTTGTCATGGAAGTATCTTATTTCCTCATCCATTTTGAAAGAGAGTTTTGCAGGATACATCAGTCTAGGTTGGAGGTTGTTCTTTTTTAGTACTTGAAATATCTCACTCCAGGATCTCCTTGCCCTAAAGGTCTGTGATTCTGATGGGCTTTCCTTTGCATGTGATTTGTTTCTTTTCTCTTACTGCTTATAGTATTTTGTTCTTCTCTTGGGTTTCTGGGATCTTGATTATTATATGTCTAGGTATAGGTTTTTTTATCGTGCCTAGTTGGAGTTCTATATGCCTAACTTATGCATATATCAAATTCTTCCCCTCTGTTTGGGAAGTTTCTGTCATTAATTCTGTAAACAGCTTTTTTAAGTCATTTGTATTTTCTCCTGGTACTTCATGGTTTCCTATCAATCTTATGTTATTCTTCTTTGCATCATCTAGGAGTTGTTGGATCAATTTCTCATGATCCTCTACTGTTTTTAAGAGACCCCTCTTTTCACAGTCCCTGACTGCAATCATCTGACAGTCTATCTTCGCATTCTTTTATTCTGTTGCCTACACTTTCAGTGGAATGTTTAATCTCTTCAATATCTGTTTGAATCTGGTTTATGGATTCCATTTCTTTCCTATGTTGGGTATTTATTGTTTCCGTTTCTTTCTTATGCTGGTACCTGCTTTATGATATGTAGTAGTGACCGTGCTTTATCAGAGCTATTTTTAATGATATTACTCTAGAATGTTCTCTTTCCAGATGATAAGTAAGATGCTAATAAAAAAAAATGGTGCCAGACACCACAACAGCAACAGAACTTTGCTGTTTTCTGGGTATTATTCTTTTCTTTGTTTTTTGTTTGTTTTTTTTTAATGGAATGTGCTGAATGTCTATAATTTTGTTCAGATGACTGCATAACCTGGAAAAGCTATTGCTGCTATTGCTGAATAACATACTGCTATTATTGGTCTATATATATATATCTATATATATATATATAAGGTTAGAGAAAGTGGCAAGGGTGGGGGAAAGGTAATAAGGGAGAGGAAAAAATAGGAGAATTTGAAAAAATGGAAATAAAGTGTTTATAAATGGGGAGGGGAGGAGAGGGTGAAGGGAGGGCAGGGACAAGGGGAAAAATTGAGAATCAAGATCTATCATGTAAAGCTACAGTATCCCAATAATGAATGTAATTATTGTATACCTAGATTGTACCAATAAATTCAATAAAAATTTAAAGAAAGAATAAGGGGACATTGCAATCTGTAAATGCAATGCTGGTGCAGCAATAAAAATATAAATTTCTGAAGAAAGTGCAAAAAACCATTTTATTTTTCATGAAAAGATTAACATGTTAGAAGAGATAGATTACTTAGAAACATCATTTTAAGAATAAAATAAATACTACAAATGGAATTATATATATTTCCACATCTTGCATAGTAAATGCATTAGGCAGAAATTAGCAACTAACAATAATATCTGATTCAAAAACAGGATTTGCAACAATTTTGATTGGAAATTTCACAGAAATAGCAGATGACAATAATCTAGATTGAAGAAATAAACTAGGTTTGGTACTGGGGATAGAACATGAGACCTTGCACTTGCAAGGCAGATGGCAGAACCACTGAGCTAAATCCCTGGCCCCAAACTAAATTTTAAATCACTTCTTCACTATGATATTTTCTTTTTCATATTTCCTTTGGATTAAATTCCAAGCCTAATGAAATATTGAATTTTTAACTATTCATTGCATATTGGTAACCTTAAAGGTAATCTAGATATAATTGCCTCATACCTGAATAAAATAGCTGTGGATGGTACATTTCCCCCCCTTTGTGGTTTCTCTGTAAGCTCTATCCTAAAGTAGACGTTTCAAGACTACTTTATACCTACTCAACTTCCTTTGTAATCACTGACTTCAAACTAATAATCCATATATTCACCTACCTAATGTTGACTTGTGAACTGCCATTTAGAATTCCTACAAGAAAGAGTGAATAGGATATTTGTAGTTGGATGTGCATCATGTAACACATGCTAACATATATTAATAATGGTGAGAAGGGAGGCAAAGCTAAAGCATAAAGTAAGTAATATTAAATTGATGAAAAATTATATTATGGTTTCCTTATTGGCACTGATTCTTACATGTTTTTAGTTTTATTTTTCAATCTATTGAATACAACACATTGCATATAATTGAATCTCTTTTCAAAAGAGTCTATATTTATTAGTGAGGATTCTGAGCCCTATATACATTCCATAATGAATAGATAGTTGTCAAATTATAAGATACAAGTAGCCAATAAATACATGAAAAAATGTTCAACATCACTGGCCATTCTAGAAATGCAAATTAAAATAACATGGAGATTCTATCTCATACCAGGAAGAATGGCTACCATCAAGAAAGTAACCAGTACCAAATGATGGTGAGGATGTGAGTAGAAAGGAATCCATCTTCATTGTTAATGGGACTATAAACATATGCAAACAGTACAGAAACCAGTAGAGCGATTCCTTTAAAAAGTAAATATAGACCTTCCATTTCATACAGCTATTCTTCTAGGTATCTTCCCAAATGAGTTAAAGATATCATATCACAGAAATTTATTGAAATCCAAGTTTTGGCAATGTAATTCATAGTAGAAAAATCTTGGATATAGCCTATGTGTCTGTCAACAGATGAATGGATAAAGAAAATGTGGTATTTATACGTAATAGAGCACTACTTTGCCATAAAGAAGGATAAACAAGGAGCGGCTGTGGTGGGGATGTGAGGTGAGGCAAGGGGGAAGCGGCGGTGCAGCTGGAGAGAGCAAAGCCGGAGCAGAGCACCTGCAGGCACAGGCGGAGGCCCCCACCAAGGCGATTCGCAAGAAGAGCACCAAGGGCCCCCCACTCCCACCAGTCCTGAGTCACAAATTCTTCCTGCAGAATCACGCAGACATCGGCTCCTGTGTGGCGATGGTCTTCCTGCTGGGGCTGATGTTTGAGATAACAGCAAAAGCTTCTATCATTTTTGTTACTCTTCAATACAGTGTTACCCTCCCTGAAACAGAAGAACAAGCTACAGAATCAGCATCCCTTTATTACTACGGTATCAAAGATTTGGCTACAGTTTTCTTCTACATGCTAGTGGCGATAATTATTCATACCATAATTCAAGAGTGTGTGTTGGATACAATTAACAGATGAATGCACTTCTCCAAAATGAAACACAGCAATTTTAATGAATCTGGTTAGCTTAGTGCATTCTACCTTTTTGCTTGTATTTGGGGTGCATTCATTCTAATCTCTGAAAACTACATCTCAGACCCAGCAATCTTGTGAAGGGCTTTATCCCCATAACCTCATGACATTTCAAATGAGGTTTTTCTACATATCACAGTCGGCTTACTGGTTTCATGCTTTCCCTGAACTCTATTTCCAGAAAACAAAAAAAGAAGATATTCTTTGTCAGCTTGTCTACATTGGTCTTTACCTCTCTCACATTGCTGGAGTTTATCTTTTGAACTTGCATCATCTAGGACTTGTTCTTCTGGTGCTGCATTATTTTGTTGAATTTCTTTTCCACATTTCTCGCCTGTTTTATTTTAGTGATGAAAAATATCAGAAAGGATTTTCTCTGTGGGCAGTTCTTTTTGTTTTGGGAAGAATTCTGGCATTCATTCTTTCAGTACTCACTGTTGGCTTTGGCCTTGCAAGAGCAGAGAATAAGAAGCTGGATTTCAGTACTGGAAACATCAATGTGTTGGCTGTTAGAATTGCTGTTCTGGCATCTATTTGTATTACTCAAGCATTCATGATGTGGAAGTTTATTAATTTTCAGCTACAAAGGTGGAGGGAACACACTACTTTTCAGGCACCACCAGTAGAAGGAAACTACCCATGACTAAAGGCAGCTGGTCTTCTGGAAAAGGAACAGAAAATAGTATGAATGGAACAGTGACATCAAATAGAGCAGACTCTCCCCATAATAGGAAAGAGAAATCTATATATAATGAATCAGAAATTAATTGATCAATGTCCTCAAAGAAATCTGCTTTTTACTATATCTTTCAGCACTAGATATTTTTCTGTTCTTAAAAATACAGTTTCTGCTCTTTGATTCTTGCTACTGTACTGTTTCATGCATTTTTTAAAAGGGCATTTGAGGGGAGGATGATTACTATGAGTGAAAAAATATTTTAGCTTAGACTAAGCTACCTGCCTTCAAAATAGTTTAGGAACAACTACATATTTTATTTTGTTTTTTAATCTTCAAACATTTTTCTAATGATTTGGAGGGAAAAAAGCTATTTGCAGAAATTCCACATATCAGTGAAATAATTTCTTGCACTCACCAATTTTTTATATCAGTAAAATGACATGTTTCAACAAGGTCATACTTTTTAAGTTATCTTTCAGGGTAAAATGGAAATACTATAAAGTCAGATGTCAAACTTTAATATGTTTTCAGTGTTCTATATTTTAAGAATATTTGTAGCCTTTACACCTGGGAAAAGCAATTTGTAAAATCACCAAAATAATTGTGTGTTTTATTTTATACATAGAGATTGTTAATGTTAATCTCCCATTTAAAAAAATATATATATATACTAATGGTTACAACGTGATGATTTTTGCCATATATAGAGAATCAAAATATCTTAATGTAAAAGTACTTGTGAAAATCTTTCTTGTGCATTTTTAATACTCAACAACTGCTAATCAAAATATTGAAGAGGAAATCCAACTTATATAGTCCTCTTTGATATGTTTATTAATAATTATTCTTATTGGGGGCTTGTCATAAGTTCGATATGCACAGCATCTTAGAAATACCCTGTGCACCCTTTTAAAAGACAATGCCTACTTGATTTATAGCTATAAAAAGATGTCAGGTAATTACATTTGGAAAACTAATGCAATAACTTTAAAGAAATTAAAAATTCAGGTGGACAGTCTTACAAAGGACTGCTTTATGTTATAACTATAGCTTTGGACCCATCTTTAATTGAGAAACATTTATCTGTATAAAACACATTTTTGTATATATATATATTTGTATATATATATTTGTATCACTACAGAAAGGCTCTAAAAAACATTTGAGTAAGATACTTGGTTCCCTTTTCTATTATTATCCTTTAAAATGCTTATAGATAGATATATTTGGTTGTCTATCTTTATAGTATATATAGTGCACATTTTGGTGTTCATGTCTTGTTCTCCATTTCTCACTTCTGTCACCAGCTAATAAATGTTCATGCTATTTTTAGTGTAAAAGTTACAGATTTATCAGGGTCTGTGGTTTAAGTTGCCATGCTGCTAGACAGTGTGCTTTCTCTTTCCATTTGTTTACCTACTTCCTCAAAAAAGTAGTAGCTCTCTGTAACATGATGGAGTTTCAGTGGAACCAAATTTTTGCCATTAAAAACTGGCATTATATTGAATTATACATTGAGAAATCAGAATAAAAATTTTTACTTAAAAAAAAGGATAAACAAGTCATTTGTGGGAATATGGATACACCTTGAGATCATAATAGTAAGTGAAGTAATTCAGACATACAAGTTTAAACATCGCTTGATTTATCTTATATGAAATATAGATATATATAATCAGATAACAGGAAAAAAAGAGAAAAAAGTATTGTAATCCAGCACAGACAGTGTATCTGAAATGGTACTTTTCCTTACTACAACTTTCCTACTTCTTTTATATGTTACTTGGCCTTTTTGTCAGATATACAATCTGTATATATGATAATTAGCTTTATAATATCATATAAAACAAATAAGTGAGGGCCAGGGCTTTAGCTTTGTGGTTCCACTGCCTTCCCTGCAAATACAAGCTCCTGAGTTCAATCCCCAGTACCAAAATAATAATAATAATAATAATAATAATAATAATAATAATAATAATAAATCAGATACTGGAAAAATAAAGGGGTGGAAGAAATATACTTTTACCAATTCTGTACATTAAATGTAATCATTAAGCATTACAAAATGTACTAGTAAAAGTAAAAAATAAAATATTAACCTAAATATTATTATGAATTCTCATAACTATATACTACTTATACAAATATATCTCTATAAGACAGAATGAATCTATTAATATATATTTGTCCCTTTTTTGATTTTCTATGTGTGATTATGTAATTTATATATTCTAAATAAGACTAACTCCAAAATATAAAAATGTGCCTACTCTCCTTGGCATATTTTCTCAGATTTACAATCATTCATGAGTGCATGGTAACTGAACAAGTTAATAAGTGAAAATTAATGTTTATGATGGACAGTTTATGAAACTGCTTTAGAAAAATGTTAGAATATTATTCATTACATTGTTCTGTGCCTCTAAGGAGAACTCATCAAAAATAAATTTCATAAATTATAGTTCATCTCCATAAAATATTTTCTATCTATATTTCTTAAATAGGGTGGGTCAAAGCTGGGAGTAATCCCAGCCCCTGGGAGGCAGAGGCAGGAGGATCGCTTCAATTTTGAGACTAGCCTGAGCTACACAATGAGTTCAGGGCCAGCCTGAACTATAAAGTGAGACTCTGTTTCAAAAAAAAAGCCAATGGTGTGGGTCAGTACTGTGTTGTATGGATGTATACATGTGTAAGTACATGTCTAATTGGTCCCCTGCCTGCTCCTCCATCAGCTCCAGCAGAAGGAAGATCCGGGACAGCCCTCTGAGGTCCATTCTCCTTCCGGCCTGCCTGAACCCAGTCAGCGGGGACTGGGTAGCCACACTCTCCCCTGCCTGCTCCTCCATCAGCTCCAGCAGAAGGAAGATCCGGGACAGCCCTCTGAGGCCCATTCTCCCTTCAAGCTGACTGGGCCCAATCGGTGGGGACTGGGTAGTCAGATCCTCCCCTGCCTGCACCGCTATCAGCTCCAGCACAAGGAAGGTAGCCACATGGGCGCCACTAAAACCTCCCCACCCAGATCTGCTGATTATACCAGGGCTTGGATCCACTCTGCAGAGGCATAAAGGGTATTTTCCTGAGCCCCCAACTTTGAACATCTGTAAAGTAAGGGCAGCGGGAACCCGTAGTAGAACTGTGTGGATTTCAACCCTGCCAAAGGTCAGGGAACTCAATTTGGGCCTTGCAGCCCAAAATTAGTCTGAATCTCAGGGGTCTGCCATTTGTTAGCTGAGATCAAAGCACTTAGTTCTGCACATGGCTGTGGACATGGTATATTATGACAGTAGAGATATAGTATGAAAGAGGCCCTTCAAATTCATTTTTTTCTATTTTTTTCCTCATTCCACTCTGCAAATTCTTTCTTTTTTCTATCCTCTTTCTCCAAATAAGTCTCTTGCTCCACCGTATTATCCCTCATCTCCCTTTCTGTTCCTGCTCCTGCCCTAACTCAGATTTCTTATCATTTTTTTTCTTTCTGCTTTAGCTTCTTTTCTCCTGGAATTTTACCTCACTCAAGAGTCAATAGTTTCAAAGGAAAGTGAGCCCCTATTACTGTTTAAGTGGTTATATTCTTATCCTAATGCTTGCACTGTTTTTCCCTTTTGAATTTAACAGTTTCCTCAAGATTATATGGTCATTCTAGGTCCTCTGGCTTCACTTGAAATATTCTCCAATTCTCTTTCTTATCTACTCCTATCATCCTAAATCTATTTAAGCTCCCATCCTAAATGGTAAAGATGCTATATTGAAGAGTTTATTCACTACAAACATATTTTAGGTTGCTTCTTGATTTTCGTTTAATTAATATGGTTTAAAGGTAATAGATTAATGACTACCATGAATGGTCACTTTTTAAGTTGTCCTTGATCTTAATATGTTGCAGACTGTATCATGTGGGCTAAAGGATTGCAATTGATGAGTTGTCTTCTATGATTAAGAAAGGGAAAATTTTTATAAATCAGTAGAGATTCAAAAAGTGCGACTATATCAGGAAGATTTAAGTAATAACCCAGAAATTAAACCAACGGCAACACAACAACAAAAAGAAAAATGAGAAAACACTTAAGCATGACACAAAGACAGACTTCCAGTTCACTAATGGCGAACAGTAGGGAAAATGAGGATGAAAAGGCTGATAGTGAATCACCAGGACACTCTGAACTCACAGCACAGGAAGTAACAAAACAGATCAATCAGGCTCTAGAAAAGTTCAAAACAGAAATAATTTCCCAGATAACCATAGAGATGGTGAGCAAAAAGAAAGTTATGATTCGAGACTCTAGAACAGAACTGATCAAAAAAAAAAAAATAGATGAGCTCAGGACTATGATAGTAGCCATGAAGGACCAGCATAGGAAAGAAATGGAAACAATGAATGCCCAACAGAGGAAAGAAATGGAAACAATGAATGCCCAACAGAGGAAAGAAATGGAATACATAAAACAGATTCAAACAGATATGCAGGAGTTTAAAAACTCTATTGAAAGTGTTCACAGCAGAATAAAAGAATACAAAGATAGAATCTCAGATATAGAAGATGGGATTGCAGTCAATGACTGAAAAAAGAGGTCTCTTAAAATCAGTCAGCAATCTTGAGAAATTGATCCAATTCCTAGATGATGCAAAGAAGAATAACATAAGACTTATAGGAATCCATGAATTAGCAGGAGAAAATACAAATGACTTAAAAAAGCTGTTCACAGAATTAATGACAGAAAACTTCCCAAATAGAGGGGAATAATTTTACATACACATAAGTGAGGCATATAGAACTTCAACTAGCCACAATAAAAAAAAAAAACACTACACCTGGACATATAATAATCAAGATCCCAGAAACCCAACAGAAGAACAAAATAATACAAGCATTAAAAGAAAAGAAACAAATCACATGCAAAGGAAAGCCCATCACAATTGCAGCAGACTTTTCAACACAAACCCTTAGGTCAAGGAGAGCCTGGAATGAGGTAGTCCAAGTCCTAAAAGAAAACAACCTCCAACCTAGACTGATGTAACCTGCAAAACTTTCTTTCAAAATGGAGGGGAAATAAGATACTTCCACGACAAAGAACACCTGAGAAACTTCATGAACACCAAAGCAGCACTACAAGGAATTCTAAACAATATCCTAGAAAAAGACAATGAAGGTCACAACACCATAAGGTCCGACAGAGAAAATCAAATAGGCAAGTCAAGAAACTAAAAGGAGAGTGCAAAAAATTAAAGAGTCAACAAAAGAACAATAACATGAAAATAATGTCAGTACATATCAGTTATAACCACCAATGTCAATGCCCTCAATTCACCGATTAAGAGAAATAGACCCTTGGAATGGATTAAGAAGCAAAATCCAACCATATGTTGTATCAAGAAACACATCTAGTGCAAAAAGCCCATAGACTGAAAGTGAAAATGTGGAAAACAGTTCTCCACCTGATTGGAGCCCAGAAAAAAGCAGGGGTAGAAATCTTATTCACAGACAAAGCAAATTTACAACCAAAGCTCATTAAGAGAGACAAGGCCACTACATCTTTGTAAAGGGAACAATTCAAGAGGAAGAGGTGACAATCATAAACATATGTGCACCAAATATGAATGCCCCTAACTATATAAAACAAATATTAAATAACATGAAAAACCAAAGAAGCACTAATAAAACTGTAGCAGGGAATGTAAATACCCCACTATCACAAATAGCAAAAACTCAATAACAAAACACTAGAACTGAACAAGCTTTTGAAAATATGTACTTAATAGATGTCTATAGAGTGCTTCACCCCACAAAATCAGGCTATACATTATTTTTGGCTGCACATGGGTCATTCTCCAGGATAGACCACATACTAGCTCATAGAATAGGTTAGAATAAATGCAAATGAATCAAAGATTTCCCCTGTATATTATCAGATCATAATGCAATGAATCTGGAGATCAATAGCATAAGAAACTGTAGGAACTTAACAAACACATGGAAATTGAACAACACTCTCATGAACAATCAATGGGTCACAGAGAAAATTAAAAAAGAAATTAGACAATTTTTACAAATAAATGAAAATGCCAATACAACATAAAGAAATCTATGGGACACAATAAAAGCTTTTGTTTGTGGGAAACCCATAGCACTGAATGCCCACACTAGGAAAACAGAGTGAGCCCCCCAAAAAACCTAATGATGAACCTTAGACTCCTAGAAAAACAAGAGCAAGAAAAACCCAAAGCTCAAACAAGAGGGGAAATTATAAAGATTAGAGCAGAAATCACTGCAATCGAAACTAAGAAAATGATACAAAAAATAAATGAATCAAAGATTTGGTTTTTTGAAAGAATAAATAAAATTGATAAACCCTTAGCTAACCTTATCCAAAAAAGGAAAGAAAAGGCTCAGATCCATGCAATTAGGAATGAAAAAGGTGAAGTCACAACAGATTTAACAGAAATCCAGAGGATTGCCAGAGAAACTGTACTCTAATAAAATGGAAAACACAGAAGAAATGCACAGATTTCTTGATATTTATGAGTTACCAAAGTTGAACAAAGAAGATAAAAACATTTTAAACATTCCAATTACAATCAGTGAAATTTAAAATGTAATTAAAAGCTTATCAACAAAGAAAAGCCCAGGTCCTGATGGATTCACTGTTGAATTTGATAAGACATTTAGAGAAGAAGGACTGCCATTACTCTTCAAACTTTTTTTTTTTTTTTGTACCAGGGATTGAACTTGGGTTCTTGTGCTTGCAAGGCAGGCCACTGAACCACTGAGCTAAATCTTGGGAGACTCTTCAAACTTTTCAATGAAATTGAAAGGGAAGCAAAACTTTCAAATTCATTCCTGGAAGCAAGTATCACTTTGATTCCCAAACCAGGGAAAGGCTCAACTAGAAAAGAGAACTACAGGCCAATCTCTTTAACGAATATAGATGCAAAAATCCTAAATAATATACTAGCAAACAGAACAGAGAGGATCATCAAGAAGATCATACATCCTGACCAAGTTGGATTTATTCCAGGGATGCAATCATGATTGAACATTCATAAGTCAATAAATGTGATACACTATATTAACACAGTCAAGGACAAAAGCCATATGATACTCTGGATAGATGTAGAAAAATCATTTCACAAAAGTCAACACCCATTCTGGATAAAAACCGTGCAAAAAATTGGAATAGATGGTCTATATCTCAACTTAATGAAGGCTATCAATGAAAAACCAAAAGCCAACATCATATTAAATGGCTCAAAACTGAAAACCTTCATGTTAAAATCTGGAACAAGACAAGGATGCCCGATACCACCATTCCTCTTCAATATACTTCTGGAAACCTTAGCCACAGCAATTAGACAAGATAAATAAATTAAAGCAATAAAGATAGGAAAGGAAGAAGTTAAACTGTCCTTATTTGCTGATGATATGTTACTCTACATTGAAGACCAAAAAAACTCTACTAAAAGACTTCTATACTTAATTGACATTTTTAGCAGAGTATCTGGATACAAGGTCAACACTCAAAAATATATAGCCTTCTTGTACACAAATAATAGACTCACTGAAAGAGAAATTAGGGCAACAATTCCTTTCACAATAGCATCCAAAAAATTGCAGTATTTATGAATCAATCTAAAAAAGAAGAAAAAGACCTCTATGCTGAAAACCAGAGCACTCTGAAAAAAGAGATTGAGGAGCATATAAGAAAATGGAAAGATGTCCCATGCTCCTAGGTAGGAAGAATCAACATAGTGAAAATGGCCATACTACCAAACTTATATACATATTCAGTGCAATGCTGACTGAAATTCCAACACTATATTTCACAGAACTAGAAAAAAGAATCCCAAAATTCATTTGGAACCATGAGAACTAATAGCAAAAGCCATCCTAAGAACAGAGACAAGGCACCAGGTATAACATTTCCCAATTTGAACCTATACTACAAAGCATCTGTGATAAAAACAGCATGGTAATGGCAAAGAAACAGACTTGAGTATCAGTGGAACAGACTGGAAGATACAAAAACAATTCAAGATGTACTCAGCTACCTCATCTTTGACAAAGGACCCGGCCATCTTCACTGGAGGTAAGATAGTCTCTTGAAAAAATGGTGTTGGATAAACAATCTCAACCTGCCAAAGATTAAAACTAGACCCTTATCTTTCACCATGCACTAAACTAAAATCTACCTGGATTAAAGACATAAATATTAAAAAAGTAACACTAAACTTGCTGGAAGATAAGTTAGGCAGAACTCTTGAAGACATTGGCATAGGAAAAGACTTTATGAACAATTCCTCAGTAACACGGGAACTAGCAACAACTGGGATCTCATCTTATTAAAAAGCTTCTGCACTGCAAAAGAAACTATCAACAAAACTAAAAGACAAGCTACAATGTGGGAAAAAATTTTGCCAGATGCTCCTCAGACAAAGGGCTGTCATCTAGAACAAATAAAAAACTCAAAACAATCAGACCCCCAAATACAAAGACCCCATTCAAAAATGGGCATCTGAAATGAACAAATGTTTCTCAGACAAAGAAGTCAAAGCAGCAAGTAAATGTATGAAAATATTTTCCACATCACTGGTCACTTGATAGATGCAGATGAAAACAACACTGAGATTCCACCTAACCCCACAAAGAATGGCTGCTATCAAGAAATCACCCAATAACAAATGTTGGCAGGGGTGTGGGGAGAAAGGAGCCCTTCTCCATTGTTGGTGGGACTGAAGACTGGTGCAACCACTATGGAAATTTATATGGAGATACATCAATGAGCTTGGACTAGAGGTTCCATTTGTTCTAGCCATCCCTCTGCTGGGTATCTTCCCAAAAGAATTGAAAGAATCACATCACAGTGATATATGCACAACAATGTTTATAGCAGCACAGTTTGTGATAGCTAAAACTTGGAACCAGCCCATTTGCCCATCAGTTGGAGACTTGATAAAGAAGATGTGGTTTTTCTATAAAATGGAATACTACTCAGCCATAAAGAATGAGAAATCAGATTCATTCATAGAAAAATAGATACATATTGAGGATATACTCTCAAGTGAAATAAATAACTCACACATGTGTAAATACCAAATAGTCCCTATGGTGGTAAAAACTATGAGTACATAAGATCCTACTGAGATAATTGACAATGTGAAATAGGAAGAAAAGTGCTAAAGATGTAGGGAAATTGGGAGGGGCAGGGGAAAGGGAATAAGGGAAAAGAAAAAATATGAGAAAATGAAAGATGGAAATAAAGTGTTTGTAAATGGGGAGAGAAGGAGGGGATGAAGGGAGGGCAGGGTCAAGGGGACAAAATGAAAACCAAGACCTGTCATGTAAAGGTACAAGATCCCAACGATGAATGTAACTATACATTATACCAAAAATGTACCAATAAACTCCATGAGAAACAAAAAAGAGTACGTGTATAATTGTAGCTTATTTGGCACTGAAGAAAAACTGTATGTATTTTATCTATACAAATATATATATGTGTGTGTGTATTTTTCCTTGAGGGCTATAAAAACAGTAACTGTCAATATCTTATTTTATCTTTATATGTATTTTGGTGGAAGGAAACACAGGAATTGTAAGTTTCAAATATAGAAATATCAGAGCTAATAATTAAAATATATTTGAATCTGCTCTTCCTGATTCTGGCCACTGTGACTAATCTGTATGCTTAAATTTCATCATTCATTAATAGATGCACAGATATATAGATAGATACATAGATGTAAATGTGTGTGCATTGGAAATGGCTTCAAATCTTTTTTTAAACTTTATCTGCATACATTAATAATTGTGGAATAATCAAGTAAAAACCAGCAACATTCTACCATAGCCAGAGCAGGAGTTCCTGAAGATAAATGCTATGGACTATATATGATAGCTTGTATGTCCCTACTCTGAATCTATTTATTTTGGTTAATAATTTATGAAATAAAACAACCAATAGTACTTATATACCAACAATTTATGTTGTTTTAATTTTAAAATATCTTGGATAAAAACATAAAGTACCCTTATGATATCATTGAACTAAATTTTTTATAAGAATGAAAACATTTTAAAGTTAGGATTTGCACAAAAAGAGTCATGGTTTATGTCTCTTTTCTTAACTTTTTTCTACTAAGCTGCTTTATTGTCAAATGTATAATGAATATATGTTCATTTGGTTAACAACAATTTATTATTTCTTCACCTTAATTCCTACCCCTCTTTCATTTTCCTTGTTTGCACATTCATATTGTATTTAATTATTTATTTTTCAGGTGCGTTAGCTATTGTTGTTTTTACTGGTAAACAGCGAATGTTGTAGTTGTGATACATCATACAGGATGAATGTTCTCACAGAATGAGAATTTATACATGGTTTCTTTGCCCAGGATTGTTTCTCCTATTGATGCTAAATAAGAAATAGCAAAATATAGGGCAGGGGATGTAGCGAAGCGGTTTGGTGGCCTGCCTTGCAAGCGTAAGGACCTGAGTTCAATCCCCAGTACCAAAAAAAAAAAAAAAAGAAATAGCAATATATAGAAGGGAGGGTGGGGACAAGGAGAAAAAAAATGAGAACCAAGGCCTGTCATGTAAAGGTACAAGATCCCAGTAATGAATGTAACTGTACTGTGTACCTAAGATGTACCAATAAATTCAATTTAAATAAAAATATATACATAGCCTTCCTCACAATACTGCTTTTTTTCTAAGGACACATCCATTTCTGATAGTGCAAATAATTTTTCTCCCAGCAAAATAAATCATTGTATACATCCAGGGATTGTGAAGTTAAATAACGAAGCCTTTGATAGCTCTGGCTTTTGCTAGGTTCAGGGGAGTATTTTGTTTTTGTAAAGTAATATTTTAATTTGAATTAAATTATTTAAAATACTATGTTTCAAAATTAGCAATAATTACTATTGTATTATTCATCAATTAAACAACTTCCATTGGTCAGAAAGTACTATAATTTGTTAGTATTAAAAATGTAGAAAATAGCCGGAGATTTAGCTCAGCAGTTCTGCTGCCTGTCTTGCAAGCTCAAGGACCTGAGTTAGATCCCTGGTACACACACAAAAAAAGTAGAAAATACAGAGAATAGTTTACTGAGATACAAAGTACCAATTACTGAAAATTAATAAGTATAAATTTTATTTATTAAAAAATATGACATATTACATACAGAGTTTAAATGACTTGTTTTCCCGTATTAAGCTCACAACATATCTATATTTGACAAGCATCATAAACATTGTAGGTGTCCTACCAGTAAAAATAATAATTATTTGATTTATTTGTTACTTTTATTTATTTAAACATTTGAATTTTCTGTTGTGATGAATCACCAGCTTCCTTTTTCCATTTTTAGTTCCTGTACTTGTTTAAAAGTTAATTTCTACTATATGAGGTTATTTCTCAAAGTTTTAAAATTCATGCTTTCATTAGTAGCACTTTAGTTTCACAACTGATATACCCATCATCTCTGCTTACAGCCAACATTAACTTATATTCCCTAATATTTATCCATGTTATTAGTCACTTTTATATCTTCTTTCTTATTCTTTTTCCTCTGAGAATATCCTTATCAAGAAACTGAGTGCAAAATTTTAAAAACAAATTGTTTTAATATAAATATAAACTGAAAGTCAAGCTGTATTTTTGAGAGGGAAAAGACATTGGCTGAAATTGTCATACTGACATTAAAAACAGTTGACATAATTCGGCAAGGATGCTGAAATTTAACTTTTATATGTTTTTATTATACCCAGAGTATCAAAGATAACAGAATTCATTCATAGAATGGCAGTCATTGAATTCAGTTTTCTGATACAATTTTCTTCCCATATAAACTCATGAAAAATGTGATTGGTGAACCATTAGGAATACTTAAAGCAGTGTCTGATGGATGTCCATTCAGAAAGAATAGACTGCACAATATTTATACCTTATACATTTTTAAAGTATTAATAAGGAAACACTGTGATTACCAATCAGAAAAGACTCCAGAGCTCTGCTTGTAAAATGCACCATTGTAAAACTTTATATCTCTGTCCGGGGAGTAATATGGAGTATTGAAATTTTAAGGTGCTCAGTTCAAAAAACTCTTTATTCAAGGAAAGCCTGAGAGAGTGAAATATCTCTTTTCCTTGGGAAGAAGAATGTGCATTGTGGTTATTTTGTGATCTATACACTAGGAAGAAATAGATGTGGTCCCCAAATATTCAACAAGTATTTGAAAACATAGTGTATGCTATCTACAAACATTTTCAGCAAATAAGACTATCACATTTGGAAGTGAGGTGGTTATGGATTACCTGTTCAGTGCCAAGTTCTGCACTGCTTATCCTTTGACCGTGGCCTCTTTCCATGACAAGTGTACAATGTGTTAGCCCAGGCCCTCAGGGCACATCTGTCTTTCACTCTCGAAGAATATTTTCAGCCAAAGAGACATCTACTAAATCCTTATGAGGAAAGGCCTTATACTATTTTAAGGCGATTCGATCTCTTCATAGTTGGTACTTTGAGAATAAATGATGAGAAAGGACCTATTTTCTAGTTTATAGCTATAGCTTATATTCATTTTACAAGTCTCCCAAGCAGTACCAATGCAGAGATTTATAATCAGTTCCACTACCTCTCAATCCAATATGAAAGTTTAACATAGCCGTGTTAAACTACCCTCAACCAGAACTTCTCTCAAATAATCTATGCCAGCTATGACGCATTCTGCTGCAAGTATAAATGGTTAAATTTTTATTTGTCTAATTTACTCAAAATTTGAAACTTAGGAGGCAAAGGCTGTAACAGCCAGACAAGGAAGGATTTGGGGTTCTTCCATCCAATTCTTCCATTATTATCAGCATGTAACTATCTTTTGTGCTGCTGGTAAAATGAGTCTTGTACCATCAACCACATGGATGATCTAGCAGAAAGCGATGGGAGATGGGAATAACAGTGAGCAAAGAGCCTTCTCTGCCCAGGTCATTGCTTTTTATACAGGATTGGAAGCTCTCAGAAGCACCCATAGCTGTAAGGAAGTCTGAGAAATCAGACTTTTCTTGTATTTTTTTAAGCAGATATAGTAACAGAGAAAATAAAATCAGTATCCTGCTAAAAACAGGAACAAAATAGATCAAACAGGCACTAGTAGTGTCACCCATGAAATTCATGTTTTCAACTTTCATAAGGAGAATTTTTCTAATGCCTAGAGTTGTGCTATCTATTACAGTGCTCACTAGTAATATCTACTATTTCAGTTCATTAACATTTAAGTGCATTAGGGTTGGGGATGCACTTACACATGTTACTGAGCTGCTCTCAAGGATGGGAAATTTTATCAAACTAAACCTCTCTCTGGACCTTTTCTCCTGAACTATTTCTTTTTCCATTGATATCTCCACCTCAACTTTGCCCCTGGATTCAGATTACCTTTTGAATGAATATCTGCTAAGCTTCTATTGAACTTTTGTTACCTACTTTCTGCAATGGATTTTAAATCACATATTAAGCTTGACTGTGATCAGAAAACTGTTGCACTTTATCTATGCCTCTAGCCTTCACGCCTGTCAGGCTTCATTTTAGCACTGCCAAGAAAAATGTGTCATTCTTCATTTTGTGTTTTTTGTTTGCTTGTTTTTTGCCATTCTAGGATTTTCTTTGCAAGGTACCATGTCCTGATGCTTTATGCTTTCTCTTTGTCTAATTGATGAACAATTATTTACCTGTATAGCTTTAAGTATCATATTATCTTTTTTAGAAGTGTGATACCTTGTTTCATTCCTTCCCTGTTCATGGTGCATATTCTGCATACTAATATCTGAGCAGTGTTATGGAGAAGTATCATAAAAAAAGAGATTTGTGTATAAAGCTGAAAAAGATATGTCATACAATGCCCAATTACTCTTGTCTTCTGTTGTGTTTTGTTTAATTGACATGATTATTGTACATAGGAGGAAGTGTGTGATGTTTCCATGCATGCACACATTGTGTAAGGATGAAGGGTATTTAACAAAACACTCACCTCAAACATTTATCCTTTCTTACTGGTGGAGACATTCTGTCATCCAGATGTTTAGATATACACAACACAGCATTGTTAGCTCTAGTCACCTTAGTAAGCAACAAAATACAGAACTTATTCCTCATATCTAACTGCAACTTGGTGCCAATTAACTAATCTCTCCCCATTCCACTTCTAGTCTTTCCAGCCACTGCTACTATCTTCCTACCCTACTCTTTACTTTCATGAGACAACCTTTTTTTTGTTTCTCATTCTGCAAAATGAGTGGAATAATGAAATTCTCATGTTTCTAAGCCTGACTTATTTCAATTAACATCATGTCCTTGGTGTTCATTCACGTTGCTTCAGATGACAAGATTTCATTTACTTCATGCTGAAAACCATTCTATTGCATGTTTGTGCAATGTTTTATTTATCCATTTACCTATTGGTAGACCCTTAGTCTGATTCCACTTCTTCATTTATGTAAATAATGATGTAATCAAAGTGGGATTGCTCATATCTCTTAGATATACTGGTTTCATTTTCCTTGTACAAATACCTAGTAGTGGGATTTCTAGATCATATGGTAGTTCAGGTTTTAGTTTTTTTGGGAAGCTTCACATTTGTTCTATAATAGCTGTACTAACATACATTCTCATCAACAGTGTGTTTGCATTTCTTCAAAACCATACCAGCATTTGCTTTTTGTTTGTGTGTTTTTGTCTCTTTGGTAAGACCCACTCTCATAGAGGTCAGCTGATGCTCATTGCAGTTTTGATTTATATTTCCCTGATGATTAGTGATTTATTTTCTTTACGCATACTCCTATCCTTTAATTTATTGGCTTTCTCCAAACTCTGATACTTGATAAATCATAGCACTAACTTTCCTCTTCCACCTCAGACAAAAACAAAAAGGAAAGGAAAAAAAAAAGAACTTGGAATGGCTGTTCTGTAAATTAACATAGTAGAAATCTGGCACTGCTGTAGAGCAAGAGATATGAAAAACTGTAAAAATATCCAAAGTCTAAATATTTCAACCACAAATGTTGAAGCAGCGGGACATGAAAGCAACTACCTAAGCAATATCGTTAGAAAACACTGCTATCTCCTCACCCTATGAAAGCCTATCACTGCTTCTTCCAGGAGAACATCTGATACTCAGGTATTTCTCATGTGTATTAGCTGAAGAAAGACTTTAACTTGTTCTTGAAACACTTAAATTATTTATTTGAGATGAAAGAATAGAAGTTTAAGCTCAGGCTACTCACTTAAAGCAGATTCAACTAGGAAGAATTAATACATGCTGGCAAGGTTTGATTTCTAGCTCTATAAACATTTAAATTAAACGATTACTTTGATATTATGTATAAAATTTCAGATACATAGTGGGACATGGTGTTACCCTCCTACAATTACAGTATTCTGAGTCTGAATTAGGAAGAGGTAAAATTTAAGTCTTATCTGAGCAATTTAATGATTCATCGACTGTGTCTCAAAAATAAAAAAAGTAGAAATAAAAAGGATTGCAGATATAGTATATCACAAAGGTCCTGAACTATATATAT
>NW_022900948.1:8956396-8992985 GCF_012274545.1 Fukomys damarensis | reverse complement strand
ATATATATATTCCCTTTCAAGTCACAGAACTTCAAAAATGATTCCTCAGTCTTTATTTCCCCTTGATTTCATTGTACTACAATTACTTGAAGATTCACATTTTTATCTTTTACTGGATTTCAAGTAACTAAAGAATAGAAAAAAATAAATTCAATTATTTATAACAATCACTTACTCCATAGATCATAAAATATGTGGCATATGTATAAGATTTTTGAGTACATGTATGAGCTACCATGATATTAACCTCTCTTCACTTACATAATAGTTGTAACACATAATCACAGAGGTATTTAAAAATATGCTGTTAAAGTACCAATTTATGTTCATGTTCCTAAAATAATCTCACAAAGTATATTTCAAGAAATGGAAATATCTTACTCAACATTCCTTTCTGTTTTTTTCTTGTAGTGAAAACATTTTCAATAACCAGGTCCTGTATCCTTCTGATCGATCACTTAGAGATTCTTACTCTTTCTAATTGATTAGAAAAGTATGACATATTCATTCCTAAACACATCGCCACATGGACAAGCACATGGACACGAAGCACAAGACACGTTTACCCAAACTCACCTGATAGGAGGCAGGATTAAAAGAAAATCTGGAGGTAAACTCTCCCGCATTTAACCTATGCTCTTACACAATCTCATCCCTTCCTGAATCTTCAATAACTACATATTTGTGTGCAGCAAGATGATTTAAAATTGATTTTTCTATGATTCATAATCCTTTTAAATTCCCCTAAGATTATAATAGCGCTAAAATATAATATCATTTATGATTCATACTCTACCTTCTGAATGTTTAGATATATTTATATGTGTACATACTTACCATTATGTCACAATTGCCTGTAGTATCCAGTATACTAGCATATGTTTAGGTTTATAGCCTCTGGATCATGAAGGAGTATATATAGCTAATTCATACAGTAGGTTATACTACTTGGGTTTGTGTAAGTATCCTATTATTACGTTTTCATGGTACAATCACCTAATGGTTCATTCCTCACAACGGATCCTCATTGTTTATCAACAGATGACTATGCTTCTAAACAGTGCAGATAAGGACACCGACTCAGCAAATATCAAATGTTGTGTCCTCCAAGTAGAATTAATGTTTCTCTTTCAAATGTTTTTTTCCTCAAAACTTATTTTCTTTGATAAGAATTACCCGAGGGACTCCCTCAAAGTATGAGCTCCTCACGGCTCCCTTTTCAATGTTTCTAAAGCATCAGTGAGTGGTATCATCCACGTACTCTCCATCTCCCATATCTCCGTCAGCTGCTTCATCTACATCAATCTGCTACCGTGCTTCAGACTTTGATTATGTGTTGCCTGTAATTTTACAGTAATGCCAAAACTGGAATCTGCTTATGTCTATAACTTTAGTTTGATACTAAATCTTATTTACTATTATGTAATATTCATGTCTGATCTCTTGTCCCTCTTTGACAAAGCCTGTTCTTGGATCATATTTATCTATTTAGGATTCCCTCAATGTCTTGTGCCCTTCAACAAATTATGCTGTTTATGCAGTGTGCCCACTGCTGAGCCTACTTTACATTCACCTTGTCTGCTGGGAAGATTTTTAATTACCCTTCAACACTCAGCATTACTGTGACTCTTGTCTGATATCTTTCCTAGGACTCTTGCAAAGATTAGTTTTTCCTTCCTCTGTATTTGGGGCAATCTGCTCTTGTATCTACTGTGGAATCTATCCAAACACATAATCATGACTTGTTTATGCCTTCTTATTTCTCTCCCAGCTTGACAGATCTGCTATTTCCTGAGGCTCTGGCAAACATGGTCCATGTATTGTTTGACTATTTTCTCCCCAGGGGAAACAAGTAGCTTCAGATGAAGTAAGCTCTAAATTAAAGTTTGAACTCTTTCTTGAATGCTTGAGCACATGTGTGTTCTCCTGTCCCAAATGTATTCAAGTGTAGATAAACAAAAAAGTGCTTGAAATCTTACCAAAATTTTTAAAATAAGTATTTTCATACTATCTTATAAAATATTACTTCTCAAAGAATATTTTGCTCTATATGCATAATAATCTATTTAAGACATAATTATAGCAATCCTAATTTCATCTACTGTAGTTCAGACTTCCATATTAATCAATTTTCTAGGTGAATCTATATTTTATATCCCTTTTAACATATAATTTCTATATTGAGTTTATTAATACCACATTTTCCTGGAGAAAATGTTTCTTAGCCTGTCTATTCCTGTCTGCTAGGTTAAACTCTATTCTACTGACAAAAGGCCCGAAGTAGTTCAGAGACATGCAGAGGCCACCTATATCCTACCACAAATGAAACTGTTCATCTATTTCGACAAGACCTACTTCCCTGGCTAGAATATGTCTGCAGTAGCAGCTGTGGTCTGGAGCTACTGCTGCTGGGTCCTGCTGTTTTTAACAGGGAACTCCACCTCATGTAGTATCAACTCTGTAGCAAGACGGGGTATCATCCAACAGGTATCACCAACCTCAGCCAGGAAGATTACTGCAATGGTTACAGGGAAGAATTCCAACTGCTTGGCAGAGCATCTTACCAGGCACTGTATGCCCGTGGGCATCATCAGAAGTATTAGCTAAGATTGTTCTTTCCTTCTTTAATGCACTGAGGCTTCTGCTGCAAAGCATTACACTTGCAGGAATCACTGAATCTGAGCCTACCTGCACCTTACTGAGTGTGGCAGTGTTTGCTGAGCACAGTAACCAGTGCCATGAGTAATGCAAGCGTGCACAGAATACTCCTCTGTGGGGATAGAGTATTCAAGTACTTTAAACAGGTAATGTTCTTTGCAGCCTTTAAAGTGGAGCTATGTTCCCTATGGTGGTACCCACCATGGCAACACAGGATCAAGTAGCCTTCCTTATGCCGTGATCTCCTGCAGCCCTATGAACAGTTCATTATCTTCTCCTGTTCTGCCTTCATTGCTTCTTCATCGCATAATTTGTACTTAGGTTCTTAAAAGACTGAGACAAGAGACATACTTAATTTTAACATAGTATGGAATAATGAGGCTCACCTCATTCTCTATTGTAGCAGGATATTATTTACTTGCCAAAGGTTGTTTTGTGGTATATTCATGATCAGATAAATTAAAACGAACATAACACATTATAGGTCCATTATGAATAATCACTACACACACACACACACACACACACACACACCACCACCACCACCACCACCACCGCCGCCACCGCCTCCACCACACACACAAAAATAAAATTCTCCATGATGTGCCTCAGTAAGAGAATAAGACATTTCTTTGTTTAATCTATTGCATTTCATAATTATTTCATCACAAGATATTGTCTGTATATGCATGTGTGTTTCAACAGAAACATCTAATCATATTGGTAGAGCTGGTCTTCATTGCAAACAAGCCTGGGTCTTTCACATAGGACACTACTTGTCTTCTCGATAATGTTATACTGACTAATTTTCACAGGAATATAATCAATTTCTTATGGAGAAATTCTTCTGAGTGTCCCACCTAACAAGATCATGACTTTTTATTATACAAGCACAGTTTTGTTAGGAATTTACCTATTGACTAAACTTTGTTTCCACTTTTTTCCTTTTCTCTTATTTTTTCTCTTCCCTTTTTACATTTCCCCTACTCCTCCCATTTTCCCAATACCTTTATACCTTTTCTTCCTATTAAAAAATATCAATTATACATTTTGATCCTTACTTACACTTTTAGTTAATCACACCAGAGAAACTATACAGTATTTATACATACGTGTCCTATTAATTTCACTTGAGTATGGCCTCAATGTGCATCCACTTAGCTATAAATGTCTGTAGTTTCTTGTTCTTTATGGCTGAGTAGTCATTGAAAGGTACAAGATACCAGTGATGGATGTAACTACATTGTATATTTCAAATGTACCAATAAAGATTCAGTTTATAATTTAAAAAATAAAGTTAGGAACTTAAATTGTTTCTTCTGTGTAATTATAGACCCTCTCCCCCAACACTCTTTCTCTCCCCTCCTCCATCCTGCCCTTCCCTCTTAGTGGGAATGTGTATAGATGTATATGAAAACATCCATGTACCCATGTGTGTATATTTACATATACACAAGTAGGCATACACACATATATGAATATATTTAAATATATACAAGGTTTTCTTTGGGCAAACTATGTAAATCATAGATATGTTTTTCTTCTGAAGCTAATTACTGATTTGACCTTACAAAACCACTATTAGAATAATTTTTTATTCAATCAAAGTTATATGGTTGAATATTTGCAACTTTGGTGAATTTAATGCCTCAGGTTTCAGTGTAATCTGTCTTTTCTCTGCCAACTGAATGCCACATCTTTGGTTAGGTCGTACTTCACATCATTGAAGAAGAATTGTTTCTTTGATTTCTTGCCAGCCTGGAGTGCAGCCTTTCAGCAGATGCCCATTTATAAGATGCATCTGTCCCCTCATCTCGTTCTGCCAGCTGGCCTTGGGTAAGCTAGCTAGTTGGCAGTGTGCACAATCTCAGGCTGCTAGCCAACCGGCTATAGGCTCAGTACACTGGCTTCTAAATCTCATGCCTCATATCCCTTAAGGCTCCAGAGGTACTGGGGAACAATATAGAAACACTGGATCTGGGAGGGAGGAAACAAGGTGAAAAAATGAGAACCAAGGCTTGTCATGTAAAGGTACAAGATCCCAATAATGAATGTAACTGTAATGTATACTTAAAATGTACCAATAAACTCAATGAGAAAAAAAATAGAAACAATGGCTCTAAGGAAATGCCTTCACATTATAGAAATATCAAGAAAATTTAAAGTTCACTTTCAATAGAGTTTTTAATCTCCTGGATATCTGTTTGAATCTGTTGAACACTGGCATATTTCAAAAGAGGTGACTATCTCAAAAAGGTTAATGCAGGCTACTTTTAATAAGGTAGCTAGTTATGCATGTATGACACTTTAACACAGAGATGTTATCCAAGACTGAGGAAATCATCAAATGCACATAATGAACAAAGAAGGCAAAGAAGTAATATACTTGTGGTACTAATCAGAGAAAAGCTGGTGGTGCTTCTCCAGGGAGATTTCTGAGCAAGCCTCATGGTATAGTTGGATCAGCAATCTTAAATTTGAGTCCTGCCTCATCTTCTCTTTTGCTAAAGAGCCAGAAACTACTGAACTGGAATAAAGTCCAAGGTTACCTTGACCATTCCATTGGCAAAGTCACTCTATAAACTACTTCGGGCAGAAGGATATTTATGTTACTCTCTAGCTTCCCAGGCCAAAAAAAAAAAATCCTGTTCTTTTACTCTTATATGAAGTTTGCCTCAAAGAAATCTGTCTTCTCAGTATTTCACTGGTATATGCAGGAAATCATTCAATGATGTCTGATTGAATTTTATTCTTTCACTTATTTGGGATATAACAGATACTATTCCATGCCAGGTGGTAGCAGAAGCTGAATATAGAAGCTAAACAGCAAATTTCAACATCCAAGCCCATTTCTACTCTGCTTTCTGAACCATTTTCAAACATCATGCTAGCCTAATTTAGTTTAGGATTAGCAATTCTGTTTTTTCTTTGAAGCATTAATAAACATAATGTGAAAACAGCAACCATCATAAGCAAAATCATAGTTTTGGAACAGCAGTATCTCTTTTTTGACATGGATCCATAGGTCTTTAAATCCTGTTTCCTTTCATTTGGCTCACACATTCCTCTTTGCTCAGGCTTTCCTATGGCCAAGAGTTGCTTTTCTATTTTTTGCCTTCCAAATTAGTAAGGGCACTAGAGTCAATGAATGAACCTGCATTGTTGGATTATTTAGTTGAAGCTTAGTTTTCTTTTGTCACTTTTATGAGGGAGACAGATTAACCTAATATTATTAGTCATGATTTAGCAAAATACAAATACAAATCTGAAAGTATCTGAGGGTTTAAATAGTAGAAAATTGCAACATTAAGAACTTTAGGGCCAGGGATTTAGCTCAGTGGTTAAGCCTGCAGCCTGCAGCCTGCCTCGTAAGCACAAGGTCCCAAGTTCAATCCCCAGTACCAAAATAAAACAACAACAACAACAACAACAACAAAGTAATTCTAAAGTTTTCTGTATTTGTAAAGGTGGCAGATGTTGAAAGTCAAACATTCCTACTTCCCAAATAAATTCAGAGTAATATGCATCATAATTTTCTGAAAATAAAAGAAGAAATGGTCTTACAATCACCTAAGGAGAAATGATACACTGTGTAGAATGGATGCCAAACCACACAAGAATGTTATTGTTGCTATTTATCTGAAACCACTGAGGCCAGAAGGAGCTTACATATTTTTCAATATCTACAAGAAAGGAATTACATAAATAGCTCAAAATAATTAAGCCTCCCAAATAAAAGACTCAGTGGAAATCAGAATGGAGATATCTAGAAGAACTAGGACTTGAAGTCCCATTTGACCCAGCTATTCCCCTGCTGGGTATCTTCCCCAAATAATTAAAAGAATTATACCACAGTGATACAGGTGTTCCCATGTTCATAGCAGCACAATTTGTAATAGCTAAAACTTGGAAGCAGCCCAATTGCCCATCACCTGGATACTGGATAAAGAAAATGTGCTTTTTAAAAATAATATGGAGTACTACTTACCCACAAACAACAAGGAATTAGAGAAATTCACAGCTAAATGGATTGCACATTTAGGCCATACTCTTAAGTGAAATAAATAGGACACACGTGTAAATACCAAATAGTTTCTCTAGTGTGAGAAACTGAAAGTGCAAATAAGGACTAATAGGTACAATAGATAATGTGAAATAAGAAGAAAAAGGACAAAGGGAAAGGGGAAATGGGAGGGTAGGGGAAAGGAAAGAAGAGAAAGTGAAAAATAATGGAAACAAAGTCGTTGTAAATAGGGAAGGAGGGACTTAATGGAGGGTAAGGGATGGGGAAAAAATATAAGAACCAAGACGAATTGCATAAAGGTCCAAAAATTCCAACAATGAATGGCATTATTTTGTATACCTTAAATGTACCAATAAAATTAATTTTAAAAACACTGGATACTAAAATGAATATATCTTTCTGGGAACATGAAAAACAAATAGCCAATAAATACACAAAAAATGTTCAACTTCACTGGCCATTAGAAAGATGCAAATTAAAATAACACTGACATTCCGTCTTGTTCTATAAAGAAAGGCTATGATCAAGAAATACAATTTAGCCGGGGATTTAGCTCAGCGGTTCGGTGGCCTGCCTTGCAAGCGCAAGGACCCTAGTTCAATCCCCGGTACCAAAAAAAAGAAAAAGAAAAAGAAATACAATTTTAACAGATATTGACAGAGCTGCAGAGAAAAAGAAATGCTTCTAATCTGTTGGTGTGATGTAAACTAGTACAACAACTTTGGAAATCAGTATAAAGTTTCCTCAAAAAACAGGAACTAGAAATTCCATATGATCCAGCTGTTCTCCTTCTAGGTATCATCCTGAAAGAGTAAAAAATAGCGCATTGCAGTGATATATGCCTACCCAATTTTATAACAGCACAATTCACAATAGCTAACTCTTGAAAGGAGCCTACATGTCTATCAACAGGTGAATTGATAAAGAAAACATGATGTTTATATACAATGGAGTTTTTGCCATAAAGAAGGATAAACAAGTCATTTTTAGGAAAATCAATGCACCTTGAGACCATAATGTTAAGTGGAATGAATTAGACATACAAGCTTAAATGCATCATGATTTCTCTTACAGAAGAAATTCAAAATATAAATAAAGAACAAAGCCATAGGTAAATGGGTTCATTTTGAGGACATACTCCTAAGTGAAATAAATAAGTCACACATATGCAAATGCTGAATAGTTTCCCTGGTGTGAAAAAGTAAAATAGTACTCAAGATCCTAATGGGGCAATTAGCAAGGTGAAATAGGAAGAAAAGGATAAAAGGTGTACGGACAGTGAGAAGGATAGGGAAAGGGGAATAAGAGAAAAGGAAAAAAAAATGAGAAAATGTAAAAATGGAAATAAAGTGTTTGAAGTGGGGAGAGGAGGATGCTGAATAGTTTCCCTGGTGTGAAAAAGTAAAATAGTACTCAAGATCCTAATGGGGCAATTAGCAAGGTGAAATAGGAAGAAAAGGATAAAAGGTGTACGGACAGTGAGAAGGATAGGGAAAGGGGAATAAGAGAAAAGGAAAAAAAAATGAGAAAATGTAAAAATGGAAATAAAGTGTTTGAAGTGGGGAGAGGAGGAGAGACAATAATGAATGTAACTGTACTGCCTACGTAGAATGTACCAATAAATTCAATTTAAAATAAAATTAAAAAAAGAACAAAGCAAAAGATAGACAATAAAAAATAGTGAGATAGATGTTTATCAAATGGGAAAGAGGTCAAGAAACTGATAAATGGGGCAGGGAGGGAAGGGAAATGGGTCAAAAAATTGAGAAGTGTTTCATATATATGTACCAACTCTGCACAAGGGATGTAATCATATAATCCAAATATATATTAATAAAAAGTTTGAAAAAAAAAAGAAAGAAATATTGATTGTGAATTCTTTACGCAGGGAAACTCCTCCAAGAATTAAAAATAAATAAATAAATAAAATAATTCCAGCGTGAGAAAAAAAGAATTTGTCCATTGAACTGTTATCTATAGAGATTGGCTGAAGACCAAAAAAAAAAGGGAAACAGTTAATGATAGAATCAGGAAGGAGGAATTAAAACTGGAAAATGTGGGGGCTTTTGTATTTAAGGTAGAAAATGATTTTTCCAAATGTGTTTCACAGGTTATATATTTAATTTAAAAAACTCCAAAATACTAATACTAAAGACAATGATATTTAAAATTAGGTAAGTTAAATAACTCACTTTAATGTAGTTCTCTTTCTCATTCACTTTTAAATATCTTCAGTATTTATTAAATAGTATTTAATTTTAGTATTTATTAAATATTTTTCACTTAAAGTGGTAAATTGTTGATACCAGTAAACTCTGAGGAGTCATTAAGATATATTGTGATGAGAAACTGTAAATAATCTGCACAAATAGATGAATTTTAAAATGCTGTTATGTATATCTAGATAAAATCTGAAGAAAAAATTTCATGTAATGCAAAAGAAGATAAGGGAAACAGGAGAAAGATAACTTATGGAAAAACATGAGTAATAAACACACAGACTTAAACACTAACATGTTAATAATTACAATAAAAGATAATGATTGAGAGCCAGGCGTGGTGGTGAACACCTGTAATCCCAGCACTTGGGAGGCTGAGGCAGCAGGATCACTGTGAGTTCGAGACCAGCCTGGGATACATAGTGATGTTACAGGTCATTCTCAACTACATAGTGAGACCCTGTCTCAAAAAACAAACAAACAAAAAGTTAATGATGGAAATGTTTCATTCAAAAGGTACAATTGAGAAAAGCAGCTGAACCCTCCTGGGTTTAAATTTATACATAATATATTTAACAGAGGTCAGAATTCAAAACTTTGTGGAAATCTGCTTCCAATACAATATTTTCCTGTTTTCTTTCTATAAGAGATAAAGCTTTTATTACATATTGCCAAATAATCTCTGACTTTTATACTTATCACTCACTTGCTAGTTAATCATCCTCAGTCCTTTGCCTATTTTTGATGAACTGATTGTACTCAGAAAGTGTCACTAAATTCAACCATCAAAATGTGAAAAAGTGTGGAAGTCTTTGAATTTCTATAGTGCAAGACAGCCTAGGTGAAACCATGACAAACAATTAAGAAGGTACCATATTCCATTTTATAGAAAAACCACATCTTCTTTATCCAGTTTCCAACTGATGGGCAAATGGGCTGTTTCCAAGTTTCAGCTACTACAAACTGCGCCGCTATAAACATGGGTGCACACATATCACTGTGACATGATTCTTTTAAATCTTTTAGAAAGATACTACTTAGCCATAAAAAATGAGAAATTACATTCAGTCATAGGAAAATGGGTACATATTGAGGATATACTCCTAAGTGAAATAAATAAGTCACACATGTGTAAATACCGAATAGTTTCTCTGTTGTGAAAAACTATAATTGTACCTAAGATCCTAATGAGATAACTGACAATGTGAAATAGGAAGAAAAGGCCTAAAGGTGTAGGGAAAATGGGAATGGTAGGGGAAAGATAATAAGGGAAAAAATATATGAGAAAATGAAAAAGTGGAAATAAAATGTTTGTAAAAGGGGTGGGGAGGAGGGGGTGAAGGGAGGGCAGGGGTATGGGAAAAAAAATGAGAACCAAGACCTGTCATGTAAAGGTACGAGATTCCAATAATTGATGTAACTGTACTGTATACCTAAAATTACCAATTAACTCAATGAGAAAAAAAAAAAAACCCACCAACACTCACCCTCAAACACACACTACACTACACAGGTAGTGAAATGGGGACCCTATTCCATTCCCTAAATCTAGGTCTAACCCTACTCACTAGCAAAAAAAAAAAAAAAAGGTACCTATTTACACCATCATGTATTCATGTATTCTGGCTGTTTTGTGACCTGTTATTTTATAACTAAAGACTAGATCCTTCTAAAATATAAGAAATTCTCAATTTGTTATTTTCTTCACAAGTACTACAGAATTCAGGAAAGAAGAAAATTCTTTGAAGAGACCTACTCTTGAAATGTCCTGAGGCATATCAAGAAAAAGTTTCATATAGACTACATGAGGTCTTCAATTTTAGTATCAAATTAGTTATTTCTTTCTAATATGATTCATACAAAAGATTTTACTGAGTTCATTATTTTACATGTTCTGTTTGCTTTATGACACAAAATAGCATATACATATTTCAAAAGTATATGCAAGGTTAAAATAGATGAGTGCTTCTTTTATTATCAATATCTTATAATTTAAAGGCTTAAAATGACACATTTCTGTTTTTACATGATTACTGTTCTTCACTCATGTTAATCATTAAATTACAAGAGCATTGCCTGTAAATGCTACTGTTGAAAAGGAAAATACCTTGTAACATTACTCATAACTTTCTATTGAGCAACTATTGTTTTATTGCCATACCGTCACCTGAATGGAATAATATGGTAGAAACTCTCATTGGAGACAGGAAGAAAGACTTCTCCAATGTGTTTTAAAATATGATAGCTTCCATTTACACTAGATGTATATTGAAAATGAATTGAACTTTGTAAATATGAAATTTTTAAGACATAATACAACGTGGACAATTACTGCTTTTTCTGGTAGAGTCAATAGGGATTAGCAAACTATTGTCTTATTTAACACACATTCAGCCAAGGATTCACTGAATCTTTAAATCCTCAAACAAATCTGCTTATCACTTCTATGGAAAAGCTGCAATAATAATTCTAATCTTAACCAAGAACTTGAAGAGCACTCATCTTTCCAAGTATATAAGGAGCTAGATGAAAGAAATAGTCAATGGCTAAATTAATGATTTAAAGAAGAGGGAAAATCATTGAATCTACATACAATCTTTATCTTAGTTCATGATAAATTATCTTAGATTTTCATATATATATATATATATATAAAAATTTATATATATATATATATTGAATATAAATTAAATTAAGCTTTAGAAAAATTGAGCCATTGTCTTGAATGAAGCAGAATCATTTTGTTATTGTTTTGCTTAGAGAACATAAAAAAGTAAAAGTAACTTTGGGAAGTTACTTTGCTATACTCTTATTCTTTAATGCAGGATAGCCCAAGGATATTAGATTATACCAATTTCTTGTCTGAGTAAGACATAGTATAATATAAAATTTCCTTAAATGTGTAGATGAGATATGAATGAAATACATAATTAAGATTTGTTGAAATCAACTAGGACCCTTGATTTTCCACTCCAAAAATGCCTTAAGGAACTTTCACTACTTGTCTGTCATAGAGACCAGAAATAAACACTTTTATCACTTAACTGTTATTTACTCTGTTATTATGCATTGTGTTTCAAAATTATAGCTGAAATATTCACATAAACAAGTCATGTGGTAGGTATTGGACATCAAATATTAATTTAAAGTTCCCAAGAGAATCAAAAGAACCATACCATAGTGATATATGTACACCCATGTGCATAGCAGCACAGTTTGTAATAGTTAAAACTTGGAAACAGCCCATTTACCCATGAACTGGACACTGGATAAAAAATTAAACTTAAAAAAAAAATGGAGTACTACTCATCCATAAAGAATGAGAAACCAGAGACATTTATAGCTAAATGCATGCATATTGAGGACATACTCTTAAGTGAAATAAGTAGGACACACATGTGTAAATACCAAATAGACACTCTAGTGTAGGAAACTGAAAGTGTAAATGAGGATCAAAATGTATAATAGATAATGTGAAAATAGGCAGAAAAGGTCCAAAGGGAAAGTGGAAGTGTGAGGAACTGGAGAAAGGAAAGAAGGGAATTTAATTAATATGAGAAAAGGAAAAATGGAAACAGAGGCTTTGTAAATAGGGAGGGGTGGAGTGGTTGAAGGAAGGGCAGGGGAATGGGGAAAAAATAAGAACCAAGATAGATTGTATAAAGGTACAAATTTCCACTGATGAATGTCATTATATTGTATACCCAAAATGTACTAATAAAATTTAAAAAACAAAATAAAAATATTGATCTGATTTGAAGAGATCATATGCATATTCATTTGTTAAATACCATTTATTTTTGTTTTTGTGTTCGTTTTTTATTGGGGATCGAATTAGGGATCTTTCACTGGCAAGGCAGGCATGGGATCACTGAGCTAAATCTCCAGCTCTGTAAAGTAGCATTTTTCTCTACTATACCACAAGAACTGAAAAATAGGTAAAAGGAAAAGAATAACATGCTGTGCTAACATAAAAAATACTTAATAAGTTTCAAGATGGAATTCCCTATTAGTGAAGGCTTAAGAATCCTAATCATTTTTATTATTTAAGCATAAGTTAGAGCTATGTTTATAGGAAGCAGGCTTAAACATCTGTGGAAAAAAAATCCCTTAAAAGTACTTAGATCACCTATTATAATATTAACTTTATATACAGTCCTAGCAACCTATTAATTAGAAAGGATTTACAGTAAAACAAAAATAGAACAAATTTATTATATGCTTTACTAACAGAAAATGCACAATTAAATTATTTACATAAATAAACATATCAATTTAGTTTCCATAGTAAAACTTTTTGGACTGTATTAAGTTTTATATACTGGTCTGGGTGTTACTAGTGTTTTTGTCCACTAAAAGTCTTAATTTAATTACTCAAGGAAAATCTAAATTCTGTTTTCCAATTTTATTACCATTTTCAATTACATACCCTGCACAGCTGTCAGAGTGACCTTTATCAAACACAAAACTAATCATATCACACCCCAGCTAAAATTTCTCCAAGAGCTCCCCATAGTCTTTCAGATAAAGTTCAAACTCCACAGCTTAGCCACAAGATAGTTCACAATCTAGCCCTTGATGCCTGCCCTTTTCTGACTTTACAACTACAAGGAGCAAACTATAAAATCTGCTGTGCTATTTTTGGAATACATAGTAAGCATTCCTCAAATTTTCCTCGCTTATTCTTATCTCTGCATTATCTTTGTTTCTGTCCTGCTAAAACCGTGTTCCTTTTTAATTTGAGGAATGTTTAATATCTTCCAAGCAGTGCACAGGGTTTTATATTTTGGCTGATACTTTACTCTGAGTTTTTCCAATGCCTACTACACTAGTACATCTCCCCATTCAGGTTTTGCCTTCAGACACGCATGACAGTCATTTAAAACAGGGACTTTTAGATTATATCTCTTCTGTCTCATCTTTCTGCCCCTTCTGGAAGCCCCACTTGTACAACAGATTATTCTACATCTTGAATTTTAAATTCATCTTTATTTTAAAACTTTTGTTTACTCCATATATTAGGATTTTTATACCATCCTCAGGCAAGGCAGTCTCTCTTGCTATATATATACAATAATAAACATCTTAAGTAGATAGCCATAATGCACCTGCCTTTTACAAAGATACTGCCAAAAAAAATTGATTAAATTTTCACCTCAATATAGGTGAAATTATAATCTAACAATTTTTCAAATTTTCCAAACCTTTAAATTAAATATATTTTGATGGCTTTAAGAACATGTCCCAACAGAGAATTGCAGGGTCTGATTGCCTTTGTCTATCTCCTATTACACTACTTATAAGTAAAATTAAATTTTAATATATTATGCACAATTCATGATGCATTTTTTTGCATCAGTGTACATTTAACAGTTTTAGTTGAGATTGGGAATGACATTAAATGTCATACAAAGCATTTACTAGTGATATAACTTTCAGTATTATAAAAGCTACAATTCTAAGAATTTTTATGTACAGACAACAAATTTCATATTAATTAGTCATGGATAAACCAGTGAATTGTGATTATAAAAGAAAGGTCTACAGGCAGCAGCATTTAAAAGTTAGAAGTTTCCTATAAGTATTTGGGATATCCAGAGTTCAATCACTCAGGTTGTATTACTCCTCATAATAGAAATGGCAATGGAAATCCAATTAAAATTAAAATTAAAACCAAAGCAGATTTGGCATATTAATTGCATACTCAATCTATTCATTCATGTAGCAAAAAGTAATTGAACACTCAACATTTCCAGGATCTGTCCATTTAAAGTTCATAATGTAGTAAAAATAATAAATATTGGAATGATTTAATATGGTCATGATTAATATTATGACAGAATAATGCAAAATATTCTCATCGAAGTCAAAAGGAATTTAATAGAGTCAGAGTTGTCTGTATGGTGTGGTAAGCACAGCAGTATACCTACTTGATAGACTTTTTATGAGAATTAAAAGAAGTAACATTTTTGCATAATATTTTACACTTGGCCAGTACTTAATAAATTTGTAAATGTAAAAAGTTAAATTAGAAACTAAAACTTATCAGACATAGGTAATAAAACTGAAATCCTCAGTTAATGACTATTATAATTTAGAAATGGGAAATTACACAGCAAATATTTCTACTGAGCTTTGGAGACATAAGGCACCATCAGCATTGTCAGAGTTCCTTCGATTTAAACAATGCAGGCTTCTTATTTTGGTCTCTAACACATGGTTCATTCCAGACTTATTATTAATGGATATATTACTTAAGTAAAAAATATGAAGATGTTGAACACATGAGGGAAAAGTTGAGAGAACATGCTATATAAATATGAATAATTCAAAGTAGATTAAGTTTTGCTTCAATTAAATACAACCTAAAAATCATAATGACTTATAACGATAAAACTTAATCAAGAGACCTATCTGTTAAAAGTTGTTCATGAATCCACTTACAGATATTCTTTAAGTTGGAACACAACCTTAAGGAAGAAAATATCAGCTCAAAAAATTTATGCCTGGAGGTAGTGCACCTCAATTTCCTTCTTCAGTAAAGCAATCTATGTGGTCAAGTCTTTTTCCTTCCATATGGAATATAAAATTATCTCCAAATATGGAAGAAGAATAAGAACAAACAATACTGTCTGCAATGAAAGTATAAATAAAAATTTCAGAAGACAGTTAACCAAATCTACTACTGTTAAAGATATATAAAGTATGCCTTACAATTATTTTTCTTAATGTATGTCGGTTAAATATTTCTTTATGATTTAAAAGACATCAGAAAAATAGAATAGAAATCTTTTAATCTGTTCTGGAGCTGTAGAGTGCAACTATTCCATATGGCTCTAGGATTGTTGTCTAATGTTTGGTGCATTGGGGATGTCAGTGACTGAAATTACACAAAAGTATGCATATGATCTTGGGAGAAAATTGTGAATGTATTTGGAGAAGTGACAGGATATTTTTTCATTCTTTTCTATTATCTCTTCAAGCCAGTAAAAATAAATTATGATCATAATTAATAAACAGACTTGAGAATGGATAGTATAATGAATCCAAGATTTTCAATTATCAAGATAGGTGACTAATGCATTTAGCTGAAATTGTAATTCTTTCAGAAAAATTAATAGAATGAAATATAATCAAAATGAAGTAAAATTTATTGTCTAGAAAATATGTATCTCACGATTTGGGTATACATATCATTCCATGTTACAATAAAAATATAAATGAGTAGACTTAGTAATACTGTTTTCAAACATTCAAAAAGCTAAAGCTAATCAATAATAGTATAAACTACTTTATTTCTAGTTCCATCATTCATCTAATAACTTGAAGAAAGAACTTCACATTCCTTGATTTCCTCATTTTCCTTTCAGCCATTTAATCTCTTCTTATTTGAACTCATCTAAAAAGTATACACATAGAGAGAGTCGATAGGTAAACAGTTAAACATTATTATGTACTTTGAAACATAAATTGTATCTAAGCTTAATTCTGTATGTATGTTTGTTTGAATATTGATTCACTTAGGAGTACTTGATTTCAAAATCCCTGCTCAAATGTCAACTCCCATTCTTTCTCTAGATGAATTACTTAAAATCCTTAAGCCTTAATTTTTAATTTAAAATTAATTAAGATAAAGCAATGCCAAAATTTGGGGGAATATTTTGAAAATTAATCTAGAATATAATTTAATAAGTGCTTAGCACAAATTAAGACTTTATAGCAAAAGTGCAGCAGTGACTATTCAATCCAATTTTTTTAAAATTGGGAGACTTCCTCGGAAATAGAGAAAATATCTAGTTAAATATCCAATAAACATTTAATGACAGATTCTCACCCACTGCTCTTTATTTATGAAACGCTTTTTCAGTGTGCACCTGATTTATCTGGGGTGTGAAAACGAATCGGAATCAATAGATTCGTGGAGCATGGGGATTTTTATGAAATATCAAGTACAACACGCTAAGACCACTTGTGATTCTTGGTCGCAATAACGATCTTGGTAAGTTATGACAGTTTGTAACACTTAGAATTTCCATATCTTTTTCTGAGCCTGAACACGTTCTACAGTACAGGGAAAGACCTTGAGAAGTGGATTGGTGGCTGATACTAGGTAACGCTCAGATTTATGTGTGACTCTAAAATATTTAAGTCCTAATTTTTTAAGTAAAGCTTGGCATCAATCTTACCCATGATTCATGCGAGTCTAATTTGATAATGTGATCACAAAATATTTGGAAGTGCTTGTTTTTGTTAAGATAGTAGACTGTAAATATTTGTCGTATGCCCTGACAATCCTTGAGAAAAAAAAAATGCTTGTAAAAATTTGAACATAATTAAAAAGCAGCCACGAATATGTCAACATAATTTAGGTTAAGGACTAAGATTCTCAGAAGTAAAAGAATACATACACAAATCAGATGTTGGAGTGGCAAAGAATAACAATGTCAAAATGTATGTCATTTAAAAAAGTAGGTAGCACTGAATGGCTGTACCTAACATAATAAATTACGTGGGTCCATCTATATATGCAGTGAGATCAGAAGAGTGACAAGGATTAGCATATAAGTTTATTAAAAATTATGAACAGTTTTGCCCCTGATCTTATTTGTGCACTGATCCAATACAATGTTCAAGGTCACCTTTACTTTACTATTTCAGGAATTCAAGATCTCTTTGCTATTTTAAGAATTCCATTAAATGCTTCTTAAAAGGATTTTTGTCAAAAAAAAAAAGCATAAACAAAGGACTTTTGTCATCAGGCAATTC
Source organism: Fukomys damarensis (assembly GCF_012274545.1). Lineage (NCBI taxonomy): Eukaryota > Metazoa > Chordata > Mammalia > Rodentia > Bathyergidae > Fukomys > Fukomys damarensis. Next base: position 8,975,318 of record NW_022900948.1, on the reverse strand, counting down.
CAAATATTAAGAAAAGTAGATGTATGTGATCAGCAGTGCACATACATGTATATTTAATGTAATATTTGAAATTGCCACTCTATTTTACAAACAATAAAGTAGCGATCCTAAATATATCCTGTACTTGAAAAAACAAAGGAGAACTACATAGTATTTTCTGGTAGGGTGCGGAAAGATCCTTTCTGCTCTAGGAATTCCTGTGTAAACTATTTCTGTAGAACTAGAAATGCAATTAATATAATATTAATAATCAAGATTAAAACACAAGAGTTTTAATTTTACATATATATGAGTATCTTCATAAGAAAGCGAAGTCTGAAAATTGACCAAAGGAGGATGCTTTTATATGTTGCAGACAAACAGCTATAAATTTGTGAAGTCTGTGAAGGACCGAAGGGCTGTGGATATGGAGACAAGGCTAGCAAATTAGCAGAATGTTATTAGGAGGTTCACAGAGAGAGGGTTGGAGACACAATGAAAGATAGCAATTACTTTGAAGTGTTTGTTTATTTACTTATGTTGCAGCCCCGATTTGATCTCCAGTGATTAAGCCTATTATCTAGCTTATTAGGTGAGGTCTATCATTGCCAGAAGAATCTTTATGGCTTGTGGCATTCTTAAATGCCCCTTATGAAATTGCAGTTCAACTTATTTCAGTTTGAAATTATCATATTAATAAAGCATGATGGCACATCTTTAACTTCAGTATTTATAAAATAAACAGAAGTCATGTTTGTTCTTAGTTTTTTCCCTCATCTTATTTTTTGTATAGGAGAGCACATTTTTCTTCTCTTCCTTGTAATTAATAAACAGAAAAGAAGCTAGGACATTTCAGTCATTTATAATCATTTTATAATCAGTTTACTTAACAGATTCTGATATATCTAGGAAAGAAAACGATATATAAATATAAACATCTTTTATCCTTCTATTTACTTTATTTTTTGAGTCTAATGATGTAATATGGCTTCATTTACCTCTGAGAATACACAATAAATATAGAGGCAATTTTGCATTTTCCCAATTCAATCTAGTGCTATATTTAAGAAGATTTCATCTAATTGAACACATCTTGGAACGAATTTAATAAAAGTGTTCTTGTAAATGCTTCAATAGCTAGATGGGAGAGAAGTTAGGCAGGCAATGAAGTGAACATCATTCCAGTAGGACTCTGCAGGCTAGGAAGTTATTTGCAAGATGTCTTGAATGCTGAGAATGTAAACCATAATCAATCTCAGAGACAGAGGAGGCTGCAACCAGGAGATGTTCAAATGCATTAAAAAATGACTAGTCATAATAAAGCATAATGGATATGGCATACTTTTAACAGAGTGAATAAATAGTTTGGTTCACAAATGTGTTTCTACCTGATTTGAGAAATGTAGTCAAATGAATTATATAACTAGCTCATCATCTTAGAGATTTCTGGATACCTAGCATACTTTCCCTAGCTTCTGAGAATAACATCTAAAGAAGTTCATTTAATACAAATTCTGTTTGATTTCTAATAAAATATAATAATAATACAAATTTTCTTCTTATACATATTTTTAACACAAAGTTGTATATCTCAATATTTGATTGAAGTTTCTTGTTTCATCAGCTCACTCCCTGAAAAGTTAAAATTAATATGTATGCCTCACTTTTGGTCATATATCAGGGAAAAGCCAATAGCATTTGCTTAATTTACTAACAGAAATAAGGCAAAGAGAAATTAAATTTTAAATAAGTGTGTGAACATTATTTTAATTAAGTTTTAAAATTTTAAACTCCTAAATCTCAACTTGGGTTTTATTTTTTTCTTTTATTGAGTTTATTGGTACATTTTAGGTATACAGTAAAATTACATTCATTATGGGGATCTTCTAATTTTACATGACAGGTCTTGGTTCTCATTTTTTTGCCCTTGTCCCTACCCTCCTTTCACCCCCTTCTCCCCTCCCCATTTACAAATGCTATATTTCCATTTTTGCATTTTGCCATATTTTTTTCTTTTCCCTTATTACCTTTCCCATACCCTTCCTATTTTCCCTACACCTTTAGCCCTTTTCTTCCTATTTCACATGGTCAATTATCTCATTAAGATCTTATGTACTATTCTAGCTTTTCACACCAGAGAAACCATTCAGTACTTACACATGTGTGACTTATTTACTTCCTAAATCTCAATTTGAATAAAAATGTTTCACAGAAAAGACAGCAATTATTTTTAGAAAACTATAAGCTAAATTTATTCATTTTCAATTTTTTGTTAGTGTGTATTTGTGATATATAGAGGACATTGCTTTCATTTAGCAATATAGTCTCTCAATCATTTAAAAATTTTATCTGAAAACATTTTTCTCTAATTTAAGAGAATGATTTTACCTAACTCAACATTAATCCACACACATTGCATAAGGACCACAGTTGTTGGCAAGTGAGGGTAGGAACTAATATTGAAAAAAACTTTGAGAATTGAGGATACAAAGTAATATGTACTCCTGGTTGGCATAAATCATAGCCTAGCTGTGAAGGAACACTTCAGGACTCAGACGCAGTATTACTGGTGGATCCCTAATTAGTCATGTGCTGCTACATATGTCTGTGGTTCGTCACTGGAATCCTTGAGGAAGTTTCTGTTCTGCTGTACAATGAGGAAAATACTTGAGGCTTCCCAAGATATAATAAATTAGGGGAGGGGGAGAAAATAAGTGATGTAAGGTTTTTCTTTTTCCCTTTCTCTTCAATATGCCTTAATAATCTCAGTTTTAACTTACCCCATCCATAGCACATTTTGTCTATAATTAGAGAATTATGCAAGGAAAATATAAAACTTAACTACAGAGCAATAAAAAAAAATATTCTGTGGTGTGGGAGCTGTTTCAAGATACGTCAGTCAAATTCCGGGTGTCTGAGGACTCCTGGAGGACATGACCCCATTGTTAGCTCAGGCATGTGACATACTTACATAATCATAAGTCAATCACGCAGCTCTTGCTTTTCAGTATGAGATAACAGTGCACTACAAGTGCTGGGATAACAAGGAAGCTTTGCTGCTGCTTCTTGCCAATGTCTGCCCCACAAGCTGTCTTTTCTCTGGGATTCTCACTTGGGAAAACACCCCTTCAGCCACTCGATCCTGACATGTGGGTTGACAGTCATCTACATTTTATCTTGCTCTAAAGGTATCATATCCTAAAATATCACTAGTGAACACATAAACTTAAAAAAATTCAATATTAATGCTGTCATTTCCAATAGCAAAGTCAATTCAAAAATCGTCTTTGTATTTATTCTAAGTAGAGTATGTGCAATGTCTTAATATCTCCAAGTTAGAATGCAATTAACTCATTTTCCCTGCTTTATAACAGCCTGAAAAGTCCCTGCACTTCTTAGAAGAAAATGTGACAATTGGTTTACAGTGATCTCCTTTAACTTTATATGACAGGCTATAATTTCTCATTTGTATTGTTTTTGTAATTAACAAAGTTTTTCTATTTATATTTCTTTGTTCATTTCAGGTTTATTTGGGGAACAGGAGACAGAAGTTAAGAAAAGAGTTTTTGTTGTTGTTGCTTGTTTTGTTTCATGATGAAATACTGTTCCTTTGTGTTTGAGTCTATGTTACATAGAAATTCTTACCTGGGAAACTTTGAAGCAACTCAACTAAGGTTTCCAAGACTGAGTATTTGTACCTGTAAAAGTAAATAGTTATTTATTTATAACACTAGAGTAATAAAGTTCATAAAATTATTCAGATTCCATTAGATAATGTCCAAAGTATTCGGAGTGCAGTAGATTTTTTTTGGTATAATTTAGTTCTTAGAATTATTGGTATGAAAATAAAATGTAAATAATGAGTACAGAAGCACCAAGGTGATTACTCACAAATTTTAAAGGCAGTACAATAATTTAAGAACCAAAGTTGTTTTAAAATATTGTCTTAAAATTATACAAAGTTCCCACAATAATAACAGGAATATAATGGGAAATCATTTAATAACATATATCCTAGAGAAATTCATGTATTTAACAAGAAATTAGACTCCAACTCTTTGCTTTAAATTTTCTTTTCCATTGTAACTTTTCAAGTTCAATAAGAATGTTCACAATACATTTTTACAAGCAAAATACCCAAGAAGAAAATACTGAAAAATTAGATTTAAATTTTTATTATTGTTGTGGGACCCTGATACTCATTTCAATAGTTATGGGATTCCATGGTGCTTTATTGCAAGGGTTGATTGAAGACTAATATATGAATATACAGTAATAAGGAAGATGAATGATCTTAGGAAAGGAAACTAATCCCATTTGACCTAAGTATTTCACCTATGGCTATTTTTTTTCATTTCAAAGATATTAGCACACAAAAAGTAATGGAATATTTTATGAGAATACCCAAGATAAAGAACTTACTTTTAAATTTCAAACTTTTCAGTGTCCACTGTGAAAAATTCATACTAATATAAATCAATTAATACTTGAAACTAGTTTTAATGTTTTGACCTCTTATAATAAAATAAAAGCTATGTCTTTCACTACATATTAAAAGTGTGCAATTCAATCACTTTTTACATACTTCAGTCTCATGAAATAATCACTGGCAAGATGATGAGCACTATTATTGCCTGCACAAATGTTTATTTTCATTTTTAAAATATTAAGTATATTGATATACATTTGGCATGCAATATGATGACTTTAATAATTGAGAATCTGTAACTTTACATGATATATCTTCATTCTTAATTTTCCCCATTTCCATGCCCTCTCTTCAACCCCTCCACCCTCCCTATTTACAAAGACTTCATTTTCATTGATCTTTTTTCTCATATTTATTCCTTTCCCTTATCTACTTTCCCCTACCCATACTACTTCCCCTTCCTATTCCACTTTAGAACTTTTCTTCCTATTTCACATTATCTATTATACATTTTGATCCTCATTTATACTTTCAGTTTCTCACACCAAGAAAATATTCAGTATTTACACATGCGTAAACTTACTTAAGAGTATGGCCTCATTGTGCATTCATTTAGCTATAGATGTCTCTAGTTTCTCATTCTATATGTCTGGGTAGTACTCTATTTTATATTTTTAAAAATCTGCTTTATGCAGTCACCAGTTGGTGGGCAATTGGGTGGTTTTCAAATTTTAGCTATTATAAAAATGTATTACTATAAACATGAGTATTTGTACAGAGATGTGGCATGACTTTTTAAATTCTTTTAGGAAGATACCCAGCAGAGAACTAGCTGGGTCAAATGGTACCTCTAATCCTAGCTTTATTGAGGTGTCACCATACCGATTTCCACAGTGGTTGGACCAGGTGACACTCCCACCAGAAGCATAGCAGGGTTCCTTTTTCTCCACAACCCCACCAGCATTTGATACTGGTTCATTTCTTCGTAGTAATCATACTTTCTGGATTGAGGTGGAATCTCAGTGTGAATTTGCATCTCTCAGATGAACAGTGACACTGAACATTTTTTCATATGTTTATTTGCTGTTTCTACTTCTTTGTCTCAAAAATGTATGTTCATTTCCAATGTCCATTTGGAAATGGGTCTTTAAATTTTGGAGGTCTGATTTTGTAAATTATTTGTATATTCCAGACAGTAGACCTTTGTCTGAAGAACAGCCAGTAATTTGTTTTCCCCTCATTGTAGATTGTCTCTTCATTCTGTTGGTGGTTTCTCTTGAATTACAGAAGCATTTTAATAAGATGAGATCCCACTTGTTGATTATTTATGCTAGTTCACATTTTTCCCACTCCAATTATTTAAGAGTTCCACCTAACCTCTCTTCTAGATGATTTAGTATTTCAATTTAAATATTTAGATATTTGATCCATTTTTATTTTAGTTTAGTGCATGGTGAGGGCTATAGGTTTAGTCTTACTCTTTGGCAAGTTGAAACTTGATTTTTCAAGCACCATTTATTAAAGAAGCTATCTTTCTTCCAGTGAGAGTGTTTGGCTTTTTTGTTTGAGATGAGGTGGCTGAATACATCTGAAGTTGTTTCTTCATCTTCTAATCAGTTCCACTGATCCTGGGATCTGATTGTTTGCCACTATCATTCTGTATTTATCATAGTATCTTTGTAGTATACTAATACCCCATGCTTTGTCTGTGTTGCTTAGAATTGCTTTTGCTACTCTAGGTATCTTCTGGTTTCAAATGAATTTTTGGATTGTTTTCTTAAGTTCTGTTAAATATTCTGTTGGAATTTCAATTGAGATTAAACAGAATCTATATAGAAGTTTTGGAAGTATGGCCATTTTCACTATGTTGGTTCTTCCTATCCAGGAGAAAGAGATCTCTTTCCATTTTGTGATATCCTCCTCAATCATGTTTTTTTTTTTTTAGAGTGCTATATCTTTCAGAGTAGATGTCTTTGATTTCTTTCATTAGATTAATTCCTAGTTATTTCATTTTTTGTTTGATATTATGTAAAGAATTGTTGCTTTGCACTCTTTAACCTTTCCGTGTATGAGTTTCTCCCATCCAAGTACTAACCAGGCCCAACTCTGCTTAGCTTCAGAGATCAGATGAGATCGGGCGCATTCAGGGTGGTATGGCTGTAGACTATGAGTTTCTTTAAGAATTAAGTGTGCTTCGTTGTTTGGTTTTGAGTCTTGTTCAGGTTTCTTCCTAATTTTATTTGTTGTTGTTGTTGTTGATTAGTTTGGTTTAATTCCTGAGTTGCTGCTTGTAAATGCTTACTGTATCTTTATTGCTGGTATTTCAAACCCTTAGTAAGTGACTATTTCTTGGGTTGACTTCCTGGTTTCTTTGGCCTCTGGGTTTTGAGTCTGTAATGGCCCTTAGTAATCTCAGTCTTGGTATACCAGGAAGGACAACTGACTGGACAAATAACATCACTGTGGATAGTATAATATAATTAATATCAACAATAGCTTTGAACACAGCTTAGAAAATGACAAACTTCATTCACTATTAATTTACCAACTTTGACTGCATGAACCAGATTTGTGGTTGTATATCAAAACCTACAACCAAGCTAGGCATGGTAGCATATGCCTGTAATCCCAGGACTTGGGAGGCTGAGGCAGGATGATCGCTGTGAGTTTGAGACCAATCTGGTCTAAACAGTGAGTTCCAGGTCATTCTAAACTACATAGTGAGACCCTGTCTCAAAAAACCAAAAACAAATAAACAAAAAAAATCTACAACCAACTATAAATATACTTGCAGTAAATAAGCCCTTCAATATAGTGAATTTACCCTATGTGGAGATTTTGAAGGTGTTGAGAGGGATGAGAAATAGAATAAGGCAATGTTAGAAGTAAGGTTAGAGAACTCAGGAAGATCATGCAAACTTTGGGCAACTTCTGAAGACAGAAAGATAAGAGAGAAGAAAGGATCAAAAACAAGACTAGAACAAACTGACAGCAACAGGAAAACCAGAAAATTTGTCATTCCTATAAAAATAAGAACAATCTAGTAAAAATAGGACAAAAAGAGGAACAACAACAACAAAAAAAGCAAGGAATGAAGAAGAAGGAGAAAAGCATAGAAAAATGTCCCCTTCAAATAATGTCTCTGTTGTCCCTGTTGAACAATGTGTGTAGCATACATATCAGTGTCAAAAGATCTCAGCATTTCAGCCATAGTCCACTGAAGTTCAAACTGGTTTTGGGCTGTGAAGGTGGAGTTGAGCTTGTGACCTCCTTTAGGTTTAAATTCAGCACAGTTCTGCTACAGGTTCAAGCTGCCCTCTCCCTGCAATGTATGGTTATGTTGGGAGGTGTTGATCCAAACAACTCACCAACCACTGAAGTCTGTTGCACCTTTTTTGAGGTGACTCTTCGCTTTCCCAATGGGTTTCAATTCTCAACAAGCCTTGGAGAAGCTTTCTCTCTACTGTGCACCACTGTATCGATTCTTGGGCTAAAAATGATGGCCTCTGAAAACCCACACTGTGCTGCTTTACCAACAGGCCTCTGGCTGTGACCTGTGTGATCTTACCCATGGTGTCCGATGGGCTTCTGACTGGGGCCTGTGAGCCCATGGTACTGGTGTCTGTGCAAGCTTCTGGCTGGGGTCTGCATTCCCTCACCACCGTATTCTGGGTGAGTGTCTGGCTGGAACCTGTATATACTTACAGATGGTATCTGGGCAGACCTCCATCTGGGGTCTGTGTGCTGGTGCCACAGCTGTCTGGGCCTATTTTCACCTTGGCATGGCATTTTTTGTTATTTCCCACTCCTCCTTCCCATCCCCAGGCTTTCAAATTCCTGTTACTATTAATAAAATTGTATTTCTAGAATTGTATAGACTTTATATGGGATATGTTTTATATTTATTGAATTTTACAGAAAATTATACATGTACATTTAGAAAAAAATATATTAATCATATAATGTGTCCTATTATATGATGGGTCTATCTTCTTTCCTCAGCATAATTATTTTGAGAGTTTCATCTTGTCTGTATATATACTAAAATATTTTTCATTGCATTGTCCCACTATACTTGCTTCATCCAGTCAATTTTCACAGTTTTCTTAAATACTATCTTTATGGAAATCATAAATTTGTCCATGTGAAATCTACCATTAGAAGATAGTGTTTTGTATTAACATAAATACCAGTTAAAATTCTAAACAAATTTGCCCAGTAGAAACAATTGTGTATTATAGAAACAATATTTAAAAATGTTTTAGATCAAGAATTGTCATTCTATTCAATGCTCTTTTTTTAAATTGTTAAAGATTTCAGGGATTTAAATGTGCTACATGCTCTGCTCAATTCAGTAATGTTAAGGTACTTGAAAAGAAATTTATAAATAGCTAAAAGTCTCTGAGGTTCTATTTTTGTCTTGAAAAGGGAACAAGGATTCAAGAAAAAATTAATTGATTAGAAAGTGTGTCAAGAGGAAAACCAATCAATAGAGGAACATTTTTAAAAATAAGTTATTGCCTGGCTTAAACACAAAAAGTTAAATATCTGACATTTAGTCAGATATGTTACTAATAAAATATATTTTTACTTTCTGAAAATACAAAATTACCCAGAATATAGTATATAAACCATAGAGTTTGTGCAAGATTTACATAAAAATGACTAGATGGGAAATTTTTCCTCTCCTTTAAAACTCATTTTTAAAAAGAAAGCCCTACCTACTTTTTAGTCTTTACTTCACAGATGAATTTGGAAATAAAATTCCTAATAATTTTACATAAATGAGGTGAAACTTTCTTGCCACACTGTATTTAAATAATGACATTATTTTAATGTTTGATATACCTATACTCTGTTTATACTTCCCAATAAAATAGTGTCATACTTTTAAAAAAATCACACTTAAGTCTGTATTCCTGGAAGTTTGTATCTCTTAGTTAACAACACCCAAAGACATAGGACTGACAATTAGAAAATAGTTGCAGAATATCACTGTACTCTATATAGTTTACATGTACATAAACTATATTTATAACAGAAAATCTGACAAAATTGAAATTTTGAATTTTTCCACAAATTTGGAAAAATTTGGAACCTTTATTATTTTTTACTTTTTTCAAATATTTTAGTTAATACCATGTAATAATAAACAATAACATTGTAGTTGGAAAAACAGGGCTGTCAACTTTATTATATAATATAGAACAATCTTGATACTTATAATCAGAAAATCAGACAAATTCAACTATGATTCATACATATAACTTAAAATATAAATATCAGGGCATTTCCTCCCTTTTGCTCATGACATTTTACTCAAAGTTTTGAAATTATTCTTTCTATGCTACACTATGGATAGTTGATCTCTCTCCTCTGTTAGGTTATATATTCTAACATGTACTGGAAGGACTTTTTAAAATATTTTGTATTTTTGTTAAAAGCATTCATTCATTAAATCTTTACATGTAATACATATCATTATTTTGGTAAACTTATTTTGATATGTCCTTTATTTATTTACTTATTTATTTATTTATATTTTGTTTGGTACTGGGGATCGAACTTGGGTCATTGTGCTTGCAAGGCAGGTACCAGAACCACTGAGCTAAATCCCTGGCCCCATTTCCTTTATTAGAAATAAACTCAAGAGAACTCTCCAAGGTCATCTTATTTATTTATGCATTTTTCGCTTAGTCATTAAGTGTGTGTATTTGTAGTACTGAGAATTGCAGCCAGGGCTGTGTAAAGTCCTTTATTGAATTTTTTGAGACAGGGTCTCAATAAGTTGCTAAGTTGCCCACGCTGGGGTCACACTTGCAATACTTCCTCAGCCTCCCAGAGTGCTGCAATTGAAGACATTTATCCCATTCCCAGCTTTAAACATATTTAAGTATTTCTCATTCATAGTAACTATGGCAAGATACTAAATCATGTATCCCTTTTTTTTTTTCAATTTCCCATGGAAATCAAACAAATTGATTCAACTGTTTGTAGCTGTTGTTTAATAATATGCGATGAAATATCATAACTATTAAATGGCTCTTAAATGGAATACTTTACTAAATAGAAAAATTTCTAAAAATATGCTAATGTGATTTAATATTATGTAAAATTTAATAACAGCTGTTATTCACTCTTCTACAAAACACTGCATTTTACACATACTCTAGTCATTTTTTGTTTGCACACTATTGAAAGGCAGTCCTTAATGGAATGTGTTGCTCCATGTGTTGATTTTGCTTTGGAATACATGTTCACATATGTGTGTGCAACCTGCTCTATTGGGCTCCTGCCATTGCTTTGAAGTGAAGGAGAACGGGAACTTTTTATAAAGGATATAAAGATATATCTTTCAGTTCTGCAGGGATCCTACGCCTGTATATATTTTTTCTAAGTCTTTCCTTTATCAAAAGATAATAAAGAAGCTTAAATCTTTTATTTCAATGAAATGATGTGAGAGAAATCAGGGAGAATCATGTAACGTGTTCCTAATTTGACATTCTTCACCAGCCGCACCACAACCTTATGCATAAAAGTCTGGGATGTTATGGATGCTTTCATTTAAATGGCCATATGGATTAGAGTTTTATATATATAAATAAATAATGTCTGTCAGTTACTTTTGTGTCACTGGGACATAATTAGTGACGCTCAGAACTTAAAGGAAGAAAAGTTTATTGTGACTCACAGTGTGTAGAGCTTTCCATCCTTAGTCAGTTGGCTCCAAGGCAGGAAGGCTTGAAATGGGGATAAGGTAGGGGAGAAACATTTCATGGAATGACAGTGGGAAGCAGAGAGAGAGAGAGAGAGAGAGAGAGAGAGAGAGAGGAGAAAGGGATAAGGGAGGGAGGTAGACCCTTCCAGGTCACATCCCCAGTGACTTAACTCTTCCAACCAAGCTTCGCTTCCAAACATAATGTGTAGCTGTAAATTCATTGGTGGACTAATCCACACTGATGAGCGTCACATCCACATGGTCCACTGACCTCCCAAAAGCCCCCTGTATGAGTACATGAGACTTTAGGCGTACATCTCGATATAAACAATAGCATTTTGCAGCTGACCCCTAAAACATTTATGCATCTCCCTTTTATGCAAAATGTACTTAGTTCATCTCCAATGGTTGGCAAAATACCTTTATGCAAAATGCATCGAATCCATCTCCAAGAGTTGTCAAAGTACTAAAAGTTTTAGCATTCCTGAAACGTGCAAGTCCAAAGTGTCCTCTGAGATTTAAATTAAATTCTTAGCTTTGAGCCTGACAGAAATGAGAAGAAAAACACTTCCAACATACAATGAAACAAAATAAACATTCCCATCCCAAGGGGAGACATAGGGACGTAGAAAGGAATGGGATCAAAACAAGACCAACATCCAGCAGGACAAACTAAATCCTATAATTGTATGTCCAGTACTGAGGGCAATGTATGGCAGGATGTGAACGCCAAACTCCTTGTGCAGACGCACACCTAAAGCACTGATGGTTCTTTTAGCGCTACGACTTCTCTCATGGGCTAGCCTTGCTAACTTGCAGCTTTTCACAGATGTTCCATTATCTCACCTTTTCTAATATTCTGGGGTCTCCACTGAACTTTTGGCTTCATTCACACAACTTCATGCAAAGCCCACTCAGGAGCACACTGCTTGGCACCCTAAGCCGTTTCTGAAGTCTGGCTGCAAGCCTCCCTGACCTCACAACACTTACATTCTCTGCATGCATAAAACCAGCACCAAGTGGATGAGGCCAAGGTCTGCTGCCAAATGGAGCAGTGGCTGAGGCCTTTTGTATGCTACTGGTGGTTGCAGATGCCTCTGAGAGGCTGGATGCCTGAACATGATTAACTGAATCCCAGGGAATCAATTCCTATTTTCTAGGCTGCCACCACTCCTGAGCATTTTGCCCTGAGGCTCTCATCTCAAAACAAAATTTTTCAATTTTGCAATTTTGATCTTTTTCAAAAGATCTAAACTGGGGTTCCATGACTGCTTTAATTCAAATGGCCAGATAGATTATAGTTTTGGAGGTATGAAAATAAATATTACTTACCTTTACAAGTATTTCCATGCATGGGATCTGATTAAATCTGAAATGTGAAACATCAAGGAGGAGTCTCTTTAGAGCTTAGTATTGATGACTAGGGAAGGGGTAAGAGTGAGATAATTCTGGATCCCTAGAAACATTAAAATGTTAACATAACAGGAAGATTTTTTTTAACTTTTTTTAACTTCATGAGATTTGCTCTCTGCAATTTTCTTCAATTTTTTAAGTGGCTTTCTTTTGATATTTCTTTCTACCTTCAGGCAGTAACATAAATAAAAGCACATAATTAGGTCTCCTTTATCTCGTTAACACATACTAGGAATTTTTTATTCATATATGTTTGCAATACATAGTGGAGTGGAGTTGAAATATGTACCTAGCACATCTTAATTTATCTTTTCATACCCCTTCCCTTTCTTTTCTCCCCTCTTCCTCCATTTCTTTATCTGCTTCCTACCACTGATCATTTAGTTTGGTCTTTATATTTAATTTTGATTTCTCATACAAAAAAAAAAAAACATGATATTTAAACTTCTGTGTCTGATTTACCTTACTTAACACTATTTTTCATTTTAAAATTGTGATAGCTGCTGATTACAGTTTTAAAATAACAGTGAAATAATACAGCAGTGATTCGGATAGATATCTTAAAACAATTTTTAATTTTCAGAGTAGACCACCTGGAGATTTCTCACACCTGCCAACCACACTATTTAACTTCATCTTTTGAAGGTAAAGTTTACTCTCTTTGGAATGTTCTTCCCCAAAATATCTACTCAGGTTAGCCCCTCACATTCTTCAGATTTCAATTCTGTAACTTATTTAGAAAAGTCTTTTCTACACACCCTATTCAAAAATGCCTTAAGTCACCTGACACTTGATATATCTCGCACTGCTCAATTTTCCCTCAAGCCCTTGTCTGGATCATGACAATATTGTATTGTAGAAAATACTGTTAATAAATGATTATAAATCATAAATAATAAATGAAATGCTACTTCAGATCAAAGCCCAATCTCTAGTTAAATAATCTCATATTGTTATACCTTCGCTTATTGATTTTCTATTCTTAATGTTCTTTCTTTTCTTATAGACTGCTGGGTCTCTACTGTCTTCAAATTCTACCCCGGGCTCTATCATGTATTACTACTGAGTCCAAGAGACAGACAAACAATGGGAAGCTAGGATAGGGACCTGTGTAAACTGAGATAAACCCTGGAAAAATTGGAACACAAAGGAGAATGGCTCACTGAAGTCCCCGGGAAGCTAGAGGGCAGGAGAAATCTGTTCTCCTGACATCAGAGACCTAGCTAAAAACACACACAAACACGCACACACACACACACACACACACACACACAAACACAAACATACACAAAAATGGCAACCACATTGTTTCAAAGGTTAAGGACCTGGGTACACTGAAACATGGGAAGCTTGAGCCAAAGGGGGAGTCAATTGGTTATACTACCTTTAGTACTTTCTACTTGATCATTTGACCCATTTTGTTACCAAACTACTCAATTATATCAATGCATAACTGTGTGTACACCCTGAAAATTCTATGCTGAAGATCCACTTTTCAGCATATACTAAATGATCTCAGAATTACTTCAGTTCCAACAAACTAAACAAAAATATTTCACTAACAAGCAAATCCTAATCAAAAAGCAGGCACGAACAGAGGACAAGCATAAGTTCTGAACACAAATTCAGTACTACATTCAGCTCTACTTCAGGAGGGTGAGTGTGAAATGGAAGTGGTGTGTGTCAGAAACATGAAAATAAGTCTAAGGTACATAAAATCATGCATATTCTCTACCTTATCCATTCTAATGCCCACTTGGGGACAGGTGAAGATGATCCACTTCGTTCGTCACTTCCTACGCATCCATTGTTCTATCATTGGCCTGCTATTGATGGTGTCCGATTAAATAAAACTTTGAGATTTGTGTCATCCAGAGAATCTGTGAGCACCATATACCCTTGAGATAAAATCAGCACAAAGAGAAATAAAATAATAGAATTCTACAGACTAAAGAAAACAAATGGGGAACTTTTAAATTGTATATTACTAACATTACATGAATTGGATAAACGTGAAATGTTTTCTTGGTATTCGCCATATTTCACTTCATCCTGTAGAATTCTATCAAAATAATTATTTTATTATAATATTTAGAATGAAATAATTTTATATTATTTATCTATTGTTTATTTATATAAAATAACACATTTGATGTCTCACTAAAATGCTTAGTATATAAGTAGTACAATTCTGAGCGCTTTGCAAATATTATGCCATTAAACCCTTAAACAATATAAGAGGAAAATAATATGGTTATCAACACTGATTAGAAAAAAACCCAGGTAGTGTTTATAGTTCAGTGGAAGAACATGAGCAGAGGATACACAGAATCTTAAACCAGATCCTTTACACTGCCAAAATAACACAAATGGAGTTGAACCTAGAAAGATTAATGAACTCCCTGAAAGTGTAGAACTAGTTAGCTTTAAAAGGAGAGTTTAAACCCAGAGTATGACATTTCTGTACATACTTTCAAACTGTTACACTGTTTCAAAAGGATGATACTTTAAATGGGTATCATGCTTAACAAGTAAAATGTCACAGTAATTTTTTCTTGTATGTGCTATAATTACTGTCATCCTTTGTCTCAATCCATTTCGCTGTCATGAACAGTGCTTTAGAATCCAGTTCCTTAATGACTGTTTATGATCTAGACACTCCCTAATCTGCACTCATTCAAAGCTGAACTCATAAAATTTTCCCACACACTTGATAATTTTGATAGCCTCTTTTAGCACATGGAAATACAGGTAATATCAATGAATCAGTATGTAGCAAAATACTATGATCCCTGATTCTTCTGTAATGTTCACTGCTGTTGTAGACTTCATGTTGGAAAATAATTTGAATCTTTGCAAAAGTGAATAATACAGTGTAAAAATTCTGTGCTTTTTCTATATGCAAAAGACAAGGAAGAAATTGAAACTACATATTTTCCTAACCACTGAGAAGATGTCTATACACTAATATATATATATATATTAGTAAAATTAAACCTCGTTTGGTGACATATTTACACATCACAATTTTGATGAGCAGCTTATCCACTATGACAAAAATATAAATGATTTATATAATATATATTCTAATATTTTTCAAAGAAATATTAACTATACTGAACATAAGGAAGTCATTATAAATATTATAATCAATTATCAATTATATAATTTGAATCTTAGACTTTTAGTTTTTGACACCTGAGAAACTATTTGATATTTACACGTGTGTCCTATTTATTTCAGTTAAGAGTATGGCCTCAATATACATCCATTTAGCTATAAGTGTCTCTAGTTTCTCATTCTTTATGGCTCTGTAGTTAGTATTGCACTTTATAGAAAAACCATATCTCCTTTATCTAATCTCCAGTTGATAGGCAATTGGGCTGTTTCCAAGTTTTAGCTATTAGAAACTATGCTGCGATAAACATGGGTGTGCATATATCACTTTGATATGATTCTTTTAATTCTTTTGGGAAGATATCCAGCAGAGGGATAACTGAGTCAAATGGGACCTCTAATCCTAGTTCTTTGAAGCATCTCCATATTGGTTTTAACAGTGGCTGCACCAGTCTGCACACCCACCATCAATGGGGAAGGGTTCCTTTCTCCGCACAGCCCTGCCAACATTTGTTATTGGTAGATTTCTTGATAGTAGCCATTCTTTCTGGAGTGAGGTGAAATCTCAATGTTGTTTTCATCTACATATCTTGAATGACCAGTGATGTTGAATATTTTTTCATATGTTTATTTGTTGCTTTTACTTGTTTGTCTGAGAAGTGTCTGTTCATTTCAGATGCCCAGTGTTCATTGGGTATTCATATTTGGGGGTATGATTTTTTTGAGTTCTTTATATATTCTACATAATAACCTTTGTCTGAGTAACAGCTGGCTAAATTTTTTTCCCACACTGTAGGTTGTCTCTTATCTCTGTTGTTCATGGTTTATCTTGCAGTGCAATAAGATGAGATCCCACTTGTTGATTCTTTTAGTTCCTGTGCTACTGAGGATATATATGCTCATAAAGTTTTTCCTATATCAATGTCTTCAAGAGTTCTACCTAATTTAACTTCCAGAAAGTTTAGTATTTTAGTTTTAATATTTATATCTTTAATCCACTTAGATTTTAGTTTAGTGCATGGTGAAAGATAAGGGTCTAGTTTTAATCTTTGGCAGGTTGAAATCAAGTTTTTCCAACAACATTTATTAAAGAGGCTATCTTGCCTCAGGATGATTGGCTCCTTTGTCAAAGATGAGTTAGTTGAGCGCATCTGGAGTTGTTTCTGTATCTTCCAATCTATTTCACTGATCATTGGGTCTGTTTCTTTGCCAGTACCATGCTATTTTTATCACATTGGCTTTGTAGTATTGTTTCAAATTGGGGATTGTGATACCCCATGCCATGTTTCTTTTGCCTAGAATGTCTTGGCTATTCTAGATCTCTTCTTGATCCAAATGAATGTTTGGATTGTTTTCTCTAATTCTGTGGAATATATTGTTGGAATTTTGATCGGAATTGCATTGATTCTGTATAGCAATTTTGGAAGTAAGGCCATTTTGACTATGTTTGTTCTTCCTACCCATGAGCAAGGGATAACTTTACATTTCTTATATCCTCTTCAATCTCTTTTTTCAGAGTGCTGTAGTTTTCAGTGTAGTGGTCCTTTGCTTCCTTTATTAGATAGATTCATAGATACTCCATTTTTTTTGTATGCTATTGTGAAAGGAATTGTTTCCCTTCCTGACTGCCTTCTTAAAAGGGAAGGTTGTCATGTAGTTTATAACAAAGATAAGTACATAAAAAATACAAATGAACTTTTTTCTATAATTTTGGTAGGCAAATATACACTTAGAAAATAATACTTATATATTTGCATAAATGATTTTTAAAATAACTTTTAGGGTTTATAATTCATTTTATTGACTAATGAATAGGAATAGCCTCAATAATTTAAGAATTTAAGAATTTGTTTATTAGGTTTTCATATTGGGTCTGCTTTGTATCAGTAAAACCAGTGTTGTCCTGTTCACATCTAATAAACTAATTTTTGACAAAAAGCCCCAAAATTACACCATAGAGAAAAAGAGAGTGTATTTAACGAGTGATAATGGAAAACTGGATTTACACATG
Source organism: Fukomys damarensis (assembly GCF_012274545.1). Taxonomy (NCBI): domain Eukaryota; kingdom Metazoa; phylum Chordata; class Mammalia; order Rodentia; family Bathyergidae; genus Fukomys; species Fukomys damarensis. Next base: position 8,957,651 of record NW_022900948.1, on the reverse strand, counting down.
CAAAAATATTAATTGAACTCCTACTGTAGTCAGCTTTGCTACTGCTGGACACAAAATCTAACGCCACAGTTTGAAGTGTGGAGCTTTAATTTGGGCTGTGCTTTAGTAGTATACAGTCTTGTGCTGTTACCTCAAAGCAGAAATACCATGAAAGAAAATGATAGAGTAGATATGATCATAAATGGTGTGTGGTGGCAAAAAGCAGACCAGGCAATTAGTGCCAGAGAGGAAAAGGCGAGGTACAACATTTACTACTCAAGGTCTTCAAAACTTTTAAAACAGTACCTTATTGTTCTAGTGAGTCCTAGGTTCCTATATGGTTTCTGAGAATTTCAAGTTAAAATTATCCAAAATCCCTTGCACATGCATTTTTTACCATCCTTATGACTCAAGAAGTAGCATTGAGGCAATACTCTTAAGTGATATAAATAGGACACGTGTAATTACCAGATAGTTTCTGTAGTGTGAGAAGCTGAAAGTGCAAATAAGGACTAAAAGGTATAATAGATAATTTGAAATAGGAAGAAAAGGAACAAAGAGGAAGGGGAAATAGAAGGGTAGGGGAAAAAAGAAGGGAATGGAATTGATATGAGCAAATGAAAAATAATGGAAACAAAGAGTAGAGGGAGAGAGGAGTTTACAGGAAAACAAGGAGGGGAATAGTAAAAAAATAAGAACCAAGATTGAGTATGTAAAGGTACAAATTTCCAATAATTAATGTCATTATAGTGTATACATTAAATGTAGCAATGAAATTAATTTTTAAAATATTTTTTAAAAAGATGTTAGCATTGTGGATATGCTAAACAGGAAAAAAAAAAAAGTTCCAGAAAAGTATTTGTTTTTGTTTTTGCTCTGAGTGTTCTACAACCATAATCAAAGGGTGCTCTTTAATCAATGTTCTGCAAGCAAAGTGGATATCCTATATTTTCCCCTTTCAATTGGAAGAGTGTCTTGAATCATTTTGTTGATAATTTTACATTTTTTTCCTATTTCTGAAACTACTGAGATTTTTGAGAAGTCTTCCTACTATGTAAATAGAATTATCTTGCTCTTTTCCCCTGAGACATTTACATTTCTGCTTAATTGGGTCACAATAACTTGATTGTTTACCTTCTAGCCCACTTTCTGTTTCCGAGAGTATTTCTGTAATACTGTCTTTCTTCCAATTCTCCCAGTTCAAAATGGTTTATACATACATACATATATATGCATAAACATATACATATATATGTATAAATATACAAGTATTTAT
>NW_022900948.1:8881807-8956382 GCF_012274545.1 Fukomys damarensis | reverse complement strand
TTTTTTTTTGAGATGGGGTCTCACTATGTAGTTGAGACTGACCTGGAACTCACTATGTAGCCCAGGCTGGTCTTTAACTCACAGTGATCCTCCTGCCACAGTCTCCCGAATGCTGGGATTATAGGCATGTGCCACCATGCCCGACCTTTATAAATGTATCTTTGTGACAGTGTTCTAGAAAGAAGAAATTTATTTTTCTAAACTTTATACTCTTAAATTCATGACAACTTAGAGATAATAGTACGTGTATGGACATGTTGGGAACATTTATAATTTAGGTTTATATTTCTTAGTCCCATGTAGGTGACTAGATAAAGGTGACAAACCGAAATAAGATTAATTAAAATCATAGCTGTTAATGGTTAATATACTTTCTTTCTCACTTAGTATAAAAGCAGCTGTCATAATACTGAGTGGAAGAAAAGTAAAATATTCCATAAAGTAAAAGTATCACATTGATTATTACCATTTTATTTAAGTAGCTAAAAAGTGAATTTAATAGACATAACTACTTAAAATTTTTCCTGTATTAGTGAGGTGATCTGACATTACAAAAGTATAATATGTACTGAGGAACAAAGTCTCATCACTAATTAAGCAGCCACATTACTGTTATTCATATTAAAATTGCTTCATATTAATTAATATTTTGAAAACATAATGAATATTAGTGCTTTCACACAAAATATAGAGTGGTTCTGTTTCTAAAATAAGGAGACTACAAGTCTGGAAAGCCAGGTTATTTTACCATTAATTACAAATAGGGACAAGATTCAAAATCAAGACTGTGATTTAACTTCTTTACTGATTGCAATCTTTACTGTTAGAGTAAACATTTTAGCAATTACACAAAATAAATGTCACATAAATATGACAGAATAACAAAATATCATTTTAAACTTAAAACAGTGGAAATAGGTCTGGGGGTTTACTCAGTGATTCCGCTGCATGCCTTGCAAGTGCAAGGTCCCAAGTTCGATCCCCAGTACAAAAAAAAAAAAAAAAAAAAAAAAAAAAGCAAAAGAAAAAAATTTAGTGGAAAAATAGCCCAACTTTGTTTATGATTAAAACATTTAGACATTGCTCATCTTAAAATAAGTTAGTCTCCACATATAGTGACTGTAAGAATTTACTGTTTTGACTGTAATGTTCAAGCCTTACAAAAGAGTACTTTCCTAAGTGGTTGCTCTTTGTTTCTCTTAAAAATTTATTTAAAAATATGATTATTGAATTAATCTTATGCTACAAAAGTATCCTCTACTTCATCCATAACTTTGAAAAATTCTTTTTATGCTAGTACTCGAACTAAGTGTATTTTAAAAATAATGGTACACATGGAGCTTAATAATGTAATAAATTGTATTTAAAAGAAAGTTAATGTACATATTTTTATTGAATAACAATGCAAAATACAAAAATGTGCTTAAATATAAGCATAAAGAGTATTTAAAGTTGGACTTGTACAAATCTTGCTACAAAATTTGCCTCATTGAATCATAAAAACTAGGCATGTCTTTGGTATTTCCAAATTCTGTTTTAGAAACGCACTGTATATTCTTGACTTAGAGAGTTGCATTATTTGAAAAGCATGTTCCTCTTTGAAGCTGTACAATTATTTACTGTTAAGAGTATAACAGTGCCATCAGTGACTTCCAATTTTCCTCTTGTCTAAAGTAAAGGGGACCAAAAGAGTACTTTTCATAGCTATCTGGATAGTAATTATGATACTGGTTTTTGTCTCAGAGAGCTGCTTTTCCAAGCATCTTTTCATTTTGCAGATGTAGAAAAATTTAGAAAACTATGTGCCTCACCTCTAATGTTGGCTTTTCTTATAAACAGTCAGAATCATGTTTGGTCTATAAATCCAGTTAACATTATAATCATTTTGAAATCATTTAAAAATACAAATATTTATATAAGTATGGCATAATCCTTAAATATTCTAAAACACAAAACACTAATAAAAAGGTGTAAACTGTTTGCTAATAATTTCACTGGGGTCTGTAAAATTTTTATAGATTTTAAAAAGCGAGACTTTAAAAAATAAGTACAGTATCAGCCTTTACACAAGTGAAACAAAAGCCTCAGAGTTTGGCCTGAAGTAAAGGACTAATGATTATAGAGTAAAAGGAAAAGCATTTTCACTAAATACTAACCAATTTAAAATTTTTCTTCAAATCTACTTATCTGTATTGACTTCCTAGGAAACGTTACCTTAAAATACTATGTTGTCTAAATTTTGAAAATATAATTATCATTATGCCTTGGATATTAAAGGACAGAAAAATTAAAAAGATAAAATTATTAAAGATAAAATATTGGACAAAATATACATAATGCATCTCACTGTGGTTTATGAGAACTCTACTAAAATTTCTTCCAAAATAATCATCATTTTTCTTGAAGTATTGCCCTAGCCAAGGTTGTGAAGTTTTTGATTTCAGACTCTAGTAAACACCTTTACTTTTTTCCATGAAACAACTGATTAATAATTTCTTGTATTTAAGCAAATTTTACTCCTCAACCACACAGAACTTTCTTAATATTATAAAATATTCTGCTGTGATTTAAGATTTAGATTGTGTGCTATTTTAATAAGAATCTCTTCTGCATTATGTTACATGTAACCCCATGTTAAATTGTAGATATGGAAGAAGTTCATCATCCAATACATAATTTAATATTTGGCTAATTAAATATTATTTTGGCAATCTTTATGTATTATAAACAGTAATCTGGGATAACTTCTGAATAATTTATGAATTTTATATTTAAACATTTTCATGATCTTAATATCTCCCCTACCACAACTATTATAAACTCCTCCTTAATTATTTAGCTCCCTTGTTTTTTATTATTATGCATTCCAGAAGACTCAACTCAATTATCACGTTCTCCTGAAATTGGCTTAATTCTTATAGATGTTGGGAAAATGAAAATAAGTAATATGTATTCACTTTTAAAATTCAATTTTGGTAACTTGCTGAGAGTGAGTGACATTTTCTACCCCTTTAATTAAAGCAAACAAAACATACAGAAAATACAACATCTGTCCTTGTTTTCTTTTCTAAAAAGACACCTTCACAAATTTTCCAATTACTTAAAATTTAAATCATGATTTGGGCCTTTGTCATTAATTCTAAGAAATTCCAACAAATTTCTTGATAAGTTATTTAAAAGCAAAATATGTTGTATATGCAATGTACAAAACACTAGGGTTTAATCTTTTCCTTTATTGATATCTTTGAGTAGAATACTAGTCACAGACTCAGGAGGGCAAGATGATGGTGATGCCACACATGGATAGTTTTTTTTTTAATTTTTGCGACAGGGTTTCACTATGTAATTGAGACTGACCTGGAGCTCACTATGTAGCCCAGGCTGGTCTTGAACTCACAGTGATCCTCCTGCCCCAGCCTCCCGAGTGCTGGGATTACAGGCGTGCGCCACTACTCCCGGCCACATGGATACTTCTGATATGGTGTCGGGGAAGTGAAAAGAAGTAAAAGAGTTGAGAAAGGAGGCAAAGATTTTAATTAGAAGGAAAAGAGTAAGGAGCCCAACTTACAGAGATTAGGCTATTCCATTAATAACGGAAAAGGACCAGCTATGCTTTTAGTGTATTAGTGCGATACACAAGGTTCGGGTAGTTTTCCACTGATCGTGTGTGCCATTTTCCACAACATTGCACCCTTGTGTAAAATGCAAATCAGTGGTAAGTCCAGCTTTGGAGACCCTACGGCCCATTCTGGTTTTTACCATGTAGAATACATTGTCATTTTGGTAGATCCGAGGAACGTAGGAGAGTAAGGAAAGACATGTCTCATATATTGCTTTAAAAATCATGAAGACATTCCATATTTCAGTTACAGAATGGAGATTAAGCCATTGCATGAGAGTTTTCCTGCCCTTTTCTCTGTGGTGATTCCTGCTTACCTCAACAGCTCTGAGGATGGTGTCCAGATCTGAGTCATACAATCAGTTAAATCATCTAGTTTCATCTGGTCTAGTACAGATATTAATTTAAGATGAAGGCAATTTAGAATGGAGACGATCTAGAATGATATATGGACAGCAAATAATATAGGAATAATCTTTTTTAAGAAAGACATTGTATAAAGTGGGAGATAATATTGGCAAGAATGTTAGTCATGCAAGTGGAAATAAAATATGATTTCCTGTTGTATTTTGGGGAAAGATCAAATCACTAATAATTTGACCCAGCCAACACGCTATTATGGTCAATTCACAGTTGTACAAAGGCCTTGACCCTTTCCTTGAACTGGAGATCACTCTGAAAGAACATCTCAGGTCCAGAATTCCCAGCGGATTGGTTGAGGTCATGTTTGCAATGGTATTACACATAAACGTTACCTCTGTCCAACTGTGCTTTCTTACTCTCTCATATGGGTTGCCAAAAGTACTCCAAGCAAACTTTCTTCAGTCAAATCATAGTCTCAGAACACAAATTATGACAAACTGTTTGCTAGAAAACTGTTTTGTAGAAAATATTCACACTTGGCATATCTTTAAAGTTGAAAAGAATTCTCTATTTTACACATCCACACTCGCTCACATATACATGCAAATACATTTAAAATGATACACATCATAATTCATGTCCAAATAATGTCTCAACAACTAAGTCTTCCATTAATGGTTATAATCTCCTTTGATCAAGAACATGAAAGTGCTTTAATATTCTATTTCCCCCTCTATCTGCATTTCTATATCCACTTGTACCTGTCCTCTTCCATCTATTCCTCGTTTAGCCAATTTATACATGATTATAAAATATCATCTTTACTGTTCCTTTCTTCTAAAGTCTTTCTCTGGATTTTATTTTGAATTATATACACTACATGTACCCAAAATATCGTGATTACTTCTAAATTAGTATAATAAGTGAGAGTAAGTACAGATATAGCTGTTAACTTAGTTATGTTTGTTGAGATCAGGGATCAAATCAGTGAGGTAGGAAAAGGAATATGCAAGTAATCACTGGAACTGATCTACATTTACTTTGTTGTGAGAGAGAATTAATAGTGTAACAAACACCAAAAAATAGCACTTTTGCAGAACCTCTCAGAGTATAATCTATATTGTTGTTTGCTAAAAATATGCCTGAATAAATAAATAGGTTGTTGAATGGCTTAATGTGAGGAAAAAATACTAACAAAAGGAAAGAGAGTAATTATTTCCAATTATGATCATGTTTCTATATGATTGATGCATTTGTAAAATACATTTCAGTTATTATTCATATCATTGTTGGATTATATTATCATTGCCTGTTAGTTGATAATTATGTGGGTCAGAGATATAAGTAATTTTTTAAAACTACATCTATTTTTAAATGTAAGTTAATTATGTTTTATTATGTTGTATTGGTACATTGTGTGGTTACATGAGTTTTATATTTCATGCGGTAATTTGGTACATGTGCATTACAAACCATAATTCCTTTCTTCCCTCCATTTACCTTCCCTCCATGCTGCTTCCCCCATTTCTTGATCCTCTTCCTTTCCTTGTACATGGAATCTGCACATTCTGTATATGAAGTATGCAGTTGAAATTTTGATTGAGATTGAATGTTGACTATATAGATAATGTCTATCAAGGGTCTTGGGATATCTTTCCATTTTCTGATGTACTCTTCAATTTCCTTTTTCAGAGATCTGTGGCTTTCTTTGAAGAAGTCTTTCACTTCTTTAGTTAGCTTAATTCTTAAGTATTTAATTTTTCATTGTGCTAATGTGAATGGTATTTTCCCCCTATATTAGTGGTTCATAATTAGTGTTCAAAAACACTATTCATTTTTGTATTTTAATTTTTGTATCCTGCTATATTACTGAGTTTATTTATTAATTAGGGTCATTTGGTAGAATTTTTGTTTTGTATCTTCTATGCAGAAGATCATGTCATCTGCAAATACATACTTAGAGTCATAACAGTTACATTGCAATTCTTTTGGTTGTGTTGATATATTCCTGAGTATTTTTAAAGGCCCATAATTTTAGGAGTTATATAGAGTAAAATATGAAAGTGGCATGAATGTTGGTTATGATGGTATAAATAAAAAGATGACTCCAAGTCATTTCTGTTAAAATAAATTAGTTAACAAGCTCCTTTGTTTAGTCACCTCAAAGGAGAAAAATGTATGGCCCAAACAATAATTCATGTGTAGCCTGAAAGAACTGGAGAATGTTGTTTCAAGTAACAAAAGTACAAAAGTCTAGGTTTAGAGTTGGCTAAAGTGAAAATAAAATAAATAATGATAGCATGATTAAATTAAGATAATTTTAAAACTTCCAAATGGAAATTCAGAAAGACAACATTGAGAAATAAGAATAAAAATAATATTCATACTTTTGCATTCTCTCTCCCTCTTCCAACATGGTGGCCTCAGCAAAAAGGAAAAATAAAAAAGGAAGAAGTTCTCCCTAACAGACTTTCTGTCTGAGGATGGAGGGACCGGTGGAGGAACCGCCTATGTCCCCAAACCAGTCAGCTGGGCTGATGCAACAGGTTACCTGGGAGGACACATTTCAACCACTTGGCACAGTAACGATGAGGATGTGTATAGGGCACCTATAACTGACCATCCTTCCCACTGATCCATGGGCTGCTCGGGAACGCAATATCAACCAGAGACATCTTCCCAGATCTCCAGCCTACACTTTTCTGAGGAACCTGCCTGAGGATGTAATGTAAACTCTATTAAGGAATTCTTTAGGGGATTAAATAGCAGTGTAGTGCATTTGCCACGTGAAACAAGCAATACAGAGTGGTTGAAAGGTTTGGGTTATGCTGAGTTTGAGGACCTGGATTCCCTGCTCAGTGCCCTCAATCTCCACAAAGAATCTCTTGGTAACAGAAGAATTCAGGTGGATGATGCTGATCAAGCACAGGAACAAGACAGAGATGATCACTTTTTGGGGAGAGATCAAAATTGAGATTCTGACAAAACAGACACAGATTGGAGGGCCCTTCCTGCTACAGACAGCTTTGATGACTACCGCCTAGAAGAGGTGATGACAGCTTTGGAGACAAGTGTCCGGATTGTTACGATTCAGATTGGTAATCGGGATGGGTATCGGGATGGCCCACACCAGGATATGGATTGATATGAGGACCGAGATCACTATGATGACCGAGGCAGCAGACTATGATAAAGGCTATGATAAAGGCTCTTCCCGAGTAGGCAGGGGCAGAAGACCCTTTGGTAGTGGGTACCATAGAGTGAAGCCCGCTATGAAGACAGCTATGACAGATGGGATGATCTGCCCTGGGGTTCCAGGGATAATTATTCCTGGGACCATTAAAAGTGTGATGACGGAAGTCACCCCCAAAGACTCAAACTGAACCTGAAGCCTCAGAGTACTCCTAAGGAAGATGATTCCTCTGCTAGCACCTCCCAGTCCAGTCGAGCGGCTTCCAATTTTGGAGGATCAAAGCCTGCTGACACAGCTGCTAGAGAAAGAGAAGTGGTGGAATGGCTACAGTTGGATCAGGAGAAATTGCAGCGTCAGTTGGATGAGTCAAAACTAGAGGACAGCCTCGGGAGAGACACCCACGCTGGCAGTGAAACTCAGGAGGGGGAAAGGTCGAGGACAGGAAGTGAATCATCGCAGACCGGACCTCAGCCCCATCTGGCAGAAGTAAGTCAGGCCAGGATGCTTGAAAGAGAGAGAGTGAGAAGTCTCTAGAAAGTTAAACACTCAATAAAGAGGACGGCTGTCATTCTCCAACTTCTAAGCCTCTCAAACATGATCAGCCTCTAAAAGTAATGCCAGCCCCTCCACCAAAGGAGAATGCATGGGTGAAGCGACGTTCTAACCTTCCTGCTCAACCTCAGAGTTCAGACACAGAACAGCAATCCCCTATAAGTGGTGGGGGAAAAGTAGCTCCAGTTCAGCCTTCAGAGGAAAGACCGCCAATGAAAGAAGAAAATAAAATAGATAGCATGAGTATCCAAAAGGCCAAACTGAGAACTCCAGCCGCGGTCCAGGAAATGGAGGGAGCAAAGACCACTGGAAGGAGTTGGATAGGAAAGCTGGCAAAAAGGATCAAGACTCTAGATCTGCAGCTGAGCCAGAGAAACCTGAGGAAAATTCAGCCTCCAGGTTCAGTTCTGCACGCAAGTATGCTGCTCTTTCTGCAGATGGTGAAGATGAAAATGAAGGAGAAGACTATGATGAGTAGACCTCTATATCCTGTGCTTTCTCCTAGACTTTCTCCTTCGTGGAACATTTGAGGGCAAATTAAACCTCTATCCAGACAAGGCAAAACAAAACTCATCATCTCCTGGAGACCTTTCTTAACTTAAAAAAATGAAATTCTTTTGTTTGCTGCTGCAGCCTTTAGAGTATTGAAGTAACTGGAGAATCGCCAGTATAGCCAATCAGACAGAGAGTACAGTTTTTTTTTCTCATTGAGTTTATTGGTACATTTTAGGTATACATATAGTTACTCAGCCATAAAGAATGAGAAAATAGAGTCATTCATAGGAAAATGGTTACATATTGAGGATATACTCCTAGGTGAAACAAATAAGTCGCATATGTATAAATACTGAATGGTTTCTCTGATGTGAAAAACTATAACAGCACATAAGATCCTAATGATATAACTGACAATGTGAAACAGGAAGAAAAGGGCTAAAGGTGTAGGGGGAATGGGAAGGGGAAGGGGAAGAGACTACAGCTTTTTAATGGGAAAGTTGCGGTTTGTTCTTAGGATATCATGCAGTTGCTGTTGCCCTTGTGGTTCATGACGAGGGTTCTCCATTTAGCAGAAATGATAATGACAGTGATATGATGTCTGGAGTCATTGGGCAGTAGGGAAGATGTAAGGAGCAGTGAAATTTCGACTTTTTCATTCTTACCCTATTGTGGCATATATGAATTCTCAAGCATTATCTGAATAAAGTTTCCATCCTTGGAAAAGTAGATTTAGTCTCTCTAACTATTTATCTCCAGGAGGCTGCCAGCCCTGCCTCTTATTTTCATTCTGATTGTTGGGGCCAGCCTAGGGGAAAAACCTTTATTTTTTACCCCCCCGGGGGGGGTAGTTGGGAGTGTGTCTACAGGCACCTACAGAATAGGAATTTTGGGACCAAAATAATGGAGAAATAATGCTTGGAAAAGAAGCTTTTGGAAGGTGATGGATTATTTTGCATCAGGTAGTAGGGGGAAATGGTGTGACCTTCAGTAAACATATGAATGGTTGTTTCCTACAGCAGGTAGCACTTAAGGGTCATGGGAATTCCCAGTTTTATGTCCTGGTTTTGCCCTTTCTCTTATCCTTTCTGAAAGTTGAAATATATTCACATATTTTTTTGAAACCTTGAGGCTTTAACAAATTCATTCTTAAGGCCAGGTGTGGTGGTGCACACCTGTAATCCCAGTGCTCAGGAGGCTGAGGCAGGAGGATCTCCATGAGTTTGAGTCCAGCCTGAACCACATAATGAGACCCTGTCTCAACCAAAATAATAATGCCAGAGTCTTAGCCATCTCTCATGTTCCTCATGCTACTCTCACCTCCCAAAGACTAGTTTCTAGATAAGTCACAAATATGATCTCTTAGGCATGTTATATGTCAGGCACTGGATACTGTGACATGATGAATCAATGCTTTTCTCAAACAAATGAGCTCTTTGATGTCTTGATTCTCATTCCTTCCCTCCATCCATGCCTGCTCCTGCTGCTCTGGTCCCTTCTCTAGATTAGAAAACTCTAGAATGATAGTTAGTGATGAATAAGTATGGATTAGGGACAGTTACATTGGAAGCTTTTCTTATAACCTTGATTGTGTGGTATGGGTTACTTTTTTCTTTACAAGTCTTCAGTGAAATCCCAATGCTTGTGTTTATAATATGGCCTAGACCAGTGTGGTTTTTTGCTTGGGGGAGGGAGTATGGTTTTTAGCTTCCCTTGATAGAAAATAATGATGAAAGATCTATTTAGAAAGGTCCTGGTTTTTCTTGCAACACAATAGCTTACTTCTATATGCATCTTTGCTTTGGGGATCAGCTTGCTAGATGGGATTTGTCCCCACTGTGGGCTGCATTGCTGCCCACAAATGTAGCTTGGTCTCTTTTACAAGTTCTTCTGCCACGGTCCTAGGTTGGAAACTCTCCAGCCCTGCAGGGGTTGGGCTTATGAGAGCTGCAGCAGTGGGTGAAATGAGCCATTCGTCCAGTGGACTGAAACTATACCCAAAAAATTACCCTTAAGTGGTGGGGTTGGCAGTAGCTAGGAAGTGGGTTTTTAGACAAATCCTGAGTTCAATGTGTTTGCTTTTTAAACCATTGGCTGTGTATAATGAAAAGGCGGAGTTTGCCCTCTTCATATCTGCTCTCCTTCCAAATAGTTGCATCCAAAATTGCTATTTTGCCCCACTCCCCTTCCTTGTTCCACTAAAGAGAAACAGGTATTGGTTTATGTCACATTCCTGAATACATGTAAAATTTGTACAAAAATATCTTCTATTTGAATGATTTGTACTCTGTAGACTTACTACTTGGAAGATGTCTTGAGATGTAAATTTCCATCCTTTGGGTTGTGAGTTTTTTGTTTTCTCCAAATAAATCTGATGTTTAAAAAATTACACTTACCATTGTTATATTACATATTAGAGGCAAATTAAATTTTTTGAGATTTGGAAGTCTTACTGAGCATAAGCTAAGGCATTGTCTTGGCCTCAAATCAAATAAAAAAGGCAATGCATTAAAATGAGAGCAGGTTGAAGTCAGAATTGTGATTGTGAGCTCATTCATTTGAAATACTAATAGATTGTGCACATTAAATAATTCAAATCAACTCCCAAAATTCATTATATGTGAGTAAATAAAAGTACACATTTGTACTCCAACATAAGAAGAAAATAAGTTGTTTTTGCTATGTATTGCCTATTGGCATTTTCTAGACTCATACTTCATCTGACATAGATGAAAATAATTATGTTGGAGTTACAGCATGCAAAGCAGAGCCACCTTTTCAAAGCAGAGAAATATACTGACCATGACATACATAAAGGGAATTTGTATCTTTTTTCCTTTTGGTTTCCTCATAGACATTGCTTTCCTTTTGGAGAAGATTGTGTTGAAGTTCACTTCAGCCTTGTGGTTCACTTCAGTATTATAGTGAACAATGCTGTTTATACATTTCCTTTTAGTCACATGACTCAATTGCCTTCTGTGTGTACAATCCATACATATAAATTAGAAAAACATGTCATTTCTTCAAACCTGTACAGCCACCTGATAGTTTCTTTTCAGATAAGGAGATAGAGAATACCTTTATTCTCATAAAAATAATATAATTATTAAAAACTTTAAAATTAAAGGGGTGGGATAAATTTTTCAGAAAGTAACTACAGTAGCCTATATAACATGTAATGATCTGAAATATTTTCAACAGGTTGCAACTTCATCTAAGAAATTATAAATATCAATGATAGCACAATCCAATGAGGAAAATAGCCTAGTGATAGACACTCAAGATCACCTCAAGGCGAGTTTCTTCACTGCTACTAAGTCTTATTAGTTGGTATGATGTGTGATTTCCATTATGAGAACCATAGGTGATTTGATCCCAAAATGGCAGAGTAGTGAATGATAGCAAGTCAGTTTCTCCAAGACAGAGTGTGCAGAGTCTAGAAAACAATAATAGCATGAAGAGGAACTGAAGTGAGTAGAATTACCTGGGAACAGCTAGAGAACTGACAGAGGAGAAGAAAATAGGATTAAATGATACAGGAGAAATGGACCATACTAAAGAGGAAAGACCATGCATGATCACTAACAATGGCTGGTTGGCCACCAACTGGGAGGCAAAGTGAACCTAACAACATTTTGCTCATGCAGGACCAGAGAACTACTTCTAGGCCAAAACAGTCACCTGTAGTTGGAACCAGCAAGGAAAATGCAGGACACACTTCCAGAAAAGCCTTTCATAATCAACAGTTCATGAATGATCTCAGTATAAGTGCCCACAGCTCCAACCCCAGAGCAAGAGCTGGCAGGGATGCCACTGTAGGGATGGGCTGAGTGTTTAAGCCTGGGTGCTGTAACAGCCTCTTGGCTGCTTTACACTGCCAAATTCATAGAGTGGCTAATGGAAAGACAGTCACAGGAGAGTGTTGGAGTTGGAGAGAAGGCTGGGTGGAGACCTGTTGAGAGGCATGGGCTGGTGAACACAGACCAGGATCCTGTCGTCAGAGGCCAAGTCCTGCATGAGGTATACAGTACTGGAAGCTCACACTGATGTCATCTTCTCATGGTAAGCAGACATCTGTACTCAGCCCAATTCTGGTGGCAGACTGTCACCTCAGACTTCAGGCATGAACAGAGGCATGTCCTGGCTTGATCTCTGTTCCTGAACCCTAAGCTGAGGAAAAGAGCCACACTCTCTAAATAATAGAAAATTCCTTTTATTATACTTCATTTGATTGTATTATTTTTTCATTTTATTTTAATTTTTATTCTTTGCTGCTTTCCTCCTTCTGTACATTTTCCTTGCAATTTTATTCCATTATTTTATCTTTTGTTCTTATGTGAATGTGTCCAGGTATGTGTGCTTCTCTTCCTCTTACTTTGTTTCTCAAAAGTTTATAGAGGGTGATGGAATTATTCTTTCTCCATGTATATCTCTCCTCCTTAAATCTCTTTATCTAACTTGTTTTCCCTGTGTCTTCTTCAGTCTTAATTTTTCTTTTCTTTGCTCTTCTTTAGATTTTTTTATTTGTCACTCTTTAAGTTTTATGTAACATTTGTATCATTCATAGATTTTCCCCATCTTCATTTCACATTACAAATTTTGTACTGTTTTCCCTGATATCCTCTTCGAAATATATAGCATACCATTACCATTAGTAAGATTGCTTTCCTATTTCCTTCTTCCCATACTAAAGAGCAGAGGACTAAAAATAAACAACCTTTTTTCTCTTCTCTGCACTAGCTGGACCACAAACACCTGGGCTTTAGATAATTAATTCTATAAAATTAGTTGAATGGTGTTTTTCACCATTAAAGGAAACAGAACCATTACATTTAGTGCACATTAAATGTGAGTCAAGACTTGGGTTAAATGCTTGTACTTTAAACATGCATTTCTTCTCTAGGCTAAAGGGAAGCCCCAAACATAACATGGTATGTTATGTTTCTACTAGCCCTGATAAATACACTTTAATGAATTAGCTTGATACTGCTTTAGCTAATTTGGTTGCAGAGGGATAAGTTGAATCAGTGAAAAATTTTGTGCCCGTAAACCTGTCCACTAAATTCACCATCACACCAAGACTAACATAAGAATTCAGGCTGGAGAGAGATTCTGCAAGAAAGCCTGCAACCTTGCAGAAAGAAGTCCTGAGTATGACTTAGATTTTGTATTTTGGTGGTGAATTAGAGAATTTACATTAGCAAAAAGCTACTGCCAAAGGAGCTACTTGGGAACCATATATGTGTTGTTTGATGGAACCCTTATTCTGGGTTCTCAATGGAACTTTTATAGGTTTAAATCTTGATATTTTTCTTGACTTATTTATTAATGCAGGGTTATGTTATGTTCTTTTATGGATTCCTGTGTTTGTTAGGTTGTTCATTTGTTCTTGCATCTAATTTTATTTAATAAGTGTCTAGGTTCTCTCCCTTGTCTCACTCCCTATTTAGTTTCTTCACCTCAAACCCCCAAGACAATATTATTCGCATTTCTTCATTCTTTTTCCAAAAACATAAACTTCTCTTACCAAGTTTTTAAATTAGCTTCCACACAGCCTCTCTTATCTTTTCAAATATTATTCCTCCTTCTTCTTCATCCTATTCCCTTGGCTCTTCTATGTCTTACCTAATTTATTGCCCTTCCTATCAGCAAGTTCTGACATATAGCTTTCTTCAATTTTAACCTAAACCACCTTCTTCCATATCTCACTCTTGTCTCCACAAAATATCCTGTAAAAACTCTCAATACTAATTTTTCATGGTAAAAAGTACATGAAGAAACTCAGACTCCTGATCAAACTTTTTTTCTCATCTACCACTCCTCTTTCCTTCAAATCTTCCACTAAGGCTGTAACGCTCCTCATACAACCACCTCCCATCTCCCCACTCTACCTCAGCTGCCTCATTTCAGAACAATACAAAATAATAAACTGTCATAGTGTGCCTAGAAAATAGACAAAGATGGGAAGAGTAACTGTAGAGGCTGTCATAATTGTTTTAAGATCAAATCTGTGGATGCTGCTATAACCAAAAGTAATTCTTTCAGGGAAATGTAGGGATACAGTCATAATTACTTAAAGTAAATAACTAAGGAAGTAAACACTAGAACTGTACACACGGCTAAAAATTGTGCATGGGGAGACGACATTGTACTAAAATACTCTGTAAAAGCTTCAAACTCTTCTTACTTCTCTAGTCTTTAAACTACATTAAATCTCTCACCCCATTAAAAGGAGAAGATATATATGTGTGTGTGTGTGTGTATATATATATATATATATATATATATATATATGAATAAAGAAAATAGATCTCTAATCCCCCCAACTATCCCAAGGCAGACCAAAGGGTCACAGAGGGAGAAGAAAGCAAATATCTGGTAGCATAAATCAATGAAAAGTTCATAGAAGTGATGAAGAAAGTAGATGAATTCAAAGGTGAAATGAACTACAAGTCCACAGAAATTTCATTCAATGTAAACATGGTGAATTTCAAGGATATAAGTAATAAACTAGAAGAGGTAACAAAAAATAGTTCACAATTTGATTATCAAATTCAACAATGATATACAATTCTTGAAAAGATATCAGAGAGAAATACATGAAATAATCATGACCAATTTGTAGACAGTGTCTGATATTGAGAAAAAAATAGTGAATACAATAAAGTGATCAAGAAGCCAGAGAGAGAGAGTGGTAGGGAAGGGAAGGGAAGGGATGGGAAGGGAAGGGAAAGCAAGGGAAGAGAAGGGAAGGAAGAGAGGAGGGAAGGAGAGGAGAGGAGACTATTCAGCACTGGCTAGATGACAAAAACAAGACCAATCTATGACTAATCGGAATTAGGAAAATCTAGAATATAGCAGAAATAGATTCACTAATATGCTTACAGAAATCATAGATGAAAATTTCCCAAATGTAAGAACAGAGATTAAAATACAAGTAAGCAACAGTTATAGAACTGAAACATTTATGATAAAAAGTGCACCAAAGCACAGCCCTATTAAACTAGTAGATATCCAGCAAAAATAATTTTGCAGTCAGAGAAAAATAAAAAAAAATCATATACAAAGGTAAGCCATGTAAAAAATTCATGGTAGATTTCTCAACACAAACATTAATGGCCAGATAAGCTTGGAATGAAGTATTCAAGCCCTCAGAGCAAATAATTTCTAACCCAGATTAATTTACCCAGCAAAGATATTCTTCAAAATATATGGAGAAATAAGGTACTTCCATAAAGAAGACCAACCCAGAAAATATGTGAGTGCTAAACCAGCTCTAGAGGAAATACTTTAGAATTCACTTGACAGAGACAATGAATCAGACACAGCTAAAAGCAGAGGAAGCTGTGGTGGGGAAGTGGGAAGTGTAGGGGGAAGGAAAGAAGGGAAAGGAAAAATATGAGAAAAAGAAAAAATGGAAAAAAAAATCTTGGTAAATAGGGAGGAATGGATGAGTTTAAGGTAGGGCAGAGGAATGGGGAAAAGAAGAACTAAGTTACATCATGTAAAGGTACAATTTTCCAATGATGAATGTAATCATATTGTATATCATATATAGTAATAAACCTAATGAATTAAAAAAAAGGAAACTACTGAGTTTAATGGATAAAGAGCAACTAAAAACATCAGTGAAATAAAAGCAAAAGATACACCTAGATATAAAGAAGATAATAATTGCAAAAACCAAAATGAAAAAGAAATTGAAGAGGACACCAGAAGTTGAAAATATGTCCCCTGCTCCTGGATAGGCAGAAACAATATCATCAAAAGTTCTATACTTCCGAAACTATCATACAGATTCAATACAGTCCCAGTCAAGATATAAAATGGATACTTGACAGATATAGAAAAAAAATTCCTGAACCTTCTATAGAATCAGAAGAGACCCAGAATATCAAAAGTACTTCTTGGCAACAAGAGCAAAGCTGGTGACATACCAGTATCTGTCTTCAAACTGCAGTATAAAGCAATATTGATAAAATTGGCACAGTACTGTCAAAAAAGACATGGATCAATGGGACAGAATTGAGGATACAGAAACCTCACCAGGTGCATTCAACTTTCTGAATGATTGAAAAGCAAGTGTTGGAGGAAAGATAGACTATTCAAAAGTGGGGTTGAAGAAAACTGATTATCTATTTGAAGAAGAATGAAACTGGACCCTTATCTTTCACCATATACTAAATTAAAATAAAAATAAATGAAAGATCTAAATATTAAAAAAGAAATATTAAAACTTCTGAAAGATAAATTAGGAAAAATAATTGAATATATAGATGTAGAAAATGATTTTATAAACAGGAACTCAGTCACACAAGATATAGCAGAAAAATAAACTAATTGAATTGTATCAGGCTAAAAACTTTCTGTACAGTGAAAGAATGAATAAGCATGGTGAAGTGTCAACCTACATAATGGGAACAAATTTTGCCAGCTACTCCCAAGACAAAGATACAAAAAAGTCATAAAAAAGATTTTAAGATACAAAAAAGTCATAAAAAGTGAACCTAAAGTAAAATACCCAGTGAAGATATAAGCATTAAAAAATAAAACAAAACAAAAAACTCTTCACTTAGAAAAGAATACAAATGGTCAACAGGGCATGAAAAAATGTTCAATATCTCTGGCCATTAGAGAAATGTAAATTAAGATAAGCCTATGATACCATTTTACTCCAGAAAGAATGACAATTATAAAGAAATCAAACAATAAATTCTGTTGTGGCTCTGGTGAAAAAGAAATCCTCTTTCATTGCCAATGGGAATATAAAATACTGCAATCATAAATATCTGTATGATTCTTCTATCCCCCTCCTAAGTGTCTTCTCCAAAGAGTTTAAGTCCTCATACTTCAATAATATGACACATGCATACCAATGTTTATAGCAGCATAATTTGCAATAGCTAAATCCTGAAAACAGCCTATATACCCATCAATAGATAGTTGGGAACAAAATGTATCCAAATAAAATGGAATATTACTCAGCTATAAAGAACAATGAAATTGAGACATTTCTAGGAAAATGTTTACACCTGGAAAATATTATGATGAGTAAAATAAATTGTACACACAAGTTTAAGCTCCATGTGGTATCTCTCATCTCAGTGAGGCATAGTTTAAAGAAAATGATACAGAATTGATAGGGAGGGACAAGGGTACTGATCTCTTGTCATAGGGAAGTACTCCAAGGGAACTAGGACCATGGGACTATTCTGCTATAAAGTATGACAGGTTTGTGACATCTGTAGGAAAATGAATGCACCTAGAAAATATAATGTATGTGGAATACACTGGACACACAAGCTTAAATACCATATAGTATCTCTTATTTGAGTAAGACAAAATACAAACAAAAAGAATAATGAAGAATAGAGAGAAGGGGCCAAGAAGATGACTCTCTCATGAGAGGGAAGTGGTCAAGGAGAAAAAGTAGGAGAAGTGAGGAGGAAGGGAAGGAGAAATAAGCAGAATAAAGATATGCCACCATCTCCAGTGCCAGGAAGGTAGCCGTGTGGGCACACTTGAACACCCCCAACCCTCCGCCCATGCTCTCAGACTTCCTGATTGTGCCAGTCTTTAGACGTACTCTGCAGAGGCAGAGGTGGTCATAAAGGGTATTTTCCTGTACTCCCAATTTTGAACATCTTTAAAGAAAGGGCAGGGGAAACTTGTAGTATAACTGAGCGGAGTTCAATCCTTCAGGAGGTTGGGGAACTCAATCTGGGCCTTGAAGCCAGTGGTCAGTCTGTTCTGCCAGTAGTTAGCTGAGATTAGGGGACTTGGTTCTGCACATGGCAGCGCATGTTGTATATTATGACAGTAGTGATATAGTCTGAAAGAGGCCCTTCAAAATCATTATTTCTTTCTTTTTTTCATTACACCTTGAAAATTCTTTTTTTTTCTGTCCTCTTTCTCCAACTCAGTCTCTTGCTCCACCATATTATCCCTTCCTTTTTGTTTTTGCACCTGTCCTAACTCAGATTTCTTTATCATTTTTTTTCTCTTTATGTTCTTTTCTTATGTCATTTTACCTCACTCAAGGGTTATTATTCTTCTATTCTGTCTGTCCCTTTTCAATTTAACAGTTTCCTGATGATTGTGTGGTCATTCTATGTCTTCTGGCCTCATGTGAAACCTTCTCTAATTCTTTAACTTATCTACTCTTCTCATCATAACTCTGTCTTAAGACCCCATCATAAATGGTAAATATCCTTATTGAAAAGTTTATTCACTGCAAACATATTTTGGATTACTTCTTGATTTTAAGTTAATTCACAAGGTTTGAAGGTGATAGACTGATGACTACCACAAGTGGTCAATTTGCAAGTTGTGTTTGATCATATTGTGGTACTGATTGTATCAATTAGGATAAAGGATTGTGATTGATTCAATGAGCTGTTTTCTTTGGTATCATGAAAATGAGAATGTCTATGACTCATTAGAGACCCAAGGGCTGAAGCCCAAATATATCAAGAAGATTGAAGTAATAACCTAAAGCTAACACTAAGGACAACCCAACAACAATAGTAAAAGTGAGAAAATGCTTAAGCAAGATACAGGGACAGACTCTTAGTTCACCAATGGCAAACAGTGGGGCAAATGAGGATGAAAAGTCTTACAGGGAACCATTAGGACACTCTGAACTCAAAGCACAGGAAGTAACAAAACTGATCAGTCAGGCTCTAGAGAAATTCAAAGCAGAAGTAATTTCCCATATAATCATAGAAATGATGAGCAAAATGAAAGTTATAATTCAAGACTCTAGAACAGAAACTGAGAGGAAAATAGATGAGCTCAGGACCACAACAGAGGCCATGAAGGCCCAGCATAAGAAAGAATTGGAAACAATAAATTCCCAGTATAAGAAAGAAATGGAATCCATAGAGCAGATTCGTGCAGATATCTGGGAGATTAAAAACTCCATTGAGAGTGTTCGCAACAGAATAAAAGAGTGCAAAGATGGAATCTCAGATATAGAAGACAAAATTGCAGTCAGTGACAGTGAAAAAAGAGGTCTCTTAAAAACAGTAGGGGATCATGAGAAATTGATCCAACAACTCTTAGATGATGCAAAGAAGAATAACAAAAGACTGATAGGAATCCAAGAAGTAGCAGGAGAAAATGCAAATGACTTAAAAAAGCTGTTCACAAAATTAATTAGAGAAAACTTCCTAAACAGAGGGGATGAATTTGACATACAGATAATTGAGGCATATAGGACTCCAACTAGCCATGATCAAATAAATCTACACCTAGACATATAATAATCAAGATCCCAGAAACCCAATAGAAGAACAAAATAATACAAACAATAAGAAAAGAAACAAATCACATGCAAAGGAAAGCACATCAGAATCACAGCAGACTTTTCAACACAAGCCCTTAGGTTAAGGAGAGCCTGGAGTGAGATATTTCAAGTCCTATAAGAAAACAACCTCCAACCTAGACTGATGTATCCTGTAAAACTTTCTTTAAAAATGGATGGGGAAATAAGATACTTCCATGACAAAGAAAACCTGAGAAACATCATGAATACCAAACCAGCACTAGAAGGAATTCTAAATAATATCCTAGAAAAATACAATGAAGGTAACAACACAATGAGGCCCAACAGAGCAAATTAAATAGACAAGGTAAGAAACTAAAAGGAGAAGGTGAAAAAAACATGACAATAATAAATTAGTACATATCAGTTATAACCATTAATATCAATGGCCTCAACTCACCAATCAAGAGAAATAGACTGGCAGAATGGGTTAAGAAGGAAAATCTAATAATATGTTGCAGAAAAGACACACGTAGTGTGAAAAGAAGCCCATAAACTGAAAGTGAAAGGATGGAAAACTTCATGCAACTGGAGCCCAGAAAAAAGCAGGGGTAGCAATCTTATTTGTAGACAAAGTAAATTTCAAACCTAAACTGATATAAAGAGACAAAGAAGGCCACTACATCCTTGTGAAGGGAACAATTGAAGCAGAAGAAATAATGAATAATTCATTTTTAATCTATTGAGTACATTAGAAAGCACATATGCTCCTTTCCTGTTTTCTTTTTTCTTTTTCTTTCCTTGGTGCTGGGGATTAAACCAGGCACATTGCTCTGGCCAGGCAGATGCAGCACTACTGTGCTAAATCCCAGGCTTTACATTCCATATTTTTAAAATTTATCAACACATTAATCTTTGTCTTTATATGTTAGTCTACCAAACTCATGAGTTATTTTGGTTCTCATTTTCTTTTCTTTTTTATTTGAGAATTTATGAAATCTGTGTATATGAGTAGTATGAAAAGTATTAAGGTCCATCTGCCATTCTCCTCTCTCATCTTTGCCTTCTGCAAACTTCCTTTTCTGTCACTAAAGTTTGTTTGGTTGGAAATTTGTTAAGAAAAATTTTGTTTTGTTATCAATATATCTTTGTATCTCTTTTCTACTGATAATGAATATTAATTTTTAAGTAAATTTTATCATAACTATACTTAAATAAATGGATAATAAATCATTAATATCATTCAGTATCTGGTACGTATTACAAATTCTCCAACTGCCTCAAAGATGATATTTGTTTTTCTTAAATCACACAAATCACAAACTTTCCACACATCACTGCACTGTTTTATTATATCAAAGTATATATTGTATTGTAGAAAATATGCATTGTGTATATGTGCGTTTGGTATGTATTTACACATATGTGTGCACTATTAAATGAGAAACATTGTCATTAATGTGGTAGGATTTTGCACATTTGGCATATCAATAGTTTCTCTTGCAACTTTATGATTTCTCTAAGTTACATGCTTGATTTAATTCATAGTCATTTGTTTGGGAAGAATATTACATATGTATTTGTGTTAAATTCTATCATTATGCTTATAAAAATAATAAAAATGTATGGGATATAATAAAAAAGAAACAGAAAAATCAGATCCAAAAATGTGAACTCTTAGTTGTTTTTGGATTTCAAATAGTATATTTTTTTCCTGTGGGAAGTTTTGTTAGAAAATGTAAGTGATACAATCAACAAGCATATGATATTTACCAAATTAATAAAACCAAGGAGTTTATAAATCATAAAATTTTGAGGACAGTTTCTTAACTATAATACGTAACTCTTTTTTTGTAAATACAATATTTCAAAATAAATGAAAAGAAAATGAGAAAGAACATATAATGTTTGAACATCATTTCAAACTAATAATTTATTTGAACTATCAGTCTGTTGCATAAATTCTTGTTTACTTCATATCCTTTTATGCTGTCATATATATGTATATTTGACATTTTTATTTAGTATCTTCATTTCTTATTGTTATGTATGTTTGCAATCTTTAATAAAAAAATAATGAAGATATGCCATGAGCAGGAAATTAGTAACCTCAGTGTAGACATTATATGCTATAACTTGCACTGATTATTAATATTAACAAGAAAATAAAAATGGGATACAGAAATTTGAGGAGGAGGGAAGAAAGGGGAGAAAATAGAATTAGAATAAACAGAAACAAGTTGTGGTATGTAGCCACTCACCAAGATGATTTTAAACTGTATGAGCTGCAAACATGTATTTAAAGAAACACAACTTACTCTTCTGTTTATAGTTTTAGCTCATTTTATTTTTAGTCACTACATCACCATTATATGTGCATTCATATAGGCAAGCAAATTTTATAGTCTTGTTATAGATGAAGAAATACAAATATAGGCTGTTTTAAGAAGACCCTGGTGTTTATTTATCAGATTGAGAATTTTGGATATTTCTTAACCTATAGCAGTGAAAGTTTCACGAAGGTAATTATAAATTATTACCTCAACTGCACAGTATTATGCTGCTGATTAAAAGCAATTTCTTCTGTAAGGCACCTAACTCATTATTTGACCCATACCAGGGAAGTGTTAAGTATTTTAATTAATGATATGTTAATTACTAGAAAAAGTATTTTAAACAACAGAGAGTATCTTTTACACAACTTAAATGAATATTCATAGTAGAATACAAATTGGAAATTGAAACAATGAAAATTACACTTTATCTTTCAAAAATTAAGACACCTATGGACCTAATAAGACATTAATATCTAGCTTATTTGAAGATCTAGAGTACATAGTAGATTGCATTTAAATCACAAAACATAATTTCTGCAGACCTAAATAATATTTAAACAAATAATGATTTCAAACATATATAATTTCATTTACTTTGCTGTATTATTTTGCATTTTTAATCAGAATTACTTAATTCCAAAAATGAAAATTAATTGAAGATTTACAAGAAAAATATTTAAAATATCCATGAAATTACTGATTAATTGAATTTTATCCAGATATTTAATTTGTTATTGAAAATATAATTTTCTTACTGAAATAGCATTTCAGACACAAAATCCTTCTTGTTTAAGCAAATTCACATAAAAAACTATTGTTGCCATTAAATAAAATATTTTTGTAAAAATTGTGTATATTCTATAAAAAAATTACAAAGTACAAATATAAATAGAGGTATTCATGTGGAATATCAACATGCTTATGGTCATTTCATTTTGAGTCATTAACTGTCTAAGAAATTGATAGAGGAACCCAAAACATGTCAAAAACCAATTAACTATAACCAAAACATTACATTTTACATTTAAGGAAGAATGAGATGTACTATTAAGATTTTGTAATGAGGAATTCCAGCACATCTACTCTGTTTTTGGCTGCAAACACTTATCCTTTGGGGTATATATGATAAATAGTAGGAAATGGCAAGTAAATAGACAAAATCCTCCTTCTAGGATTGTACATAGAGTAGAGGGCCTCATTAACTTTTGTAGCAGAATTGCCCTGAACAATGTGTCCCTGCTTTAATTCCTGAGAACTAAAAATATGTTATATTTCATATCAAAATGGAATTTGGGGATTTAGTTAAGGTTACAATCCTAATACACAAATCACCTCTGGTAAGTTTTTTAAAAATCCAAATTTGAATTGCATAGTATATTTTGGAAAATTCAATTTATTTTATAACTGGCAAAATGTAAAATAATTTTATGCTTTTTCTCCAAATATTAGTCTTTTTGTTGACTGCTTGACTTTCTAGAGGTGTGCTGGAAAGTCAGGCAAGCTGTAGTTTAATTTTTGATTACATGTAAGTCAAGAATATATTGAACCACATCTGGTAACATTGGCTTTCCCAATTAAAGCCAGTAAATTATCTCATGATTTTTGCTAATTGTGGACCCCATAACCATTTTCCCAGAAGTTTTGGGAAAATAGAATTATAATACATTTTAAAATGACAGAGTGATAACTACTAGCAAAATTCAGTATCTCTGAGATCCAGAATGTAGACACTGGAAAAAAAATGTTGAAAAAAACAGGAGAAGCAAAGCACTGGTAATCAGGAAGGAACTAATGGAAAAACACATGAGAAGCTACAGAAAAGTTGAAAGAGTAATCAGTGGTGCAGAGAAAAGAAGGAAACTATTCTCCCCACTGATCTCTCTGAAAAGGGAAATCTAGTTCTCCAGCAAGACAATTACCTAGGGCTTGGGGATTCAGGGAGAAATAATAGCTTAGCTCATGGGCTTTGTAAACTGTACAAACAGCATAGAATTTTGCTGTAGAGGCCTCGCACAAGTCAGAAAACATCTGGAGAGAGATTCAAGTGTGGGTGCCTGCCACGTCACTGTATCACCAGAAAGTGCTTGATGATTACTAGTTGGTGAAGAGGTTAATTATTTAAATCTGAGTCTCATAATAGCACATTCACTTCAGGATTACCAGTGTTATCCTCCCACAGTGACTGTGAGAAAGATAACCATGGGAAACATCCATCAACATAGAGCAACCCTGAAAGAGATCTGTTTTAGAAACCCAGGCCTGAAAGATACTGACCTCTCACTCCATAATGAAAAGCCAGGTCTGGCTTGAGGTGTACTCAGAAATAGCTAGGTCTGAAAGTGACTGTCATCACTAAGTACTTGAATCCTTGCCTTGTTACCTACACCTAGCACACATCTGAAGTTTAAAATCTCTTTCCTATCCACTAAAGTTAGCAAGGACACTTCTTGGTGTGAGTAGTGCCTGAGCCAGAGGAAACAGAGGGGCCACAGGAATAAGGGGTGCACATCACAAAGTCACATTCCTTAAGGCTAAGTGGAGAAAACTGAGAATTACTAGGCTCCAAAACTGAATAATAGGCAAGAATTTTTTAGAATGTTTCATAATTGTCAACAACTTGTTGCTTTGTCTCTCCATTTCATTGCTATGGGTTCTAATTACTAATAAGCATTTGCCTCAGAGCTTTACCTGAGAACTTCTTGGCCAAAAATTCAAGTCTCAGTACTGTTCCTGATTGGTAACATATATCCACTTAGGAGAATCTGTCAATCCAGTTATGACTTGCTCCATTCAGCAACAATCCAGGAGATCAGCTGGAATACTAGAAATCAGTCAATCAGCCCAGCCTCCTGCCCCTTAAATTCCTTTGTCAAGGTTTTCACTTCTCTAGATGTTATTTCTAGCATAGCCGTTAAATTCACTACCTTGAATGTCCTTGGTCATTCCACCTTCAGCTAGAACTGTCCTATGGTGGGACTTGACTGATGATGCCTTCACCAAGATGCCTAATGGAAGTTTCCAGCCTGGTTGGGCTTCCAGTTTTACTTGGTCCTTTATTGACTGCATTCTTTTGTTCTTTCAGTCAGCCCCTAGTTCCACAGCACCACACCAAGACTGCTGTGTGCTGCAGATAGATCACAAGTAGGCTATTTGATTCTAAGAAATCAATCAAAGACATTGTTTTCTTTGGTAGTTCATTTTCCTTTCCTTTTTTAGAAATAGAAGTCAGCACTTTGAGTGGAGCCTCCAATTTTGTGATTGTTTTATATATAAGCAACAAAAACTATGAACAGAGAAAAATCAAACACTGTATAAATATGTAGGGAAATTATCAATGTAATGAAATATAACTCTAATGTACAAATCTGCAAATTTTATAACAAATTTTGATACTGGGATGGGCCTGGCCCATATAAAGACATTTTGTTCATTTGTAAAATGAGTTCTTTTTTACTTATTTTTTCTTGATTCTGTTCATTCTGCTTTGGAAGTCTAAATTATTTTTAAAATTTTTAATGTTTACATTTTCTCATTAAGTTTATTGGTACATTTTAAATACACCATATGAAGACAGTCATCATTGCGAATTTGTACCTTTTCATGATACGCATTAGTTCTAATTTTTCCACATTCCCTGTCCTCCCTTCAACTCCCCAAACTCTCCCTATATGTGGAGACTTTGTTTCCATTTTTTCCTTTTTATCATATTTTTCCTTTCCCTTCTTTCCTTCCCCTTTGGAACTTTTCTTCCAGTTTCACATTATCTAGTATACATTTTGATCTTCATTTACACTTTCATTTTCTCACACCAGAGAAACTATTCAGTATTTACACATGTGTGTCCTATTTAATTCACTTAAAGGAAAAATGGAAATAAAGTGCTTGTAAACATGGAGGGGAGGAGGGGATGAAGGAAGGGCAGGGACAAGAAAAAATGAGAACCAAGACCTGTCATGTAAATGTACAAGATCCAAATTATGAATGTAACTGTACTGTATACCTAAAATATACCAATAAACTCAATTAAAAAAAAGAGAGAATTTGCCTCAATGTGCACCTATTTAGCTATAAATGTCTGCAGTTTCTCATTCTTTATGGCTGAGTAGTACTCCATTTTATTTTTAAAAAGCTTTATCCAGTCACTAGTTAATGGGCAGTTGGGTGGTTTCCATGTTTTAGCTATAACAAACTATGTTGCTATAAAGATGGATGTGAATATATCACTATGATATTACTCTTTTAATTCTTTTGGGATAATATCCATCAGGGAAACTGCTTGGTCAAATGGAACCTTTAATCCTAGTTTTTTAAAGTAATTCTATATTGATTTCCAAAATGACTACACCAGTCTACACTCCCACTAACAGAGGAGAAGTGTTCCTTTTGCTGAACAACCCATCCAGCATTTGTTACTGGTTGATTTCTTGGTAGCAGCCATTTTTTCTAGTGTGAGGTAAAATCTCAGTGTTGTTGTCATCTGCATCTCTCAAATGACTAGTAATGTTGCACATTTTTTCATATGTTTATTTGCTGCTTTTAATTCTTTGCGAAATGTCTGTTCATTTCAGATGATCATTTTTGAATTGGGTCTTTATATTTGGGGTTCTGATTTTTTTGAGTTATCACCTTTTAGATAATCATTAGAAAAAGGTGTCATGGGCTGAGAATTTAGCTCAGTGCTTCTGCTACCTGCCTTGCAAACACAAGGTCCTGAGTTCGATCCCTGGTACAAAAAATAATAATAATTTTCATAATGAATATTTACACATCTCATATGAGCAGTGATGCTGAACAGTTTTATGTTTAGTGTTTTAACTTGTTTGTTTGAGAAATGTCTGTTCTTTTCAGATGCCCATTTTGTATATGGTCTTTAAATTTGTGAGTTTTGATTTTTGTCAATTATTTATATATTTTAGATAGTAGACTTTTGTCTGACAAACAGCTGATAATTTTTTCCCACACTGTCTTTCACTCTGTTGTGGTTTCTCTTGCTGTACAGAAGATTTTTTAAACCATATTTTCCTATGCATTTTAATATGTTTAATTTGTGACATACTTCTTACATTTTTTGTAATGAAATTTTGGACTTATGCTAGGATTTTGACTTGTGTTGGAATTGTGTTAATATTTTTAGGGAGTCAAACTCCCAACCTTGTCATTTTGGACTTCTTTTTTATTTTTTTGCATTTACAAACTGAAGGCAGAAGCTTTTTGATAGAAAGGGGTCCCACTTTGTACTAGTTCACGTACAACTGAGGATTTATTCACAAAGTCTGTTTCTATGCCAATGTCTTCAAGAGTTCTACAAAACCTCTCTTTCAGACAGTTTAATGTTTCTGTTTTAATAGTTAGATCTTTGATTCATTTCAATTTTACATTACTCCATAGTGAGAGATATAGGCCTAGTTTTAATCTTCAGCAAGTTGAAATTCAATTTTTTCTGGCACCATTTATTAAAGACCCTATCTTTCCTCCAGTGAGGGCTTCTGGCTCTTTTGTGCAAGATCAGGTGCCTGAGTGTGTCTGGACTTGTTTCTGAATTTTTTACTCTGTTCCACTGATCCTTAGGTCTGTTTCTTTGCCATTACCCTATTTATATCACTAAAGCTTTGTAATATACTTTCAAGTTGGGGATTCTGATTCCCCCCACTTTGTTTTTGTTGCCTAGAATCATTTCTACTATTCTAGGTCTCTTCTGGTTCCAAATGAATTTTGTATTGTGTTCTCAAATTCTGTGAAAATGCTGTTGGAATTTCAATTAGGATTGCATTGAATTTACTTATATCCTCTTCAATTTCATTTTTCAGAGTGCTGTAGTTTTCAGTGTAGAGGTCTTTTGCTTCTTTCATTAAATTGATTCCTAGATACTTCAATTTTTTATGCTATTGTGAAAGGAATTATTTCCCTAATTTCTCTCTCATTGAGTATGTTATTTGTGTATAAGAAGGGTATTGATTTTTGTGTGTTGATCTTTTATCCAGCTACTCTACTGAATGTGATTATGAAGTCTAGAAGACTTTTGATGGAGTTCTTGGGGATCTTCTATATATAGTACCAAATATGACAATTTAATTTTTTCATTACCTATCTTTTTTCCTTTTATTTATTTCTCTTATCTAATTACTCTGGCTAACATTTCCACAACTACATTGAACAGGAGTGGTGACAGTGGATATCTTTGTCTTGTTCCTGATTTTTGTATGAAGGATCAATTTTGAACCAGTTAGTATGATGTTGGCTGTTGATTTTTCAAAAGTGGCTTTTATCAGGTAGGGATAGAGACTGTCTATTCCAAACTCCTGAAGGTTTTTGTTTTGTTTTGTTTTTTTCATGAATAGATGTTGGATTCTGCCAAATGCTTTTTCTGAATCTATTGAGGTTATCCATGGCTCTATTATTATAGTGTATTACATTTAATTATTTGCATATGTTGAACCATCTCTGAATTCCTGGGATGAACCTCACTTGATCAGGGTATATAAACTTCTTGATGATTTGTATTATATTTGCCAGTATCTCATTGAGGATATTTCCATTTATCATCATTAGGAATATTAGCCTATAGCTTTCTTTTTTGGTTGGATATTTCTCTGAACTTGGGATCAAGCTAATGCTTGCTTCCAAGAATGAATTTGCTACCCTTTTAATTTCATTTAAGAGTTTAAACAATAGTGGCAATAGTTTTTCTCTAAATGTCTTATACAATTTATCAGTAAAGCCATCAGGGTCACAGCTTTTCTTAAATTTTTAATTATGTTTTCAATTTCATTGAATGATACTGTGTTGTTAATTATTTTTACATCTTCATTAGTAATTCATATATATCTGTGAATCTGTCCATTTCCTCTGTGTTTTCCATGTTATTGGATTGTAAATTCTCAAAGTAGGTATTGATGACCCTCTAGATTTCTGTTGGGTGAGTAGTAATTTCACCCTTTTCATTCCTAATTGCATGGATTTGGACCTTTTCTTTCCTTTTTGATAAGGTTGGCTGAGTTTGTCGATTTTGTTTATTCTTTCAAAGAACCAACTCTTTCTTTCATTGAATTTTAGGATTGTTCCCTTACTCTCCATTGCATTGATTTCTTCTCTAATCTTTATAATTTCCTCCCTTGTACTAGCTTCAGGTTTGTCTTGCTCTTCTTTTTCTACAAGCTTGAAGTTCAGAATTAGGCTGTTTATTTGAGCTCACTATGTTTTAGTAATATGAGTATTCCCTGATTGATTTTCCCTAAGACTGCTTTTATTGTGTACCATAAATGCTGGTATGTTCTATTGGAATCATCATTTAATTGCAGAAACTATCTAATTTTTCTTTAATTTTTGATGTGGGCTTGATTGTTCAGGAGTATGATCTTCAATTCCCATGTATGTATGAAGTTCTTGAGGTTTCTTTTACTATTAACATTTAATTGTAGAAACTATCTAATTTTTCTTTAATTTTTGATGTGGGCTTGATTGTTCAGGAGTATGATCTTCAATTCCCATGTATGTATGAAATTCTTGAGGTTTCTTTTACTATTACGCTCCAATTTCATCACACTGTGATCTGATAATATACATGTGATAACCTCAATTCCTACGCATTTACTTAAATTATTCTATGAGCCAGTATATGTTCTATTTTGGAGAACAACCTGTGTGCAGCTGAAAATAATGTATATTGTGATTATGTGGTGGAAAATTCTGTAAATATCTGTTAAGTACATTTATTCAAGAGTTCTGTTGAATTCTAGAGTTTCATTGCTTAATTTTTGTCCAGTTGATCTATTTGTGAGAGTGGGATAATGAGGAAACCCACTATTATTGTTTTAGTGCTTATTTGATATTTCATGTCAGTCAATATTTGTTTTATATAGTTGGGTGCACTAGCATATATATATATATATATATATATACATATATACATATACATATATAGTGTACTTTTTTGTCCCTCTTAAATCAGTGTTGGTTTGAAATCCATTTTATCTGCAAATAGGATAACTATTCCTGCTTTTTTTCAGGTTCTCTTCCCATGGAGTATTGTTTTCTACTCTTTACCTTTCAGTCTATGAGTTTTTTTTAACGAAGTGTGTTTCTTATATGTAACATACTGTTTGATATTGCTTCTTTACCCATTCTGCCAGTCTATTTCTTTTGATTGATGAAGTGAGACCATTAACACTGATGATTATAACTGATATGTGTTGACTTATTCCTGTCATAACCTTTTCCTGTTGTTGTATTCTCTGTTTTTGAATATAATTTCTTGTCTTTTCTGATGGATTCATTATGTTTGGTTTCATAGTATTGTGCCCTCATTGTCTCTGCCTAGGATATTGTTTAATTTTTTTATTTATTATTATTATTTTTTTTAGTTTTTTGAGACAGGGTCTCACTATATAGTTGAGACTGAACTGGAACTCACTGTGTAGCCCAGGTTGGTCTTGAACTCACAGAGATCCTCCTGCCTCAGCCTCTTGAATGCTGGGATTACAGGTATGCACCACTACACTCAGATTGTTTAAATTATTTTTGGAATGCTGGTTTGGTATTCTTGAAGATCCTCAGGTATTCTTTGTCATGAAAGTATCTTATTTCTTTATTGATTTTGAAAGATAATTTTGCAGGATACATCAATCTGTGTTGGAAGTTGTTTTCTATTAGGGCTTGAACTACATTCCTAGATCTTCTTGATTTGAGGGTTTGTGTTGAGAAGCCTGTCACGATTCTGATGAACTTTCTTTTGTATGTGATTTGTTTCTTTTCTCTAATTGTTTGTAACATTTATTTATTTTGTTGGGTTTCTGGAATCTTGATAATTTTGCAGGATACATCAATCTGTGTTGGAAGTTGTTTTCTATTAGGGCTTGAACTACATTCCTAGATCTTCTTGATTTGAGGGTTTGTGTTGAGAAGCCTGTCACGATTCTGATGAACTTTCTTTTGTATGTGATTTGTTTCTTTTCTCTAATTGTTTGTAACATTTATTTATTTTGTTGGGTTTCTGGAATCTTGGTTATTTATATGCCTAGGTATAGAGAATTTTTTATAATGGTTAGTTGGAGTCCTATGTGCCTCATTTATGTGTATCCAGTTCTCTACTGCTTAGGAAGTTTTCTGGTATTACTTCCGTGAACATTTTTATGTCATTTGTTATTATCTCCTGTTTGTTTATTGACACCCATCAGTCTTATTGTATCACCTAGCAGATGTTGGATTGATTTCTTGTGGTTCCTTACTATTTTTAAGAAATATTTCTTTTCCTGGTCACTATTCAAAATCCTGTCTTCAATATCTAACATTCGGTCTTCACATTGGCTCATTCTCCTTTGTAAACTTTCAGTGCAGATTTTAGTCTCTTGGATATCTGTTTGAAGCTGTTTTATGGATTACATGTCTTTCCTGTGCTGGGATTCTATCATGTTTCTGAGCTCTTCATTTTTTTTGTCTGTGTTATCTCTAGAGGTATTGATCACATCTTTCACTATGAATGACATCTCTGTTATCTGAGAAATTATTTTTTTTTTTTAAATACAGATCCTTTTTTGTTAACAGTTCAGGGAGTCAAGGTGTTTGAGTTTCACACTGTCCCAACTCTTTGCCCCCTTGGAGTTGTCTTTGATGATCTGGAAGTATGGTTTTGAGTTTTGTTTGGGTGCCTTCCAATTTCTTTTGTTTTTCTTTTTTTTTTTTTTGTAGTTGTTATTGATGTTTTTGGTTTAATTGATAGGATGTAAAATGCTTATTGTGAGTATCTTCACTGTTAGTATTTAGAATACTTAGGGAATACTACATCTTTTATTGTGTTCCAGGTTTAGTTGGCCTCTGGGTTTTAATTCTGTAATGGCTGGCACTTAAGTAATCTCAGTCTTGGTATAGCAGGAAGGACACATGACTGCAACAATAATGTTATAATGGCCAAAATAATACAATCAGCATCAATAATGGCATCAAACACAGATTAGAAAAATGATAAACTCTGGTAACTATTAATCTACTACCTTTGACTGCATGAAATAGACTTGTGGTTATATCAAAATCTTCAACCAACCAGAAATATATTTATAGTAAATAAGCCCTTAAATAGAATGGAGATTCAGAAGGAATTGGGAGTTAGAGAAATAGAAGAAGATGGAAAGCTTATAAATAAGGTTAGAGTACACAGGAAAATCATATGAACTTTGGGCAAGTGGTGAAGAATGATGAGAGAAGGAAAGAACAAAAGAATAACAGAACAAACTGACAGCAACAGAACAACCAGAGCCTTTATTGTTGCTCCTAGAAAAATAAGAAAAATCAAGAAAAAGCAGGAACAAGAAAATTGAGGAATGAACATGAAGCAGTAAAGAAGAAAAACAATTTTCCATTCAAGGTGTGTCTCTGTTTTTCCTGGTGGACAACATGAGTAGCTTACAGATGTGGGTTGACTGACCTCAGTAAATTAGCCATAGTCACTAGAGTTCAGGCTGATTTCTTGCTGCAAGGGTGCAATTAATCTCATTGACCTCCTTTGTGTTTGAACTCAGAGTAGTTCTACTGCAGATTCTAACACCGTTCTCCATCTCCACCTCTGGATTCAGTAGGATGCATTGTCCCAGCAACTCACCAACCACCGAAGTTTGTTGTGACTTTCCCAGTTGGCTTCAATTCTCAACAAGTCTTGGAGAGGCCTTCTCTCTACTTCTCACCACTGTGCCACTTTCTGGGTTCAGAACGATTTCCTTCTCAATCCCTGAGCTGTGGCGCTATTTCAGCAGATCTCTGGCTGGGGTCTGCACACACAAATAGTATCTGGGTTGACCTCTGATTGGAGCCTATGCATGCTTACTGATGGTGTCCAGGAGGGCCTTTGGCCAGGGCCCATTAACCTGCTCAGTTGTTTTCAGGTAGGCCTTTGGCTGGGGCCTGTACTTAGAAATAGGCTGAATGTACAATTAATTGTTTGTGTTGTGAATTAATTAAGACTGAAAGGAAGAGAAACTGCCTTTCTCAGACAGATGGAATTTAATGTAGTGCTAGATATGAAGTAAGCTATTTAGATATCTTTTATCAAGGAAAATATTTACTAATTATGAGTATTTTTTGTAGCCATCCTATACAATGTAGCACTTATCAAATCACACTGTATTCTATTTTATCCTAAATTATTTCTTTATAATTGTAGCCAACACATATCACAGTGTAACAAATGTATAAAGAACTCTTCAGTAATTGTTTGGTTTGACTATTTGCAGTGCTGGAGATGAAAAACAGGGCCTCAAACATGCAAATTGTACACAGTATTCACATGTGGCATATTGTGTGTTTGTGCATCTGTTTATTTTTTGTCTCTTTCAATAGGACACTGCAAGAGAATGTATTTTCCTTTTTAAAGGAACTATTGAACTTCATTGAATAGAATCCTTTCTAAACCCTCTACTATCTGCAGAAAAAGTTTAAAGTATAAATGAGCCAATATCTGCTTTACGGCTACATTATGTTAGCATATATTTTTGTGAAACATTCTTTTTGTAAATACTCTAAGATGTTTGGGATTACGAGAGGCAATAAGAAGTACCAGAATAAAGTATGAAAGTTTAAAAGTGAATTTATGGCAAAAAGTCACAAAGAACCATAAGGCTGCTGGAATTAATGTCTTCAAATTGTATTGTATGTACAATCTAGCATCTAACATAATAGAATATACATCAAAAATTCATGAGTTAATGCACATCATTAAGGGGAAATATGCTTCAAATCTACCATCCAGGTGACCAGATGAATTAGTTTTGAGACGACTTACAAGTATCACTGTCTTAGTTACATTATTCTTTCTTGGGAGAAAAATATCCTACACCACAAATTAGAGGAAGAAAGGTTTGGATCACTTTTGTAGAGGTTTTAGTCCATAGGCCACTTGCTCTAAACCAGGGCAACATGGGAGAGGGTCATGGCAGAGGAGAAACAGTCCATGTAAAGGCAAGCAGAAGACAACAGAAAGCAAGATTCCCTTTACCTTTTATCTGGCGGAGGGCACAAACATTTTGCGTGATTGCCCCTATACCCAGAGTGGGGTTTTCCATTACCCATACCCAAAAATATGACAAACCAATTAGCAAACTAATCCCACACCCCACACACCCTTAATCCATGGAAGCATATTCCAGAATGGTGGCAGGAATATGCTTTGGGCCTTTCTTCTCAAAGCGGTCTTTCATCTTTTCCATTTTGAGGCTGCTAAGCGTGGAATCCTACTGGTTCTTATGATGCTTTCAGATCATTTTTTTCTATTGATCTCTTCCAAAATATTTGGTGCTTTAATGCCAATTGTTTTAGCAACTGAGTTCTCTTCTCCATCATTGCAGCCCACAACTTTACTGGAGGTTTGTTTGTTTTGTGTGTGTGTGTGTGTGTGTGTGTGTGTGTGTGTGTGTGTTTTAACCAAATCTAAAACTTTAAAAATTATTTTGCTGGATGCTTTGCTCTTCATTCTTAAAGTAGAGCTGGCTGAAAGGCACTAGTAGTAGCCATGCCTCCACAAGATAAGTTAGTCTATCATACTTAATCTCAGTCTCAGGCGAATTATTTGGACATAAATGAAATACAGACAAATTTTCACCTAGAGCACAACATGCATAAGATGGAGTCCAACTTTCAATACAGTCCTTGTTCCAAACTGAAACTTCTGGAGCCTGATGTTTTCCAGTAGCATTGCAGGCAATATTCTGGTCTTGCGAGCTCTGAGTATAATCTTCCATCAAGCTTACCTCACAGTATAGGGGGATTTCTTCTTCAGCCAACATTTCCAAACTTTTCCAAATTCTTCCTGCAAGCCAATTCCAAAGGCTTCTAAAACACATGGTCAGGTAGAGCACAGCAATAATCCCACCTCTCTGGTGCTAAATACATCTTAGTTACTTTTTTTAATTTCTGGGACAAAAATCTTGATACTCACAAGACAAAGGAGGAAAGGTGTATATTGGCTCAGTTTGTAGAGGCTTCAATCCATAGTTGACTGACTCCAAGAAGGGTGGTTCAACAGAGGGGCATGGTAGAAAAGACAGTATATAGAAAGGAAGATGGGAGCCCAGTGTCATGGCACACATCTATAATCCCAGAACTCGGGAAGAGGAGGCAGGATGATAGCTGTGAGTTCGAAACCAGCCTGGGCTACATTGTGAGTTCCAGGTCAGTCTCAACTACGTAGTGAGACCATGTCTCATAAAACAAACAAACAAAAAACAAACAAACCAAAAACAGGCAGATGAAAAGCAATAAAGGGAGCCTCCATTTCCATTTGATACTATTCAGGCTGCAAGCCTTTTAGGTTTTGCCACACACACCCAGGATAAGTGTTTCCATTACTCATGCCTAGAGCTATGATAAATGAATTAGTTCACTAATCCAGTACCACACAACCTTAATCCATTCTGACACATCCTAGATTCAGCCAGTTCTGGAAAACTCTACCTATGATTACATGAGGCTATGTGGAAACATCTAGATAAAAGCCACAATAGTCACCCTAAAAGAAGTCACTTTAAAACATTGCTTCCCATTGTTATTTTGGTGTCTTAATAACTTTTCCCATAAACACTTTCATACAACTATATAAGTGAAGTAATAGGTGAGGAGACATAAAAAAGATCTTATATCCTAGATCAAGAAGGCTTGATGTAGAAGAAATTATGGGAACTATACCAATGAACTTCTTTATACCACAAAAGCCCTCAATATTTTAGAGATTGGGGATAGAACAAAAAGAGGGACATTTATAGAGCAAAAGGAAGAGGCAAAAAACACTTATATTCTCAGAATTATCATCAACAAACTCTGAAAACAATCTAGATCTCCTAGTCTAATAATAAGTTTCCTGTGTGATAAACATTGCCTAAAATATTAAAAACAAACCACTCTCATTACATAACTTAGAAAAAGAGAAACATACTGAAAAAATATATGAAACATACTGGAAAAAATGTGCTATGCTTTAAATGAGAGTGTCTCTCCGATTCTTTCTTACTATTCATTGGTACCCATATCCCATAGACCCCGAAGTGGCATTATGAGAAAGGAAAGGAAAGGACTGGACACATATTAATTTTGTAAAGGTGTAGCTAGGCTTATGTAATATTTATGATAATTGATTAAATAGAGAATATCTCTAAATGTAGATATTAGAATTGAGAAAATTGACCTTACTTAATACCTGTGCACTTTATTTGTTTCATTTGCAAAACAAGATTGATAAGATTACTGCTTTAAAAGTGTCGTGGCTTTTTAAAAATTACTTTTGTAGTCTGAAATTGAATCTAGAATCTTCCCAGTGATCTATATGTCTAGCCAATTTTTGTAATTTTTTGAGACCTTGTCTCTCTAAGTCACTAGATTGTCAATGTTGGGCTCAAACTTGTAGTACTCTTGCCTAAGCTTTGCATAACAATGGGATTAGAGGCATGTGTGGCCATATATGACTCATACAGTTGTTCTAAATCTTAAACTATCAAATATATTTAAATATTTATAATCCTGCCCGATAAACATTAGCATTGTATTATTTGTTTTACCTTTAGATGAGTATCTCAAAATCAGAGACTGCATTGATACCAAGATATAAATAAACCAGTTTTCTTACACATTTAATTAAATTCAACATTAAATGATTTGCTATATTTTAAAAAGAAGTCCTGATATCACAAATCCTATTTACTTTCAGCTCTCAATAGTGGAACATCTATTAATATTCCTAAATTTATTTCATTATTCTTTCTGATGAAATTTGTTATTAACAGTAGTGTCTTTAACTTTTGCATTGTTATTTCTCAAAATATGTATTTTGTATCAATTGTTAAAGAATTTCTAAATATTATAACTTACTTAACATAACATTAATTTTTAAAATGTTTATTTTCTATGAAGTTGCATTCTCAGGATTTTGATATAAAAACCCTGAATATCCTAAAAGTATGCAATAAATTGAAGCAATAGTAAGAAACCTACCTACAAAATAATGACTAGGTCCTGGTGGATTCACAAATGAATTCTACAGTAAATTCAGGGAATATCTAATACTAATGATCTTCAAATTCTTATCATATTAATCAATGCTGACTAGAGTCAGATATAGAAGAGTTCAAGACATCTGTCTGGAGGCTAGAGACCCAAAGGAAACAATCAAGGGCTTGGACCCCATAACAATATCTTGTGCATGTCCATGTCAGGAAGCCTAAGGATCTGTGATGAGACGCTGAAAGATCTGTTCCAGAACAGCCCAAAGGCCAGTGCCTGAAGCTGAATTGTCTGTGCCAAAAGGCTGGAAAATCTGAAGGAAAAAGTTAAAAGATCTTCACTAGAATCCAGAAGACAGGTGCAAGATGTTGACAGGATTGAAGGTCCCTCAAAGAAAGATGAAAACCAGCCAAAATAATGCAAAGAAAAGTAGCTTCAGTGAAGCTCCTTCAAGGACAATGATCTGAAATCCTTTCCTGCTGCCCTCCTTTTATAACATTCTGGCAACTATTCTGACTCAAATCAGCTGGACATTCCAATTCAAGATGACAATTAGTCAATTAACAACTACATTATAAAATTGAAAGAGTAGAAATACTCCTAAAGTCTTTCTTGTAAGTTAGCATTACTCTGATTCCAAAACCAAATAAATATCCAACTCTAGACAGCCATGTGGATGAAAGGAGTCACTTTCAGAAGAAACCCCCTTTGTTGTCTTTTAGTTTAAAATAACTGTTGGATTTTCTTGGGGCTAGTACTGCGAGCTTAGTTTTTTGCTTTTCTCTGGAGTTGCCAACCGACTGTGGACTTACCTTGTGTCAGTGCAGACAGGTCCATGGTCAACTACCCCTAGATCTAGGATTCTTTTTTTTTTAAACATTTTTTCATATATTTATTTGTGATTTGTACTGCTTTGAGAAATGTCTGTTTATTTCAGACACCCATTTTTGGATTGAGTCTTTTTTTTCTATCTCTCTTTGAGTTTATTGATACATTTTAGGTATACAGTACAATTACACTCATAATTGGGATCTTGTACCTTTACATGACAGGTATTGGTTCTTATTTTTCCCTTTGTCTCTGCTCTCCCTTCACCCCCTCCTCCCCTCCCCATTTATAAATACTTTATTTCCATTTTTTCATTTTCTTATATGTTTTCCCTTATTACCTTTCACCTACCCTACCCACTTCCCCTACACCTTTAGCCATTTTCTTCCTAGTTCACATTGTCAATTATATCATTAGGATCTTATGTACCATTATAGTTTTTCATTTTGTCTTTATACGTGTGTGACTTATTTATCTCACTTAGGAGTATATCCTCAATATGTATCCATTTTCCTATAATGACTCAAATTTCTCATTCTTTATGGCTGAGTAGTATTCCATTTTATAGAAAAACCACATCTTTATCCAGTCTCCAACTGATGAGCAAATGGGATATTCCCAAGTTTTAGCTATTACAAACTGCCACTATAAACATAGGTGCCCATATATCACTGTGTAATGATTCTTTTAATTCTTTTGGAAAGATACCCAGCAGAGGGATAGCTGGGTCAAATGGAACCTCTAATCCCAACTCTTTGAGGTATCCCCATATTGATTTCCATAGTGGTTGCACTAGTCTGCACTCCCACCAACAGCGGAGAAGGGTTCCTTTCTCCCCACAACCCCACCAATATTTGATATTGGTTGATTTCTTGATAGCAGCCATTCTTCATGGGGTGAGGTGGAATCTCAGTGTTGCATATCTCGAATGACCAGAGATGTGGAACATTTTTTCAAATATTTACTTGCTGCTTTTACTTCTTTGTCTGAGAAATATCTGTTCATTTCAGATGCCCATTTTTGAATCAAGTCTTTATATTTGGGATAGCTTTTTTTTTAGTTCTTTATATATTCTAGATAATAGTCCTTTATCTGAGGAGCAGCTGGTAGCATCTCAAAAAATGAAGTATCTAGGAATCAATATAATGAAAGAGGCAAAAGCCCTCTACACTGAAAACTACAGCACTCTGAAAAAAGAGATCAAAGAGGATAGAAGAAAATGGAAAGATATCCCCTGCTCGTGGGTAGGAAGAATCAACATAGTGAAAATGGCCATATTACCAAAACTGCTATACAGATTCAGTGCAATGCTGATTGAAATTCCAACACTGTATTTCACAGAACTAGAAAAAAGAATCCAAAAATTCATTTGGAACCAGAAGAGACCTAAAATAGCAAAAGCCATCCTAGTCAACAGAAACATGGCAGTGGGTATAATAATTCCCAATTTGAAACTAAACTACAAAGCCACTGTGATAAAAACAGCATGGTACTGGTAAAGAAATGGACCTGAGGATCAGTGGAACAGATTGGAAGACACAAAACCAACTGCAGATGTACTCAGCTACCTCATCTTTGACAAAGGAGCCAACCATTCTCACTGGAAGGCAAGATAGCCTCTTTAATAAATGGTGTTGGAAAAGCTGGATTTCAACCTGCCAAAGATTAAAACTAGACCCTTATCTTTCACCATGCATTAAACTAAAATCCACCTGCATTAAAGATCTAAATATTTAAAAAGAAACACTAAACTTGCTGGAAGATAAGGTAGGCAGAACTCTTGAAGACATTGGCAGAGGAAAAGACTGTATGAACAAATCCTCAGCATCATGGGAACTAGCAGAAAGAATCAACAACTGGGATCTCGTCTTATTAAAAAGCTTCTGCACTGAAAAAGAAACAATCAACAGAACAAAAAGACGACCTGCAATGTGGAAAAATTTTTTTTTCAGATCTAGGATTCTTTATTGCTCATCTTTCCCTCTCCTCCCTCTTCCTCTCCCTCTCCTTGTTCTTCTCCCTCTGTCTCCCTTTTGCATTGTGCTCTATTTCGCCATTTTCTATACCATTTCTGATTTTCCTGTCAGCTCCTTTCTTATTTCTAGAAATTTACTTCATTTTCATTTTCTCTCATCACCAAGTTGTTGTTTTCTAGGTATTTCAAATCCATGCCCCAGAGAAATTGTATTTTGCTTCTGGCATCTACTGTATTACTACTGAGATTCTTGAATGTGGGAATATAGTTTTCATTACATTTTATGAGATTTCAGCTATTATTCTCCCGAGTAACTTTCTGTTCCCTTCTCTTTTTGTTTTTCTTTTGGAGACTCCATTTGCATGCATGTTAAACTACTTTAAATTGCCCGCTTTAATTTGCTTTGCATTTTTGAAAAATCATTTTTCTATTTTTGTTTTTCCATAGTTTATGTGATTATTTGTTTATGTTTACTCATGTCTTGCTTAGTAATTGATCAAAATTCTTTTCATCCAACATACTACCTTCTATTAGATATTGCAGTTTATACTTCTAAAAGATCAACTTCAATTTAAAAAAATCTCATCCCATTCAGAATGACTATTATCAAGAATATAAAAAACAGTACATGTTAATGATGATGCAGGGAAAAATAAACTCTTATACAGTGTTGTTGTGAATGTGAATTAGAATGGAAATCAGTAGGAAGATGCCATTTAAAAAACCCTAAAAATAAAACTTGGTATATATGAAGTAACTAAAGACAGCATTCTCATGTTGATTGAGGATCAATTCACAATAGCCAAGCTATGGAGACAAACTAGGTCCTGTGAACAGATGAGGGGATAAAAAGCATCTGCTATATATACACAGTGAACTATTATTCAGCTGTAAAGAACAAAATGTGTCACTTGCAGGAAAATGGATAGATCTGAAGACAATCAAGTTGAGTGAAATAAGCCAGACTAAGAAAGACAAATATTTCATGTTCTCCTCAATGTGTAGACTCTAAATAAAAGCAAAAAACAAAACATATGAAAAGTTGGAGGGCAGAGTAAGGGGTAATGAGGGTTAAAAATGAGCAAATCATGCTATGAGCATGTCCTGACTTGTCAAAATTAAGCCCATTAATGATCTGAGAAGCTGAGGTTAGAAGATTACAAGTTCTACTCAGCATGGATAACTTAGTCACTTAGACCTTGTGTCATTTTTTTTTTCTTTTTTGGTACTGGGAATTAAACTCAGGATCTTGTGCTTGTGAGGCAGGCAAGGTGCCACTGAGTTAAATCTCTGGTCCAAAATTTTTAAAAAATCTAAATAGGTCTGTAAATATAGCTCAGTATGAATGTCATAGGTTCAATGTCCAGTGCCAAAAACCTCAAACAAAAACAAAGCAAAGCAAAACAAAACAGAAAACAAAAGCACTAATCTGTATAACCACTGTGCACTAATTTAAAAAAAAATGTAAAAATGAAAGGTAGAAAGAAGGATGATTTGACAGAAAAATATGTTAGCAATTTTTAAAATGAGAGGCTGACCATTATCTACTCACTCTGTGACTTTGGGAATAAAGAAACATACTTAATTATTCCATCTTATAACTAAACTATGCTATGCAGAATAAATCATGAAAAAATAAGTGCCTTATTAAATTGCAGGGAGAATCATCAGCATGTTGCTAATAGAAAAAAAAAAGCTCTTAAAATAAAATTAATGACACTAAATCTTCTTGGAAAATGAAATACATTTTTCTTTATTCTTCTCAAAAGTACAACTAAAAAGCCTGAATAGTATATGTAAAATAAATCTAAGACTGAAAGTTACAGAGAAGAAGGCAGTCTGGCTGAGTACTTCAGGATCCAAGCAGAAATACAATAGTGTTCTTTGTTTAGTCATGCATCCTAGACTAGATGCCAAAGAACTGAACCTCAAAACACCAATGAGCATGAAACAAATCTTGAAGAAAAGACTTTTTCTGTAACCAAAGGACTAAGAAAGAGGTATCAAGCAAGACACAAAATTCTATATAATAACCTCTCTACTCTAGCTAAGCACCACAGGGGAAAAAAAAGAAAACTGCAGCCACATTCCCATCTGCAACTGAAGGTGAGTGGGGAACATAAATTTCTACCCTTTGTCAGCTGTTTGGAACATCTGCCATGCCTTTTTGGAGTGGTGGTAGAGAAGGCTAAAAAGACACCCAGATCCTTCATCCTACTAAGCAGAAAAGAAACTCATCCTCCTAAAGTGTTGGTTAAGACCACCTCATAAGCTGGATTTCTACTCCACACAGTGATAGGAAGACATAAATACTGGGGTGGGATCAGCAAATTGAGAATTTGATTTTTAAAATCTGCTCAATGGCCTTAATCAGTGGAGACCATGCAGGAGCTGGACTTTCATCTCCATCAAGCAGTAATGTATCTGTATCCTTCTCGTGTGTGTTTGTGATTTATATGCCATGTACTCTTCTGTTGACTAGAAGATTTAGGCCTATATTTTATTCTAAATTTTATTAGACTTAGATCATATATTTAGATACTCCATCAAATTTTATATATGTTATGAAATTAAGTC
Organism: Fukomys damarensis; assembly: GCF_012274545.1. Lineage (NCBI taxonomy): Eukaryota > Metazoa > Chordata > Mammalia > Rodentia > Bathyergidae > Fukomys > Fukomys damarensis. The sequence goes on along the minus strand of NW_022900948.1, from coordinate 8,914,205 downwards.
TGATTTTACTCTTTTATACATGGACATCCTGTTGTCATAACACTATTTGTTGAAAAAGCTACATCTCCCCAAATTGCCTGGGCATTCTTATCAGATATGTATGGATTTATTTCTTGACTCTCAATTACACTTCACAGATGTATATGTTTATTTTTATTCTGGTATCTTATTTCTTGATCAATATAGCTTTGTACTAAGCTTTGAAATCACAATCTATGTACTCTCAAATTTTGTTTTTCTGTTTCAAGGCTGTATTGACTATTTGATATTCATTAGCTTTTCATATGAATTTTAACATTGCCTTGTCAATTTTTAAAGAATATATTATTTTAAAAAATAATTATTGCTTTGAAACTGTAGATGAACTTGGAGAATACTGTCATCTTAACAACAGTAAATCTTCCCATCCATGAACATAAAATGTCTACTGTGCTGAGAGAACATTAGAGCCAGGCTTATGTGTCCCATTCTGGGGATTGCAGAAATAGTCTGAAAGAAATTTATTATTTCATAATTTCTGAGAGGCAAGGAATTGAACAGAAAAAGCTTAAATGGATGACTGTAGATCAAGACCTCTTATCATGCTTTCACCTGTTCTCTTTACAGCATCCACCTGAAGCACAGGATCTTTCATGTAAAATGGGTGCATTAAAAGCTTGGCATATAATTCCTTAATTATAGCTCCTTATATAATCTTCATTTAAAGGTGAAGTCCTATCATTGAAATAAACCAGTAATTTTCCTTGAACACAACCAACAAAAGCTGGTAGGACAGCTTAGGATAACCATTGTAGGCAGCCCTGTTTAGCACAAGGAAAAGTAAAAGGCACAAGGAGTTCATGGTCCATATCAATTCAAGAAACCCAGCCAAGCATGTGTTGAGTGTTCCTTGAGTAGGATTCAGAGCTATAGTCTTATAGGTTTCACTCTTCATAGCTCACTGGAATGGAGGAGAGAGAGAAAGCAGAGAAGACAGAGAAAAGTCAATGAACTTCAAGATATATTAAGAGAAATTATTCAATGTGAAGGATAAACAGTAAAAAATGTTTTAAAAATTCAAAAGGCCAAAGAGCACTGTAAGAAAATATCAGATCTAGTTAATGTTGATACCAGTGAAGTCTAGGAAGAGAAACATTGGTACAGATAATGTGAAGAAACAATGTTTCAGAAATCTGCATATTTAGTAAAAGACTAAAATATAAGAGGTAAAGGTCAAGCAGAATGATCTCAAAGAAAAGTTCACAGATATATCATAATTAAACTGCTGAAAACCAAAGATATCAATATTGAAATCAGCCAGAAAAAAGCAAAACATCTGATTCTGAATGAATGTAGATTTTCCATCAGAAAGGAAAAAAATGTGTTTATGGAAGCCAGGAGATGGTGAAGCAATATTGTAAGTGTTCAAAAAAAATCCTGTCAATCCAGAATTGTTTAGCCAGTAAGAACAGCAGACAGGTATGAAAACAAACTAGACATTTTTATGTGAAAGAAATTTTTTAAAATATGTGAACAGAAGACTCCTGTAAATGATATGACAAAGGAAACTCTTTGAGTATTAGAGAATTGATTCCAGAAATTTGGAGCTTCAGGAATAAAGGTAGAGTGGTAACTATGGTAAATATCAAGTTAGATATTATAGAAATGAAAAGCAGAAGAAACACAATTATATAAACTAGAGTTAAATATAACTATTTTAATTATCACACCAAATATTTGCCAAAATAGACTATATCCATAGCTATAAAACAAACCAGAAGAGCAGATCTCTCACACCTCTTTAAGTTTTTTAATACCACTCTTGGAGGCACAGCCCTCATGACTTCCTCACTTCCTCAAAGTCCCACGTCTAATATCACCTCGATGATTAAGTTTCAACATATGAATTTTGTAGGGACACAGAGTAGCGATCCTTATGAATAACAAAATCCATTTGATATTTTTGTTTATGGAAAAGTAGTTTGGAAAGATCCATAAGAATCTGATAGGGGTGATTGGCTCAAGGAAAGAAAAGTGTGAGGTGAAAGACAGGATGTACTCAGTCAGCCCTTCCTTAGCCTTGTTTTCACTACCCATGATGAACTCTGGTCTAACACTTCCCAGGTAAAATTCCAGAGATACGCAACTCACAAGTTGTAAACCGTTGTCCTGAATAGCATGATGAAATCTTGTGATGTGATGCTGTTCCACCCAGCACATTTGTCATCACCTCTTTGTCCCATGTTATTCATCTATGTATGATATCCACCCCATGGCAGTGAGGGGGGGATTAGACACATATATTTGTTACAGTACATCTTAGTCACTTTCTTGTCACTGAGACATATTCAATATCCACAATATAAAGAAGGAGAGATTTATTTTGACTCACTGTTTTAGAGGTTTTGGTCCATAGTTGGAGAGTTCAGAGGAGGAAGGCCGTGACAGAAGGGTCTGTGATGACAGAGAGCTGCTCATATCCTGGCAGCCAAGAAGCAGAGAGGTAAGCTAGGGGCTGTGAAGGGACTCTTAGACCCCCAGGGACTGCCTCTTCTGCCAGACCCCACCTCCTAACAACACATCAGCTTTATTACCCTATGATTCATTCACCTTCCAAAAGCTCTGCCTATTAGCACGTGAGGTCTTTGGGAACATTCTTAATCTAAATCATAACAGTATATTATTAGAATAATATACTCTTCTATTTTGCAATTAGTTATTTTATTATTATTTACTATTTATTATTAGTTATTGTCAATCTCTTAATATGTCTCGATGTGTCTTTATAAATTGAAACTTTATCATAGGTGTATATAGTATATATTGGTTTCAGTATTATCCATAGTTTTACACATCCACTGAACATCACCAATTTTATCTTCCATGGATAAGGATGGACTGATGTACATTCATACCAAAAGGAAAATATGTCCATAGAGAGACTGACTCATGAATATTCATAACAGGATTGTTTCTAAGAAACAAAACCAGGTAATAATCCAAATATCCATTAACCAAAGAATAGGCTGATGGTAATATATGTGAATGTAAAATATTACTCTGCAATAAAAAATGAATTAGTGATACACCAAGGATGTAATTAAACAAATGAGTGCAGTGTAAGAAGCTAATAATGAATGCGTACATGTTTTATGATTACATTTATACAAAACTCTAGAAAATGCAAAGTAACCTGTATGGACAGAATAAATCCACGGTTGCCTTACAGACTGAAGAAAGAATTTGAGGGAAGGATTTCTAAGGGGCATTGGAAAACTTGAGGGAGGTGACCCAGTGTGAACTATCTTGTCTGTGATAATGGTTTCACAGGTTTATAGGTGTATGAAGGATTAGAAATGTATTCAATATAAATACGTGTAATGTATTGTATGTCAATTATATCTCAACTTTTTAAATTACTAAATTCTAAATAAATCAAAGGCTGCATAAAAATGAAACAGTGGATATTACCTGAAATAATGGAAAACAAGAACTTGAACAGATAGTTTTGGTATAAAAATGTTCACTGGAGCATTGTTCACTGGGGCATTATTTACAATAGCAAAAAGGTGGAAACAACTCAAATAATCACAAACATGGAAAATATGCACTGTTAAAATACAACTGGAGACCAGATTTGTAACACTAGAGGACAATTAGGCAATGTGAATACTGAAAATCAGCAATTTCACTCACGAATTTCCATACATTTCCAGATTCTTCCAAAAAGTATATCCATGCTTCAGGAGGATAAAAACTTATATAAATATTTTAATACTAAATTTATTAAAACGTTATGACATTAATACAAGCTTACCTTTGGCTGCTGTAATTACAAGAGGTGCTCAAAGTGGTGCCCATTAACTTCCAGACATCTATAAATATAGAGAACTGTTGCTTGAGTAATTTTTGTCACTAAGATTGCTACACATGAATTTTCAATTTCTTCTCTAAAAGCCTGAAGTGTAATGGGTATTCTGCAATATGCAACATCTTCTAGGATCACCCATATGATGGTAATATCATCTGTTAGTAAAATATACTAACTTTATTTTCCTGAAACATATACACATTTTTGGTGGACTCTGTATATCCATAAGTATATGAAGTTTGCCAGGTCAAAAGATAGCAAATAAATATTCATAAATAAGGCATTGAAGATGAACTGCATCGTTGACATATCAAGGAAAACATTGAAGACATTATAGAAAATTATATGCTCAAGATGTATTTATTTTAGCAAATGAAATAAAAGGGAAACTATACCATGCTTTCACTTAAGAATAATAAAATTCATTTGATATATTAGTTTTTGCCAAAGTAGTTTGGAAAAATAAATGAGAATCTTACAGAAGTGATTAGTTCAAGGAAAGGTGACAGATGCCTGCTGAGATTGGTTAGTAGCCACTTTTGACTATGGGTGTCAACCTACTTGCTATTTGTGTCTGTATGCCTCTGTGGATACATTATTTCTGTCAAGAGCCATTCTATAAAAATTGTGGGGAAAAGTAATTTCATAATTAAAAGTATTACTGTAATTGTCTGAGGCTCAGTGTCACCTTGCCTGTGAGTAGGCTATGGCATGTAGAAACATGACTCAGTTTTGCCTCCTGTCACAAGTTTAGGCAATGGTCCCATTCTTAAGGGCAAGTGTACATCAGCTGAAGACATCCTGGTTCTTCAAGAACAGAGTAGTAATCAAAATGAAAAAGCTTCACCTGGGGGAAAGACTTCTTTATTAGCCTGCTATCTTGTCCCATGCATTACTGTAAAAATGCTTGCCTTATCCTCATTGTCAACATAATGTCTTCTTCAATGTAAGAGTACCTTCGTTCCCTAAGTCACCTGATACTCCCTCCAAGTATTATGTGTCCCCAATAATGGCTAGTTCGGAGAGTCTTTGTCTTTGCCAACACTGTGCACTGACCTCCCAGGCCACCATATACTTTGAAATTACACAAATCTGAATCGTTTTTTTTTTCTTTAGCCCTTGCCATACCTCTTTCTAGATGATTGGAGGATTCGTTACCCTCTGATAATTCTCTTGCAGGTATTTTGTGTGTTTTTTTTTTTTTCTTGTTTGAACTGAATCTGGGAAATCTTTAAAACAAGAAATCTGAACTATGATCAGAACCCTTCATTCCTATACTGTGCCATTAATTTACATATTTTTGTTACCAGATTGATCTTGGACAATGATTACTGTATGTAATATCCAGGATTTTGAGTACCCAAGATAACTTCTTATTCTATTGAGAATGATCTCGTACCCCCCATCCAAAAAAAAAAAAAAAGCCCTTGAGGCCTAAAACTGAGAAGTCCTTCTTGTAATTTTCTTTTCCTTTTACAAAGTGTAGCTTCCAAGAGAAGACTAATTCATACGAATCGAAAGACAATGATTTTTCTGAAATCATTTTAAGTACTTTGATCTGACATTCAGATATAAAAAAATAACCTTTCAAGGGAGAGGATACTCACATAGGATCAATGTGATCGATGAAATCTTTCTTGGGGTAGCAACAGGGGAGTATGGTCTAAAAGTGTAGGTCCTGGTGCAAATGACTATTGCAGCTGTGAGAGAAAATTACTAACAAATGTAAAGTATCTCCAATGAATGGTCCACAGAGTTCATTTGACAGCAAGAAATGCAGGCTACCTATAACAGAGGAGTAGGTAGGAGGATGAGAACAGTCGTGAGGAAAGTTTGGAGAAGGAAGGTTAAGACACTTGATGCTGGGCCTTTTTCATTTACTATATTCAATTCACTAAGGTTAACTTTTTTAAATAACAAAGTATACATAATATAAAATTGCAACGGTAGGGGAAGATATGATATAATAAGTTATGTCTTGTGTCTCATCACACGCACACTTTTCTTCCTTGAAGGCAGTAGAGAGAGAAGAGAATGCAGGAGTTAGGTTGCTTGTGAGAATTGCACTTTTATACTGAGGCTATGTAAACTTTACAATAACCAAAGAGTTTTCTCTACAAACTGTATCACCTCATGAGCTTCTCTTAAGAAATAGAAGAGCTTATGATGCAGTCTGGTGGCCTGTTTCTGTCCTCTGTGAGGTGAATATCTCAAGGCCCAGCATTTGAAATCATTGGGCACTAAAACCCTGAATACCTACATATAGGGATGGCTGACCTCCTTGTGCTAATGAGGTTTAGATTATGTTGAGCTGCACATTATTTTGGAAGTCTTTGGATAGTCCTCATAGGTCTGTTACTACATCTTCACCAACATCCTAATTATGTGGCAAGTCAGCCAGAGTTACCATAAATTGAGATTTGAATGTAAAATGAGCTGCTGCCAGACAAGGAAACTTTGTAACCACACTTAAAGTAGTTCAACCTTTAGACAAGAAGCCCTTCATCTCCAGGGCCCCTCCTTATTATCCCATTGCCTCTCAATGCCAATTTTAATACCGTACCTTCATGTACTTTTACATAGCCCTTTTCTTTTTCAGAGATTATAAGTAATTCTTTACTACTCCTGCTCTGTAAGATACTGTAATTGAAAAAACAGTAACATGTATGTTTGATTTAAGTAAAGACCTGGATATGGAATTTGCCTCCCTGGATATCAGGAGACTTCCCATTATAGAATAATATTCTGGTTTCCAGTTCTTGAAGGCATTTATAAGATGAAGTTCTGTGACTGTTAGAACCATATTTCTTTTAATATGTTCCATTCTTTCTCTTGAATCACTTTTGCTCTTCAGAAAAACTTTTCCTAGTTTTTGTTGAGGTGAAAAAGTGTGGAATAGAGGTAAAGAAATGTAGGAACATATAAAATATAAATAGATACCTAGGAAAAGTGTGGGAAATGTATGTGAGTACCGTCTCATTCCAGATATGAAAAAGAAAATAGCATCCTAGATTCATATTTTAACATTTCTGTCTTTAAATATCACTGAAAAGTCAGACAAAAGGCTGGAGATACAACATCAAGGCATAGTTCCATTCTTTCTTCTTTCTTCTGTCTCCCTTTAACTGTCTAATAGCTTTCCATGGTTCTGCCTCTCTTTGACCCTTATGACAGAATCCAGGTGCTCCAGCTGCTGAATGTTCCAGTTCTTCACATTCATGGATTTCATAAAACTGGGGTGGTTAGAAATCAGAGCATGAGAATATGCCAGAACTCTCTACCTTATTCCCCTAAGAATAAAGTATTGCCCTTAACTCAATCATTTACTAGTTTTAAAATCTTTGTAAGTCATGTCATCTCTGTCTTATTCTTCATAAACCAGGCAGCGATGATCCTGCCTCACAGGTTGCTTGGAACACCAGATGAGAACAGATAAAGGAGAGGAAGCAAGTCCTAAATGATGAGTGTAATCAGATGTCTCTTAGAATACTGACAGTTGGGTTTTTTAGTTCCTTCCTCCTGGGAGTAAGAACCTTCACCCTCCTAGAGACTGTTGCCAAGCACTCACATGTCTTAAACCCTGTCCCAGTTCCTTAGCCTTGAAACACTCCCAAGAGGAATATAAAAAAAACCACAGGAGATACTCTCAGTCGTGAAACATGATCTTTTGTTCTCTATAATACTCTACGTTGTCTAGGGCAAGGATTATGAGAGGAATCATAAGTGGAAAGGATACATACCTGGAGGAGGCTGGTACAGACGTTGAGAATGATGACAAAAGCAGAAGGTAGTTCAGATATCTTAAGAGGGAAGCATCGCCCAATTCTGCTCTGTTGTAGGGTCACCTTAGTTCTACAATTCAAAATCTCATCTGTGCATATTCAAAAGGCACCACATAGGGCTGTAATCAGCCATGAGACAAGTTATTCAGTCAAGAGACTGGATCATTGCTTTATTTTCTTAACAGCTATAGATTTCCGAGGTAATTGTTCTAAGTCTGGCTACACCTGTTGACACTATCTCTTTTGGTCTGTCTTCAGCAAGGCCACTATCTGGGGTACCCTAATACAATCATCTTACCCTCTTTTCAAGATGAGAACATTCCTTAATAGATGCTGTGTATCATTGCAGGGATATTCCATAGTTCTCAGAATGAAGAGTTTCAACATGGTCCTCATTTTTCAGTGTATATTCAGAACTTGTAGGCCTGGTTGAGGGTGTGTATCAATCCCCAGACCACACTCTTCCAAAGCGGTAGAAGCCTGCATCATTAACAGTTGTCATATTTCCCTTCCCAAACAGCACTGGCTTCCCCAGATGGAAAATGTGAGGCAGCTCCTGTGTGCAGATTCCTCCTGCCCAAACCTGCAATGCAGTGGCTCTGGAGATTCGGTTGTTATTAAAGGAAGAGAAACAAAACAAATCTCCCTTGCTTTATTAGGCCCATCACAAGGCTCTCAGTTGGAGCTGTTCTCTGTATTAATTGTGCTCTTTGATCAGAATCTAGAGCTAAATTCTTAGAACTTTAGAGATTTTTCACTGGCATCTATACCCCAACAGTTACACCACTAAAAGAACACATAACCCAATCAAGCAATGCAATTAGCTTCCACAAATACTGGGTGAGTCATATCCAGCAGGGACAGGGGTTTTAACTAGCAGATCTATACAGGTGCAAGAGACTAGGGTTGCTTCATTAAGGTTTGAGGACCCTATGGTTCCAATGAATGAACAGGTAATGATGCAGAGCAACTTTAACTTTGATCAGAGAACCAAGGCTAGTCATCCATGAACTCTCAGCAAGTCTCTTTTATGTAGGAGAAGCCAGAAATTACTAACATCACATGTTTAATAATCTTGCATATTGTCCTCCATGCCCACTTGCCATTCTTCAGTCCTGATCTCCTCAGACTTCTTGAGGTATGTGTAAAAATTTGATGTAATTCCAGAGGCGGGGGATACCTAGATTGCCTCATGCCAAATCTATTAATGTATTACCACACTGAAAATAATGAATCAGCTTCTTTCGTCTTGAATCAGACTTCTCAGGTTTATGTTCATGGATTTGGGACCACTTATCACCAGACCTGGTGTTCATGTATAGCTGGGCAATCTACCTTTACCCTCTGGATTTCTGAGTAGTTCTTTATGAACATGGAACAAAGACACCACTTCCAAAAAATATCAAATGCTCTTGGTCTATCTTTAACTTATCCAGCACCAAATATCCTGAATGGTCTCTACCCACTGCCTGGGGGACAGGCTAACGACTCAGAGAACAAGCTGCATCAGAAATTCAGGCAGCTATTCTGTGGACTCCCCTCTCAGCACAGAGAATCCCTGGCTGCCACTCCAAGAAAAGCAATGTCCAAGCCCCAGTTTTAGGATTCTTTTCTCTTTGGGGATTCTCATTTTATTCCCTGATGCTGAAAATACCTGAGATAAACTTTCCTTCTTTTCCTCCTTGTCCAAATTGTGTGTCTCAAGCTGAGCATCAACGAGCTCATATCAATGTCCCTTTATGACTCCAGCTGAATGTAAGACCTTGGAATGGCACCTACTACAGAGTTAGCTCCAGTTGCAGTGGGGCCTGCCTGCTGTCATCCAGAGATCTTGCCATGGCCACAACCCCATCCAGTTTGAGCCAAGTGACAAATTCAAAGGTCATAAGACAGGGAAGATATCCTAGACAGGGCAGCCTGTTTCAGGCTTCACCAGAAAACCACCCTTCTTCCCAGAGGTAGACTCCTAGCTCTGGCATTTGACAAATTAACAGTCCTGAGCCACAGTTTATTTTACAAGGAAGCAAGGATTAGTGTAAATCCATAACCCAAATTTCAATTATTATTAATATATTGGTGATTCCTAAAGATATTTCTCTTTTCCAGTCTAACCCATAAGCGTCAAAGCATATGGTCCACAGCTAGGAAAATTATCTTCCTCTAAAGGCAGTACAAATCAAAATCTCCAAATATTCTCCCCTCTAGAAAACAATGTCAGAGAATGGAATCATTATGTATTCACTTTTTCACTAACTCCATACATTAAGATTGTCACTGGGTTCTATCTCAGTAACTTCCAAGTTGATCCCACTTTGTCTCTTTCTATTGACTCTCATTGAAGTACAATTTCTTACTGTTACCTTGCCAAAATGATTAATATCTGGTGTCATAAAGCTAGGTGTTAGGGTAATGGCCAATGAACAGTAATTAATTAATGTTAGTTAGATTCAAAGTTTGGACTACGAGGCAGACAAACCACTAAATCAGTGTGATGAGTGCTACTCACAGTTGAGCTCCTAATTAAATGCAGCAGATGTGTTCACATGCCTGAATTGTCTAATCAACATTTGGAAGATAGTATTCATCTCAATCTACCCAAAATGTCTCAAATTCAATGTATCTAATGCAATGTCTTGAATTAGACCATCTCTAACCCAGCCATTCACACAAACAAATCTTCTCCAATCAGTAATGGAAGCTCTATCTTTTGCTCATACCATAGACGAAGGCATCACCCTTGACTTTCTTCCCCCTTACAGTCCACGTTCCAGTCCATTGGCAAATCCTGCCATTGAAACTTACAAAAATGAACCCAGACCAGGACCATTGCTTATATCCTAGCTGACTATCATTGCTTCAGTAGCATCATTAGTTATATCTCTGGGTTTCATCATGGGACCATACCCCTAACAGTCTGTCATTGACATAGGGACATGATGTTCTCAGGAATAGTTGTATGAGAGGGGGGGCTAAATTAACTCACTAAGGAATTGATAAATGAAAGATTTAAAGTCAGAATCCTGAGATACTTCTAACTCTTAAGAAATTGGAAAATGAGGGAGAAACCAGTAAGCCAAGGAAACTGAAAAGGAGTATCCATCCAGAGAGGTAGCAGGAAAACTAGAAAGGTGTAATATACTAGAAGATAAGTGCATAATTTCAACTGAAAACAACTGATTGCATAAAACATTGTCAAACAGCTAAATGTGAGGATGAAAATAAAACTTAGCAACATAGAGATAGTCCACGGCATTCAAAAGCACAGACTCAAGGCCTTTATCTGAGCAGACCAGTGAGGAATGCCTAGCTGCACAGGGAGCTGTCCAGTGCCCCGGGCCTTCATTGGAGCAGAATGTTGAAGAATGCCTAGCCACAAGGGGAGCTCGCCAGTGCCCTTGACCTTCACTGGAGCAGCCCAGTGAAGAACACCTAGCTGCATGGGGAGCTCACCAGAGCCCTTGGGCCTTCATCAGAGCAGATGGGTGAGGACGGTCCAGTTGTGCTGGTGCCTCTGTAGCATCCCCTTCCACCATGCTCTGGGGCCTCCTGCTTGTGCCAGTTCCTGGAACCAAACTGCAGAGGCACAGGTGGTCATTAAAGCCATTTTACTGAGCTCCAGAAGATAGAACAGAAGTGAACAACTGCAATAAGGGCACATCAGACCTCCATAGTTGGTAAGTTGGAGGGATCACCACTTTCCATTGGAACTTGGACTATCCTCAGGGGAAGGACACCTGTAGTAGAGCCTTGCAGAGTTCAACCCTGTAGGAGGTGAGGGAGCTCCACTTGGGCCTTGAAGGCTGAATTCAGCCTGAATCTCAGGGGTCTGCCATTGGCTGAGACTAATTGACTTAGTTTTGCACATTGCTGCCCACATTGTCTATTAGCAGAGATATATGCTGAAAGAAGCTCTTCATTTTTTTCTTATATTTTTAATTTTTAGTTTAAAATTTTTATTTTTTTCCCATTTGGGCAAATTCTTCATTTTTCCTTTCTTCTTTTTCCCTCTCGGTCTCTTGTGCCCCCATGTTATTATTCATCTCCCTTTTTGTTCCTATCCCTGCCTTAATTCAGATTTCTTCTTTCTTTTTCTTTTCTTCTCTCTTTTTCCTTCACTTGAGTGTCGTTAGTTTCAAAGGAAAGTGAGTATAATTTGTAGCTTATCTATTACTATTAAATTGTTCTATTCTTGTTTTTGTTCTTGTACTCTGTCTTTCCCTCTTGTTTTCAACAGTTTCTTAGAATTTGTGTGATCATCCTGTATCCTCTGGCTTCACATGAAATCTTCTCCTGTTCTTCTATCTATTCTTCACCTTCTAACTCCTTCTAAGTCCCTATTGAAGGGTAAAGTTGCTATATTGAAGAGTTTATTCACTATAAACATATATTGGACTGGTCCTCAATTTTACTTTAATTCATGAGGTTTAAAGGTGCTTTTGATGTGCAATCAGGCTGTTTCTAGGTTTTAGGTATTTCAAACTCTGCCACTATAAACATGGGTGAGCATGTTTGATTATTTCAGCTATTTTATCACAGTAACATGAAGTTTGTTGAGTGGCTGAGTATCAATGTCGAGGGGTCAACCTTTGGTAAAAGTACATAAATTTTTTTAGTGGTAGAGAGAAGATAACATCAATGAGGGAAGACTTTGTGTTTAAAGAAGGGTTTCCTCCATATACATAGGTATATATGAGGGTGAAGAAGCCCAGATGGGGGAAGCATGGCTCTATCTCTCATCTTAATGGTAATTCTGTCCTTAAGTGATAGAGAACAAGCACTGAGGTGGTCCCCAGGACAGACAGACACAAGGTCCAACCCTCTCATCCAGTACTCTTCATATGGTTTCCAAAACCACCTCAAAATAAAAAGAGATCTTATGATAGGTGTATCCTCCTGGCCTAATGAGAGCTGGGCAGACAGCCACAAGCAAGGATACAAGCGGGAGGCCCAGAATGAAGAGAATTTACTCAAAAGGTTCATAGTGGCATGAAGTAGCAAGCTGGGTTAGTGTGCACACATGCTGGTTTGGGGTTCAGCAGGTCTTACTCATAGTTGCCCACAGGTTTCTAGCTATCATTCCCCAGCACGGATTCATGCTACTGAGCCAAGTCCTAGACAAAGAACTGAAAGTGGAGAGAATAACTGGATTCTGGATTTTTAGTAAAGTTACAAACTGAAAGAAGACAATATAACAGTAATGCAGGATGGTGAAGAAGAACGAAGCCCTCTTTTCTCATATCATAATCCTAACATAACCCCACATTTTACCTTACCCCTAATGCTCAAGACAGGAAACTCAGAAGATCTAAAACTCTTACAAGAGCACATGTTAAATAATATACTATTGCAAAATTAGGGTAGATGCTAACACTATATCAATGTTTTGGGAAATATTGGGAATAACTTCTAGTACATCACGTTACAGTGAGTTGCCTTCCTTCACTTACACCCACAAGAAGAACACTTCAGAACTATCTGGAAGGAATTTCAAGGATGTGACCACCAATAAAGTGCATCTCCACAACATCAATTCTATTTGTTTCTGTGTCTTGCAGAACAAGGGCCATGGCAGCTTCACTTTTGTACCTTTTTGCTACTGCTAAAGCAGTGAAGGCAAAGAACCCAGGATGAGAACAAGAATAAATCAGAGACACTGCTTCTTGCACTAGGGAGGAGGTGGTTGCACTTCTGCTGCCAGACAAGCAATGCTCCACTTCAACTCAGGAAGTCACGGCCTAGTCCAGGCCTGTCGTAGAAGGGAGGACAAGAATGGTTTGTGTGTACACTTCAGGGAGAAGAGAAAACAATGAGTCTAGCAACGATATAATAAATGAGCACAGTGCAAGCATGTTTGGTGCTGGGGACACAGGACCTGATGCCAACCAAGTCTGACTGGGCTTGCAGAGGACCATCCATTCCCATGCCCAGAGAGACTGAGGCCGGGACCTTGGGAACTCACTCTGGATGACAGCATGGGGAGAAGAAGGAGGCCTGGGAAGGGGCCAGGGAGAAGTTGTGATTCTAAAGTAAGGGGCGAGATCTTCCAATTGTAGTCTATGTTATTCCATTCCTCCAGTGTAACATCTCTCAGTCCTTGGCCGGACAAGGACCATAATAGGAGATAATATACTTATGTAGGCTCATGTACAACCTAGGTAGACAGGATTGTGTAGACTTAGGTTCAAACAATCTTGCAGACACAAAGACTGGTTTACACACATAACTGGCAGAACACACATACAAAAATAGTCCAAATTAATCCTTCAAACTTCTCCCCTTCATTGAGCCTCTAAGAAACCTCTTATCAGGCCTGTATCACCCTCTAATTTCTCTCCTGGGCTGGGGATTTAGCTCAGTGGTTCTGCCACCTGCCTTGCAAGTGCAGGGACCTGAGTTCAATCCCTGGTACCAAAAAACAAACAAACAAACAAAAAAACATAATTTCTCTCCTATTGCTTGTACTATAATATGATAGTCTTTGATTCATATTCATACTCCCAGTCTCAACAACTTGGCTGTGCTGTGGGCTCTTAACAAATTGTGATTGAATTCTACATGAAGAAGAGTATATAAGCTATTGAAAATTAGGAAGAAAAATCAAATATTAATAAATCAACAAAATGACAGGAATTAGTACATACCTTTCTAATAGAAACTCTGAATGTAAATGGACTAAGTTTTCTGATTAAAAGGCACACACTGTCAGTTTGTATTAAACTACCCCTTTCTGGCTACATGAAGGACTTCTTCAGAGAAAAGACATACACTGACTGGAAATGGAAGAATTGTAGACAATGTTCCACAAACATAACAAGAAATGAACCCTTCTCCATTGTTGGTGAGAGTGAAGACTGGTGCAACCACTATGGAAATCAATATGGAGATACCTCAAAGAGCTGGGACTAGAGGTTCCATTTGACCCAGCTATTCCTCTCCTGGGTATCTTTCCAAAAAAATTAAAAGAATCATATCACAGTGATATATGCACACCTATGTTTATAGCAGCACAGTTTGTAATAACTAAACCTTGGAAACAGCTCATTTGCCCATCAGTTGGAGACTGGATAAAGATGTGGTTTTTCTATAAAATGGAATACTACTCAGCCACAAAGAATGAGAAGTTAGAGTTGTTCGTAGGAAATGGATACATATTGAGGGTATACATCTAAGTGAAATAAATAAGTCACACATGTATACATACTGAATAGTTTCTCTGGTGTGAAAAACTATAATGACACATGAGATCCTAGTGATATAATTGACAATGTGAAATAGGAAGAAAGGGGCTAAAGGTGTAGGGAAATGTGAAGGGTAGGGGAAACGTAGTAAGGGAGAAGAAAAAACATGAGAAAATTAAAAATGGAAATAAAGTATTTGTAAATAGGGAAGGGAGGAGGGGATGAAGGGAGGGCAGGGATGAGGGGGAAAAATGAGAAGCAAGACCTTTCATATAAAGGTACAAGAGCCCAATGATGAATGTAACTGTACTGTATACCTAAAATGTACCAATAAACTCAATGAGGAAAAAAATCCCATAACCAGAAAGCAAGCAGAATTAGCCATACTCATATTTGACAAAAAAAACTTTTACATGATATTAGTCAGATGAGACACAGAAAACCACTTATGAGTAAAGGGAACAATACACCAAGAAGGTACAGCAATTGAAAATATATACATGCACTAAAAAAGACACTCTCAATATAATAATTGGGTGACACCACTCTCATCACCAGACAGGGAATCCAGACAAAAAAAAAAATCAGCAATGAAACATCAGAGTTAAATCAAATGACATATCAAATTGACTTAACAGATTTCTAAAGAATACTTCATGCAACAATTGCAAAATATGCATTTTTCTCAGTGTCCTATGGGATTTTTTCCAAAATAGATCATATTTTACACCATAAAGCCAGCTTACCAAATACAAAATTTTAAATAACTTCTTGCATCTTACTAAATTATAATGGAATGAAACTTGGAATCAACAAAAATAAAAACTGAAAAGAAATAAGCCTGAGACTATTCACTTCTGAACAATCAGTAAGTCATTTCACTTGCAAAAGAGAAAACAAAAATATAAATTGTTATGATTATCATGTTGGAAATATAGGAATGAAAAATTTGTAATGTTATAGACAGATTTAGTATAAAATTCAAGTGTCACAGTAGAGTTGGTTAGGTATGTAAGTGTCAGCTGAAATTCTCTGAAAATGCCCCATGGTTATCTAGTTCAACTGTTTAAAATGATCCAGTGTTAGGTAGGAGAAAGTAAACAGGGAGGTAATGTGGGGGGAGCAGTTTGAACTTTATGAAATATCCAGACATATTCTTAGGAGGCTGTTTATGTATTTGAATATTTATAGTATTGAATTTTCTCAGTGTAGTATGTACACTTCAGAGTTAAAATAATAGTTTTTATGTAGGATAATACCAGATACTCTAACTGCGACAGGCTGAAATATTTGTAACTGCAAGTATAATGACTTCAGTTCTCTCAAAACCCTCCGATGCATTACCGTGCTATTAGCATAAATTGCTCATCAGTCAGTTTGGTCATCTGATTTCTTCATTTTTTTCTCAATTGTTGATAACAGGTCCTGCAACAATGTGGATAAAAATATGAAGGAAAACAACAGAGTCCAAGAATTATTAGAGCTTTCATCATCTGATGGAGGTAGAAATTAAGATAATAATTTTATTTTTTTGTGGTACTGGGGATCAAACTCAGGGCCTTGCGCTTGCGAGGCAGGAAGATAATAATTTTAGTATTTGTATAATACACATCATGGTTTATACCTAGATGTCCTTCCCAAGCCTCATGGACTCATCAGTGGGGCTTTTGATAAACAGCTTACTACTGACATTAAGGGTGTGATAATTAAATTAGTCCACTGATAAATTTATCATAGCTCTGGGTGTAGGTAATGTGGAGAACCGCCCTGCATATGGGGGGCCCCACTCAAAGGCTTGTAGAGCAGATGAAATAAAAGGGAAAGAGAAGCTTGATTCATTGCTGCTGCTCGATGCTGCCTCCTGCATGTCCCGCTATGGACTGTTTCTCCTCTTCCATGCCCTTATGCTCCGCCACCCTGCTTTAGAGCCATCCAACCATGAATTGAAACCTCTACAAAATGTGTGCTATAATAAAGCTTTCTTTCTTTAACTTGTGGTTGTTGAATATTTTGTCCCAACAATGACAAAGTAACTAAGGCAGATTTTGATACCAGGGAAGTGAGGCTGTTGCTGTGACACTACCTGACCACATGGTCCAGAAGGGTTTGAACTGGCTTTAGAGAAGAGTTTGGAAAGATTTGGCGATGCCAGCTACAGAAATAGCCCTGGTATGTTGTAAAATGAACTTGATGGGAGATTTTGGTTTGCACTCAGAAGACTATCAGAACTGCTGTTGGTAAAGAGCAGCCTCAAGAAGTTTTCACTGTATTGGCAGTTGTACTCCAGATCATGTAAGTTATAGTTTTGCAAAGAATTTTACTTCATTTTTCTCATGTTCAGCGACATTGCAAGAGACTGAATAAAGGCAACAGACTAATTAATCTGGCAGAATAAATTTCAAGGCAGTCTAATAATGAAGTGGTGGCAAGGATACTGTTATTCCGATGTACATTGAAAATCAAGAACAAATCTTCCAGCAGAATGATTTTACAAGTTTTTATTTTGGCCTGAAAGAAAGCCAAGGTAATGTTGTGGCCTATAAAGATGGAAAGGAAGAGTCCTTGGTTGCTAAATGCACTGGCATTTAAAAGCCAAGTATTTTCTAACTGGGCAATAGAAAAGCTGATCTGAAAGCATCAAGAACCAGCAGGATTCCATCTGTCATTATAAACAGTTTTCTAAGTAATTCAATTTCTAATATACTTCACGCCTCCAAAAATTATTCTTTATCTTTTTAATTCATAGGAAACATGGAAGTAAATCTTTTGCAAATGATGAGGGGACCAAGTGATAAGAGAAAGAAGAAGGAGAAGTAAAAAGAGTTAAGATGTGTTATGTACACTTACCAACTACTTATAATTAATGTAATCATTATGTTCTACAAACATATGCTAATAAAAAGTTTAAAATAAAATACTTTTATTAGTTTCACATTTTAAATGTTAAGAAAATAGCATCTCTAAAGGGAAGATATAATAACATAATAGTCTCTGAAAGTTGAAGAGGGCTCACTTGATCTCACTTGACCTCATCCCATCTCTCTTCTTTGCAAACTATTGTCTGCCTTCTTTGCTTGTGGCTAAAAATGGAAGCCATCAAATAAATTTGTGACTATATGTAGCTATATGTGACACTATTCTCAAAAAAGAAAATAAAATTCAGAAAAAGTAAGTATTCAAGATATGACTTTGAATCATGTAATAATTCTGGTATCTCTATCAATCAATTTTGTGATGCCACAAGAGTTTACACCTGGTTCAAACTCATTAGCATTTCCTCCAGTCCTACAACTCTTTACAGGACCAAAATATCATAGGATTAACCCTCCCCAATAAATTTGAATTCTAAGCTGGTAGAATAAGCAATTTTCTTCTCCCTGAAGCATGAACTTCTAGTTGAGTATATCACTGACAAGTTTAGTACGCTTGCCTACCCATGATGTACCTACCTACCTACTTTCACTTGTGCATGTATAAAATCATATAACTTCTTATATAAGAAAACCTAATTAAAAAGCAAGTTGCCTCTACCAGCTATAGCAGCAAGTCTATTTGTGGACACTCTTCCTTAGAGAATATCGTATTACATAAAGAGACTGCCAGCCATGCAAGGAAATTACTCACAGAAGACTTTCAGGCACAGACTTGAGTGTAGGTGATATAACTGCCCAAACTCACTAGCCTGCTTCTTACAGTCAGTGTTCAAAACCTGTCTAAAGGCTATGCTAAAAACAATTGATTAAACAGTTAGTAAGTGGATGGTCAGTTAAATTTGACTGGGTCTATTTTTTTTTTTTTTTAGCTTGAGAACAACTGTAGGGATTTATAGAGCACACTTCTAGGTGTGTCTGGAAGTCATGCAGGTGTGATCTTGAGTATTAGGGTGGTGTCTCCTCCTTTCCTCTATGGTACTCTCTCCTTATTCTGTTTCCCAGTCAACAGTATCTAGACACCTATGCTATGTCATGTTTTTGTACTGTGATGTTTCTTCCTCAGAACCCCCAAAACATGGACTAAATCCCCCCAAAATCATTAAACAGTTGCCTCCTCCTTAAATTATTGTTGTTGGCTGCCATTTCTCAATGAAGTTAAAACTAATACAGTGAGCATTATTGGTCTCAAAGAAAAGTTTCAACAATGCCTGAAGATTACAAATAGACCAGAAAAGAACTGCTATAATACACATCCATTAAAAGTTAAATTGGAGTTCACATTCTATTTAGAAAACTACTATTTATTTTTTTAAGTATTCTTTATAAGTGAACCTAGTAGTGCTCAAATCCATTGTCCTCCCAATGTGATATTTCTTTTTCTGGAGTCAGTAAAATAAAACATTAGGGAATTGATCATTTTTAAATCAAATTCCAAGTACCTTATCACCAGAACAACTAGTTAATAAGAAAAAAGTTACTTTATTGCTTACAGTTGTAATGGAAGCCCTACATCAATAGAATCTGATAATTTCTTGGAGGAGAAAGAACAAGATTTGATTTATTCAGATTCTGAATTGCAGTTGAAGACAGGTTTATTGGTTTAAAAGCAAGGTCAAATTGAATTAGAACTGTGTAAAGATTCTGAGAAAATATTAGGATTGTTAGAAAGAGGAAAGGGCTAGTTTTAAGGTTAGATGTTCAAATGACTTGAGCTGTGTGAACCATTGATTTTCCCTATTGAAGAATTCATGGATTTTTTAGAACATTCCTATAAGAAGGATAAAGTTTGTTCCTGTGATAAATAATAAAGTTTCATCTTCTTTGGCAAGAATCTCTTGGAATAATGAAGTTATGAAGTTGTAAAGATAAATATTAAAATCATGTTAATATGGATAATAAGCTGTACAGGAATGCATGGTTTCAGTTCTCAGTATAAATCCAGAGAAGGGAAAACAGATTCCATTGCTGCACTCTCATAAAATATTTGTGGATATGATGAAACAATGTGGCTTGCTTGATTTCTTAGGAGACCTAGTTGAAACATCAGATAGGCATATCACTGATAAGATTTAAATTCCCTGGACTGAACTAGGAGGGGGTGATAAAGAGCAGGAAGATTCAAAATTTAAACGAAGTTCTTAAAGCTGAAAGTCAAGCTGAAAAGCAAAGATTAATTGTAAATTCTGGAGGCAAGAGCAAGAAAAGAAACCTGAAATTGGACAGGAACAAAGTGAAACCTAGGTGAACACAGAACCTTTATCAGGAGGGACCTGGATGTAGGATGGGATTTAAATTTAAGTATTTGAGGCTTGGCTTCATTGCTTTCAGATGCTTCCTGCTTGGTTAAGACAGACCAGCTTAAAGGTATATGTTTAAATCACAGAGCTATCCTTAATTTCTCCCTCCCACACTCAGATATCACCATTTTTAGGCCTCTCTTAATCAAATATTAGATTGGGCCTGGATTTTTTTCAGGTCTGTTTTGTACAGAGCGTGGGATATTTGGGAAGCTTCCAAACATGGAAGAAGAGCTATTTTCCATGAATCCATCAATATATGTGTATACTGAGGACTTTACCCCTGTTTCAGGGATTGGAGTGGTCCATCTTACTGTTGGACGATCTAGTGTTTCTCTCATGCTCTTTTTCTCCAGTTCCTTGGAGGCCAGGTTACTTCAGTGGCAGGTAGGATGTGGACATTCAGATAGATTTGTATTTGCAGTCCTTTGATGTACAAATAACTCTGTGACCTTGAGTCAGTCCAAGAATGAGTCTTCAAATTTTCATAAAGGATATGTGGGGTGGATGGAAGTAAGGAGTTGCTGAGAGTTGTGTTTCCACTGTGCTCCCATTTCCTGCTTGCTTATGATTTAGATTCTGACGATTTTACTGGAACCCACATTTCTTCTTCTGGTCTGGAACATTGAATAAACTTTCAGCAATTGTGTTGTTCCTCTGTTCAGGAAATACAGCTTTGATTTGAGCAGGACAGAAGCCATCTTATGCTTCTGTCTGTTCTAAGCTTGCTTTCTCAGTCTAAACTAGCTTGGGATGATCATATAAGTAGTGTGTCTGTGTGTTAACTTGTGTGGCAACCATATAGTGTGATAACTCTGGGGTACATGCAAAACGTCTTTTCTTGTGAACTCTTTCAAGAGACTTTTAAAAATATGCTTTCTAATAAATTTCTGTTACCATAAAGAAAAATATATTTTTATCTGAACACCACTACTAGATTAGTATAGGCTGTTTGTATCAAATTCCCCATAGCATAAAAGACAAAGCCCCTGGCTGCTCTTGGCTTGGTCTTCTGACTCAGTGTTTGTGGACTCCACACTGGGTACTGCTCTATGCAGAACTGCTGTTCTGCAACTGGCTGTGACCATTTTCCTGACCATTTGGAGTCCCCCGTCTAGTTCACTGGCCATACCAGTCTCCGGATCACTGTTCAGTGGTCAGTCTCCACATTGCTGTGTGTTCCAGTACTGCCCATTGTCCCCCATGCACTGTGTTCTCATAGCATGGTGTCCAGGTGGGAGAAAGTTCCTGGACCATTGGCCCTGTCTTCAGCTTCCAGTTTATGCCGCAGGTGAGATCCCCTCGGTCTTGCTGTGAATGTGATAAATGTGATAATCCATTGCATTGCAGACGCTTAGGATTTTTGTTCATCAAATGTTCCAACTCCTTTTGTCTCTTCCAATCCCCAGACTGTCCTGCCTCAGAGGGGCCTTTTGAGTACAAGAATTGCTTGCGTATCCACTCTCAGCAAGCTTGATGGGTTAAAAAGGTAGAGTTATGCAGAAAATGTCAACTTACTGATGGAAAGAAGAGCAGAACTCACTGGACCATATTTTGAATCTGTTTTTCTGGAAATGTCAGGGACAGATGATAATGATTTGTTTTAACAGTTTTTGTGCCATAGTTTCAGATACTTAAAGCATTCCATCCAATGATTTAGGACATGTTACAGTATTGATTTTATAGCAAACAAAAATGGCAGAGTAGAAACCAGCAGCAAAGTATAGCCTCTCCAGGACCTGGAAGACAGACACATTAAAGAAAGAAAAAAAAAAAAAAAAAAACTAAATTGATGAAAAGAAAAATAGCAGATCTCTGGCAATTGGAAAGGAGCTGGAAGGAACCTGACAAAATGCAGAGAAGCTGGGAAAATGGAGCAAAATGCAAAAGAAACTAAAAAGGAAGGAAGAAAGGAAGGGGAAGTTGAGAAAATAACAAAATAACTGTGGTTCCTAGAAAGTAGGACCTGTCTCACTGACACAAGCCTGGCTCCTAGAAGAAAGAAATGACTAAGCAGACAGCACTAGCCCCAAGAAAAAACTACAACGTGTGAATTGCAAAAACAAAGTGGGGTTTGACTCTGAAAGTGACCCCTCTCACATAGCCGACTAGAGATGGAGAAGAATTCCAGTGCAATGCCTGTCAAATCTGAGACCTTTCAATTAGGAGCCATTATCTTCAGGGTGTCTAGAGATGTCCTACCAGAACAGCTGAGTGAGAGGAAGCCACAGAAATTGGTCATGGAGAGGCCATGGAAGATTCAGCTTGGTCTGGGAAAATCACAGGACCAGGCTGGTAGAATCTGGCTTCCGGGGAGGACTGGGTCTGAAACTGCTGACATTAAGTCTATTGAATTTCTGAACCCCCTCTCTACACTGTCTCTCTGGCTACATCTATCACAGAATTCAGTGCTACATTTGCTTTCCCCATCTGCCAACATGATCAGGAAAATCTCCAACTTTGACAGTCTGCACTACTAGGGGTATAAGTGCAGAGGGGCATTTGGAACAGGGGCGGTACCTCACAAATCCATAGGTCCTACAGATAAACAGAAAAAGCCATGACTTGAGATGCACAGAGGGACACAGAAATTGGGAGTACCAAAAATAACTACAGCCCTGAGGCAGATATCATCAACTGACCATGTCAGGCAGAAAAGTCAGAGCAAGATACAGCATTCACAATCCAAAAAAATGTCTTAACAGTAGCTCACTAACCCTCCTCCATATCTGACAGATTCCAGTACTGCAGACCCTGGAAAGAAAATATCAGTTCAAAAACATGGAAGAATTTTTTTGCTTTTTTTTGCAATCATTTTTTTTTTTTTGCTTCATTAATTTTGGAGTTTTTTCCTTTCTGTTTTCCTTGATTTTGCTGTGTATTTTTTTTTTTTTGGTTTTTTTTTCTTCTTGTTCTCATTTTTTTCTCTTTATCCAACTCTACTAATTTTATTATTCTTTAGTAGGATTCTTTATCTCACTTTTTCATTTTCCTTATCTTTATTTTTCAAATTTCACTTTTTTTAACCCTTACCCATTCTCTCCATCTTTAACACTATTATTACTAAGCATCATTAATCCCTATATATTTATTTAACAATTTTTCAATTTTAAATTATTTCCTACTGTTTATGGTGTTATAGTTAGAATATTTAGTAGATAGTCTATGTTAAAATTAAATATTTCCTTTGTCAGTGGTACAATAACAGATCTGTTTTCTACTGTTTATAGTAGTACGATGGTAACTTTTTTATTTGTGTGTTTACTTTTTATAGTATGTCAGTACCCAGTTAGTCTTTGACTCTACTTTTGTTGCTGATTTTGGTTGCTAAGGGTGGCAGTTGTTATTGTTTGTTTTTCTTTTACTGTATGCCAATTACCTTTTTTGTCATTAACATTACTGTGGTTCATTTCTGCAGAAGTGGATGCTAGGCCAATTACACTGCATCCCCCTGTTCCCAAATTAATGGAGTTTATCCAGTATTGGAACACAGGCAAAAACCTACATTTAGCCATGCCCAGAGTACATCACTGAAAAATCGACACTAACCAAGGAGACATCCATACTAGCAACAAAGTCCACCATAACAGACTCACAAACTAACCACACACACACACACACACACACACACACACACACACACACACGAAAAACACAAGAACAATACTATGCTTTCACAAACTACCAACTCCCCCTAAAAGCTGATTCATGGAGTATTGATGGGGACAAAAAAAAAATCTACTTTTATTCTTTTACTTGACATTTAAATACACATTTCATTGTGGATTCATATATGTACACTCAGGTTACCACTCTTCTGATAAAAATAAATAGTATTCCCACTATTTAAAAAAGTACCTGCATTCTCTTTACCAGTTAATAAGATCCCTCCTTTTCCCAAAGCAACCACTGTTCTGATTTCTAGCATTTGTTTTACTATTTTGCTGACACTGACAGACATCTGAATTGTGTATAGGTTGAACATACATTTACAAGTCATTTTTTGTACATGTACTTTAACTTATTGCAGAATATTAGGAGTGCAGCTGTTGGACCGGAGGGCAGGTTTAAGTGTAAACTTGTAAGAAAAAGGCACACTGTTCCTTGAAGGTATTACGCCATTTTACAATCTATCAAAAAAATATGAGTCATATTTGCTTCACTTCCTCACTAAATTTGGTATTGTTATTATTTAAAGATTCTGGTTAATTCAGTGGATTTTAGGTGATATGATTTTAACTTTGGTTTCTCTGATGGTAATATTGAGGAAAATTTTCAAGTTTATACTGGCTAGACGTATATGTTTTTTGTTAAACTATGCTGTAGTTTGTCAAATTTTGAGTGAGTTTCTTACATTTTATAAAGCTGTTGAATTTTACAAATATTTCACCAACATATTGTTGTGAGACATAAATACTTCATTATATATTTATATGTATTTTTCACTATACAGTGGTACATCATTTCAGGAACACTTTTGTTCACAAACAATTGGCTCACAAACAGAAATATTTGGCAAATATTTTTGTTTGCAACCCTGTATTGAGTGACAAACAACTGTTCCCATCTCTCTGACTTATTTTTATAGTTCATTTTAAGTAGCCAAAATTAGCAATATCTTTCTCTAATACCTAGTAGTTACTATTCTTTATCTTAAAGATTTTTTGTTTCCTTCTATCTAATTTTAAAGTTTAGATTTATATTCAGGTCAATGATTCATTTGAAATCACGTATAAAGTAGTGTTTATTTTTACTATCAAATCTACAATTCTTCCAAAACAAGCAAACAATTGTCCTCTTACATTATGAATCTGTAGATGTTTATCACAAGTCTAAGGATTCTATTTCATTGACCTTTTAGTTTCTCCTTTCACCATTGCCACAATGTCTTTTTATAGCTTCTTTGAGTCATAATTGAAAGATTGCACATATTTAATATAAATATCTTGATAAATTCTAAAATGCGTATATATTTTTATACAATCATCAGAACCAAGGCATGAAAATAATCACTTAAAATTTTCTTGTGGGTTTTGTAGTATGTTTCTTTTGTTTTCTGTAAGAATTATAAACATGAAGTCGCAGGACTTAAAGTGCACAGTACTATAGCAAACTGTAACTGCTTATTGTACAGCAGATCCCTAACATTTACTCATCTTATACAACAAAACTTTTATACCAATTTAAAGTCATTCCCCCTTCTTTTCTCCTTCCTAGACGTAGCAATCGGTTACCTCTAATTTCTGTTCCTGAGTTTCAGATAATTTATATGAATATAATCATTTGATATCAATTCTCTATTGACTGGCTTATTTCACTTAACATACTGTTCCCTAGGTTCATCCATATTGTTAAAGGTAATATAATTCTTTTAAGGCTGAGTAACATCTTTATCGACGTATCTGTCAGTGGATAGTTTGTTGTGTAAGATGTTTAATTCCAAAGGTTCTTATAATCATCAGGAAAGTAAATAGGAAGCCCACAATAAAATAGATATCTCTTCGCACTTTTTAGGATTTTACAGAAAGATACATAGATAGATAGATAGATAGATAGATGAGAAATTGCAACACAAGTAGTTTATGCAGTCTTTGTGGGAACATAGAAGTATTTTAACTATCAGTATGGTCTCAAGTTCCATTCATTTTCCAACAAATGATTAAATTTATATTTCCTTATCGGTAATTCTTCATTATGTAAATATACAACATTTCCTTTATTCATTTGTTTATAAGCTTCTAGGTTGCTTATGTAGCTTTCAAATTGTAAATTTTGCTGCTGTGAACCTGGGTCTGTACGTATTTCTGTAATGTGGAATCTTTAGCTCTTTCAGGAAAGTATCCAGTAGTAGTTGAATCAATTGGAATTTCTATTTCTAGATGTTTCAGGAATCTCCATAGTGTTTTCTATAATGGTTTTATTTAGTTTACATTTCTCCCTGAACTTAGAAGGAGTCACCCCCAACTGCAAACTTCTTTTCTGTGTTCTTGATAATAGCATTTCTTATTAGAGAAAGATGGAAGTTCAGTGTTGTTTTGACTCATATTTTCCTAGTGTCTTAAGATGTTAAACATTTTTATGTACTTAATGGCCTTTTGTGCTTTATCTTTTGACAGGTGTCTATCGCTTTCATTTATCTACTTTCTGATAGTTATTTGTTCTTTGTGCTGCCTTCTTGTGTTTTTATATTTTCTAGACATCAGGCCTCTATCACAAGAGTAACTGGTATTCTTTTTCTCATTCTGAACGTTGTTTCTTCACTCTGTTGACTGCATATATGAAACTCTCGACCTTATGTGACAGTGTCTTTTTTTATAGTTTTGAAAGATGTTCTCACTTGATATAGGATTGTATTTTGGCAATTTCTTTGCTTATTTCATCAGTTCAATTATGCTCCTCTATAGTTTTTCTATCTGGCAATGTTTCTGAGGGAAAATTTACAATCATGTCTAAATTGGTATACAATGTATTATTTTCCTTCATCTTAACATGTCTCTTTATCACTAATTTTATACAATTTGATTGTGATATGTCTTGGTGTGATTTTATTATGGAAATGTAGATTTATAATCTTTAATAACAGATTTTTCATCGTTTTTCAAATATTTATGCATTATCTTTTGCAAATATTCATTTGCCTGTTTGATATCATTGTCAAGAAAAATGAGGTGTTCTGTTATTTTTTAATCACTTATTTGTCTTCTTTCTCTACTTTGAGTAACTTTGTTCTTATTTCTTTCCCTTCCATTCTGCGTAACCTTTAATCAATTTAAATTAGTACTTTTACATAATTAGAGATAAATAATATGTATATAAGGGATATAGTCTTCTATGATTCCCTGACAAAGAAGATTTGTCTATGTTCAGGGTGAATAATCTTTGAGGCTTAAGTGCCCAAAATACCCCGTGGCCCTATTTTATTTTGGAAAAGGAAGAAAATGGAAGTAGTTAGCCTTGATAGCAATGGAACGTGATATGAAAAGAAGAAAACAGAAAAAAAATTCATTAGAAATGAGCAGAAAAGCTAAAAAAAAGTCCCTGGTGCTATGAGGTAGAAAAAGGATATGTACTGGGTGAAGCACACTTTTCTACTGATACCACTTGGTCACACAAACATAAGCACGGGAAGCTTGGTTGCAGGAAGTAGTATAAAGCTACTGATCTTATGAGCTATACTTTCCATTGCACTTCGGACACTCCTAAATCATGTCAGCTTCTTTTATAAGCAAGTTAGAAAAAAAGAAAAGAAGTTATTAGGAAAATACAAAATATAGATGAGGGAAATGGGAGTCTTTTGGGATTCAAATGCCTTTACAGAAAATGATTTCCACTACAGAGGTTCAGAGACAATCTTAGTCATGAAAATAAAAGGAATGCTATAACAAAGAAGTTAGTAATCCACATCACATCTAATCAGTTTCATATATCCTCAGAGCTGCAGCTTGGTTTGGGGTAGGAAATAATTAATAATGAGACTGATAAGAGAGAAAAACTTTATCCTTATGTTGTATCACCCTGTCTGTTACCAAAGAATCCTTGATTAATATATCATTCTCATAGTGAGAATATGAATGGTCATGTTTGGAATTTTAAAATTGTCATGGGTTTGGGGAGTTGTGAGGATGCTAGAAAACTGAAGTGATCTGTCAGTGCTGCCAAAGAGCAAAGAGAATTTGAGAAGGCATCTGACACTTCAAGAATTTATCCCACGCACACTGAGCCCATAATTAAGTGAAATAAATAGGACACACGTGTAAATACTGAATATTTTCTCTGGGGTGAAAAACTAAAAGTGTAAATAAGTTTCAAATGGTATAATTGATAATGTGAAATGAGAAGATATGGTTTAAAGGAGTAGCGGAAGTGGGAAGGATTGGGGAAAGGAAAGAAAGGAAAAGAAAAAATAAGAGAAAAGGGAAAAAATGGAAACAAAGTCTATGTAAATAGGGAAGGGTGGTGGGGGAGAAGAGAGGGCAGGGGAATGGGGGAAAATTAAGAACAAGACATATTAGGTAAAGGGACAAGATCCCAATGATGAATGTAACTATTGTATACCTAAACTTTACCAATAAAATTAATGGAAAAATAATTAATTCCTCAGGTAAACATGAAATATTAAAAATTCAATGAAAAAGCAAATCTCTGCCCAACAAGTTAACAATGGTTCTGGAACTTAATACAGATCTGTGCTGGTAATTATGGGCTTCAGACATACAGAAGGAGTCTGTGAAGCAGTAAGTTATCAAACCCTGCCACAAATGGTGTTCAAGAAATTATGTTGAAGAGTTTTGAAGCCTTCAGATCACAGAAGTAGCTCTAGCGGTCATCAGAAATGTGAGGGGCCCACTGACAGGGGTTATTGTTTCTCATCTAGTAATTAAACACATTTGGTAGCAGGAGATTTCTCAGAGAAGAGTTATTGGGAAACTTGCGTTTATAATTTTATTTAAAAGTTAAATTTAAATTTTTATTTTAAAATTAACCATTGTGGGCCGGGGATTTAGCTCAGTGGTGTTGTCACATGCCTTGCAAGCACAAGGTTCAGAGGTCGATCCCAGGTACAAAAAAAAAAAAAAAGTAAAGTTAACAATTGTTCAATCTTTAGCCAAGTGTTATTTCTCACTGTTATACCTCTATATATTTTTATCTATTAAAGACTTTAGTGTTCCTGATGATGGTTTCATGTATTTGGAATGATTTTCTTTATGGTAAATTGAAGGTTAATTAGTTAATATTGTACTATTCATTTCATTACCCAATACATCTTAATGATGTGGTAAATTATGGGTGTAAGAGAAAAGGACATTTTGCCAATTAAAATGCCATTTTCTTGTAGCCTCACAACTCTGCAGGGAGCTGATTAACAAAGTTAGGAACTAAGAAAGATCTAGGTCATCTGTGTTCATCTGTGTTCATCTAAGAAAGGGTTAGGTCTGTTTAATTTTTCCAGGTGCTTTCTCAGTGGTGTCTATAATTAGTAATTAATTTGTCTTTGTCTTTTGTATTTTTGAATATTTAGCATATTTTAGATGGGAAAACAATAAAGAATTATTTTGCAGTATCTTTAATTCTGTGCTAAACCTCAGGTATGTTTTCATGAAATTGTACATTTCCATTGATTTTTACCTATTTTGCATTTTAAAACAACAAAGAAGCATTTATAAGACACACAAGAAGTTGAACTAATAAAAATCTGGAAGCTCTAGAGTACAGAGCTGTAAGGTAAACCCTAAATTCCTCTCTGTTTTCATCATTAGGGGAAGTTCTTTGTCATAGCATCTAAGTCAGATAAACCTGCGGACGAGCTTATTGAGAACAGGGCACTTGACATTCCACAGCTCATCCCACACCTCCCTGTTTTCAGGATTTGATAACCAGAGGAGCAAGTCTAAGTCCCGGAGAAACTGTAAGAAAGTGGGAAGCGACACATCAGGGTAGATTCAGTTGGCAGTTACTAAATTTAAGGAGAAAAATGGCATAATGTAGAATGACAAAAAATAAATTTCAATGAGTGGAAAGATAAAGAGAGTAAACACAGGAAAGTAAAAGTATTGTCAGGTTACTAACGTTAAGAACAGCTGGGGAGAATAAGTGACCTCTGAGAGCTGAAAGAGTCCCAGGAAAGCAGACTGAAACTGAGATTGTTGGGCGGCCTATGAAGGTTTGTCCAAGATCAGTAGAAGGCAATTGTCTTGGCTACTTTCTTCATTGCTGTGACAAACAAAAACACCAAAAACAAAAATAACAAAACATCATCACTTAAAAGGGGAAAGAAAAGTCGACTCGATCCAAGTGCCTGACAGCGTCATTAAACAGAAAGGTTGCTCACAGCATGACAGACAGGAAGGAGAAAGGAAGAGCAGGGAAGTGATAAACCCTTCCAAGTCACATCCCCAGTGACTACTTCTTTCAAACAGACCCTACATCTTACCAGCAAGTTAGACAAAAATGTGACAGTGGACTGATGATTATCATGTCCCCATGATCTAATTACCTACCCAAACCCCAACAGTCAGAGCACAAGCCTTTGCTAGATGCCTAGATATAAACTATAACATTCTGATTTTAGCCCCCAGGAGAGTCATGGGCACCCCTTTATGTAAAATTCATTTAGCCTGTCTCTGAGTTGCCAGAGTTTTTTCAGACTTTCTGAAAAATGCAAGTCCAAAGTTTCCTCTGAGATTTAAGGCACACTCTTAGCTGAGAGTCCTTGTGAAAATGAAGAGAAAGTTAAACACTTCCAATATACAATAGTGCAGGATGATAATGTAAACATTTCATATCCAAAGAGGAGAAAGAGGGGAATAGAAACAAATGGGCTGGGGCCGGGGATTTAGCTCAGCAGTTCGGTGGCCTGCCTTATAAGCACAAGGACCTGAGTTCAATCCCTGGTGCCCACCCCCACAAAAAAAGAAACAAATGGGGCTAAAGCAAGACCCCAACCCAGCAGGGTACACAGTTCAACCTGTATTTCCATGTCTAGAAAGCTGAGCTATCTGTATCAGTATGTGAACTCCGAAGGACTGGTAGCCTCATTTCTGTGGCTCCTCCAGTAGTTGCAGCCTCATGGCCTATATCTTGGAGCAGCTTCACTCACTCCTAGAAGCTTCCCTAAATGTTCCATGTTCCTGGCTTCCTCGCCGTTCTAAGGGCCTCCATGGCACTTTCAGCGCACAGCACAGCTTCATGAACTGCCCTTCCAGAGGCACCCTTTCTGGGCTCGGAGAACTTCCCAAATCTTCAGGGAAGCCTTCTGGACCTGACGCTCTTGCATTCTTCATGAATGTAAAATTAGCACCACAAGGATGATGTCAAAGTCTGCAGCCAGCAGGAGCGGTAGTTCGTATCTTCCCAGTGGTTGCAAAGGCCTCCAAGTATCTGGGTAGCTGAGTATGGTTAATGGAATTCCCCAGGTGACCCTTTTCCAACATAGTGCCTAAGGCTCTCTTCTTAAAATCAAGTCTAGTTTTTCACACCAGAGAAACTATTCAGTATTTATGCATGTATGACTTGTTTATTTCACTTAAGAGTATATCGTCAATATGTATCCATTTTCCTATGAATGAATCTAATTTCTCATTCTTTATGGCTGAGTAATATTCCATTTTATAGAAAAACCACATCTTCTGTATCCAGTTTCCAACTGATGGGCAAATGGGCTGTTTCCAAGTTTTAGCTGTGAAAAACTATAACAGTACACAAGATCCTAATGGGATAATTAACAATGTGAAACAGGAAGAAAAGAGCTAAAGGTGTAGAGAAAGTGGGAAGGGTAGGGGAAAGGGAATAAAGGAAAATAAAAAAATGATAAAATGAAAAAATGGAAATAAAGTTTTTGTAAATGGGGAGGGGAGGAGGGGGTGAAGGGAGGGCAGGGACAAGGGGAAAAATAAGAACCAAGACCTGTCATGTAAAGGTACAAGATCCCAATAATGAATGTAACTGTATTGTATACCTAGAATGTACCAATAAACTCAATAAAAAGAAAAAAGTAAATAAATGAAGTCTAAATGTTTCAGTTTTGAGCCTGAAAAGGGTTGGGACTTGCTAGTTTCTCACAATTCCCTCAAGGTATTTTTCCTATTTTTGTCTTGTAAACTACTTCACTACATTTGCAGAGGCGGGGGGCATTGTCTCACTATGCAGTTGAAACTGACCTGGAACTCACTATGTACCCCAGGCTGGTCTTGAACTCACAGTGATCCTCCTGTCTCAGCCTCCTGAGTGCTGGGCTTACAGGCATGTGCCACCACTCCTGACAAACATTCATTTTGTTACCACTCTATATATTTTCTTTTTTGGTACTGGGAATCAAACTCCAGACCCGGTGCTTTCAAAGCAGTCTGTGGAACTACTGAGCTAAATCCCCGGTCTTTACTTGACTTCTTCTTCTCTTTTTTTTTTTTTCCTGGTACCGGGGATTGAACTCAGGTCCTTACACTTGCAAGGCAGGTGGTGGAACCACTGAGCTAAATCCCTAGCCCACTTGACTTCTTTTTGATGCTAATCATTTTAGCAATCAAGCTTTCCCTGTTCTATTTTTGAATATTCCAAATTTACCAGAGCTTCTTTTCTACACAAACTCAAAAGTTTTTAAATCATTCACCTATGCCTTTCGCTCTTGATTCTCAAGGCAGAGCTGGCTAAAATCCCCTAAGATTCCTCAGCCTCATTATTAGACTGCCTTAAAATTTCCTCCTCAGTGTTATGTATTCTGCTGCCTTAACCTCAATCTGCCTTAGACTCTCAGGACTGGACCAAAATGCAGACTTCTCTTCTCCTCTCTTCTCTTCTCTTCTCTTCTCTTCTCTTCTCTTCTCTTCTCTTCTCTTCTCTTCTCTTCTCTTCTCTTCTCTTC
>NW_022900948.1:8799824-8881771 GCF_012274545.1 Fukomys damarensis | reverse complement strand
TCTCTTCTCTTCTTTCTTTTCTTTTTTCCTTTTCTTTGTGCCAGAGCATAGCATACATAACCTGGAGTTCAAAGGCCAGTGGAGTCCTTCTTCCCAACTGAAGTCTCTCAAGACAGATCTTTTCTTTCTGCCTTTTAAAATCAGTATTCTGGTCTTCTGAGCTTTAACCACAATGTTCCATCAAGCTTGGCTTATAGCATTCAAGGACTGCTTCTCTTATGAAGCTCTCCAAACTCTTCCTGCGATACAGTTCCAAAGGCCTATGAAATCCATAGCCACAGTAATGACTACCTCTCTGGCACTAACATATTTCTTAGTCACTTTCTCTGTTGCTGGGACAAAATATCCAATACTTTCAACTTAATGGAGTAAAGATGTATTTGACTCACAGTTGGTAGAGGTTTCAGTTCATAGCTGGCTGTGCCTCCAAGCCAGGATAGCATAACAGAGATGCATGGCAGAAAAAGGTTCTTCATGGTGTGGCAGAAATGAAGCAGAGAGAAAATAAAAAAAAAAAAAAGAGTATGGTAGACATAAACCATCCCAGGGCACACACCCAGTGACCTACCTGTGCCAGACAGATACTGCCTTCTAACAGCAAGTCAGCTATAAACTTGTAAGTGGACAAATCCACTGAAGCTTGTCTTGCCCCAGGATCCCTTCAGCTGCCAAAAGCCTAACCTATGAGCACATGGAGGTGTAGGGTGATATTTAGATGTAAACCATAACTTCAATTATATTAGTGGCCATGGGCAGTTTCTTTCAGAAAATAAATTAGTTATTACAATTACCACATTAGTGGTGATAACATGAAATAAGTGATTCCACACTTATCCCTATATTATGATTTTAGTGTCTATAAAGCTAAATGTATACATTTTATCTAAAAACGTTTCATTATCTATATATGATTTTCTGAAAGAAACCTGCCACATGCTGCTACTGTCACTGCTACAAAATATGTTATTCCAAGGGAAGCACAATGAGTTCCTATTTTGAAACTTTGTACAGTAAAATACTGAGCAAGAAAATGTTCTATGCCTATGACTATAATTTTATAGAACATATAGGTCAAATATGAGATTGTAATAACAGAGGAAATTATTGCATTACAAATGTGTTAGCCCTCATGACAAAGTATGTGCAGTATGGGCAGTAAAGGGAAACGATTATTGCTAGTTTTGTTTAACTTAGGGACAAAACTCTATCAAATTCTAGGCAGGTCATCCAAAGAATGGCCTTTCTGGGAAGGGTAGAAAGTGCAGAGAGGCTGAATAAAAGGTGACCGGACAGGTAGATAAAGGTTATGATGCTTTAGAGGCTACAAATCAACTCATAACTTTTTCAAAATTCCTGAAATATAGTGTTTGTAAAGTAAGGCAATTACTTAAGAATTTGTCATCAAGCCTAAACATGCAGGTAAAAAATTAATAAGCACAAGAATAAAGTGCAGTGAGTGGAATAATTTGACCACAGAATAAACAGTGAAGAAATTAGTGTGCCTGAAAAAGTTTTAGGATCCAGGCACTTACTAACCATGAATTCTACACAGAGGTATTTGAACTTTATAAAACAATAGTCATAATAACTTAGACTCTAAGTTAAGCTCCTGTAAGAGTGTAATGATCCACTTCAGAACTGCTGCCTTTAAAAATGTACAGCAATAACCTAGTCACTAACTTTGTAAATTCTCAATTATATAACCTATGTTCTCTCATTTCTTTCCAAAATATATCAAAATATAGGCTGATATTACAAAAAAGTTATGAGGTAATAGGGATTTTCTTGAACCATCCACTTAACCAGTTGCTTTGCTTCTTAGCAAATCTCAGCAAATAGTAATTGGGTTTTTTCCTATATTCTCAACACAAACCTAAAAATAGAAAGAGCCTTTGGAATTAATTTACAACATAATATTTAATGAACATGTACAATATGATTTTATACATTTAAATTAACAACACATTCTACACACATAATATTAGATACTTTCAGTGCATCAGTGAAACAAAAATATTTTTCTCATGATGTTTTTTAATGAATATGCAAAAATAAATTCTTTTCTAAAATTGTAGATCATTTTTAGTTTTTCTTTGGTATTTTTGAGACAACAGACTTTATGGAAATCGTGGGCAATTGTCTGAATCATATATTTTTATATACATATAAATGTATACAAATGCTAAGTTTTAATGTACCTCTACCAACCAGGGGTATTTTCCTGATAATGGTGGTATCTGGTAAAATTGGCTTCCAAATGAAATAGTGGCAGTTTGGGAGGGGACCAGCTAATTCCAACTCCCAGCACACAATCATCTTGGGTTTTCGGGATCTTGATTGTAATATGTCTAGGTATAGATTTTTTTTTTATCATAACTAGTTGGAGTCCTATATGCCTTACTTATCTGTATGTCAAATTCTTCCCCTTCTTTGGGAAGTTTTCTGTCATTAATTCTCTGAAGACCTTTTTTAATTCATTTGTACTTTCTCCTGCTACTTCATGGATTCCTATCAGTCTTATGTTATTCTTCTTTGCATCATCTAGGAGTTGTTGGATTGATTTCCCTTATTGTTTTTAAGAGACTTCTTTTTTCATGGTCACTGACTGCAATACTATCTTCTATATCTGAGATTCTATCTTTGCATTCTTTTATTTTGTTGCATACACTTTCAGTAGAGTCTTTAATCTCCTGGATATATATTTAAATCTGTTTTATGGATTCCATTTCTTTCCTCTGTTGGGCATTCATTGTTTCCATTTCTTTCCTATGCTGGGCCTTCATGGCTTCTATCATGGTCCTGAGCTCATCTATTTTTTTCTCAGTTTCTTTTCTAGAGTCTCAAATCATAATTTTCATTTTGCTCACCATCTCTATGGTTATCTGGGAAATTATTTCTGTCTTGAATTTGTCTAGAGCCTGATTGATCTGTTTTGTTACTTCCTGTGCTATGGGTTCAACATGTCCTGCTGGTTCACTATCAGACTTTTCATCCTCATTTGCCTTACTATTTGCCATTGGTGAACTGAAGTCTGTCTTTGTGTCTTGCTTAAGTGTTTTCTCATTTTTGTTTTTATTGTTGGGTTGTCTTTGGTTTAATTTCTGGGTTATTACTTAAATCTTCCTGATATAGTTGCACTTTGGCTTTTGAGTCTCTAATGACTCATAGACATTCTCATTTTCGTAATATAAGAGAAAACAACTCATTAAATCAATTGCAATCCTTTATCCCAATTGATACATTAAGCAGCACAATAGAATCAAGCAAACTTGCAAATTGACCTCTTGTGGTAGTCATTAATCTATCACCTTTAAAACATGTGAATTAAATTAAAATCAAGAAGCAGCCCAAAATATGTTTGCAGTGAATACACTTTTCAATATAGCATCTTTACCATTTAGGATGGGGGCTTAGACAGAGTTAGGAAGAGAGGAGTAGATAGTGAAAGAATTGGAGAAGGTTTCAAGTGAAGCCAGAGGACATAGAATGACCATACCATCTTTAGGAAACTGTTAAATTCAAAAGGGATAGACAGACTGCAAGAATAAGGACAAGAATATATCCCCTTAACAGTAATAGGGGCTCACTTTTCCTTGAAACTATTGACCCATGAGTGAGGGAAACTGACAGAAGAAAGGAACATAAAGAAAAAATGATAAAAGAAGACATCTGAGTTAGGGCAGGAGCAAGAACAGAAAGGGAGATGAGGGATAATATGGTGGAGCAAGAAACTGAGTTGGACAATAGGACAGAAAAGAGAAAGAATTTGCAGAGTGGAATGAGAAAAAGAAAGAAAAAAATGACTTTGAAGGGCCTCTTTCAGACTCTATCTCTGCTGTCATAATATACCATGTGCACAGCCATGTGCAGAACCAAGTCCCTTGATCTCAGCTAGGCAATAGCAGATCCCCACAACTCAGACTGACCTCAGGCCACAAGGCCCAGATTGAGTTCCCCACCTGCAGGGTGGAACTCTACACAGTTCTATTACAGTTCCCCCCACCCCTTTCTTTAAAGATGTTCAAAGTTGGGAGCTTTGAATAATACCCTTTATGACCACCTATGCCTCTGCTAAGTGGGTCCAAGGATTCACCCAATCAGGAGGTCTGAGAGTGGGGGTTGGGGCGGTGAGGGGTGGGTGGGTGTTTCAGGTTTTCCCATGTGGCTACCTTACTTTCCGGAGCTGGTCGTGGAGCAGGCAGGGGAGGGCATGCTACCCGGTCCCACCAAATGTGCCCAAGCAGGCCAGAGGGAGAGCAGATCTCAGAGCAGCCTCCCAAATCTCACTTTCCTCGCTGCCCAATGAAAGTCACTTTGAAATGAAGGTCCATATGACATTAGCTTCTGGTCTCTGCTTCTAGATAGCATCTAACTTTGGAATAAGAAAACTACACATTGTCTCCTGAATTTGGCAACTCTTTTATTCTTTCATCCATTTCAAACCTTTTTGGAGATGTGGGTTTTACCATGTTCTTTAACTGATTTTAAAAATAAAACATTATGTATATTTTAGGATTTTATTTTTGCTAACACTTCCAAAATTTTATTGCCTACAGTAAGGGAGGATAATTAAAATTACTCTTTGATCTATATAAATTCTTATTTTCTTGAAAATTGTGACTTAATTGACAGACTCAGTAAAGTAGCTGGATACAAGGTAAACACTCAAAAATCAATAGTTTTCTTGCACATAAATAACTCACTGAGAGTGAAATTAGGGAAATAATCCCTTTCACAAGAGCATACAAAAAATGAAATATCTAGGAATCAATATAACAAATGAAACAAAAGGCCTCTACATGGAGAAATACAACACTCTGAAAAGAGAAATTGAAGAAGATATAAGAAAATACAAAGACATCTTTTGTTCCTGGGTAAAAAGAATCAATATAGTGAAATGGCCATACTTCCAAAACTGCTATACAGATTCAAAGCAATCCTGATTGAAATCCCAACAGACTATTTCACAGAACTAGAGAAACAATCCAAAAATTCATTTGGAACCAGAAGAGACCTAGAATACCAAAAGCAATTCTAGGCAACAGACACATTGCAGGGTTGTATCACAATCCCAAATTTGAAACTAGACTACAAAGCCACTGTGATAAAAACAGCATGGCACTGCCAAAGAAACAGACCGGAGGATCAATGAAATAGATTAGAAGATGCAGAAACAACTACTGACATACTCAGCTGCCTCATCTTTGACAAAGGTGCCAACCATCCTCACTGGAGGAAAGATAGCCTCTTTAATAAATGGTGTTGGAAAAAATGGATTTCAACTTGCCAAACATTAAAACAGGGTCTAACCTATCTTTCACAATGCACTAAACTAAACTCAAAATGGATTAAATAGTTAAATATTAAAACAGAAACACTAAACTTGCTGGAAGATAAATTAGGTAAAATTCTTGAAGATATCGGCACAGAAAAAGATTTCATGAACAAATCCTCTGTAGCACAGGAACTAGCATAAAGAATCAACACCTGAGATCTCATCTTTTTAAAAAGATTCTGCACTGCTAGAGAAATTAGAAACAGAACCACGAGACAACCCACAATGTGGCAAAAATCTTTTACCAGCTGTTCCTCAGACAAAGGTCTACTATCTAGAATATATAAAGAACTGAAAAATATCAGACCCTTAAATATAAAGACCCAATTCAAAAATGGGCATCTGAAATGAAGAGATATTTCTCAGACAAAGAAATAAAATCAGCAAATATACATATGAAAAAAATGTTCAACATCACTGCTCATCCAAGAGTTGCAGATGAAAACAATACGTGATGCTTCAGGTGGCCACAAGCTATGGTTCCACCTGGCCCCGGTTAACAGTAATCTTGGCCTTCATCTATGGAATAGTTTCTCTGGTGTGAACAAACTATAATAGTACATAAGATCCTAATGAGATAACTAACAATGTGAAATAGGAAGAAAGGGCTAAAGGTGTAGGAAAAGTGGGAAGGGTAGAGGAAAGGTAATAAGGGAAAGAAAAAATTATGAGAAAATGATAAAATGGAAATAGTATTTGTAAATGGGGAAGGGAGGAGGAGGTGAAGGGAGGGCAGAGACAAGGGGAAAAAACAAGAACCAAGACCTGTCATGTAAAGGTACAAGATTCCAGTGATGAATGTAACTGTACTGTATACCTAAAATGTACCAACAAACGCAATTAAAAAATAATCTTGGCCTTCATCATCTTCCTTTATCTCTAACCACTCTCCCCAGCTTCAGATCCTATGCTTTGTGGGTTATGGCATCAAAATTTAAAGTTAAATTTGAAAGGAAGAGGCCATTGATTTAGCTCAGTGTCACAGTACCCCAAAAAAAAAAAAATTGATAGATCACCAAAGATGTATGAATGACTGAAAAAGAAAACAAATTGTTGTACAGAATTTATTCAGATGTTTCAAAGCAAGAGTCTTACAGAAAAAGTCTGTTGAGGTTCTCCAGAAAGCAATTTTCAACTGAGATAATATGGAAAAAGGCTGTGTTCTCCACAGGTATGCTCTAAATTAGTGGGAGGGGTCTGCAATATCTCCATGTACTGAGCAGACCTCTCTCTTACATTTTACTGCAGCAAAGGTGTTCATGGGGACAAAATGACTTGCCCTACTTTTGAAGCATTTATTACAGAATTTCTGCAGAGACAAATTACAATTTTCTTATGACAAATACTTTTCCATGGCCAATTGTATCAGAAGGTAGAGCAAATTGAAGCTAATAAATGCGACTTCTTATTGGAGGGACAAGTCAGGGATAGTTTCTTGGGTTAGTGTGAAGAATGGACCATATAATAAGCCCGGGGTAGGAAAAGAAAGGAAACTGGACCTTCTGTATACATGCTATTATGGTTTTGTATAGAATTGCAGAAGAATCCAATAGTTCTAAGTTTGAATTTGCCTAGGTAGCCAGATATCTTTAAGGTGCTTTAAAGGATTTGGTAGCTGAGGGTATCTTGGAATTTTGCCTGCTTGGACTGAATGTGTCACTTTACAAAATGCTTAAACCTTAACAAGTATTTCTGGAAATGAAGCAAAGGTGAGTCAGAAAGCAGGCTTTGGACTTGAAAAGAAAGATGTGTTTCCTTCAAGCCCCTAAAAGCACAGAACACAGATATTGATTTATAGGTTTATATGCTGCTTGAGGAATATTGAAGGAACAAACACACTAGTTAGCAAGCAGAAGAAACATTTTCTTCCCTCCCTTCCATCTTCAACCCACCAAATGTAGCTTTCCTGGCAGAATGGATCTTGTCTTTGCAAGGGAAAAACAAAGGAAATTGACTTTGAAATTATAGTAGATGAAACACAATTATAGTTGATGTGAACTATTGCTTTAAACATATTTTTAAAAGAAAGCTCCATTTGACTTGTCTGTTTCTTTTTTCTGGTTGACTGGAAATTGCAATCACTAGAACAGTTGTTTGGATGCAAGGACAAAACCACATGATGAAGATGGAAGAATTATGCTACTAACCTTGGAATGTCCTCACTATATTTGGATTATTATGTGAAAAACTGTATTTCTATTTAATATTCTATTCTCCAACTAATTATCCTCCACCTGTTACACCATGATCATCCAAGGACATGAATAAACATTGAGATCTGCAGAAATGCCAAGGCTACATACACTCTGGACAAAGTGGGGTTCTTTTTAAATATATGTACATTTAATTTTGCTTATGCTTAAAGTACTAAATAATGCTTAGTGTGTTCTTACCAATTGCATTTCCTTTCCTTGTTGGGGGTGTCCTGGCCTATGACTAAGAAAATCTGCAGGCAAAATATTCTTCCATATCAGAGGCTTTTCCCAGATCAACTCTCTTGTCTCTGATCCACAATACTTCATACCCACAAATTAAGGAAGAGATGTTTGATTTGGCTCCAGGTTTTAGGGGACTCAGTCCATGGCTGGCTGGTTCAAAGTCAGAAGCATCATGTCAGAATGTGTGGTAAGTCACAGTTACTTATTTCATGGCAGATGGGAAGTAGAGTGGAGGAATAGTCCTGGGGGCCTGGAGAGAGAGACAGTTAGATAATAACACTTAAGGTTACACCTCAGTAACCCATCGAGACATATTAAGAAATGTGGATTGATAAGACTGCTAGGTCTTTTGTAGTCAATTAAGTTGACATAGCATGACTAAGGATCATAATATTTCCTTTTTCAACTTGTAACATGAACATATCTTAAACCTTACATAATTCTCAAACAAAAATAATGGTAATTTAACAGCTTCATATAAAATAATACACTTTTCTTCTCTGCAACCAAAAATACAATAATTTCTGCCCTAAAGTCTCAAAGGTAGCATTTTTTTTAAGAAGTCACAGGCTAAGTCTTCTCTAAGATTCACAGAAACTTTGAACTATGAACATCTGTAATAAACAAAAACAAGTGACTTAATCCCAGGGTACAGTGACACAGTGTTAACTTTCCCACTCCAAAAAGGAGGTATAGTAAAATCAAACAACAAGTACCGTATCTCCGTATCTGACATTTGGAGTACATGGTGGTGATATGTGGGTGCCAGAGTGGTTGGGTGGCACCACCTCTGTGGCCTTTTGGCCAGTGTGACCTTTGTAGCTTTCACCAGGAGACCTTCTACATTTCTGGCCTCTCCAACTTTCTGGAGTCACCCCTGAACTTTTGGCTACATTCCCACAGCTTCATACACTGCATTCTCAGATGCTCCATGCCTGGCCTCATTGCTATGGAATTAGAGTGAAAGCCTTCCTGACTCGGTAACTGTTACATTGCTCATGCTGGGAAAACCAGCACCATGTGGAGAATGCCAGTATCAGTTGTCAGTTGGAGCAGTAACCACACCTCCTTGGACCATTGCTGCGATGGTCCCTAAGTAGCTGCTAAGTACTAAGCAAAGTAATTTGAATCCAGAGAAACCAATTCCCTAGGAGGCTGTAGTGGATTAATTAATGATCAATGTGAAAGTGGGAACGTCCAGCTGAACTGAGTCAGCGTGGTTCCAGGGATGGAACACCCACCTGAGGATTGTGGCCAGAATAGCATAAAAGGAAGGGAATAAGAAAGGAAGGGAATGGCATAAAAGGAGGGAAAGATTGCATGCTGCTGATTTCCCAGGTAAAGATTTTATTTTTTTGTGGCTGATTTTCTGGACATGCACTTGGCTGTTCTGTTTGGAGGAGGAGCTTGGGTCCTCCACCAAGAGATGGCTGCTGCTCTCTTCCTGGGAGCTCTGGTCTTTGCTTTGAGCATTGTTTCTTGAATTCAGTGCAGATCCCTCAGCCTTCTAGCACAGACTCTTCACCCTACTGATGAAGACTTTCTAGTTTATATCACAGGCCCTTGGGCCTTTCTGGTTCAGATCCTTGATATAGACTCCAGACCTCTAGCTGGACTTGGGCAGAATGTTGCCATGGTATCTGGGCCCTTGGCTAGATTCTCCTACTACAGAATGGATTAGAATGGATTAAATGGGTCTCTCTGGTACTCCCTTGCAAGATCTTGTAGTCTTGAATAATGACCATTTTAATTTTTATCAAGTTTCTTTATCTCTTATATCTTTTTTTTTTAAATTTCCTGGCTAAATCTTCCAGTGCAGTGCAGAATAAAATTGGTGAAAATGGACTTCTTTTTTATTTATTTATTTGTTTTGGTGGCCCAAGCTTGGCCTTGAAATTGCCGTGATCCTTCTGGCTCAGCCTTCTGAGTACTGGGATTACGGATGTGCACCACTACCACTGGCTAGTCACAATGGGTATCTTTTATTTTCTCACTATAAGGAGAAAGTTCAGTCATTTACTATAAAGTATAACATTAGTTCTAGGTTATATATGCATGTGACCTACAGTATAGTATTAAAAAAATATATATATATATATTATATTTTTTCTTTTAATCTTTTAATGAAGCAGTTTTGGATTTTGTCTAAGGCTTTCCTTCATGCCTTAACATGATATATTTTTCCACCATATTTTCATGTGGCAAGGCCAGGGATTTAGCTCAGTGGTTCTGGCACCTGCCTTACGAGCACAAGGTCCTGAGTTCGATCTCTGACACCAAAAAAAAAAAAAAAAAAAATCTTCATGTGGCATAGTATGTTGATTTGTTGTTGTTAAATCCCACCTACATTGCTGGGTTAAATATCATTCTGTCACAGTCACA
The DNA here is from genome assembly GCF_012274545.1 of Fukomys damarensis. NCBI lineage: Eukaryota > Metazoa > Chordata > Mammalia > Rodentia > Bathyergidae > Fukomys > Fukomys damarensis. The sequence goes on along the minus strand of NW_022900948.1, from coordinate 8,871,616 downwards.
GTGTGTAAAATACACACACACATTACTGAATTTAGTTTTCTAATATTTTGAGGAATTTTTGCTTCATATATACAAGGGATATTTGGTTGAATTTTTTTCAAGACTTCATCTAATTTAGTATCAGAGAAATATTGGTATTATAGTACCTTTTTTTTCTCTGGAAAAGTTTATTGTACCTTCTTTGAAGCTCTTGGCAGAGTTAACCTGTGAAGCTATCGAGGCCTGATACATTTGGGGTGGGGAGAGAGCCAAGAGGGAAATAGAAAGATTTTAAATTATTACCTTCCTTTCCTGTAATAGTTCTGCTCTATTTGAGTTGGCTTTAGAAAGTCGTGTTCTTTAAGAATGTTCCCAATGAGCCTAAACTTTCCAGTTTGTTGGTGTGCAGTCACTCATCCCCTCATGAAGCTTTCAGTTGCTCTAAAGTTGATAGCAACAGGCCCTCATTCATGCCTGATACTGGAATGTAATTAAATTCATGCTTTCATTGCTTTATCAATGTAGCCATGATCTTGTCATTTTGTTCATATTTTAAAAAGCAAACCTTTTCTTTATTAATATATCTTTTATTTTATCCTGTGATTGATATTTGGTATAGTCATTATTCCTTTCTTCTGTGTACTTGATAAGAAGGAGTTTTTTGTTGTTGTTGTTTTTTGTTTTTATTTTTGTTTTTGTGTTTTTTTTTTGCTTGATAAATAGCAGTTTAGGTTATGAACGTGGATTTTGTTTCTGATTTAGGCATTAATAATTTACATTTTCTTAGAAAATGAGTGCCTTGGTTGAAAGCTAGAAATTATTGTATGTTCCATTTTTTAAAATTTTTGTTTAGCTTAAAATGCTTTGTCATTGGTTTTGAATCACTGGTTACTTATCATATATTGTGTACATTTAAGTTGTACCAAATTTTCTTTAGTTTTAATTATTTATTTTTATTCATAGTACAAAACATAATCATTGCATCATTGCATATGTTTTACCATGGAGAAAGCTCAGATGTGCTTGAGGAGAATGTATAGTTGTCTTTGAATGTAGTATTTGGTAATAATTAGTTATAGTTTAGTATTAGTTGTTATACCATCTTGCTAATTTTCTTCCTGCCCATTATTTAGAGCAATGTTTTGAAATCCTCATATATTACTGTTTGTCTACATCACCTTTAATCATGTTTATTTTTATTTGTTATATTCTGGAGATTTCCTTAAGTTGCATATATTTTGAAAATTGTTATAGTTTTGTGGTGAATTGAATCTTTTATCATTTTGTTGCTCTTTTTGCCTTATATCATTTTGGGAACTTAGAATCTATTTTGTCTCATATAATTTTTCAATACTCCAGCTCTTTATGGCTGCTATTCAAATAGTCTACCGTTTTTCATCCTTTTACTTTGAAACTGTTTGCAATTTTTTAAGTGTTTATTTTGTAAATAGCATATATTGGCATTGGATATTTTGTATTTATCTAGTGTCATACTTTGCCTTTTGATTGCAATGTTTAATCCATTCATATTTAATCTTATTATAGATTCAGATACATCCATATCTATTTTCAACTTGTCTTCCATATATCTTCTGTTGCTACCTCTTTGTCAACTTCATTTTATAAAGTAGATATTTTATGGTTAAAATTTTAATTTCTTTAATAATATTACATTTACATTTTCACTAATTTTCTTCGTAATTGTTCTAGGTATTTAAAATATGCATCTTTATATCTGTTATAATATACTTTTTCATGAAATGAAAAAAATGGTACATTTTAGGCATACGATATAGTTACATTTGCAATATACTTTTTATTACTGCTGATTCAATTGGAATAAAATGCAGTAAATTTGTTCTAATATAACTCAGTTCTTTCCTTTGCATTTGTCATAACATTTTCATATATTTTACAACTTCATGCATTAGAAGCCAAACCACGCAATATTACACTTTATTTTCTTACACAATCTCATGTCTTCTACAAAGAATGTGAAAACAGAGATGAAAATATTTATAATGCCAGTAGTCTTTCTTTGTTGTTATGCACTTGAACTAATGGCTAGTGCTACTTCATTGCTTGAATATAGATTCATTACCATCTCCTTCTTTTGAGCTTTTAGCACAAAAATAATGTGAAGCATTGTATTTTACATTTCTGCAATGCAATGTTAGAATTTTTCTTTTATGTAGTTGATTTTTAAAATCTTTTTCAATAAATAAACCATAATACAAACAATTGAGTTGAACTTTTTCCCTTCTGATATTCTTTTTCTTTTTCTTTCTTATCCAAAACTGATCTGAAATTTGTATTTATACTTGTTATTCATTTTAATAAGACATTTATATTTTCTGTTTTTATATGACTTTTTTTCACTCATATATATACTTATTCATACCCAATTATCTTCTATGTTTTTTGAAAACCTAATGCTGTGAAAGGCTCACACCACATGTCAATGTGTTTAAAGCATTGCTCAAAATTAACTATGTGTTTTTTATCTCATTTCATTAACCCCAAAATCCTATGATCTCACTACAGAACATGTTTCATGACCAATAAGGTAAGACAGTTTTCTGGATGATGTTCATAAAGTATTTTCTATTAAGAGAACAACATGAAGGCAGTCTCTCTTGTCTCCTACATTTTGCTAGATCTGCCATAATGCCTCTCTGATTGCTATAATCAACCTGTTCCCACCTTAACAGTGAAGGCATCTCATATAAATAACAACACAGATAGAGTCAGGAGCGAACATTATTAAATTATTAAATTAGTCAGAAATTTTAGACAAATCAAGTCCTTTTAAATTGAGGTAACAAAACATTATTAAAATGATTTAGATTTTACTGTTGCTTACAATTATGACTAATGAGAGATTATTATGAAAGTTATTCATTCAGTATTTTAAGACATTTACATGATAATAGAATAACCATTCATTACATTATAAAATATTCTAACAATGATCTCATTAAGTAGTTTTTGGTTTTCATAAGAGTGAATATGGGTGAAATAAGTACCTATTTATTCTTTGCCATGTTGCTTTTTGAAATTTTATTTTTATAGTTGATGTATTTTATCTTAACATATAAGAGAAGAATATAAATCTTTAGTCCAACCATACCCTTTATAAATATGTTTTCTCTACCTCTATACATATCTTATTTTGGTTTGTACTGCAAAATAAGTACTATATGACGTTTGCTATTTTAAATTTTCATTTCCCTTTCCATTTAAGCCATATAACTTGAATTTGTATATTAACCATTTAGAGTACTTTTTTCTTTAAATATTTTCTGTTTTGTAATTATCTTTTTATTTATCATTTCTAGGAGTTTCTGGTAGCATTATTTGTCAAAGTTTATGAAAATTTTTATGGTTTGTATATGGAATATCTTCCAATAGTTATGTACATTGGAGAGGAAATTGAAGTAAAATGTTATGGAAAAAATTATCAAAAAAGTATAAATGTGTGTTATACAACAGTCATTGATATAAAATGACAAACAATTTCCTAGATCTTAGTACTGTGTTCTGTTGTATAATCATAATTCCTTTTAATCACAAATAGATGATGTGACAGTAAAGTCCATGAAAAATCACCAAAGTTGACTAGCACTTATCATGGTGATAGATATAACCTTCATCTCTTGACTGGGCTAAGGATTTTTATTTAATTATGTCTGTGGGAAACAATAATAAACAGCTAAGTTTACTTAGAGTGAAAAACTATGTGAATCCACATAAAGCATAGATATTCCTCATGAGAAGGGAGCAGATTCATCATGTAAAAGTGCAGAAAAAATTCTAATTAATCATTTTATTTAAAAACACTTCAATAAATTAAAATCCCTAATTATGTACAAAAATGAGGTAAAAGATAAAAGAGCATGTCAAGTAATATAAATACACTAGGGTATTGGTACTACAATACAAATTTCAAATATACACTCATTTTGAAAAAGTAAGTAGGGAAACACAATTTTTTGATAAATGTATGGTTCAGTTTCCTAAGACAAATACAAGTTGGAAGTAGCTTCCCTGTTTATAAAAGGACAACATCACTCTTCCCACATCTACCTCCTCCTTCTCCCAATTTAATCTCTACTTCTCCGGCTCCTCCTCTTTTATTTCTTCCCATCTCCTTATTGTTTCCCTCTCCATCCTCTGTCATTTTGAAGAAACAATGGCTCTGAAAAATATGTCCTAATAAATTATTTAAATTGACCAAATAATCTAAGCACAATGATTTAAGAATATAGTCATGCTTTTGCTATCTACTTCATTTATAAAATTTACCTCATATCATTTAAATGAAAATACAGTACTTGCACTTATTCCTGTGTATTATATTTAGAAGTCTAAATAGTGCACCACAAGATTAAGTAAAATTATTTTATGTTCCCTGTGTGAATTTTTTTTTCTGAATCCTCATTTCCATATTTTTATATTAAGTATCACATGAAATCAATCTAAGCACTGGTTTAAGGGCCAATCTATATTTTTCACAGTATACATTTGTTAATGTAATATCAGAACATTAACTTTTACATTTCATCATTTTGTACTAAAACTGAGCACATTAACATTTCATTAACATTTGCTGCATTTCATGTTTACTCCATTTTTCTGTTGTCTTTTTTGTATCTTAATATACTGTGTGTATCAGTCAAAGTTTGCCAGAGAGAAATAATTTCAAGTGTGTGTGTGTGTGTTTGTGTGTGTGTGTGTGTTTGTGTGTGTGTGTGTACTGGTTTATGTAATTATAGGGCAGTAAAGTTAAAAACTGCATGACAGACCTGAAACTATACTTAGCAATAGTTATGTAATTATTTCCTTGTGGATTAGAAAACTGACACATCAAGTTTGTGAATGTGAAAAGGAAAAACATGGAAACAATATCTTTGTAAACAGGGAAGGGTGGAGGGGCTGAGGGAAGGGCTGGAAAATGGGAAAAAATAATAACCTTATAAGTCATGTACAGGTACAAGATCCCAATGATGAATGAAACTGTGTTGTACACCTAATATGTACCAATAAATTTAATAAAGATAAAAGAAGTGAATTTTAAAAACAGTATAAAGACAAATATTCAAGTTAATACAAGTGATACACAGATCTAGCAAACCAAACTTGTAGACAGAGTATTATGAAATGACAGAAGTTAGACAAATACTGTCCCACCTGAAAGAGTAGGGTCAACTAAATAAATAAATGCATTCGTTTTTAAAAACCTTATTGAGTTTATTGGTACTTTTTAAGTATACAGAGTAAAGTTATATTTATTATTGGGATCTTGTATCCTTACATGACAGACTTGGTTCTCATTTTTTCCCGTACCCCTACCCTCCCTTCAACCCTCTACCCTTCCTTTTTTGCAAAGACTTTGTTTCCATTTTTTTCCTTTTCTTCATATTTTTTCTTGTTTCTTATTTCCTTTCCCCTACCCTTCCTACTTCCCCTACACCTTTAGTCCTTTTCTTCCTATTTCACATTATCTAACTGATTAATTTTTGAGGCAGGCCTTACTCTATAATTAAGGCTGACCCTGAACTCACTATGTAGCCCAGGCTGTCTTTCAATGTGTGGCAATCCTCCTGCCTCAGCCTCTGGAATACTGAGATTACAGGCATAAGGTAACACATCTGGCCAGGTTTCTCAAAAATAATTTTTTTTAAGTTTTATTTTTAAACATGCCCTCACTAAACTACTACATTGCCTAGGTTGTACTTGAAATGATGACCCTCCTGCCTCAGTCTCCCAGAGTTCTAGGATTACAATTGTGCACCACCACAGCTGGCCTATTATGCTCATTTTCCAGTTAAACCATTGAGACACAGAGGAGTTAGCCAACTTTTCCATAACCACATTGTAACTGAAAACAATTGGTTTGCATCACCATCACAAGTGCAAAGCACAACCAGGAGATCAAAGATTAATTATCTCTAGCAAGGAGGAAGAACACTGTGGTTATTTCCAAGTAATACTCTCACCAAGGAAAGAAGTGTGGGAATTTTTCTGGGACCTAATGTACACTCAGATAGAAAAGGCACTTAGGGTGGGCACCTTCCTGAGCATGCTTAGTTTAAGATGTACACTTCTGCCAGGGATTTAGCACAGTGGTTCTGCTGCCTGCCTCACAAGCACAAGGAACTGAGTTCAATCCGAGGTGCCAAAAAAGAAAAAAAAAAAAGTACACTTCTGAGCATGCTCACTTTAAGATCATACTTCAAGAAAGGAAGGTGACAGGCACATTACTGGACATGTTTACCTACAGGTCACAGAACGCACATTCATGAAGATGGTAAACATGAATGCTTTTGGCATCTCAGTTCAGAATCATGAAAATGGCGACACAACTACCTCTGAGCATTTTCAGTTCAGTATTATAGTACGCCAAGTTTACGCCAGTCTACCTATAACCATGAGGCAGAGTGGCTTGGTAACCTTGGCAGGTTTTTCTCAAATTCTTACAATGGGGGAGAGAGGGTTTGATCATTAATCTGTGGAGCACAACACTAATTTTTTCATAAAGGGGGATAAACATAGGTGTGTTACATACACATTTACTCTTTAGAATACTTCTATAAATGAACTATCAATTCTAATTTTATGAGTTTTGCTATATTAAACAATGAGTACTTAACAGGAAAAAAGTAACAAAAATGAATTATTGAATTTTTAATATTTGGTGAGTATAAAAAAGCATCAAAATTTTCAACATGAACTGTTTTTTGGTGTACAAAGTCTAAAAAAAGAACAACAGAAATAAATTCCTATATGAACAACAATAAAAATACAAATAATACTATAACAAAAATACTTCAATTATCCTACCTAAGATAGTCTTCACACATGACAGCAGCACATTCCAGACACAAATATCACTTACACTGATAGCACATGTATTTTGTTTTCCTGGCCTTTTTTTAGGACATACTTGACATCTTTCTGGTCTGGCTGTTTTGTCAGGAGGTTCTTATTATATTATACAATGTGTAGTTAACATAAATATCAATAAAATAAAAGTTTCAAATTTTTACTATGTATTGCACATTTAGAATAAACCAACATTTCACAACAGCTGCATACTTGATTACAAAACCTAAAAGAGGACATCAGAAATAAAAACCTATGTGTGTAACAAGTGTTACAAGTGTAATCTCTGTAATCCCAGCACTTAGGATGCTGAGGTAGGAGGATCACCACAAGTTTGAGGCCAGTCTCGACTACACAATGAGACCCTGTATTAAAAAGATAAATAAATCTTACAAGAAGATGTGTTTTTCTATAAAATGGAATACTACTCAGCCATAAAGAATCAGAAATTCGATGTATTCATAGGAAAATGAATGCATATTGAGGATATACTCCTAAGTGAAATGAATAAGTCACACCTGTGTAAATATTGAATAGTTTCTCTAGTGTGAACAAGCTATAATAGTACATAAGGTTGTAATGAGATAATTGACAATGTGAAATAGGAAGAAAAGTGCTAAAGGTGTAGGAAAAGTTGAAAAGGTAGGGGAAAGGTAATAAGGGAAAGAAAAAAATAGGAGAAAATGGAAAAATGGAAATAAAATGTTTGTAAATGGGGGGAGGGGTGAAGGGATGGCAGGGACAAGGGGAAAATATGAGAACCAAGACCTGTCATGTAGAGGTACAAGATCCCAATAATGAATGTTTCTATACTGTATACCTAAAATGTACCAATAAACTCAATGAGGAAAAAAAATCTTACAGTAAAGGACATATGGCAATTAATCTGCATCAGAATAGTCCTCCCTTCCAATACAACTATCCTATCATTCTTGCCACCTTCTGAAGCAGCTCTGAAAGTCTTTTCTTTTCTTTTTTTTTTTTTTTTTTTTTTTTGGTACTGGGGATTGAACTCAGGCCCCTGTGCTTGCAAGTTAGGCAACAGAACCACTGAGCCAAATCCTAGGCCCTTGAAAGTCTTCTTTTGTAAGTATGTTTAGTTTTACTTTCCTTGTTGCCTTGATGTCCTGAACTGAATAAAAACATTTATCACTCATGGTCATTTTGACTTTGAGGAGGAGCAGATTTCATACAATGCCAGATGCAGTGAAAAAGAGGTAAACAAGGGCACAGCCTAATGATTCACCAGCTTGCTTTATCATCTAATGGCACAGGGAAGCAGAATTCATTATATTTTTTGTTACACCTGTTAAAGATATTCACTAAAGATGTCTTCCAGAATGGCTTCAGAAAATGGCAGGAATGATGGAATAAAGGTGTTCAATGTGAGGGCGTTTAACGTCAATGTCTCTTTACTGTAATTTTTGTTTTTTGTTTTTTGTTTTTTTGGTATCGGGGATTGAACTCAGGTCTTGCAGTTGCAGGCAGTTCACCAAACCACTGAGCTAAATCCCCCGCCCTTTTACTGTAATTTTTTTAAAAAGTTAAACATTCATCATATATTTCAATCACTACTTTTATCTTCCAGATGACTTACAAGATGTCATACTAGAGAAAATATTATAAAATGTAATTGTGGAAAGAGTGAGATTATTTGACCACTATGTCTAAAACTCAGTGGACAGATCAGCTTTTGGGTAATTCTTTAAAAATAACCAAACTTTGTACAGTTACCCTGGTTTTAAAAATTAGAATAATAAAAATGTTCACAAAAAGTAATAACTTAGAATCATGTTCAACTAAAAATATAATTAAAAGCTGAAATTAGAAGATGTGCAGAAAATGAAAGGGAAAGATATATTTCGAAGCATAACCTAGAAACAACTAATTCATATCAACCACTGTGAATGCCTTTAGAATCTAATGAATCTCCAAAATTTAGCAAGCAGAGGGGTGAGAAACATTACAATAAAGTGTTTTGTTCCTACTTGAAGAATCATTAAAGATAATATAGATAACACAATAGGGAATATAGGGCTCCTTCCTCCTATTCACTAAAGAACCACTCTCCTCCACTCAACTGAACCTGGGCAATGCCCCAGGCTCAACCCCTGACCCTTGTCCTCAAGCTTACTCCATGTTGGCATAGATAAGGGCAATAAAGACACGCCCACACCCCAGGCCTGCCCTGGAAAGTTCTAAAATTGCAAAGTGGGCCACATACTGGCCAGAGCCCCTTCATGGATCCCTCCACAATACCCCCCAAAACCTTTCTTCACCTAAGTTCCTTGGTGCTTCATGCATGAGGACTGCATCTCATTCAGTTTTAACAGAGTGAATTGTGGGGAAAGACACTTGCAATTGACACAGCAGAATGACTGAGCATTTTATCAGTCCTGGTGGGAGGAAAAGACCCTAGGCAAATGACAGCATTTATTTATAGAGGTAAGGGAAGTACAGGGGGAGGTAAGGGAGGATGCTTGATAACCACAGCTATGGTCTGCAGGACATGATGCTTGGTGTTTCTTTGGTGAATGGGTGGGGAGGAAGACAGTCATCTTCTCAGCCTGGCCTGGCTCCTCCAAGTGCTCCTGTCTCTTGTTCTCCTCCCTCGGGGCTCTGCCTATTCTGCGTGGGGAGGAAGAGAACAAGAGGCGTGTTCCTAGTTTCTTTCATATGTGGAAGAGGTGAGTTAGGCCTGGTCATGGTGATGTACAGCGCAGTGCTCCCAGCACACTAATGCCTTAACAAACTTCTTTGCTGTTTCTTTGGCACTGTGTGCTACATTCAAGTCTTTGTTCATCACATGGGAGAACTTCGGAACCATAACAGACTCCATCACTCATGGTAACATCTTGGTGAGCCTAACCATGTGATAAGGCCCCTTTAGGAAAATTTTAGATATACTTTTATTTCCTCTCTTCTCTTACCTGTTTTTATGCCCTTCCTCTATTCAGTCACAGATCAGGATCAGACAGTTCAAAACCATTAGCTTGTCTGCCACTTGAAAACTTCAGGAAAAGGATAACTCAGTTTTTTAATAGAGCATTTTAGCTTATGTTGGGGACAAGATAACATCCATGCATCACTCACATTTGTTTCTGTGACCTCTTCTTTGCAATGAACCTCTGCAGTTGGTGGATTCCTTTACAGTAGCTTCATTCTTCTGAAGCCTTGGAAAAATGAATGCTTATATAAAAAAACTCCAAAGAAGCTTAAAATGCACCTTGTGCCTCTAACCAGAAATGGGATGAGGTATCAGGAGACACTCTCCAGGATGTGTAACAGCTTCATTGGGTATTTCTTACCCATCAGCACTACATCCCATCAGCACTACATCCCATCTCTAGGTCAGATGCAATTGAAAACACTGCTTACCCAGGGATACAATAAGGCCCCAAGCAGTGTCTCAAGCAAAGTTTCTCACACACACCTGATACAGGAGGCTTAATATTGAGGCACATTGGAAAACATTGATCTCTGGACAACGCCAGAAAAAGTAATCTAAAAAAAATCTAAAAAGCATGCACACTTATGGGTCTTACACACTTTAGCCTGAGGGAGGTCCTCTAAACTGTTCTTTCTGCCCGCTTTCCCATCTTCCTTATCCCTCACTGTCATAAACTCTAGGATACAGAATAATTTCTTTCTCTTAATTTTTTTTTCTTTTTCTCTGTGGAGCTTTCATTTGTCACGAAACATATCCTTTTGTGTCATGGGTTAAAGGAATATAGGGGATGGAAGAAAGGCCAGGAAGCGTTGAAGGGAATGTAGAAGAGCTCAAGTTTAAAGTTAGCCCACTTGGACTACTGGTGACAGTGGGATACAAATCCCACCTTCCCCAACCTAACAGTTGCTCAGGTAGCCTTCGAAATTTGTTTGGTCTCTTGCTAGGCCTTCATCCTGTTTCCAGTCCTTAGACTGACATGTACTGGGGTCCTCATCCACTCCTTTCCTTGGCTCTGTACAAAATAAGCAAGCTACACTTGCCCTAGTTAGAATAGTTGGGTGAAGAGATATAGGGACCTAGTGCCAGGGTCCCCCAAGAGGCAGCTATGGAGGAAAAATTGATCAAAATTTTACTGAGGACTCTTGGAGCTAGTGCTTACTACTCTTCCTCAGACAGGTATACCATGTTGTTATACAACTCTGTAGTTGGCTTGGAACATCCAGCTATTATGGCAGCCCAGCTGCAGTCTAGGGAGACGCACTATAACCAAAAGGGAGAGGTCCAAAAGTCCAAAGTAAGTGACACCAGTGCACACATAAGGCCAGATATATCTGGTAACTGAATCCCAAGAAGTTCAATTTTACTAGTGCTGTAGTCGGCAAGATTGGGTGCGGGAAAACATTAAATACAGGACACATAACTTATAAGGTTATTTTATGATAATTACCCAATGAGTCAAATTGAAAGGATTGCAAGAGATTAACTGCACATTAGAAGCTCAAAACATTTAACTGATGGTCTAAATCCCAGCAGTTTCCCCCCCAAGTCCAGCCAAAGGTTTAGAGTCCGAAGCAATGTCCTTCTTGAGTCCAGTCAGTGGCTTGCACACAGCAATGTCTCATTCTTGTCCATACTGTGGGTCTGCACCTGGACGGCCCAAAGGCCAATGAAGGAAGCCAGAAAATCTGTGCTCATGAGAGGAAGGATTTGTGCCACCAACCTGAGCATTCTACATTGGAGCAAGGAAGTGTTGCTCACAGTAAAGATCAGAGTTCCCCTGATGAAAGCAGCAGCCATTCCCAGTGAGTGAGATCCTGAGCTCCTCCTCCAATGAGAACAGCCTAGTTTGCATCAGGAAAACCATCTGCAGCAAGCCTCTCCTAGAAAATCAACAGGCCAAGATCTTCCCCTTCAGTTCTCTTTTTATGGCTATTGGTAACAATCTTCAGGTGGATCCTCCATGTCCAAATGATGCTGATTCAGTTCAGTTGGGCATATTCAAGTTGACCATTATTCAATCCATTACACTAGGGAATGCCTTGGGGCAGAGTGTGTTCAGGACAGACCCAGGGGTTGACCCATAAGGTTCCCACACCCTAACTCTTACTCTTCCTGCCCATAGATTTTTCATGGGAATGCCCATTCCATCTAATCGCCTGCTTAGATGCCTTCTGAGACTTAGGGATAAATTCAATCTCTAAACCCTCTGGAAAGAATGTCTTATATTCCTGTATAATGTAGTGTGGCCTATTTACGAACTTGGGGGCCAAGAAATGTGGCATCCTAATAGCTGCTTGAAATAAGATATCATACTTCAATTAGACCTGTTTTGTAAGAGACAGAAAATGTTCAGAGGAGCTCTATGTCCAAGCCTTCCTGACCCTCTATTTCAAGCCTGGTCTTTGCCAATCTGACCATATAATCCTACCATACTATCCTCTTCAGGAATTAATGATCCTGAAGATTTCCTCTTGTTTTCCCCTACCCCTGAAATTACCTCCCTGCTGATACACACCATCAACAGTCCCCAGTGAATCAAGACAACTTCTTGAACCTACCTTATCCTAGGCCCAGTTTTTCTGGGAATTCAACATCTGAGCCTGCCACCGTCCCACCCCTTCAAGAAGCTGCTGGTGCAGATGTTATCATTCAAATTGTAACTCAGGAATACACTTACAATTATAATAGTGAGTTATGTGAAAGGACATGTACCATAGAAGCAGCTGACATGACTCAACACCCTGTCAAACATGTTCTGAAAGACCCCCAAGGAAGCCAACAACAAATGCAACATTTAAAACCCCTATGCCCTATGCCCTCAGTGCTTGTGTAATTTTCTTTTTGTTCATGTGACCCTGCTCATTTCAAGAAGAATTGCCTTGGTAAACTTTGCTGCTGTTTCCTTGCCATTGCATACCGTATCCATATGTTTATTCTAAGTGCACAAGAACTTAGGAACCCATTCTGATCTCCATCATCCACAGTAATAAAGATATAAATTTGAATTTCTTTGTAAACTAATAAATAAAACTATGCATGTATACATATTCATCTTAGGCATCTCAAGAAATCTAAGTTCTGTTGTATATAAAGAATTTCAAGACACTGAGGTACATGTCTGGTGGCCTGATGTATAAGCAACAACTGTATACTTCTGTATGGCTCCCAAATGACCAGATGCCTTATAACTTCATTAATGTAAGTGGAGCTTGGACTTATTTAACCCTAGCCAAATAATTTCAAATAGGCTGATTATTTTGTGAGCCCCTTGGAATGCAGTTTCACAGCAGAAGAGAAATGTGCATGAAGAACAAAACTACTGAAGCAGTTGAAATGCCTTACTGAGAAAATTAAAATTTCACACTAACAAGGTGGTTGTTGATACCTTACTTCCTCTCTTTAGTGGTTCATTTTTTTTCCTTTTTTTTCTATTACTTCAGTGTCACAAGTTAGCAAGGGTAAGAACTAGAGGATTACTATTTAATTTTAAAAAGAAGTAAACCATTTTAGTAAAAATTAGCATTTTAAGTTAATGTTCTATACTATAAATAAATGAATGAAATATGTAAACCTTGATTTGAGGGTACACTTAATGAAAATAATTGTATAACAAATGATGTGTCCAAAAGATGATCTAATAGGAACCATACTAATTACATTTATTTATGCTTTTATTTATCATTTTTGAAACTTAAAATTTTTATTGAATTTGTATTATATACCAAGGATTACTGTTTTAGGCATCATAATAGCCAATTTAATATCTTTTTATTCCTCTCTTCCACATTTTTATAACAGGTTCTCTCCTAAAACACATATAAGTTATATAAACATATTCTGTGATTATGTATTTGTGCACCAATATTGATATAATACATAATAATATGCATACAATATCATATTAATGCACATAGTAAAAATACATGTATATAAGCGTATTTTTAGAATGTACAGAATTATGAGAAAGATGATTTCATGTCTGTAAGCAAGTGCATCCTTTGCAGAGAAGATAGAATTAGAAAATTCCAGGAAAAAGTATAGGGAATAAGTAATTTTATGGTGACAAAACAAAATCCCCATCTCACTTTTAAATAAAATTTAAGTATAAGTACAAGAGTAGCAAATGGAAAGAATCTCCCTCCACCAGAAGCAAAGTATAGACAATGTAAATATCAAAGACCAAAATTACATTGGCAGAAGAAATAGCAAAGAACAAGAGGAGAAAAGAGGTAGGATGTGACATTGAGGAATAAAATGCCAGGAAAGTTATTAAAGGTCTTGATTATACTAAGACATTCATCTACAACTTTTACTTGATACTAAACTTTGTTAGAATTGATTAAAAATATAAATTAGAGCATCATGGGAACTCTCAGCAATATTATTGCCTCTTAATTAAGTTCTTCATTTATTAACCAATGTATTTATTCATTTAATAAATATATTCTGAACATGTGCTATAAGACTTTAACATTGGTTTATTTAGTTAGTAATATAAAACTCAACTCAGTTGATCATTATGGACAATCATAAAAAGTTATGGGAAGCACACAAAAACCTTTAGTCTTATTCAATTACATTCAGGCATCTATGCAGGGGTACATTTTTAGCATGATCTACATGGTTTACTAGGGCTTCAGAGGGCTATTGGCTTTGTGTTTACTAACTTCTCTGGTAAAAAGGCGGCCCAATTTAGTTTATTGATCTTATTGAGTTAAAACCAGTCTTTGTTTTGTATTATAATAGGTTTTATTTTCCTTGATTAAAAATTCACACATACATATACATTTGTGAGAAACAGCTGAAAGCCCAGAAAAGAATTGCACTTTAATTCTAGCTGTGTCATGTCATATGACCTTTTTAACTTAGTATATGTGTGTTAAATTGTTTCTTTTTTCAGCTTTAATTGAGTTTATTGTTACATTTTAGGGATACAGTACAGTTACATTCTTTTAATTACCATCTTAAATTACTTTAGAGGATTACTTAGGTTTAAATTTTTTAGGTTAAATTTTGTGCAATGCAAAATCAGTTATACTGTAGAGAGCCCTGGAGGTTCTTTCCCAAATCAAAATCTGAGCTAGTGCTCTGGAGTTGGATATGGAAACAGTGAGAGGTCTGCTTCTGTCAGAGTAATGTTTCTGTTTTACAGTCAGAACATCGATGATGGTAATGGATTTTGATCTTCTTGCACTGCTTCTTTCCATGTGGAACCTGTCATGACGAAATTGAGATGAGGGTATTTGAGGTTCTAGTATTATTGTCTTCATGTGCCTAAGTAAAGGTTTACCGTGCAAGTGAATGATAAATTGGGGTGCTTCCCATCTTCTTGATAAGTTTATCTATAATACAGGTTCTGCAAAGTAGAGTGAAGAGTTATAAGAACTAATGCCACATTACATTGCAGGTACCATCACTTTTTACTAGAGCTTGGAAGATTAAGGTCCGTCTTATTCAGAACATTTGTTTTCAATAGAGCTTCTGTTATAATTTGCTGGGGAAAGAGAAGTGGGAGCAGTCTGAATCTCAAGTGGCCAAAAATTTTATAGTTTTACCAAGACTCATAGACTTCCCTAAATAAATGTTTGTTCATTTGCTATATTCTTTAATGACTGTTTTCAGAGACTTCTCAAAAAAGTTGTTCATCAATTATAACTGTTGCATTGGAATTTGATTTTGTGAAACTTTACATTTTAGAAATGTATTCTCCCCTCACTTTGTATTTTCATTGCTTGTATTCTTATAAAATTTTTATAATACGTTTGACTCCCTTGAAGGGAGAACTTGTGATTCCTTTTCAAATCACATGAAATTTCCAGTATAAAGCAACAAAATATCTATGGAATTAATCAGTTCAAAGCAATATATTAAATTGCTGTTTAATTAGTACCATACTAGAGATTTTTGCTTAATGAGGTAACAAGCTACAATGTATTTGTGTGTACAAAGGAAGAGAGACAAGTATTCACCCATTTCACAGATCCAGTTTGCTTAAGTATAGAATATTCTTTTATAAAATGGATACAACTTCAGCTGTCTGTATTAAAGATTTGAGAGAGCATGAATTTCTCCTTGGGTTAGATTTCTTTATTTAGTTTTATGAATCAAATCCTGGATATTCCAGAATAGAACATTAATAGATTTTTCTCCATTGCTATTTAAAAGCCACAAATTTTCCTAAGTTTTTCTATTAATTAACTTGTGAGTCCAGATTTTTTTTTCACTTTTTCATTCTTCTGTCTCTTCAAGAATGATGCAGTAAGAAATTGAGCTCATGGCTAGAAGATACTGGGTGTACTCTGTTTTGAACCAAATCTCTCAACTTCTTTATAGCTACAAGTGTTAAAATTGGATTTTTATTTACAGAAAAGTTATAAATTTGTGAATTTGACACTGTCAATGATAGCTGGAAATAAAAAGAAAACAAATATATGTTAGAATAAAATAATAAAAATAATTCATTTAAATAAAATGTCAAGGAATGGCAATGAAATCTGTCAATGACCCTTAATATTCAATAATAGTAAAATGAATAAATTTAATTACACAATGTAATGTAATAAAAAGTAAGGATAAATAAAATACAGTTGCATGCAGTAACATTAGATGAATTTTATAAATTAAGTTTGAGCAAAGGAATCAAAAGTTAAATGAATGCATACAGTATGATTTAACTCATAAAATAAAAGAATGAGAAATTAGAGACATTTATAGCTAAATGTATGAACATTGAGGACATACTCAAATGAAATAAATAGGACAAATGTAAATACTGAATAGTTTCTCTGATATGAGAAACTGAAAGCATAAATAAGGGTTAAAATGAATAATTGATAATGTGAAATAGGAAGAAAAGGTCCAAAGGGGTAGGGGAAGAGGGAGGGATAGGGCAAAGGAAAGAAGGGAAAGGGAAAATATGAGATAAGAAATAAATGGAAACAAAGCCTTTAAAAATAGGGAGGGGTGGAGGGGTTGAAAGGTGGGCAGCGGAATGGGGCAAAAATAAGCATGATATATCAAGTAAAGATACAAGTTGCCAGTGGTGAATGTAAATGTATACTTAAAATGTACCAATAAAAGAATTTAACAGAACAACAACAACAAAAAAACCAAAGGAAAGCTAAACTATATGACATTGAAAGACATTGATGTATAAGTAATAAAAATAAGAGATTAATTTTCAATTGAATTAGAATAATGATCACATCTAGCGAATAGAGGAATTATCAAAAAAAATTCAAGGGAATCAAAGTGTTTTATTGCTAAATTGTTTTAATTTCTTCATTTGCTTTATACTCAATGTATCACTTTTATAATGTATGCATTTTTCTAAAATATGTTATAAATTTTTAAGAAGGAGAAATTGAGTCTAACCTTGTACTCATTTACCAAAATGTGAAATTTCCTCAGTAATGACACTTAAGAATTATTAGATACTTCTAGATACAAACAGGCAAAGGGCCAATTCTTACTGCTTCTGCCTCATCCCCTTTTGTGTGAAATCTTTCTTTTAGAGCCCTCTGTGTATTTGGAAGTAGAATTTTGTTTGTGTAAGTACAATATCATCTTCATGTTTTTATGCCTTTGAAGTTAGATCTGTCCTCAACTGTGTCTCTTTTCCTTAGAAAAGCATCCATTTTATGAAATGGTACTGTATTAGCAATGCATGTATACGGTGAGGACTTACCTTGGCTGTGTATTTTGTAATCATGCTTCCATGTTTTTGAAAGGATAGATCAACCTTCTAAAAAATCCAAACCTTTAAAACAAAGACATTGTTTTGAGAGGTCATTTTTTAGGCAATTTTCAGAGCATATATTTAACTCAGGAGACATGATTTTTAGTTCTTTATGTATTTGAATAAGTGTGTAATTGTGTGTGTTAGTGAAATTATAAAACATCTTGAAATGTGGATGTAGCCTTTTTAATTTGTATGTTTTAAAAACACAGGGCTTTACTAATTTTAAAAGCCTGAGACAGGTTGCTTGAATTTAAAATGAAATTTCCTATGTTTTGACAAACCTAAATAAAATTATGGAGAGATCTTCATGAAGCTCTCTTAGATTTTCATTTGCAAGAAAGCTTTATTTTCCCAGCAAAGAGATGTATTGAACATTTATTCATAAACATATTTGCATGACTATTTTCCTTAAGCTAAATAAAAATTACCAACATGTTAACTGATTGAAATTCTTTGCAGTTTTCCATGTTTAAATTCAAAATGTTATCTCCATTGCTATGAAACTATGCATAAAATAAACCATTAAAAGTTTATATATTCTTGATAATAGTCCTTTGTCTGAGGAGCAGCTGGTAAAAATTTTCCCACATTGTAGGTTGTCTCTTAGTTCTGTTGATGGTTTCTTTTGCAGTGCAGAAGCTTTTTAATAAGATGAGATCTCAGTTGTTGATTTCTTTCTGCTAGTTCCCATGCTAATGAGGATTTCTTCATAAAGTCTTTTCCTATGCCAATGTCTTCCAGAGTTCTGCCTAACCTATCTTCCAGCAAGTTTAGTGTTTCTGTTTTAATATTTAGATTATTAATCCACTTGGATTTTAATTTAGTGCATGGTGAAAGATAAGGGTCCAGTTTTAATTTGTGGCAGGTTGAAATCCAGTTTTTCCAACACCATTTATTGAAGAGGCTATTTTTCCTCCACTGAGGATGGTCAGCTCCTTTGTCAAAGATGAGGTAGCTGAGTACATCTGGATTTGTTTTTGTGTCTTCTAATCTGTTCCACTGATCCTCAGATCTGTTTCTTTGCCAGTACCATGCTGTTTTTATCACAGTGGCTTTGTAGTATAGTTTCAAATTGAGGATTGTTGTACCTCTGTAATGTGTCTGTTGCCTAGGATGGCCTTTGCTATTCTAGGTCTCTTATGGTTCCAAATGAATTTTTGGATTCTTTTTTCTAGTTCTGTGAAATATAGTGTTGGAATTTCAACTGGTATTGCATTGAATCTGCATAGCAGTTTTGGTAGTATGGCCATTTTCACTATGTTGATTCTTCCTACCCAAGAGCAGGGGATATCTTTCCATTTTTTTATATCCTCTTCAATTTCTTTTTTCAGAGTGCTATAGTTTTCAGTGTAGAGGTCTTTTGCTTCTTTTGTTAGATTGATTCCCAGTTACTTCTCTTTTTTTGGATGCTACTGTGAAAGGAATTTTTTCTCTTATTTCTCTCTCAGTGAAATGGGAAGAAAGGGGCTAAAGGTGTAGGGAAGGTGGGATGGGTAGGGGAAAAGAAATAAGGGAAAAGAAAAAAATGTGAGATAATGAAAAGATGGAAATAAAGTGTTTGTAGATGGGGAGGGGAGGAGGGGATGAAGGGAGGGCAGGGACAAGGGGAACAAATGAGAACCAATACCTGTCATGTAAAGGTACAAGATCCCAACAATGAATGTAACTGTACCATATCCCTAAAATGTACCAATAAACTCAATTAAAGCTGGAAAAAAAGTTTATATTGTTTCTGTTTAGCTTATATTTCCATGTTTATACTCAAACATTGAAAAGAAACTTCTGATGAGAAAATTTCATCCTATGAACAAACAGGATCAAATACTGCACCCAGTTTCACACCTACTTACATCTTCTGGGAGTCCCCTGTTATAGTTTGGACCTGCAATGCCCCCCAAAGATGTGTGTATTGAAGGCTTTATCCCTGAGTAGCAATATTGAGAGTTGAGACTTTGTGGAAGTGACTGTATCATGAGGGTGCTGAGCTCAGGCATACATCAAAGTCTCAATGGGTTCATAATTAGAAGGACTAAGGAGAGGAGCTGAAATATGTAGGATATTTGGAACCGAGTGCAAGTGGATACTTGGGTACCTGCATGCTCTTGAGGACTAGATCTCATTACAGGCCCCTCTACCCTCTTTGCTTCCCAGATACCATGAGGAGAGAAATTTTGCCCCACCAAGTGTTCTCCATGATGTTTGGCCTCACCTGAGGCCTAAAGTGAGGAACCAAGTATCCACTGAGATATGCTCTGAAATCATGATCTAAAATAAATATTTTTTGGTTTTAAATTGTTTACCTTATGTATATTTTCACAGCATATATTTAGACTTTTAAATCAATTATAAAATTTTCTTTACATTTGTAATTTAAAATAAACATGTGAATTTAATTGATTTTAAGTTAACTATGATAATATCAAAAAACATTTTCACATATATAGGAAATAAAAATCAGCTCTGATTTATAGAAGTTTAACACAGTGGGCTTTAGTTAATATTTTAGTTCTCATAGCGATATCATTTACTTTCCTCAACACTGTTAGCCTGTTAGAACTTTATAAAGCAATTTGGTTGAAACAGCAAAAATAAGCATAGTAATTTCTTTTTTTTAGATTTTCAATTGATTTGCATGTCTTACATGTGTACCTTGAGGAAATAGATGCAAGTTTAATATAAAAAAATGGCACAACGAGAATAAAATCATGTCCAGATTTCATTAGACTACTTCACAAAATTTAGAAGTATTTCTTGAAAAGTACCTGAAACTTTTTTAGCTTTATTGATTTGTTTTTGAGACTTAGTCTCACTAAGTTGCTCAAGCTGGTTTTGAATGTCTGGGCTTAAGTGATTCAATGTGTCTTCCCAACTCAGCTTTTTGGAATAGCAGTGACTACAGGTACACATAGCAGACCTTCCATAAAGCAAACAAATGATTCTTAAGCAGAACTTCACCTTAAATCAAATGTAAAAGATGCATATTTTCTCTTTCATCCCTTCACATCTAATGGTTTAAGGAAGGAGATACAGTGTACATAATTTTGGTTGGTATGTTTGTTTGCTTTTCTGGTACTAGGGATCATACTTAGGACCTTGTACTTGTGAGGCAGGTACAGAATCACTGAGCTAAATCCCCAGATAATGTATATAAATTATTAAAATTTCCACATTACTCATCCTTGACTTATTCATAAAATGATATTATGATGGGAAATAGAAGGAAAAGGGTTAAAGATGTAGGGAAAGTGGGAAGGGTAGGGGAAAGGAAATAAGGGAAAAGAAAAACAATAGAAGAAAATTTAAAAAATGTAAATAAATTGTAAATAGGGAGGGGAGGAGGGAGTGAAGGGAGGGCAGGGACAAGGGGAAAAAATGTCATGTAAAGGTACAAGATCCCAGCAATGAATGTAACTGTACTGTATACCTAAAATGTACCAATAAACTCAATGAGAAAAAAAGAAAATGGTATTATGCATGAAAATAAATATTCAGATTACATTTAAATAATAATGAAAATCTAATATTAATGTAACTAGTGTATATTGGACTAATTTACTACTTCTGATATTATACTATATTGTAAAAATATGTAAAAATAAATAATGATTGTTTAAATTTACCACAAAATAATTAGAAAATTTTGTTTAATTCTTATTATCACAGCCTGTCTTCAGAAATTTATTTTTCATTTAAATATTTCATATAAATATTTTTTCATAAGGTTGACTCATTTATTAATTGTGAAAATAGAAATGAATGCTTGTATTAATTACATCATATGTTAATTGCAGCAATTCCGAAGATAACATGACCTCTGCCCCCGGAGAAAGCATAACCATCAATAACAATAACAACAAAAACAAAACAGCAAGAGTTCAATTATATGTAAACATGAAAAATGAACATGGGAATTTTTAGGGTGGTAAGTTTTAACAAATTGAGATGATTTAAGTAAAGGAATCACTAACTTTCTTCATTTAAGAAACAATACTTATGTTTGACTTTGAAGTCGAAATAAGGCATATTTTGATACAGTGAGGGAAAATAAATAATTCATTAATTTACAACAACCTCTATCACATTGCATAGATCTTTGTCTGAGACAAAGCTGGGAAAAAAGTTGTCTACACATATTATGAAAATCAAATATGTGAAGAACTAGTGAGGGAAGAAGGAAGTGGATCAATAAGGCACCTTATAAAAGTGCTAAGCATTTAATCATTATTTAAAGACATTGAAGTGTTATACTAAAGCAAATCACATGATTAGAATTCCACTTACATAAATGATTGCATTGTTGTATAGATTATATTGGGAGAAAGTACCTATTTTGGCAGGGAGTAGGAAGGCATTGAAATACATCAGGGAAAATACTGAGGCTAATAGCAAAAGAAATGGAGAATAATTGAGGTGGCATAATAAAGATTAAATCAAAATAAATGTGAAATTTTAAGTATCTTTTGCTATGTAGCAAAGTCAGAATATCAGTGGCCAGAAGAGCAAATATTTTATATTGAATAAAATAAAAACAATATTTGTGGGGTAAAAAAATCCTTAGAAACATATGGCATTAAATATTTGTATTAGTAAAGAAGTTCTCAAAGTCATTAAGTTTCTCCCTTGAGAATTTGGAAAAGATCAAATTAAAACAGTAAGTGCATAAGAGAAATTAAGAGAAATATCAATGAAAGAGTAAGAACAGAATTTTTAAAAAATTGGCTCTTAACAAAGATTAATAAAATTATTCCAATTTTAGTATATGTGCTGCCTAAGTGAGCACAGGAATGATTAATGAAATTGTGAAAATTCAGGGTCACACTGATCAAAGATGAGAGTGATACATAGAGAAAGTTGGATTATAGCACTTAGAAAAAAAAGCTATCCTGTCAATATTGATCCTCTGGACTTGAAATTGTAGTATTAAATAATTTATATTAACAAATGCAAAATTTCTCTGAAAGACACATTAATTACTACTACACATACATTTAAAAAATTAAATTCATAATTTAAAAGTATCTCACAAGGCTGCAGATTCAGCTCAGTGGTTCTGCCACTTGCCTTGCAAGTGCAAGATCCCCAGTTTGATCCCCTGTACCAAAAAAAGTATCTCACAAAGCAGACTACTGCCCACATTGCTGCTTTGTGAATTCTGTCAAATATTTGAGGGGAAAAAAGAATGCCAATGTCATATTCAAATACCCAGAAAATAGAAAAGCAAGGCATGCTTTCTTGAATAATTTTGTAATATCTATATCATCCTTACTGAAATTAGAAAACAAATAGAAGAAAAGAAAACTGCATACTGTCCATAATGAAAATAAATTAAAATAGTTTAAGTAAAGTATTAGTAAATCCGACCAGTAAGTTATGATAAAATAGGCTTTACTATAGGAATGAAACATCCCCAAAACAAAAACAGAGCAAGACCAAATAACTTAACAATACAACCTCAAGTTCATAGAAAAATAAGAACAATTAGTACAAAAGAAGGAAATTATTAAGATCAGCACAGAAATCAAAGAAATTGAGACAAAAAAATACTGAGTCAATGAATTGAAGAGTTAATTCCTCAAAATAATAAAAAAGATAAATTTTCAGCTAACCTAGACAACAAATGTGGAGACACACAAATCTATACAATTACAAATGAGAAAGTTGAAATCTCAAAGGACACTACCCACATCAAAAATATGAACAGCTACCTTGCAAACCTCTATACCAACAAATTAGAAAATATAAAAAATGAGTAGATTCCTACATATCTATGAATTACCAAAGGTGTACCGAGATGATCCACAGGCAAAGAAATTGAAGCAGTAATAACAGTAACAATAATAACATTAATAATAATGAAAACCTACAACCAAGTAGAGCCCAGGTTTGAGTGGATTCATTGCTGAATTCTACAAAAAGTTTAAAGAAGATCTAACAACAATGTTTCTCAAACTCTTTGAAGGAAAGGAGTACTCTCAAAGTCATTCCTGGAAGCTACCATTACCCTCATTCCAAAATCAGACAATAATCAAACAAAACAAGAGAATTAGGACCAAACTCTCTAATGAATGTAGACCCAAATATCTTCAAGAAGATATTGGCAAACAAAATGCAATAATCATACATCCTGAACAAGTAGGCTCAATCCCAGGAATGCAAGGATAGTTCAACATATGCAAACATCATATAAACAGAAGCAAGGACAAAAACAATATGATCATATCCAAGGATGAAGAGAAATCTTTGCAAAATCCACTATCTTAGAGTTGGGAGTGGTGGTGCACACCTGTAATCCCAGCGCTCAGAGGTTGAAGCAGGAGGATCGCTGTGAGTTGAAGATCAGTGTGCCCTACATAGTTCCAGATCAGTCTCAACTACATAGCTAGACCATGTCTCAAAATGCCTCCCCCAAAATCCACTATTCTTTTATGATAAAAACACTGAAGAAAATAGGCACAGAAAGACCTTACCTCAAATTGACTGAAGCTATTTATAAAAAGCCTAATTTAACATCATATTAAATGGGAAAAATTAAAGCTTTCCCTCTAAAATCAGAAACAAGATAATGATGTCCACCATTACTATTCCTGTTCAATATAGTATTCAAAACATTAGCAAGAGCAATTGGGTAAGACAAAGTAATTGCAACATGTATGGTTAAGTATGAAGTCAAATTATCATTATTTCCAGATGATGATTTTTTTCTACACAGAAGACCCAAACAAATCACCAAAACATTCTTTGAATTATTAAAAAAAATTAGTAATGTGGCAGCATACAAAACTAACATATGTAAAGTAACAGCATCCCTGTACACTAATAATCAACATATTGAGAAAGAAATTAGAATAGAAATACCATTCACAATAGCACCAAGAATAAATGACACACTTAGGAATAACCTAACAAAGTGAAAGTCCTCTACAATGAAATCAATAATAATGGAATTGAAGAGGACCTTGGGAAATGGAAAGATATGATTTGTTCCAGCACAAGCAGAACAACTATAGTCAAAATGGCCAAATTCCAAAATTGATATACAGATTTAACAGAATTGCAATCCAAATACCAACAGCATTCTTTGCAGAACTGGAGAAAATAATCCTAAAATTTATGTGGAACCAGAAGAGATCCAGAATAGCAAAAGCAATCTGGGATAGTAAGATCACAGTGGGAAGTCTCACAATCCCAAACTTTAAGTTATATTTCAAACCTCTGTTAAAAACAGCATGGTACTTCCACAGAAGACACGAGGATCAAAGGCACAGAATAGAGGAGGAAGAAACAACACACATACTTTGAACTACTTGATTTTTGACAAAGGAGCCCAAAGAACACACTGGAGGAAAGATAACCTCTTTAATAAATGGTTTTGGGAAAACTGGCTATCCAGATGCAGAAGATTAAGCAACATTCATATCTCACCATGTACTAAACTAAAATGAAGTTGATCAAAGAACTAAATGTTTAAAATAGATTTAAAATGCTAGAAGATAAAATAGGTCAAACTGTTGAGGTCATATTTGTAGGCAAGGAATTTCTGAATGAATAATTAGCTGCCCAGGAAATAGTAACAAGAATCAACAAATGGGATATTAACCAAAGTTTAAAAACTTCTGCACAGTGAAATAAACAACCAACAGAGTGAAGGGGCAACCTAAATAATGGCAAAGGCTTACTAGTGATTCATCAGACAAAGGAATAATATATAGAATATATAAAGTACTTAGACAAATTAAACCCACCAAAATTAAAGGCTCAAAGAAAAAGTGGACAAATAAAACATAGGGACACTTCACATAAGTAGTAACAATGCCCAGTAAATATGTAAAGAAATGCTCAAAAACATGGAAAAGTTAAAACAACATTGAGATTCCAACTTATTCCAGAAAGAATGGCCATCATCAAGTAATCAACTAATAACAAGTGCTAGAGAAGCTGAGGGGATGAAGCAACATTCTTTTACATTGTTGCTGGAAAGGTAAACTATTGCAATCACTACGAAAATCAATGTGGAGAGTCCTCAGAACAGTAAAACAAGGAATTTCAGTTGACCCAGCTATTCCCCTTCTAGATATCTTCCTAAAAGATTTAAAGACATCCAATTACAGGGATACATGCATATAAGTATTTATAAAAGCACAATTTATACTACCTATATATTGGAAGCAGTCTATATATCCATCAACTGACAAGTGGATAAAAAATGTGATGTTGACACACAGGGAAGTATTACTATGTCATACAAAATAAACTGGAGTCATTTTTGGAAAATGAATGCACCCTGAGATTATAATGTTAAATGAAATAAATCAGACATACAAGCTTAAATATCACATGCTGTCTTATATGAGAAACACAGACTATAGATAATGAGAAAAGTAAAAGATGTGTAATTGGGAGCTAGATCTTTCTTGAATTGAAAGGGTATCAAGAGATGGTGGGGATGAGGGGAAGGGAAGAAAAAGAATTTAAAAAGAAGCAAAATATGTTATGTACATGTAGTAAGTCAACACAAGAAATATAAACATCATATGCTGTAAATATATACTAATAAAAAAGAAATATAGTATATGAAAATAATCCACTCAGAGTTGGTAATATCAAAAGATGTATTCCTTCAAGATTTTAAAGGTGAATTTTTTGTAATGGAAATTTTGGCCACGTAAAAAGTATTTGGAATTTTCCTATATTTCAGCTTTATGCAACTGTTTGAAAAGTGCACTATTAGTTTGACTTTAAATAGGAAGTAAATAGAATTAAGTATATTTCAGCAGTGAAACTATTTCACTCTTTGATAAGTGGTCTTTTTAAATGTTTCAACTTCTTCTTCATTACCTTCTCCATAGTTTAGAATTTACCTTTTTTAAAAAAAAATTTAATTTATTGGTACATTCTAGGTATACAGTACAGCTACATTCATTACTGGGATCTTGTACCTTTACAGACCAGGTCTTGGTTCTCATTTTTTCCCCTTGTCCCCACCTTCCCTTCACTCCCTCCTCCCCTCCCCACCTTCAAACACTTTAATTCCATTTTTACATTTTCTCGTATTTTTTTCCTGTTCCCTTATTCCCCTTTTCCTATCCTTCTCACTGTCCCTACACCTTTGGTCCTTTTCTTCCTATTTGCTAATTGTCCCATTAGGATCTGGAGTACTATTTTAGTTTTTCACACCAGAGAAACTATTCAGTATTTGCACATGTGTGCCTTATTTATTTCACTTAGAAGTATATCCTCAAAATGTACCCATCTTCCTATGAATGAATCTACTTTATCATTCTTTATGGCTGAGTAG
Source organism: Fukomys damarensis (assembly GCF_012274545.1). Lineage (NCBI taxonomy): Eukaryota > Metazoa > Chordata > Mammalia > Rodentia > Bathyergidae > Fukomys > Fukomys damarensis. The sequence continues at coordinate 8,844,766 of NW_022900948.1, read as the reverse complement.
TATTCCATTTTATAGAAAAACCACATCTTATTTATCCAGTTTCCAATCGATGGGCAGATGGGCTGTTTCCAAGTTTTAGCTATTACATACTGTGCTGCTATAAAGATGGGTGCACATATATCACTGTGGTATGATTCTTTCACTTCTTTTGGAAAGATACCCAACAGAGGGATGGCTGGGTCAAATGGAACCTCTAATACTAGTTCTTTGAGGTATCTCTATATTGAGTTCCATAGTGGTTGCACCAGTCTGCACTCCCACCAACAATGAAGAAGGGTTCCTTTCTCCCCACTACCATGACAACATTTGTTATTGTGTGATTTTTTTGATAGCAGCCATTCTTTGTGGGGTGAGGTGAAATCTCAGTGTGGTTTTCATCTGCATCTCTTGAATGACCAGTGATGTGGAGCATTTTTTCATATATTTACTTACTGCTTTTATTTCTTTGTCTGAGAAATGTCTGTTCATTTCAGCTGCCCACTTCAGAATTGGGTCTTTATATTTGGGGGGACTGGTTGTTTTGAGGTTTTTATATATTTTACATAATAGTCTTTAGTCTGAAGAACAGCCGGTAAAAAATTTCTCCCACATGGTAGGTTATCTCTTAGTTCTGTTGATGGTTTCTTTTGCAGTGCAGAAGCTTTTTAATAAGATGAAATCCCAGTTTTTGATTCTTTCTGCTAGTTTCCATGCTACTGAGGATTTGTTCATAAAGTCTTTTCCTATGCCAATGTCTTCTAGAGTGCTGCCTAACTTATCTTCCAGCAAGTTTAGTGTTTTTTGTTTTTATGATTAGATCTTTAATCCACTTGGATTTTAATTTAGTGCATGGTGACAGATAACAACATTTGTTATTGTGTGATTTTTTTGATAGCAGCCATTCTTTGTGGGGTGAGGTGAAATCTAAGTGTGGTTTTCATCTGCATCTCTTGAAAGACCAGTGATGTGGAGCATTTTTTCATATATTTACTTACTGCTTTTATTTCTTTGTCTGAGAAATGTCTGTTCATTTCAGCTGCCCACTTCAGAATTGGGTCTTTATATTTGGGGGGACTGGTTGTTTTGAGTTTTTTATATATTTTACATAATAGTCTTTCGTCTGAAGAACAGCCGGTAAAAAATTTCTCCCACATGGTAGGTTATCTCTTAGTTCTGTTGATGGTTTCTTTTGCAGTGCAGAAGCTTTTTAATAAGATGAAATCCCAGTTTTTGATTCTTTCTGCTAGTTTCCATGCTACTGAGGATTTGTTCATAAAGTCTTTTCCTATGCCAATGTCTTCTAGAGTGCTGCCTAACTTATCTTCCAGCAAGTTTAGTGTTTTTTGTTTTTATGATTAGATCTTTAATCCACTTGGATTTTAATTTAGTGCATGGTGACAGATAAGGGTCTAATTTTAATCTGTGGCAGGTTGAGATCCAGTTTTTTCAACACCATTTATTAAAGAGGTTATCTTTCCTCCAGCGGGGACTGTCAGCTCCCTTTTTAAAGATGAGGTAGCTGAGTACATCTGGAGTTGTTTTAGTGTCATCCAATCTGTTCCACAGATCCTCGGGTCTGCTTCTTTGCCAGTACCATGCTGTTTTTATCACAGTGGCTTTGTAGTATAGTTTCAAATTGGGCATTGTTATACCCGCTGCCATGTGTCTGTTGCCTAGGATGGGTTTTGCTATCTAGGTCTCTTATGGTTCCAAATGAATTTTTGGATTCTTCTTTCTAGTTCTGTGAAGTATAATGTTGGGATTTCAATTGGTATTGCATTGAATCTGTATAACAGTTTTGGTAGTATGGCCATTTTCACTATGTTGGTTCTTCCTACCCAGGAGCACAGGACATCTTTCCATTTTCTTAAATCCTCCTTGATCTCTTTTTTCAGAGTGCTGTAGTTTTCAGTGTAGAGCTCTTTTGTTTCTTTTGTTAGATTGATTCCCAGATACTTCATTTATTTTGGTGCTATTGTGAAAGGAATTATTTCCCTAATTTCATTCTCAGTGAGTCTGTTATTTGTGTACAAGAAGGCTATTGATTTGGGGGTGCTGACCTTGTATCCAGCTCCTTTGCTAAAAGTGTCAATTAAGTCAAGAAGTCTTTTGGTGGAGTTTTTTGCGTCTTCAATGTAGAGTATCATATCATCAGCAAATAATGACAGTTTAACTTCCTCCTTTCCTATCTTTATTGCTTTAATTTCTTTCTCTTGTTTAATTGCTGTGGCTAATATTTCTAGAACTATTTCAAAGAGGAGTGGTGATAGTGGATGTCCTTGTCTTGTTCCTGATTTTAGTGTGAAGGTTTTCAGTGTTTGGGCATTTAATATGATGTTAGCTGTTATTTTTTCATAGATAGCCTTTATTAAGTTGAGACATAGACCATCTATTCCAATTTTTTTCAGAGTTTTTATCATGAATGGGTGTTGGATTTTGTCAAATGCTTTTTCTGCATCTATCAAGAGGATCATGTGGTTTTTGTCCTTGACTTTGTTAACATAGTGTATTACATTAATACATCCTTGACTTTGTTAATATAGTGTATTACATTAATACATCCTTGCATCCCTGGAATAAATCTGACTTGGTCGGGATGAATGATCTTCTTGATGATCCTCTGTATTCTGTTTGCTAGTATCTTATTGAGGATTTTTGCATCTATATTCATTAAGGAGATTGGCCTGTAGTTCTCTCTCTCTCTCTCTCTTTTTTTTTTTTTTGGTACATCTTTCCCAGGTTTGGGAATCAAGTGATATTTGCTTACAGGAATGAATTTGGAAGTACTGCTTCCCTTTCAATTTCATTGAAAAGTCTGCAGAGTAATGGTAGTAGATCTTCTCTAAATGTCTTGTAAAATTCAGCAGTGAATCCATCAGGACCTGGGCTTTTCTTTGTTGGTAAGTTTTTAATTACATTTTCAATTTCACTGATTGTGATTGGGGTGTTTAAAATCTTTTTATCTTCTTCATTCAATTTTGGTAATTCATAAGCATCTAGGAATCTGTCCATTTCTTCTGTGTTTTCCATTTTATTGGAGTACAAGTTCTCATAATAGGTATTCATGATCTTCTGGATTTCTTTTGGATCTGTTGTGACTTCGCCTTTTTCATTCCTGATTGCATGGATCTGAGCCTTTTCTTTCCTTTTTTTGATAAGGTTTGCTAAGGGTTTATCAACTTTATTTAGTCTTTCAAAAAACCAACTCTTTGATTCATTTGTTTTTTATATCATTTTCTTAGTTTCCATTGCATTGATTTCTGCTCTAATCTTTATAATTTCCTCTCTTGTTCGAGCTTTGGGTTTTTCTTGCTCTTGTTTTTCTAGGAGTCTAAGAGTCATCATTAGGTTGTCTATTTGAGCTTGCTCTGTTTTCCTAATGTGGGCATTCAGTGCTATGAATTTTCCACATAGAACTGCTTTCATTGTGTCCAATAGATTCCTGTATGTTGTATTGGCATTTTCATTTATTTGTAAAAACTGTCTGATTGCTTCTTTGATTTCCTCTGTGATCCATTGATTGTTCAGGAGAGTGTTGTTCAATTCCCATGTGTTTGCGAAGTTCCTACAGTTTCTTATGCTATTGATCTCCAGCTTTATTGAAGTGTGATGTGATAATATACACGGGATAATTTCAATTCTTTTGCATTTATTCAAACCTGTTTTGTGAGCTAGTATGTGATCTATCTTGGAGAATGACCCATGTGCAGCTGAAAAAAATGTATATTCTGATTTTTGGGGGTGAAACAATCTAGATGTCTAATAAGTCCATGCATTCAAAAGCTTGGTTCAGTTCTAGTATTTCATTGTTGATTTTTTGCCTAGATGATCTGTCTATTTTTGATAGTGGTTTATTCAGATCCCCCACTACAATTGTATTAGTGGTTATTTGGTTTTTCATGTTACTTAATATTTGTTTTATATAGTTGGGGGCATTTATATTTGTTGCATATATGTTTATGATTTTCATTTATTCCTCTTGGACGGTTCCCTTTACAAGGATGTAGTGGCCTTCTCTGTCTCTCTTAATCAGTTTTGGTTTGAAATTTGCTTTGTCTTTGAATAAGATTGCTACATCTGCTTTTTTCTGTGCTCCTGTCACTTGGAGACTTGTTTTCCATCCTTTCACTTTCAGTCTATGGGCTTCTTTTTGCCCTACGTGTGTTTCTTGTATACAACATATTGTTGGATTTTGCTTCTTAATCCATTATGCCAATCTGTTTCTCTTGATTGGTGAATTGAGGCCATTGACATTGATAGATATCACTGTTATGTACTGACTTATTATTGTCATGTCATTGTCTTTTTGTTGACTCTTTTTATTTTTTGTCCTCTATAGTTTCTAGCCTTGGCTATTTGATTTGCTCTCTTGGGCCTCCTGGTGTTGTGATCTTGATTGTCTCTTTCTAGGAAATTGTTTAAAATTCTTAGTAGTGCTGGTTTAGTATTCATAAAGTTTCTCAAGTGTTCTTTGTCATGGAAGTATCTTATTTCTCCATTTTGAAAGAGAGTTGTGCAGGATACATCAAGTCTTGGTTGCAGGTTGACTTCTTTTAGTACTTGAAATACCTCACTCCAGGCTCTCCTTTGACCTGAGGGTTTGTGTTGAAAAGTCTCCTGTGATTCTGATGGGCTTTCCTTTTCATGTGATTTCTTTCTTTTCTCTTACTGCTTGTAGTATTTTGTTCTTCTGTTGGGTTTCTGGGATCTTGATTATTAAATGTTTAGGTGTAGATTTTTTTTTTTTTTTTTGATCATGGCTAGTTGGTGTCCTATATTCCTCGCTTATCTGTATGTCTAATTCTTCCCCTCTGTTTGGGAAGTTTTCTGTCATTAATTCTTTGAACAGCTTTTTAAAGTCATTTGTATTTTCTCCTGGTACTTCATGGATTCCTATCAGTTTTATGTTATTCTTCTTTGCATCATCTAGGAGTTGTTGGATCAATTTCTCATGCTCCCTGACTGTTTTTAAGAGACCTCTCTTTTCATGGTCACTGTCTACTATCCTATTTTCTATATCTGAAATTCTATCTTAGCAATCTTTTATTCTGCTGCATATGCTTTCAATAGAGTTTTTAATCTCCTTGATATCTGTTTGAATCTGTTTAATGGATTACATTTCTTTCCTATGTTGGGTGTTCATTGCTTCCATTTCTTTCTTATTCTGGGCCTTCATGGTTTCTATTATGTTCCCAAGCTCATCTATTGTTTTGTCAGTTTCTGTTCTGGATTCTTGAATCATGCCTTTCATTTTGCTCACTATCTCTATGGTTATGTGGGGAATAATTTCTGTTTTGAATTTTTCTAGAGTTTGATTGATCAGTTTTTTTTACTTCCTGTGCTGTGAGTTCTGAGTGTTCTGGAGGTTCACTATCTGATTTTTCATCCTCCTTTGCCTTACTGTTTGCCATTGGTGAACTGGAAGTCTGTCTTTGTGACTTGGCTAAGTGTTTTCTCATCTTTATTTTTGCTGTTGGGTTGACCTTGATTCAATCTCTGGGTCATTAAATCTTCCTGATATTGTTGCATCCCAGCCTTTGATTCTCTAATGACTTATAAACATTCTCATTTTCATAATTGAGAAAACAACTCATCAAATCAATCCCTATCCTTTATCCCTATTGATACAATCAGAAACATAATAGGATCAATCACCACCCTTTATAGCCCATCATGCCTTTGCAGAGTGCATCCTAGGACTGGCTCAGTAAGGGGATCTAATAGCTGGCGTCAGGGGGAACGGTGCTCAGCTGCGCCCATGCAGTTACCCTCCTGCAACTGTGTCTGAACCAATCAGTTGTGCCTGCTGGAAACATTGTGTCTCCAGAGGAGGCCACGCAGGAGAGAGGGCTCTAGTTTAGAATTTATCTTGATAGGTTGTATGTGTATCAGAATCCACTCATGCAAGTTTATACAATTTTTGGCTAATAACTTTTATAATAGTTTTTATGATCTTTTCCATTTTTATGGTATCATTTGAAATATCTGTTTCTGCTTTAGACAAATTTACTTCATTTTTATTTCTTTGTCAATTTACTTAAGATCTAAAGGAGCAAGGGAAGTGGGAAGAGTAAGGGAAAGGTAAAAAGGGAAAAGGAAAAGTATGAGAAAAGGAAAGAACATGAAAACAGTCTTTCTAACTAGGTAGTGTGGAGGGGTTGAAGAGAGAGCAGAGGGAATGGGGAAAAATTAGAACCAGGATACATTATATAAAGGTACAAGATCCCAACAATTAATGTAACTGTATTTATGTCTAAATTGTAATAAACTAAAACATCTAAATTTTTAAAATACTAACAACTTTCTTGATCTTTTTCTATAGTTTTGTATTCTCTTTGGCATTTATCTATACTCCAATCTTTAATATTTTCTTTCCTCTGTGAACTTATGGATTAGATTGTTCTTCTAGATCCTAAAGATAAAATATTAGATTGTTCATTTGAGCTTTCTTCTTTTTATAATACAGGTGCTCAACACTACTTATTTTCCTCTTAGACTTGCTTTTCCTGTATTTCATAAGTTTTAAAATTATCTTTTCATTTTAAGTGGTTGATTTATTTGAACCATTACTTGTTTAAAACATGTTTAATTATCATATATTTGTGAATTTTACAAAATTTATCCTCCTGTTAATTTTTAGCTTCATGACATTGTGATTGGAAAATTCACCTGATGTTATTTCAGTTCTCCAGAGAAACAATCTTGCAAACAGTATGAGAAGCTTAATCACACAAAAGAGATTCTTAATGAGATTAAGAATTCTCATCATAAACAAAAAAGAAAAGAAGGTGGTTGGATGACACATTCAAAATCTGAAAAAACAAACAAACAAACAAAAAAACAACAGTATCAACTGACATAAGACATGAAATAGACACCACAAAGAGTTAGAGAACAAATTCCCGGGCCTCTAATGTGTTACTTTTAAAACAATTTGTGTTTAGTCCCAAGAATATAGGGCTTTTCCTAAAAACTAACTGTTCTCTTCAAAGACCCAAGAAGTAACTAATAATAAAACAAATCATGACCTTCCTTTTGTTAAACTTTGAGTCATATATTCCCCAGCTCTACCCATAAGCATGTTGGTAATTTAGAGAGTATCTGCCCAAAAGTTGGCAAAATAAATTTTTCAACCCCATTATACCTAATCTATATCATTACCCTTTAAGGCTGAGCACATTGGACTATGAGAGATTTATGGGACATTCAACTACATTAATAATCTCCATTGCCTTAAATCTACAGATATCTTGGGTTCCAGCAAAGCTTCACATGACTGAAAATGTCACTCAAGTCAAGTGATTTCTCCCATAAGAATACAATTTCCTCTCAAGTCATGAGCAAAGTTAGTCAATAGGAACTCTGTGAAATGATTAAGACTTTCTTATGATATTGCACAGGAATGTGATAGTAGATAACAATAATGTACTGTGTATTTCAACAAGTTACAAAAAACTGGAATTGTTTTCACCACAAATAAATGATAAATGTTTGAAGACATAGATACATTTAATTTGATTTAAACATTAATCTATCTCTATCAAAGCATCACATGCCAACCCATAAATATGTATTTTTAATAAATGAATGGTGAATCATATAAATCTTTCATTGACTGATAAAAAGATAAACTTCTGAGTATTTGCATGAGGGGAGTCTCATTTCATATGTAGGCCCATGATGCCTTTAAAATATACTGATGAATGAACAGATTTTTTACATTTCACAATTCTAGATACCTCAATAAAATGCTGGATCATCTAATTTGAGGAAGAGAGACATAGTTTAGAGATAGGTAGTGAGGAGGCAAGTGTGTAGAGAAGTGAGGCAGCTATTTCATAGTGTATAAGCCAGCGATCAGAATACCACAGATTTTATATACAGCTGTTTTAATAAGCATGAATATTTAGTTTCTACTAATCTATTTTGTGGTGGTTTTTTCTTTGTCACAATAGAGAAATTAGATATTTGGTGTTTACCTAAATTAATTTTTCTTTCTTTTTGTGCTTTTATTTTCTTTTATCAGTCAAGAGGATATTAACACAGCGGTGTAATATTTTTTTAATGTAGACAAGAATATTGAATAACTTGTGGATGACAAATATTTAACTAGTAACAGGGTTGATATGTGAATCCCAAGACGATATGACAAGAAGAAAATATCCATAAATCCTACATCACTGCTTCTCTCTCTGGAAGAATGACGTGGCTTAAGATGACAGCTATGTTCAGATTTTGTTGTCAGATTTCTTGGTATTTTTCAGAACACACAGTTAATTGCTTTGATAGCATCTTCCAACACTGTATAGAAAACACTTATCTTTATAATCTTGCCAATACAGTGATTCATGCATCCTTGTCCAAGGCCATTTGAAAGTCATAATGAAGAAACATAAAGCATAAAGGTATTCTTTTGTACAACAAATCAAAAGCAATATGAATAAATATACTACAGAAGAATACTGATGATCAGGGTCAGCGAATGTGCACAATAGCCTATTAAAATTAATTTTGGAGTTTTGAAGCACAGAGTAGCTGATATGATATGCATGATTTTAATTGAATAAGACTAAAATAATTTTTACACAAAAAGCTTTATTTTCCAATGTAGCATTTACAAATAAATTTATATTTTACATTATTTTATCTAATAATGACAATATTAAAACAGATTGGGTGGTTTAAAAATTAGATGGTTTAGTTATTTAATGAGTATTTATATTGCATATACAAAAGATTTCCCCAAGCTTATTTAGTTTTGTATTAAAACAATCAGTTAATAATAGAATTTTCTCAGGACAGCCTTGACATAGGAATAGGGGCAATGTAAGTATAAATCAATTCTGCAAAGATCTACTGAGTGACTGAAGAGTAGGTTTATAGCTCGTCTGTGAAATTATTTATGAGTGAATTGTTTATGTCTCAGCAGAAGAAAATAACAAATCTTTCAGCAGGCAGCTGGACCTATTTCTATTTTTATCCTTCTACTTGAACCAGAGTTTAGGGCATCTTTTCATCCTGACATCTTAGTACTCTGGAATAAGTTGTGTGCTTTTTTTCCAACTCTGTGATAAATATGCATTTGAGGAATTAAATTTATGTACTCATGGTCAGTGTGGTGAAAAATTTTCTGAGATTTTTATAAACATGCTGAGATTTCTGTGTCGTATTTGTTCTTCCCTGTATTAGAAAAGAGTGTAAGACAATGACAGTCACTTATGGACACTTATAGAAGATGGCATTCTATAAGTCAGGAAGACAGCTCACACCATAAACTAAATCTGCATACATCTTGGTCCTGAAATTCACAGCCTCAAGAAATGTGCTAGATAAATATCCTGTGCTTAAGCTACACAATCTATGATATTTGTTAGAGCAGGCTGAGCAGAATAAGATAATAGATATTTTGATAAAGCAGCTCTGAAGTATTATAATGTAAGTGCTCTCCTGTAAGTTACTTGGAATGAATATAATCCAATTTATGTAAGAACAGGAAACTAGCTAATATATTGGGCCAACATCTTGAGCCTTTGGGATTAATACCTCCACATAATAGGTAAAGTTCTGAATTTTAAAAGGATGCAGTTTTCATCCTTTTCAGCATCATGTTTTTATTCTCCTATTCTTTAAGCAGGGAAAACATGATATGTAAAATGGATAATACATCTGAGATGCACAGAGTTTGTATATGATATACAAGTGTATATATTTTTCCTACATCTTCAGCAAATCTAAGTCACAACACAAGTTTTTCTGTTTGTAAAGGCTATATTCATTCATCTCCCTGCACTTCCGGATTTGCTACAGATATTATCTGTTATCTACTAAAGTAAACAAGAACCTAGATACATCATGTACAGATACAAATTCCCAATGATGAATGTGATCACAATGTATATCTAAAAGGTACAAATAAACAGTGGAAAATAATAAATACAAGAAAGCAAAGCAAGAGGAAAGTGTAGCTCCTTCATGGGGGCAAAGATGTTCAACTGTAACTTTTTCTGAGAGAAAATTTGTTGGATGTAACATCCCAAAGTATGTAATATAAATATGTTAAAAAAGAGAAAACAATTATTAAAGAATTAAAATAAAAAACTGATTGAAGTGATCCATAAAAAATAGAAAATTAATGAGACTATTGTATTATAAGAAAAAAACAAATAAAAATTCTGGAGCTGAAAAATACAATAATTGGAGCAGTAGAAGCATTGAACTCAAAGATATATTGATAGATATATCAATATAGAAACGAGAAATAACAATAAACAAAAATAATCAGATCTCTGAGGGATAATAAGCAATATAATGAGAGTGCCAGAAAGAGAAGAGAAAGGCAAAAAAGATATAAAAATAGCTGAGGAAGAAAGTGGCCCAACAGCTTCCAAAGTTTTGTGAAAAACATTAATCTACACATAGAAGAAACCCAGGTGAAATTAATACAAAAGACTCAGACATATTGCAGTCAAACTAAAGAAAGAATAAACAGAAAAATTTTGAAAGTAACAAGAGAAAAATATTTTTATGATTCTGAGTCTTAATTCATATACACATATTTTCATATTTTCTACATGCATGTATTGGTTCTATATTCAATTTTGCTCTTAATAATTGAACCTATTAACTTTTATTTTGCTAAACTTGGAAAAATTTCTGTACTTTTCAAAATACAATTTTCAGGATAGTATATTTATTGTTTTGGGTTTTTTAGATATTACTCATATTTTTTAAATTCAATACTCTGACAAATTAGTTATGTCAGTGTTGAAGATAATAAGACCAAGAATACATTCATATTTTAATAATCTTTATATTATTCTCCCTTTCAAGGAAACAGATGCCCCTCACAGTGCAGAATCCCACCTCCCATCTTGTTCACTAGGGTTAACACTATAAACCAGCTGTAAACAAAATATAAAGTAGAATAGGGAATTCATTATCTTAACATACAGGATTTAATAATCTAGCAGTACATGCATTTTTTGGGTAGTGGTACTAAGTTGTACTTAGATATATACCCTCACTATAGGAAAAGTGAGGACATTTTTTACCAAAGTTGAAATGCCAGGCTTGCTGTGTAAACAATGGAAGAAGGAATTAAGAAATTCAAGTCAAGGTGCATTCTAGGATATATAAATATATCAGGTTAGAGGACACACCAGATTGCAGAGAATTCTGCACTAACCAAGGATATAAGATGTTGGAAAAAATAAATTCTTTGGTAGAACTTATCAATAAGACAGGACTAAAGGTAGAAGAGTCCATTAAAGAAAAAAAAAGGTTCATTAATGTCAAAGAGAATAATAAAACCCTAAAGTATAGAGCTCATGTGGTTAACCCCAGGCAGCAGATATATGAAATTATAATACACACAGCTGGAATGACAGCTCAGGCATGCAGAATAGTTGAGAATTACAGAAATGGTTAAAAGGACATAAATCCCTAGGGTCAAATATCCCTCAAAAAAGACACCACACAAATTTATCTTCAGAAGAAATTAAAAATACATAACCATGTTCCCAGGAGCAGTTACTCTAAGAAGGTGCACACTATTTATTTCCTGCTTTCTAGTTCTGAGCCTTTTTTTATTTCCAAAGCCCATTTGGGAAAAGGAAGCTGGGACCCCCCCAAAAAAAATGTACCTCATAAAACCGTTACATGTATATACATTTATCTCACCAAGTCTTTCTCCAAGGAATCTAAAACTGTTTAGGTATACTCTGATGATACAAAATTCTCAAACATTTTGAGGAATGTGAAACAAAAGATCTTTTAAAAAATCCAGATGTATGAATAAATATCATGCAGAAACCACTAATTTTTAAATATCCTTGGATATTCCATAGAAGGAATAATTCCAAAAAAAAAAAAAAACAAGTGTGAGATGGCAGTATATTATGATGGTTAATTCTGTATTTTCAGAAAAAAATAAAGCAAACTTCTCTTACCTTTTGTTTTTCTATTATAATGACCGTATTTTGGTATTTCAATGTTACTGAGATCTGCTTTTAAAATAAAATTTGTTCTCAGTTAAAAAAATGATCTGGGCTGGGTATGCAGCTCAGTGTAGAGTGCTTGCTTAGCCGGCACAAGGCCCCAGGTTCAATCCCTAGCACCACAAAAACAAATTAAAATTTAAAAAAGATCTGAATTGTAATTAATTCTCATTGTCCCTAGTAAAGTATGCAATAAACAGAATTCTAGACAAGGTCTGGTTTGTCCTGGGACTATTAGACCATGAATTCCACTTAATGATCATTTATGAATTCCCAAAAGTAGAATTAGGAAGTATATGCTTTCAGCTAGCAAAATCCACCATTTGAATTCTTAATCTTCAAAGTAAGAGCCATTATAATAATTAAAATAGCATAAACATGCGAAAGCCTCTGAAATTGCTCCCTCCAGGAAACATAATAAATAAAAAATAATACTGTATCTTTAGGGTTAGTAGAAACAAAGGTCAATCACTCAAATATTTCAGTAGTACATGCAAGGTGGTAGTCCTCATCATGTTTGCATTTTACCGACTGTAACATGTTAGTTTTTACCTCTACAAAACCAAATGAATGCTGGTGAGGACAGGAACCTGCCACAAACTCAATCCTTCCCCTGCCTGAGTTGCAGCCACTCTTCTCGGGGGCACATTTTCACTACAGTAGATTGAAAAGCCTCATGAGCATGATGTAATAATTTAATGAATTAATTTCTAATCTAGTAGGAGAATAAGAAAACCTTTTCAATCACACATAATAGGTAATAATGTTCATTTACAATTTTCTCCCAGAGATAAGTTAATTCTTTTTCTCCATATTGTAATGTTGTCTAAAACTCTCTGGACTGGCTGAATAGCTCATGAGATATTGTGTTGATCCACTACCTTTATATTAAGTCCTAGCATGTTGGAGGACTGGGCAAGACAAACATATTTCAAATTTGAAAGATAAAAGTTATGAAGTTTCAGGGGCCTGTCATATCTATAAAAAATTAGAGGTCTACTGATCCGGAATGTGCTAGGACATCCTGTCTAAACTGTGATAATGTATTGCATCGTAAATATCCTGCCATGAAGGCAAAAATATAATGCCAAGTATATCTTTTCAAATTCTTAGAAAGAATATCTCCTACATGGGTATATTACTTCATCTCCTATATTTCACAAAATGAAGGACTACCTTTTGAGTGGAGTGTGTAGCATGAATACACTTTACAGAACTTCCAGGATGTGTGTGAAAGCCTCATGATCAGAGTTTCCCACCTTCATAACCATGGGAAATACACTTATAATTAACAAGTTTTGATAGGCTGTTGCAGCAGTGCAAAACAGACCAAGATGCCCTCATTACTAAATCTGAAAACATATTATGGTTGCCTCTAGAGTTGCTTTTTATCAGCTGATTAAAACTGATAAACTGTACACCTGGATGATGAATGGGTCCCTCTGGTCCTTTTCCATACCTCTCCAACCAAAAGCCACCAGGGGTACATTGTGGTGCCAGGACAGGAGCAGACAAAGTGCCAGCTCGGAAGTGAGATACTATCTTCTGGAATGCAGTATGCCGACCGAGGACTCACCTGCTCATAAAGGGAACGCATGGACTCAGTAACCAAGGAGGAGAAGCAGGAGAAGTCTTCACTTACCCTCACTACTCAGAGTGGTGCACAGGGTACACAGCATGCCTCACACCTAGAAATTCCCCTTCAAAAGAGTTAAATTCCTTGCTCTTCCAGTCCGGCAGATCTGCCCCCAAAGGAATTAACATATTGCGTTCATACTGCCATACTGTGTTCTCTGTGTCTGGTGAACAAGGAAACAGGCTCGGTGTTCTCCTTGCACAGGTGGCTGAGATCCCTGCACTAACTTGGTGTTGCTGTTACCCAACATATCTGATACCAGAGTGATTCACTTGGTCCTTCACTGCTCAATGTTCCGTGCGAGGGGATTAGTGCATCAACCCTGGTCTGAGAAGGTGTGATGGTCAGGGACACAAATCTCCTAAGTCGGAGAATCGACCTTGTGCAATCAGGGCATGAATACCAACGGAAGGGTTGGCTGTCAATGAGAGGAATCTAGGATGGGTTGTGAAAAGAAAAGCAATCTATATAAACTGATATAAAAATAAGCTTCAACCTGTTGATCTGTTCTTATGAATTACTATCTTTTGTTGAATGATTTGAGATCAATTTGACCTAATAAAACCCAAGTATTACAAGATCTGGCATCAGTATCTAGAAATAGTTTGAGAACCTGCAAGTATCTCCTGTTGAAGGCTGAAAAATAATGACTAAACATTAGTGTCAGAAATATTTTGAAAAGAGTTATATTTGTGAAAAGCAAAACACTAGCATTTCCTATTTAAAGATTACTACTGCAAGTGATTTACAAACTGGTTTATCTGCTCCTATTGACATAATTGTGGGTCAGTCAGAAACAAAAAAAAGCAACAATTGGAAATTGACTGCAATAAGCAGTAATGCTCTTGAGATTTTTGAAATGGCTTTTATGAGTTCTACATTAAATTTTAAACTTTTATGACATAGTTTGTTTTTGTTTTTTTTTTCTTTTTGAGCCAAAGTTAGTCCAGGCTGGTCTTTATCTTGCAATCTTCCTGCCTCAGACTTCAGAGTGCTGGGATTAAAGGAATACATTATTGTGCCCAGTTAAAATTTTAAATAAATACTGAAATTCCATGATATTTATAGCTATGTCAAAATTTAATTTCAAATTATTTATTCAATATGCTAATATAATCAATACTATATATTAATGTTTGATGAAGAAAATGACTATGACTACAAGCACACTACAACAGGTTATAATTCATTGAGGATTTGATCTCCTCTATATGATTAGTTAGAGACAATGTAAAGTTTTCAATTAGCAATAATCGCGCCTCGGATAAACCTCATTGGCTACGATACTGCCACTGCGCAAAGCTAGAGACAATGTAAATACTTGTAAGAATAAAAATTATTTTAGTTGTTGACAGTGATATTTTAAAAAGCCTTCAAAGAGTATTTTAAATGCTTGCATCAAATATGAATAAACATTTTCTGAGGAAAAGATAAACACTGCAAAATGACATATTAAAGAGAGTCTGAGACAGGAATAGAAGGTGACAGAAATGCATACAATTCAATGAGAAATCACTCTATGACTGTTGTAAATATGTCTTAATTTGGATACTGCTCTGATGGTGGCACTTTGTTTCTATTTTTAAGGTGAGAAACAGTTACACAGAAGGTGGTAGAGCTTCTACATTCAAGTCATTTCTTATTCTAACATATCATTTGTAGTCTGTAGTAAGAAACGACACTTTTAGTTAAGGTAACATACTAGTGTAATGTAATTATTAGATAATTTGTTTTAACTACTTTAAAAATAGGATAATGATGATAACTATACTAGGAAGTTTATAATACTTGTAAAACTGCATCTATTGTTATAGTTACAATTAAGGTAGAATCATAATCTGGGAACAATACAGCCCTACCTCTAAAGTACAAATAAACCGTTGCAATAAAGCATATTAAAAGCTTAAGTGAATTCCAAGACTATTTAAAAAGAAGTCATGACTTTCATCGACTTTATTAAAAATAATCCTCTGCCAATAGAATTTTAACAATAATGCACTTAAATCACATCAAGAATTACAGAAACTTAAAAAAGTAAAGCTACTTTAACTACAAAGGATTTTATTTCCTAGTAGAAATAAATAGCCCAGTAGTTATAAGGAATACAACGTTTGCATGCTGTTCCCTTATCATCATCTGACATAGTGGAGAGATTACCTGTGAAAGGAATAGGAAGGAAATGGGAAAAATACAATCACTGCTCTCAATATTTGAAGAGACAGTTGCAATTACCTCTCTAATGACTTTGGAAAGAGTTAAGAGGAGATAGGAGAAACGCTTTAGATATGTGAGTACAAGATTCTCACTGACAGTCATTCTTCGCTCAGGTTCATTGCTTCTTCTATTATTACAGGACATCTTTCTCTTTCCATTTGCATCAAAATACTTACTTTACTTCACCTACCTATCTTGTTCAGCCTAGAAGTAATTCTAATGTTTATTTAACATGACATCAAAGAACTACACCACAATTGGACCTATATTATATGCCTTGCTTCACAACAATTTAATGTTATTAGTAATTTGAAATCTAGAAGAAAAACACATTTTTGTTTTAATTGCATTTTTATGTCAATTTGATCACGTATTTATAGAATGTTCTAGAGATTTCAGCAAAGTACTTTCAAATCCTCCAAAGTGTAAAATTAATAGATGTTTTTATAAAATAGATATATGGATATATAAGAAATAAACAAGTAAAATGCTAATTTTATACCAAGATGAGAGGCATATGCTTGTTTGTTGAAAAATTATTTTAGCAATGGAATGTTTGAATTGTTTCAAAATTTAAAATGTCAACATATTATGCAGAGTAGAAAATCTACCCTGAAATCTATTCTATATTTTTCACAAAGAAGCCTGCATATTTACTTTACAATTGTTTATCCAAATGTTCTTTGAATATGTCTAATGTTTTGTGTTTCATTTAACACACTTCATTTTAAGATTTAAATAGAATCTTTTCAATTGTTCTTTTCTTTAGGCACATCTAGTATGTCTGCAAAGAAGTTGTTTGTATTAACTACAAGGTTTAAATCATTTCCTTTCATGACAATTATTGCTCACACACATAAGCACTTACTTAACATCTGTAATACTTATACCAAAACATCTGGTTATAATCTTCCAAATCTTTTCTTCAAGTCACAATAAATGACTCTTCCTTGCTCAAATGACACTGTAAAACTATTAAACCTTTCTTATAAATTTTAATTCCATAAGTGAATTATTGTGATGATTTTAAAAATAGTGGGCAAACATCTGTAGAAGTTATAATAAGAGCATTTTATATTATAAGGAACTAGATTTAAATCCCAGACCTGTTCATTTGAAGTAACGTAAACTATGGAATTTCCTTCCTTAGCCCTACTCTCTTTTCATTGGTTCATTCAGTGAAACATTTGTGTAAAAGTGTAATGAAATTCTTTCCATCAACTTCTAGATTATTTCTGTTGAATGTAGAATGTATAGGCAAATGGAGAAGGTTCATCATGCAGTGATTCTTGAATAACCATGACTGCTTTAGGGACTTTCCATACTGCAATATTAATACTTCTAAAAATTATAGGAGTATAAGCAGAACTGTAGACTAAGAACACCAGTTAAGGATTATGTGAATTGGCATCCACTATATTAAGCAATGACAGAAATGAGTAAGAACTTGTCAGACACTGAAATGTCGAAGAAGCAGAAAGCAGAAAATGTAAGTAAAGAGAAATACATTACATCTCCACTGGTGTGAAAAGATGTCTAAGATAAATAATTTAAAAGATGCCAGGGATTTAGCTCAGTGATTACACTGCCTGCCTTGCAAGCGCAAGGACCCATGTTCAATCCCCAGTACCAAAAATAAATAAATAAAATAAGATAAAATAAATAAAAGCAGAAGGATTTATCTTGGATCATCGTTTCACGGCATGTATTCCATGGATGCTTGGTCTCTCATTTTGGGCCTGAGCTGAGGCCAAGCAGTTGGTGGGGCTAAGTTTCTCACCTCATGGTATCTGGAAAGCAAAGGGGTTGGAGGGGCCTGGGCTGAGCTCTTCTCATCCACTGATGAGTCCAGTAATTCATGTGCTGTTCGAAGGTGGGCCCTGGTCAAAAGGTCTTTACTGAGGCTGTGTACAGGAACAGTGTATTTTGTCCTTGGCTCCTCCCTTGGCTCTCTTTTACTTGGCTGCTGTAGGTTGAACAGCTTTCTTCTAATCTGCCCTTTTGTCATGTTATTTCTATGAAACATAGACTGAAGCAGCTGAAAACCTCTCCTTCATGATTCAAGTGTGGGGAATTTTGTCCCAGTGACAGGAAAATGGCTGATACAGCAATATTACACATAAAATGAAGAATAAAAATCATACTGTCATCTAAATCTATGTTGTAGCAAAAGCACTTGAAACAAATCAACATTCTTTTATGATAAAAAGCTCCTATTCAATTAGATCTATAAGGAATGTACACCAAATTTAACTGTACCATGTAGATAAACCCACAGATAACATCATATTCTATAGTGGGAAAACTTAAAGCTTATCCTCTAAAATTAGATATGTCTAATTTTCTTTCTTTTGTTCATCAACATAGTATTAGAAATCCCATTCAGAAAAATTAGGGAAAACCATGTAATGAAAGGCATAAATATTAAACATGAAGTAGTAAAATTATCTTTTTATAGTATATGTTCTTATATGTGAAATTGCTAAGGCCTTCATGAATAGCAAAGCAGCTATTACAAATAATAAATTCTTAAAGTTATAGAGTACAAAATAAGTATGTAAAGATCAGTTTTGTTTCTATTCTACCAAGCTATCCAAAGGAATTTGAGTAAACAGCATAATTTACAATAACTTCAGAATGAAATGAAAATCATAGGAATAAATTTAATCAAGGAAATGAAAGACACCTAAAATTATATGATATTCAAGAAGGATATTACAAGAGGCACAACCAAGTACAAAGACATCTTGTATTCATGGATTGGAAGATTCATTACTGCAAAATGTCACAATATCCAACAGATTTAATCCTACAGATTTAAGGTCACCCTCCTTTCAAAATCCCAAAGCCATTTATTGCAAAAATTGAAATAAATGAAAAGAATTGTTAATGTCATTGAGAACCACAAAATATGCAGGTTAATCTCAGCAGTTTTGAAATATAAGGGACAACAAATTAGGGATACCATACTTCATGATTTCAAAATGTGTAACAAAGCTATAATATTTAAAGCAGCATGATTCTGGGATAAATATAAGCACAGTAATCAATGCAACTGAATAAATTGCCCAAAAGTTAACCATGTGTATAACAGTTATGTGATTCTCAACTTGATTGTCAATGATGCATAATAGGAAAAGGAAGTCTCTTCAACAAATAGTGCCTAGAAAAATGGATATGCACAGGCAATATAATGAAATTGAACCTTTACCTTATTCTACCTCCAAAAATAAAGTCAAGATGGAATAAAGACAAGCATAAAACCTAAAAATCTGAAATGTCTATAAAATCATAAAAAAGAAAATAATTTGGAATGCTGGTTTCAACATTGATTTCCTAAATATGACACCAAAAGCCCAGGCAGTAAAAGTAAGAATAAATCAGAATTATTACATAAAATTAAATAGTTTTTGCACAGCAAAGGAAACAATCAATAGAAAGGAAAAGAAAGCTACAATGAGGAAAAATATTGCAAACTACACATCTGAAGAGGCTAGTATCGAAATTATTCTGAACTCTAACAACCCAATAGATTTTTTTTAAATATGCCAATTAAAAAATATAAATAAATACTCGTGCAATGATGCACAAATGGCTCCCTGGATAGCAAAAGGTATGTGGTTTACTTAAATGCAAACCAAAGCCAATATGAGATACCACCCTACACATATAATAATGGGTAATATTTTTAAAAAGTAAGTGTTGGTGATGTCGGGGAGCAATTAGCGGCAGGATGTTATGCTAAGTCACACAAGCCCATCATCTCAGATCTGCTTGATTCCACTTGAATGAGTTATATAAAATGGTCAAATTTATAAAAACAGAATATTGTGATGGTTTCCAAAGACTAGGGTGAGGGTGTGGGGTGTTGTTTGTCAAAGGAGGTAGACGTGAATAGTTCTAAAGTAAACATACTATACTACCTATCATTAACAATGCTGTATTGTGCACTTAGAAGACTTGTCAAGAGGGTAGAACTCATGTTAAATGATTTACTTCAACAGTAAAACACAATAAAAACAAAAGAGAATGAGGAAATTACTGAAGTGATAGTATACTTAGTGCCTTGATTATAGTGATTATTTCATGTCCACATGACTGTCTAAAATCATAAAATTATAGACATTAAATATATTCAAGTTTTTTATGTTAATTTTACCCTGTGGAGCTATTTGGAAAAAAAAAGAGAGAGAGAAATAGAAAGGCATACTAGGGAAACAATTAACTAAGCATTGGTAGAAACATGCAAGTGGGTTTCATACATTTTAAACCCAATTACTTCAGCCACAGAGTAAATCTGTACATACCTGACACGTTTTCCCCATTGCCTTTCACCAAGCATATATTGACGCTTTTGAGCAGGGAAAGGGAGAAGAGAAAGAAATCGTCTAAGATCAATGGAGACTTGTTTAAGTGCATAGTAGTAGAACAAATATTGAGTGTTTTCAGCATATCTGTGTAGTGTCTGAAAATTCTCCCCCCTTCCTTACATTTTTGGTGCTATGAATTGAATTCAGTGACTTGCTGGGCAAGCGTTGCACTTCTAAGCTACAAGTGTCTGGACAACCTTATGAGGCAACTGTGGCTGTAAGCCATGAGCAAATTTTTATTGACAGAGATAAAATGACAAGGACCTAGGGGAACTTTCTCGAAGAAGATCAGGAACGAGATTAGATAGCAAGTGAAACTCTGTGATCCGTAAAAGTGCCAAATCTATTAAAACGCAGGTACAGGGGAGAGAGAAGTTGGGGAGAGAAAGGGAGGAGAAAGGCAGAGCAAGTAAGGTGGGAGAGAGCACGGGAGAATGAAAGGAAGAAAGGACAAGAGGTGGGAGCAGACAGAGACGGTAAAACAGAGAAAAGTGCTGTACACTCCGCTCACGTGAAGACCTATCAAAGCTGAATGAAGGCCTAACGAGGAAAAAACCGCACATCAGGTTGATTCTTCACCCAAAGCCACAAGCTTGAGAAGAAGGAACATGCCACTTTCTAAGGACAAATATTACTTCAATCTGTAGTATTACTTGGCACTTTATTCAACGTAAGTCTAAAAAACAGATATGAAAAAGTGAGAATATTTAGCACATGGCTAAAAGAGTAAACAAACAATAAGACCCATTAGAAATAATGCAGATGTTGACAATAGCACTTGGAACATCCAAATAATTATTGCAAGTACCAGTAGGTATAAGAATTAAATAAAAAAAGGAACATCTTACATGGGCATATAGGGAAAAAACTGGCATTGGGTTACAGGAATGGAAGAGGATAGGCCGGGACATTAAAAAAATGATAACAAAATTAATTTTTAACTTAATAAGATTAAGACCAAACTTCATGCCAAATACTTCATTGGGAAAATAATAACTTTTCAGCAAAAAAAGTTTGGAAAAATTGACTATCCATATATAAAAGAATTTTTAAAATTAGACCTTATTCAAAAATCACCTCAATGATAGATTGAAGACCTAAATGTGAATGCTAGAGCTATAAAATTCTTAGGAAGAAATGTAAAACTAATCATTTATGATTTTGGGTTACATAAAGACTTTTCAGATGCATACTACAGAGGTAGAACAAAAATGTATAAATTGAACTTCATCAAAATTAAAAACTCCCGTTCTGTCAATGATATCATTAAGAAAATGAAAAGGCCACTCTCCAAACAGTATAAAATGTTTGCAAACATTACATAATAATTTTTCCTTGTATGCAATAACACTTTCCATGTTTGCAGTCATTTGCAGTAAACTATAGTCTGAAAATACTAGCTGGAAAATTCTATAAATAAACAGCTCTTAATGTTAAAACTGTACACCGTCCTGAGCAGCAGAATGCAATCTCGTACAGGCTCGTCTCTCTCCGCTCGAGACTTAAATCACCCCGTTGTGGCAGTGTCCAAGCTGTCTGCACTGCTGTCTTCTTCCACTGAATCTTTCCTGAATAGGCATTGATAAAAGTGCTTTACGTACGCTACGGCACAGTAACTTTCATAAATCACGAATGTAAGTAGTCAAATGCAATAAAAATCTAGAACTTTGTGTCTTTTAAACTGATAAAACAATCTCTTTATCAATCTGATTTCTTTTTAATATGTAATTTATTAACATGATAAAACATTCAGTGATGATTCCAGTGTTTTGTGAATTTGTCAAATTCTATGTAAATTTTTGGCTAAGGTGATGAAAATATTATATTATAGGTGTCGAAAACTAGAAAGCATTTTGTTTGTTTCATTTGCGTATTTCATATTTCTTTGTGCACTCTAGGTTGCGATCATTTTCTGATACTCATACTGCTGCTACCACACCTAAAACCACATTCAGTGAGGCAATATAAAAATCACTACCTAAAATGTACTGATAGACTTAATAAAAAAAGAAATATGAGCAGAAGGAATGAACAGGACACTTAATCTTAAAAAGAAGCACAAATGGTCAAACTCATAGGGGGGAGTTTAAATAATAGTTGAATAAAAAAAATCTCTTCAACAATCTTCTCACTTAAAACTTCTTATTTGTCTCAAATCATTGAAAATGTCCAATCCTGGAAATCCTTTGAAAAGCTGAGTTCTCACTTCTCATGATAGAAAGATAGAATCATGTAAGCATATTTCGTTTTTTCCACTTGCCTTTGCATAATATTCCCCCAATTACAAGCATTAGAGGCCTCATTTTGTTTTCTGAAAGTGAGAGCATAGCCAGTTACAAAAACAAATCAATGACCATGTGTATGAATACATTCTTTAGATGGATCTGACTTTCAATCTATTCTGTATTATACCCATTGGTTTAAATTATACAACTTTCTTCTCAGTTAAATTGATATTATTAAAAAAGGCAGCTTCAGAACTGCAAGTTTAGATTGTTACATTCCCTTAGAGCTCAAGGGAGATTATTACTATAAAGAGGACTTTCAGATATACTCCCATCCATCACAGCGTATTTCTGCAACAAGACAATCAATATCAATACTCTGAGATATTTGAAAGTGTACGTATACAGGTCAAAAGTTATCAAGATGAGTAACAGTGTAAGAGGAGCAGAGCTATAGAAAGTTAGGATGACAGAGAAACTGAGACTTGAACTCTTCTGTATTTGAAGAACTTCTAATCTATGTGTGGAAACCCTTTTCCGGAATATGTTCATAACCTGTGGTACATTTACCAAAATGCTTCTTATGGAATTAATTTTTTCAAGTCGTTAAAAACAATACATTTCCCTGGTGAATAAATGAAAATAGACAACCATAAAACAATGGAATTACAAAGAATCTTATAAATAAGCTTAGTTGCCAACGTTCAGAGATTTGAAAACAAAATAATAAAACATAGATTTTAAATTTAAAGTTTATACGTATCCATACACATACACACAGCAGGTGTATTTCTAAAACTGCTTTCACGAACTTACTTTTTTAGCCAAACTCATATTTAGCTACTGAGATTTGAATTTTAAAAAACAAGTCTTATTTTTAGTAATAGAGGAAAAAAATTACAGAGAGAAAATTCTCTACAATTCTTTTAAAATTCATAAAATGATCTATTTACATGTGTGTGTGGACAGTATCAGTGCACAATTCCATATGGTTTATAATTCTTTACCATGATGTGTAAACCTATGGAAATTCATTTCAGAAGAAAAATATGACTTTTACTTTAATGTGAAACAGTGTTTACACTTTTATAGATGTTATCTTACTGTAGTTCTTAATATACAATTGGTAGTGTAATTTTCAGTTTACTTGGCCACATCAACTAAGAATTCTATTTTATTTCTAGTTTTGATCAGATTATAGACTTACCAAATTTTTTTCTTTTTATTGAGTTTATTGGTAATTTAAGTATAGAGTACAGTTACATTCATTACTGGGATCTTGTACCTTTACATGCCAGGTCTTGGTTCTCATTTTTTCCCCCTTGTCCCTGCTCTCCCTTCACCCCCTCCTCCACTCCCCATTCACAAATACTTTATTTCCATTTTTTTCATTTTCTCCTATTTTTTTCTTTTCCCTTATTCCCTTTCCCCTACCCTTCCCACTTTCCCTACACCTTTAGACCTTTTCTTCCTATTTCACATTGTGAATTATCTCATTAGGATTTTGTGTACTATTAGTTTTTCACACCAGAGAAACTATTCGGTATTTATACATGTGTGACTTATTTATTTCACTTAGGAGCACCAGATTTTAATCAAATGGCAACCTCTATAACTATGGAATGTTCATTAATTTCACATAAACATAAAAATGGTTCACAGTTTTAAGGCTGTTTTGGTCTAAGCAATTTTTAAATGTTCTCATTGAAACCCATAAAAAAGAATGAGCTTGGAAATTGCACTAAATGGAATATATATTTATTAAATGTATAAAATATATTACTTTATATGAAAGTGGTATATATTTACAATATAGTATGTAAAGCAAAATAAGCAAAACTGTAATTATGTAGAAGCTTTTTAGACAAGTTAATATGCACATATTTTAGATTACAGAAAAAAGTTATGAAGAAAATGAACTGTATTTTAGAGAACATTTGTTTGACTCAATATGATTATATTAATTGTAATATAAATCTGGTGTTAAAATATCTTTAAATTAACAGTGATTAAATTGTCATTTAACTAGATTTTTTAAAAATTTACTACTGCTAATATTAAAAGCCCCTTTAAGCTACAATTTACTCGGAGATTCAATAAAGCACTTTACATCAGATATTAATTGGTAAGAATTGTGTACTTTATGTGCCAGAAAACTATCAAATTAGCAGAAGCAAAATAGGCCTATCATTTTCAATTTTTTTCACATGTAAGTAATGTGATGTGAGTTGGCTTCACAATTTAAAGAGTAGATTAAATCTGGATATCTAATCTATGTGCTACAAGGTAAAATAAAAAGTATTTAGTGTGTGAAATCTGAATTTGTGTGCAATGGATTCTGTCACAGACAGAGAGATAGTATAAAGAGTTTTAATAGAAGTACCAAACTTTCAACATGAGATAGTAAATTGAATTAGTACCAAATCTTTGTGATTTTGTTTTATGTTTTATTAGCTTGAAAAACAGAATGAGGAACATGATATTTGAAGCTAAAACATATGAATTCAAGCTTCATATCAACCACTAACTACAGTGTATAAGACATAAAAAACAATCATGAGCATGTTTGTCGGGACTGACTTGAGACCAAAAAAGTATAATGGAGAAGAAAAGACATTTAAGGTGGTGCTGACAGGAGCAGGAAAGCAGACAATTGAGGAAGGAGTTTTGTGTGATGAAGATCAGGCCAAGGAAGGTGAGAGCACTTTAATTTTCTGCTTGTACATTTGTTTTATGGTGTATAAGAAGAAAGAATTCAGAAAGAATAATCACAGTTTGTCTTTTTGCAATCTTATATCACTGAATAAGTATTTTGCCCTATACATTTATGGGCAATTAACAGTTAAGTTGTAAGCTACAAATTGTGATGTATTTAGAGTCAATCTTATGTATTTGAAATTTTTGATACATGAATTTATAGATATGTTACTTAATTACTAAGTACTTGATGAGTTTCCTGTTGTCTCTCTGATTTCAGTGTAGTTTCAAAACATACTTTACATGATTTCAATCTTTAAAAGTTAAGCAAAGTTTACTGTATGTATCAGAGCAGTCTATTATGGTACTTATCACATGGGTGCTTAAGTAGGAAGTATATTTTGCAATTGTTACCCAGACTAGCCTATAGATTTTTGTTGAATGGTAATATAGTTCAGTTCTTTTAATGTTTGTCTTAGTAATTTATCAATTGTTATGAGTAGAGAGTTGAGGTCACGGGATATTGTGGCCTTCTTCTTTGAACTTTTGTTTTATACATTTTAAAATGGATTATTAGGTGAATGTATTGTTAGGATTTACTATATCTGTTAGTTGGAATGATCCTTTGGTAATGAAGTAATGACACATTAATTACCCTACTAATTTAATTTGCAGAGAAATCCATTGTATGTGACATTAACATGATCACCTGTGCTTTTATGCATTAAGAGAATATATTTTTCCTTATCCTGTTACTTCTAAACTATGTATGCCATTCTATGTGAAGTCAGTTTCTATGGAAAGCAGATAATGGGATCACTTTTTGAAGATGCAGTCTTTCACTCTTTTAATTGATGTGTTTGACCATTTATAAAGTAATTATTAATGTGTTAGGTGTAAAGTCAACATTTTATCATTCGTTGCTTTCTTTTCTCATTCCCCTACTTTTTTCCTTTCCTGTGGGATAATTGAATATTTTACAGTTTTCTATTTTAAATATTTATGGCATTTTTGTATTTGTCAGTTTTACAATATCCATTAGATTCTTTTTTATAGCTTCTACTTATTTGTTGAAAGTATTTATTTTTAATTTGTTTCAGGAGAGGGTGTAATTGTTTGCTGAAGTATTTATTCAATCTTTAGAGACAGATAATTCCAATATCTAGTTCAGCTCAGTTTTAATTCTTTTGACTGTCCATGTTCTGATTTTCCTAGACCTTGATATGCTGAGTTACTTTTCAGTACCTTGTATCTTTGGAACTAATTATCTACCGATGCTTCTGTTTGGGGGACATTTTGGGGGATAGCTTGGCATTCTGAGAGACTCTTGTTTGTATTTAAATCTAACAGTAGGAAATTTCCCCGTTTATGTTCACCTCGTAGGTCCTGGCGATCTCATTTGTGAGATGCAATTTCATACAGTGTGGATAATTCATCCCTTGCAATGGCATTTTCATCTTGTTTCATTTCTACTCAGATAGATCCTATATACAGAGTAGAGAACACTTCTGTAGTCCCCAAAGTATGCTTGGAGGGAAGTGATGAATGCCAGAGATGCACAGTCATTTCTCCTGACCTTTGTTCCAGCCATTAAGCATCAATAATCTTTTAATATAATTTTTTCAGCAGTACTAGAAGGGAAAGCACCCATCTGGACAATCTTCTGTCCAGGATAGAGGACCAGGAGATTTGAAGTCCAAGTACTTCTCTATTACTGGCTGAAGATTCGGCAAAGGTTATAAAAACTTTTTTTCTGCCACTGAGCGCATGATTGGCACTGTCTGGCCTGAGCTTTCTGTGATGGTTAAAAGACAAGAATGGCTGGGCAAGATGTTCTTTGCTCTTCTATGAAGGATTAGAAGACAGTTGGTCTGAGGTTAGCATCTGCTACTAGGTAGAAATCCAGCACTGTAGTCATTCCACTGCTAGAAAAGAAGTTTCCTGCCTGTGGATGTGAATCATAGGCTAAGTTGTCTTGATCAATTCCACTGTTGGTCCTGTTGTGTTATATTTGGGAGTTAGATTAGCACCTCATCCTTCAGGCAGGTCATTCATCTGCTAACAGCAAGTATCGGTCTTCCCACTAGGTACAATTCCAATTCCTCTTTCCTGTTATTTTGGCCACAGAAAATAGACCTTTCTTCCATTTACCTTTCTTCTCTCATTTCCTCACTTTCTTTTTCCATTTTGTTTAGCGTATGCTTACTGGCTATGAAGGGTTGCAGATCTCTGTGGTATTCAGTTTGTAGTACATGTGAGATGGAGGAAACCACACTACCATTTTTCAAAACCAAACATTCTGAATCGGTCCACCATATTTTTTCCAGTTTTCAGAGTATTTCCACCTTTTCACTTCTGATTGCTGAATTATTTCCAGCATATTTAGTTGAATTTAGAGAGGAGGAACCGGGATGAATGTGTCTCTACCATGTTGTGAACTGAAAGTATAACTTATTTTTTATGTTTAAAATGTAATTGGGTACCAAGATTGAAGGGGCAAATATTCATTTTTCAATCATATTGATAAAAGGGCTGAGGATTTAGCTCAGTGGCACCACACCTGCCTCATAAGCCCAAGGTCCTAAGTTTGATCCCTGATACCATGAATAAATAAATGAAATTTTAAAATCATGTTGGTAAAAATAAAGGCTAACATTTTATTACAAGTGATCCAATACTGTTCTAAAAATATAAGAAAAAAAAGAACTTTAGCTGGTCTCAGTGGCACACATTACTCTTGTAATCTAGCTATTCAAAAGGCTGGGACAAGATCACAAGTTCAAATTCAGACTCTGAGAAAAGTATGTAGACCCTGTAACAGATCAAAACCAAAACCAAAATCAGACCAAAAGCCCAAAACTTTTGGAGATAAATTTTAAGCCTCTTATGCTGCATTGCTCAGTTTTCTTTTTTTCTACCAGAATCAACTACTATGGTAAATTGTATATTAAAATGCTACTTCTATTACAAAAATACATATTCATATACAGTGTCACCATTTGAAGTAAAAAGATATATTGATTGAATCTTACTATGCATGGTGATTAACAATCCACTTATCAATTCCATATTTGCTCCCCCCATTGTAACATTTCAGGTACTACACACAGAAACACACACACACAAAAGAGTGAAGTAATCTAGTTCTCAGCCAAAAAGCCTAGGAGGTATTCCCATACTGATTTCCACAGTAGTTGCACCAGTCTACACTCTCACAATGGTGGAGAATGGTTGCTTTTTTCCCACAACCCCACCAGAATTTGTTATTGGTTGATTTGTTGATAGCAGCCATTCTTTCTAGAGTGAGATGGAATCTCAGTATTATTTTCATTTGCATTTCTTGAATGGCCAGTGGTGTTGAACATTTTTTCATGTTTATTTGCAGTTTCTACTCTCCTTTGTCTGAGAAATGTCTGCTCATTGCAGATGCTCATTTTTGGATTGGGCTTTAAATTTGGGAGGTCTGATTTTTATAAGTTCTTTATTCTACATTGATTTAGCCAAAAGACCGAGAAACAGTATTTATGTATTCTACATAGTAGACCTTTGTCTGAAGAACAGCTGGTAAAATTTTTTCCCACATTGTGGGTTTCCTCTTCACTCTGTTGGTGGTTTTTCTTGCTGTGCAGAAGCTTTGATAAGATGAGATTTCAGTTATTGATTCTTTGTTCTAATTCATGTGTGACCAGGGTTTTATTCATGAAGTCTTTCAAGAGCCAATGTCTTCAAGAGTTCTACCTAACCTCTCTTCCAGACAGTTTAGTGTTTCTGATTTAATATTTAGATCTTTGATCCATTTCAATTTTAGTTTAGTGCATGATGAGAGAATTAAGTCTATATTTAGAGATCCTATTTGACCCAACTATTCCCCTGCTAGCTATCTTCCCAAAAGAATTAAAAGAATCATACCACAGTGATAAATGCATGTTTATAGCTAAAATTGGAAACAGTCCAATTGCCTTCAACTGGAGAATAGATAAAGAAGATGTGGGTTTTTAAAATATAAATGGAGTACTATTCAGCCATAAAAAATGAGAAACTATAGACATTTATAGCTAAATGGATACACAATGATACGATGAAATAAATAGGACACACATGTGTAAATACTGAAGTGTTTCTCTGGTGTGAGAAACTGAAATTGTAAGTGAGGATCAAAATGTATAATAAATAATGTGAAATAGAAAGAAAAGTTCCAAATGGGAAGGGGAAGTGGGAAGGATGGAGGAAAGGAAGGAAAAAATGAATAAATATTAGAAAAGGAAAAAACTAGAAACAAAGTCTTTGTAAATAGGGAGGAGTGGAGGAGTTGAAGGGAGGGCAGGGGAATGGGGAAAAATACCAAGATATACTATGAAAAGGTACAAATTCCCAATGATGAATGTCATCATATTGTATACCTAAAATGTACAAAAAAACTTAATAAATTTGGAAAAAGGAAAACCACAGAATGGACTAAATTTGCATTTAGGATGTCTGTGGTGGCCTTATTTTTCATCCATCTTTCATATAAAACAAGTGTCAGTCTCCCAGTTCATATATTTCTTTAGATTCCATAAGATACATATCATTCATGCAGAAGTATTTCATCCTACTGTGCTTTTTTTCTCTTAATACAAAATTTTATGCCTAGAAAGTGCATTAAAATATGATTCACTTTTAATTCTCTTACCATTTCAGGCTTGTTTTTGTAGACTGTATCGCTATTGTGATGAAATTGTTCTTAGTAAGAAAATGTAACTCTTTTATTTCCATCCCATAAGTTACACCTTGACCTAAGGTTTGTGTGTAAGCACTTGTGCTTACTTTTATACCTTGTTAGGGTTTGCTGAAGATGGAGGTATGTAGACTAAATCAGCAAGGTAAGGGTTATTAGGGATTATCAGTTGTAGAATGAGTTTGTTTGGTGGATATAAATAAAATTGGTTTTAATGCCATGAAAAACAGACCAAGATCATGCCATAGTATTTGGAGTCTGTCTATAGAAATAAAGTTGCACATATTTGGGAATAAATTTGTCATATCCAGATTTAAGGATCTAAATCAAATAATCTGACTTCAGGTACTTTTCTGGTGAATAGAGTATCAGAGACATAATGTTGAAACTTTGAAATTCAGAGAGTCTAATGAAGACTTCAACCTTAAACTGACTTGCTTTAAAATTAGAGGTATCAAATTCTAGAATTCCACTGGGAGACCTTGTCTTATGTTGAATGTGACAATGACTAAATGTGCTCACTCACCTCACCATCCCCATCCTCCACAAGACTTTGAAATGAAATTTCCTGCAAGATCTTCAGCTATTCTGTCTTATAACCAGGGCGATATATTTAGTCACCACCTTACACTGAGAGTGAAATAGCAAATTCACTCCAACCCAAGAATACATCTTTTGTTCTTTCAGCAAAATGCCCCACAGCAGCTCTCTATTGGCCCTAAATGCCACCATGCCTAGAACCATGACTACCAGAAAAAGTTTCCAGGCAAACTAGTCTTTGTCTTTCTACAGAATTCAGTGTACTTTTTTTCCCTAGAGATATTCCTTTCATGGAATTCTGCTTCTTAAAAAGTTAAAAAAAAAAATTTAGCTACAGCTCTCAGATTTAACTTTGTGCAGTATAAATTCTAAGGAGGTGTTCACTGGAAGTACAAATGTTTTCAAATGTGTTGGTTTGGTTTGCTTTTGGTAGACATTTTGTGTGTGTGTGTGTGTGTGTGTGTGTGTGTGTGTGTGTGCCAGGGATCAAACTCAGAACCTTGTGCAAGGCAGGCACACTGCTACTGAGCTAAATCCCTGGCCCCTGGCACTGTTTTATATATTGAAGATTTGTAGAAATATTTGTATTAGTTCTTACCAGTGTGTCAGAAAATAGTTTTGTGCCCCTGGAAAGGTATGTGTATGTAGCATATTTGTGTCAAGTATAGCAGTGTGCATTTCTAAGCCTGGCAAGCATATCAGAGAGCTACAAGTGTTAGTGTGACATCTTGACTTTGCAGGCTAGAAGTTTGCTTTGATAATTAGTTCTAGATAAACCCAGAGGACATGCTGTGATAGTGTGATCATTCCAGCAATCCCCACTGTGACTAACAAGCACAAAAGGGAAGGAAATGATTTATGAATTATGAAAACATTCTTAGCTCTTTTTCAGATACCATGGGTATCCTCAAACCTCAATATTCTTTGAGAGAGGAGATTTTTGCCTAACAGAAGAAATTATAAGAGGATTATGTACATCAATATCTAATTTAAAGAATCAATGAATATTATTAATATGTTTTATAATGATGCCTTCTAGAATAAAAAATTTAATAATGATGTTTAATTTGAAGCATTTTTCTTAGAAATTGTGACTTTTTAAAAATTCTTTTGATATCACTGAGACTTTGAGTAGAATTGAGAGCCTACATGACTGAATGCCATCAGAAAATATTTCCTAATCTTTTGAACTAATTGTGCTAAATTGCACATCTTATTGCTTTTGGTATTAATTTATGACCTCATTCTGTCTATAGGGAAATATATAAATGCTCTCTGTAGAGAATATAAACAGTGATAGAAAATAACTTAAAATAGGAACCAAATATAGTGAAAAGAGCATATAAGTGACAATTTATGATGCTTTAGGTATAGTTCACTCAGATTTCTTAAATCAAAGAAATGCATAAATATATTCAACAATATAATTGCCAAAGCCATATATAATGTGTATATGTGTATACAGACAACAGATTACAAAATTTTGTAGCCTTGCTAGATAAAAGGAAACCTACAAAAACTAAAACAATTCAGTACTGGACTGGGGATTAGCTCAGTGGCACCGAGCCTGCTTTGCAAGTGTGAGGTCCTGAGTTTGATCCCTGGTACAGGAAAAAAAAAATGCAGTACTGGTAGAAAGACATCAGACCAATGAAATACGACTGACAGATCAGAAACCCATACATCTATGCTCAATTGCTACACATATTTATAGCATGTGTGTTTGTGTATTTGGATGCTTATATACATGTGTATCACAAACAAATAAAAAATCCTCTGTCACCATGTCTTTTCCATGGCATAGAAAACATGTTTTTAAATGAAATTAATAAAATAAGAATTGTGATGCTGACCAATATAAATACATCTAGAATAAAGAATATATACTCAAATTATAATAGACATCACATTTCTGTTTGAAAAGTTGCATTGAAAGATGAAGGCATTTGTTTCCAGGTGCTATAGTAAGAGTTTGTTTCTGTTAACAATAAATCAATAATTTCCTTAGGAAGAAAATGGACAAAGGCCAAGGAGAAATTGGAGGGATGGGGGAAGGAAAGAATGGAATTAATATGAAAGAATGAAAAATACTGGAAACAGAGTCTCCATAGATAGGGAGAAAGGGAGGGGTTGAAGAGAGGACAGGGAATGGGGAAAAATAAGAACCAAGGTTGATTATGTAAAGGTACAAGTTTCTAATGATGAATGTCATTATACTGTATACACTAAATGTACCAATAAAACTAACTTAAAATAATTTCTTCTTATGTGACACATGTTATCAAGAATACTTGCAATAATCTATTTTCTCACCTGTAGATAAATATATTCTATAGGCTTTAAAATTATCGCTCAGACAAAATATTATTTTAGTAGTAATTATTTCATTTCCCAAGAGTAATGGGCCACTTAGGTTAAAAGGAAAAGTAGCTGTTATTTTAGAAAGCATTAAAGAAAGGAGTGAGGACATTAGATGCTCCAACCATGGTGGACCAGGAGGAGAAAAATGGTTTCAACTTTAGTGAAGTAAGAATACTGAGATGGCAGCTCAGATTAGAAATAATTTAGTCAGCAGATAATAAATAGCAACTGAGTGCTCGTTTCAGCAGCACATATACTGAAAAAAAGAAAAGAAGAAGAAATAGCAACTGTGAAAAGACGTTGCATATATGTTCTACTTGGATATCTTACCCTTTTGGAATGATTTTATGTTTTAGATGCCTACTCCACAAAGAAGAGGGAACTACTTGTGCATATTTGGGAAACTGAGATAATTTAAATAAGACCTCACAACCTGAAAATGACAGAATTATAAATTCTATTTCATTTCTCTTTAACAACAAAATCCTTCGTTTTCTAAAAGATTGACAATTTCCTAATTTGAGATAAATTACTAACATCGTTTCAGTAAGATAACAATTTATTCCTCCCAATTATGTGTTAATACACATGAAAACAATGGTAAACTCTGACACACGCTAAGCAAATAATTTTTAAATGTTTAAATGTTAATTTATTACTTCTGTGTCATGGAGAATTGGGCATTGATTTCCAGTTGGCCAGTGATGCTTTATGTAACTCTTTTTGATCATCCAATTTCACATATAGAGGTGGATACCTCTTAACTCCATTTCTTGTCAGAGTTCATTCTGCAGTGTGACTATTCTCTGTCTCTCTTACAAACGCTGTTTCTATTGCCATATTCCATCCCTTTCTTCTCTTATTTTCAGACTTTTCAAATATGATATATCTACCATATTAATTGGAACTTCTATATAACTAAGAAATAGAGAGTTTCATTGTTGTCTGTTTGGTGCTGGGAAGCAAACCCAGGAGCATTGTACCATTGGGCTCCTGAACTACATACCTAGGCCTATTTATGTATTCATTATTAAGAGGTTCTCAGTAGGGTTACCAGGCTGCCCTCAAACGTGTGATTCTCCTGTGTCAGGCTCCTGAGTAGCTGGAATTACAGTTGTACTGTATCGTGCCTAAATTTGAATAATGATTGTTATGGAAATGCATGAGAAGTAGAGGTAGCTCATATAAGGACTGTGTCACAGCAGTAGCTTTTATTTGTTTCTCTGGAGTTCAGTTTTCCAACTAAATACCCTTTATAAGTTCAATTGTTGCATATCTTTAAAGTATTGTCTTAGTTTATGGATTGTAGAAGAATTCAGTTGTGTTGGATGCCAGATGGAATTTGTAATGTGTCTGTTTACTACGAGTCAATTTGAGGATAGCTCATAATATCAGTAATAAAATGTGGTACAGGATAAGTACGGTCAATGTGAAAACTTTCTCCATCTTCATACCTGTCATCACATAGTAACCTACATTCTGTGATTGCTTCTCATAATTATAGGTGGCCCCTTGCATGATGTCATATTTGCTCAATCATCCCAAATCATCTTGGAGTGAGGGATAGAGACTCTGACGTGCTGCAGTGTGCATTCCACATTAATTTTATATTCATCACCAACATGCTGACCTGCTGTGTTATCTTTCAAAGCCATTTTTTTTTTTTTTTTTTTTTTGGTACCGGGGATTGAACTCGGGTCCTTTTGCTGGCAAGGCAGGCCACTGAACCGCTGAGCAAACTCCCCAGCCCTCAAAGCCATTTTAAGGGATGGAGAATTTCTGCTTCTTTGTGATTCTGATCAATCCAAATGGCTTTTTTACTTAGAAGATTAACTTTTCTCCCACATAACTGTTTTGTTCTTGTGCATCTTGCCTGATAGAAAACTGACATCTGAAGCCAATTATAAGTACCCTAGGTTCTCATTAAAAACTATCTCAGATCTAGTATTTTACAAAATTGCAATATCACCAATTTCCTGGTTTCAAGTAGGAGTGATAAACTCCATTCATTGCAGATCCCCAGCAGGTCATTTTTGACAGGAATAAATGTACAATAGAGTTCTAATAAGCAATACATTGTGAGTGGGACTGATTGGAGAAATCGACATTGAGGTTACATGTTTCTATGACATTATGTCTCATACTTTAATGTACAATGTACCCTGGACTCTTGTTAAAATGAAAGTTCTAACTTAAATAGATCTTGGTTATGGGCCAAGATTTTGCATTTCTAACAAATATCTGGAGCATCTAATGCTGCTGTTTTGAGCACCACGATGAGTGGAAACTCCTTATATGAGAGCTAAGAAATTACACTAGAAGCAAATAAGCACTGAAATGTGTTTATCACATGATGGGTCCCTTAGCTCTGAATATTTTATTTTGTCTCCTTATTTACCAGTCCTCTTCAACATTTTTAAAGTATGCAAAGTTTTACACATTTTGGTAGGCTTCACATGTAACTTCAAAATACTTGAGAACAGTCATTTTATATTTAATCTCAACAGTCTCATATCATGAAGTCTGAATGTGGCTCAATATGAAGTAATTTAGGGAAACTAAAAGGTTAATCATAAATGAAAACATATTAACTTTATTGTAATTTCATTGGTAATTATAACTTAATATACTATTTTTAATTTATTTGTGAAAATAATAGTATGATATTGATAAACATTGCATAGAATATTGATAAGATAATGGGCTATAGCAGGAAGACAGGAAAGTGTGTGAATAAGAGCACCGATTCTTTTTTTTTCTTTCTTTTATTGAGTTTATTGGTGCATTTTAGGCATGCAGTACAATTACATTCATTACTGGGATCTTGTACCTTTACATGACAGGTCTTGGTTCTCATTTTCTCCCCTTGTCCCTGCTCTGCCTTCACCTCCTCCTCTCCCCATTTACAAATATTTTATTTCCATTTTTTCATTTTCTCTTATTTTTTTTCTTTTCCCTTATTGCATTTCCCCTACCCTTCCAATTTTCCCTACACCTTTAGCCCTTTTCTTCCTATTTCACATGGTCAATTATCTTATTAGGATCGTATGTACTATTATAGCTTTTCACACCACAGAAACTATTTGGTATTTACACATGTGTGACTTCTTTATTTCACTTAGGAGTATAACCTCACTATGTATCCATTTTCCTATGAATGACTCTAATTTCTCATTCTTTATGGCTGAATAGTATTCCATTTTATAGAAAAACCACATTTTCTTTATCCAGTATCCAACTGATGGGCAAATGGGCTGTTTCCAATTCTTGAAGCAAGTTATCTTCATCTCACTCCTGGGTCCAGTGGTTTTGACAGTGTGACTTAATAAAAAGAAGCACACACTATTGATAGTCAAGCTTTCAAAATTTTCTAAACTCATGATAAATTACTCCACTCATAGATTCCATTTTAGGTAAATAATTCATGTAAAATTCATAAAGGAATGTGTGGTAAACTGCAAGTAACATACAGTATGTAATTTAAAACAGAAATCTTAATACTCTTTTTAAGTTTTAATTCTCTTCAAAGTCAGAAACCTGAAATGTAAATAAATTAAGGGTCTAAAAAAAGATAGACATTAGCAAATAGGGAGGTAGAACCAAAAGAAGATGACCAAGAGATGGAGGAGGGAGGAAGGAGAGGGAAAGGGGATGAAAAAGAGTTAAAATGTGTTATCCACATGCACCAAGTCTTCACAGTGAATGAATCTTT
Organism: Fukomys damarensis; assembly: GCF_012274545.1. Classification (NCBI taxonomy): domain Eukaryota; kingdom Metazoa; phylum Chordata; class Mammalia; order Rodentia; family Bathyergidae; genus Fukomys; species Fukomys damarensis. The sequence goes on along the minus strand of NW_022900948.1, from coordinate 8,808,319 downwards.
ATATCTGCAAACATATACTAATAAAATATAAATAAAATTAAATTTAAAAAATATTATAGTCATAAAACTATACGAACTTAAATTGTATACAAGTCCATCTTTTTTTCTGAATCCTATAGAATCACTATTTCTTTTTCTAAAATGCAACTATTTTTAGAATATTTTGTATTTGTAAAGTTATGCTTATAACTTATTTATTTATTTATTATTTTATTTTAATTTTGTGGTATGAGGGATTGAACTCAGGACCTTCTGCTTGCAAGGCAGGTGGTGGAACCACTGAGCTAAATCCCTGGCAGAGATTATTATTTAAAACAACATAATGAGGAGCCAAATCATAAAATGCAGTAAAGAATTAGAACAATTTAAGGAAACTTTTAAAATTGATTGCAATTGTATAACTTTAAATTTCATTTTTGTGTACAGTTTATTTTTTTCATTAGAATAGGTGCATTTGAATTTTTTATTGAGTTTATTGGTACATTTTAGGTATACTGTACAGTTTAATTTTTATTGTACTGTGAATGTGTTCTTTTATTTTTAAACTGACTAAATTCACTATGGTATGTTTTTAAAGAAAGTTACCTGTACTATGCTTTTATCTTTTCTATAAGCAATTATTACAATAACACATTAAATAGAATTATGTTGTTGAGCTTTTTTTCTTAATTTCAGCTCAAGTTTAGTAGAAACATTTTTAAATGCAAGCTATGAAAGGATTATCTACCATTGTCAGATTTTAAATAAGCTAGACCCTTGCATTTATTCTTAAAAGGTGAAGGGGGAAACGAGATCATATATGACTTTAGTTAAAGTAGAATTATATTATTTTTATATACAAAAACACTCAGAAATGAGTGACACGGATTGTTATGATAACTGGAGAGCTGAATAACTAAAGGAAGATCACTTGATTTTTTAGCATATCCACCACTATCATCTCACACTAACTGTCACAGAAAGACTTCTCACAAGTCAACAGGAAAAGAAAAAGCTAAGCTTATAAAATACACCCAAATCCTCCTGGTCTTACCTAAATCCCTCTGTCTCTATTACAAAGGCCAGTTCCTAAGAGGAGATGTCTACCAGAAACTTGTATCAAAGTGGTGTGGAGAGAACATGGTAGATATTAGGAAAACGAAACTTAAGTATCTATAATTTTCAGTCAATTCCATCTTCATGGTAAGGAAAGGCATCAGGAATATAAAGGAGAGATAGCTAGTGATGGAGTCAGTTTTATACAAAGGTATCAGAATCTAAAGTGAGCAGGCCTTTAACAACAGAACATCACAATATGTAAGGAAAAAAGCTGATACAAGGAGAAACATATAATAATAATTGGATACCCAAACCCACTAACATCAAATACTGCTAGATGAAGCACACAAAAAAATCAATAAATGTATATTTGACCTGAACATCAATATCAATCTATGTGATATAATTGACATGCATAAAATGCTTTTGCACTCAACGATAACAGAATACACATTTTTCTCAGGATCTCATGGAACATTCATCATGATAGAACTCATTCTAGGCCATTAAATACATCTTTTAAATATTAAAAGAATATTTTTTCTTTTCCCTTATTTCCTTTCCCCTAAAATGAAAAAAAAATGGAAATAAAGTATTTGTAAATAGGGAAGAGAGGAGCGGTTGAAGGAAGGGCAGGGGAAAGGAGAAAAAATGAGAATCAAGACCTGTCATGTAAAGGTACAAGTTCCCAATGATGAATACAACTGTACTGTATACCCTAAAACATACAAATAAACTCAATGAGAAAAAAAATTAAAAGAATAAAAATCAAACAATATTTATGCTCAGACCACAGTGGAATTAAGCTAGATGTCAACAACTAAAAATAGCTGAAAATCTAAAAATATTGAATTGTACCAAGCACATATACATAACACATGGATTAAAGAAGTTTCCGGTGAAATTTAAATATTTCAAACTAATTTGAAATACTTGAAATATAGGGTACGCGAGAATTTAGAACAACAGTTCTTTTCTGATGTCATCATAGTGGCAGGAAGATACAGTACTGATTTAATTACATACGAAAATCTTAACACATACATTAAATTTTAAGAAAAATATATTTTTTGAGAAATGCTCTTTGTTGACCCCTAAATTTACATGTATTTCAATACATTTATGAAAAATCTAGGTGAAAAGCTATCCTTAAAGATAACTCACAGGACTGAGGATTTAGCTCAATGGCAAGTTCAAGGCCCTGAGTTCAATTCCTGGTACCTGAAAAAATAAATAAATAAGTAAGATAGCTCACTTTTCAGTGCTTCAAGGAAATTGATTCTAGTTAAGTGAAACAAAGGAGAGATGGGTGTATGTTTTCAGTCAGCTTTCCCATTGCTAGCACCACATACCTCACACCACTCATTAAAGGAGAAATTAATTTTGTTTCACAGTTTCAGATGATTTAGTCCATGATAATCTAATTCTAAGGTAGAAAAATTATGGTAGAGGACAGCTGTTTATTTCCAGCCAGGAATCAGAGCAAAGTAAAAGCATTAGTGAATAAGAGATCAGTGATTATATATGGTACCCAAGATCATGCCTTCCTGACCCACAAAATACTTCAAAATGTATCTTTACTAATCTGCTAAGTGACTCTCAAACCATGAAGTTTACAATCCAACTTAACACACAGTGTGTCTTGAGGAGATCTGATCTTATGTTGTAAAACAACTACAATAGACACTTAAGTTATGACTAATCTGACATACGAACAACTGGAGTTTTGATGTGAGGTTTAGTTTTAATTTATGACCAAAATCCTGATTCATGACCAGAATGCTGGCTGCTTGTGCTTCCAGATGGTCTCAGATACAAATTAAACCCTTAAAGAGTTCTGGAATGAACACTGTAACATCCTTTTCTGTGTGAGCTGAATTGAGAATCCTGGGCTAATGTCTCTCTAAGGACACTGAGATCTGCCTGTATACAGGGGAGAGACTTTGACGGCTGTGTAGAGCAGCAGCCTGAGCCTTCAAATGGCCAATTTGAATAACAACCCACCTTCAGGAAATGCACTGAGTTTGTATGTTAAGGGTCCACTGTACCACATAGGACACCACTATAAATTCCTCCAGCAATGCAGGATTATTGCCTTTAGGGCTGTTGAAGATATTTCTTTCACTTTGTGTAAAGAAACCTCTTCACTAAGAGGGACTTTTTATACTGGCAAAGAAGATTAATCAGAATCTAGAATCTTGGAATTCCCCGCTTCATCCAAGCCTTCTCACACATCCTCATTCTAACTTTCAGTATTTCATTTCTTTCCTACCAATGCCTTCACTGTAGCAGTGGGTATCTTAAAAGGCAGAGGTTCAACTTGCAGCAGGATGAAATTTGGGGTTTGTTCTTCAGCAAGCTCCACTGTGCAGCTATGGAAGATAAAATTCTTATTCGGAGCACACCAGATGATTTCAGGTAGTTTATGTGAGACTATAAATCCTTGAGCTCCTCTCTACTTCTTTACCCATTTTGTCCAGTGACTTTAGAACCAATAAGACAAGTTCTTTATATTTGTCAGTTTGGCCAAAATGTTTGAACGTATCAAATATGTTACCCAAATACATGCATCTTATTATTTGTTAGGAGTAGGTGACATTTTGTGTATTTCTATTTCCTGACTGTGCCACAGACTAGGGATTTTTTAAAAAATATTAGAAATAGTAATTAGCTGCACTTTAGTACTATAAATAGTAATCGACATTTTAAAATATCTGACTAGAAAGTCAATTCAAAAAACCCCAGAATCAATTCAGAAAACTAGTTGTCTTTTAAAGCTTGCTTTTCTGGAACTAATTCTTGCACCCATATCTATAGTCAGCATTCTGCAGAGAAACTGGAGAGAGAGAGGGAGAGAGAGAGAGAGAGAGAGAGAGAGAGAGAGTTCTAGCTAGCTATTTTTCTACCTAAAGAAAAAAATCATTTAGTGTTATGAATTAGCTCACATAATATGGAATCTAATAACTCTTAAAATCTGCAGGCTGCAAGTCAGAGAGACCCAGGAAACCTGATGGTGTAGGGATCCTCTAAATGTTGGCATGCTCATGATCTAGGAAGTCCTAATGTTTCAATTTGAGACTAAATGTAGGAAAAGTGAAGTCTCACCACAAAAGCACTTAACAAAGGAGTGCAGGCTTATTCATGGGAACCAGTCCTTTTGTTGTATTCAATCTTATAAGTGAATATGTAAAGTTACCTACCATCTTAGGGAGGACAAATCTGCTTAACTCATCTACCAGTACAAACTTTTATTCATCAGTTTATTGATATGTTTTAGGTATACAATATAATGACATTCATTGTTGGGAATTTGTGCCTTTACGTGATGTATCTTGGTCCTTACGCTGTTCCTTATTTCTCTGCCCTCCCTTCAACCCCACTACTCTTTCCTATTTATAAAAACTTTATTTTCATCATTTCCTTCTCATATTTATTACTTTCCCTTAACCCTCCTATATCAGTACAAATATTAATCACATCCACAACACCCTCACAAACACACCTAGGTAAGTGTTTGACCAAATATTTGGCACCTATGACTTACTCAAGCTGACATGTAAAATTAACCATCACATATAGTGTCTCTTTCCACCCCTCCAACGTTTACTGTGCAGGTCTTCACAGTTAAAAACTGGTTTCTTAGATACAGTATAGAATTGAGTCTTATTTTTATGCAGTCTAAGTAACTTAAATGTGTATCTTTATTATACAATAACATTTATCATCAAACAGTGTTATACATTTCATATATATATATATATATATATATTCATTATATATACATCATTCAGATGTTGAAAACATATAAGTACTTCTGATTTCTTCCTTAGTTTTGTATTTATTCATTTGCTGCCTTTTAACAAAAACCTGTTTTGTAACTGCTTTATAAGCAACCTTTACTTTTATCAATGCTATAAACCCCGCAAATATTGTTCACATGTAAGCCTTAGAAACTAGTTTTCTTTTTTAAAAATCTTATTAATATTTATATTTACCATAGCTGGTCTATTGTACTGCCTTGCATAAATCAAATTTTGCATCAAATAATAGTCTCCTTTCATAAAGCTCATGCTTTGACACTTTTTGCGGTATTTACATCCTGATATTTTCTTTCAGTTTTTTAGACATTTCAGTTCCTTGTCTCCTATATTTCATATTTCCAAACAAGTTGGTGTTAATTCTTGTGCTTGTTACTCCACATATATATATTTCTATTCTTTTTTAAAAGTTTTAATATGATTTGAGATTTTCTCTCATTTTCTCTGCTTTTTTGTGACAGGATCTCACTATGTACTTCAGGCTGCTCTTCACTTGAATTTACAATGTAGCCCAAGCTGGCCTGGATCCTCGATCCTCCTGCCTCAGCCTCACACATACTGGGATCAGAGGAATGTACCACTATGCCCAGCTAGATTTTCTCTCTGTGCTTAATATTTAAATACTTTAGTATAATTGGTCTATATTTTGTAAATTCTTTTAGTCTTTTTTAGTACATTTAATATTTTCTAATTTCCTTAAATTTGTGATTTTTATGTTTTATTATTTTAATTAAATGTTGGGTTTTATTTTTTCAATATTTCTATTCCCTGCCTCTGCCTCATCCTTTTCTTGATGTATTATTGCATAACATACACGTATTATTATACATGTATACACACATCTATAAATCAGTTTCTATAGACTCAGTCTTTGGATGATCATTTCTTTTGTTTTCATATGTTCTCTTTTGTTCTTGTAGATTGGGGAATTTCTATTAATTTAACTTCAAGTTCAATGATTCATTTTTTTCTTGTAGCATTTCTTCTTAATTCCTTTCTTGCATTTTTATTCTTCTTAAATTTTATGTTCATAAATATTATTCACCATCTAAACTAAAAATATACCATTTAATACAATGATATTATATCTTTTTACCTTTCCTGTACCCCTCCCATTTGCTCATATCCTTTAGACCTTTTCTTCTTGTTACAAAATTTCAATTATACATTTTGAATCTGATTCTTTTTAAACAATAGCTTTCTTTCTTGCTTTTTTTGTGTGAATTCCTGGAAATAGGCATTTGGTGTTTGTTCATATGTTTGTTTTCTTGAGAGGTTAAGGGTAATCTAGTAATCAGAACTTTACTTTTTTATTTGTATAGTTACATTCAACACAACAAAAACTTAACACCCTTAGAGAGGTACATTGCCATTTCCTTGTACTGTAATCAGAGTAGAGGTGGTTTGGGAAGTGTTTCACTCAGAATTAATGCTTTACCTTCAGTTTCACCTGCCTTTCTCATTCCTGTACCCTAACTATGCAACTCTCTCTCTCTCCCTGTCCCATGGAAGTGTCTCACTGTTTCTTATTAATTGATCCTAGGTTCAACATGAAGCAGTAGAAGTAATCCCTTTCTTTACTTCATACGGCTGCAGTCACAAGCAAGTTGTTCATGCTTAGGCTGCAATTCAGAGTGGGAGATAATCAAGGTTCCTGCCTTGCTCAGTGGCAGCCATATTGATTCTTATATCATTGATGTTCTTACTAGGAGATTTTTCAGTCCTCTTCCAATTTTTTATACCTGAAACTGGCCCAGAATACTTTCCTTTCTCCCAGGATTGAAGTGTAATTGTTGTTTTTGTGTTGTAATTGTTTTTATTTCTTCTCTGGGCCATAATGATTATTCTGATGCTTTAGAAGTTGTATAGTTTCCTTCCACTTAGTACCTTACAATTTTTGCTTCACATAAGAGAAGAGTTTTGGTTGCGGAGCTTTCTAAAAGGAGGAGTCGTGTGCCTTCATACTTGCATCATAGGTATTCTGTAGTTCTTTCTCCTTGGGTTCTGTCATCCACCTCAGCACACAATGGCATCTTATGGAATGGACACTCTAAATTAATACAAAATAATACTGTATTTAAGAACCTAAATCCTCTGGTTCACCAAAATTCATATCAACCTTTATTCAACCTTCAAAAATTCATTACTGACCTGGCGACGGGTGCGCGACCTCCCGGCCTGCGCCACAACAGACCCAGAAAGGAAGGTAGTTGCGCGGGTGCCCTTGAAACACCCCCAAGATCCCACCCCCCCAATCTAAAAGCTCCTGATTGGGCCAGTCCTTAGACCAACTATTCAGAGGCATAGGTTCCCATGAAGGGTAGTTTTCTGAGCTCCCAACTTTGCACATCTTTAAAGAAAGGGCATGGGAAACCTGTAATAGAACTGAGTGGAGTTCAACCCGGAGGGTAAGGAAACTAAAGTTAGGCCTTGTAGAGTGTGTTCAGTCTCAGCCTTGGGAAACAGCCACTGGCTAGCTGAGACCAGGGGATTTGGTTCCGCATATGGCTGTGCATGTGGTATAAGATGAGATCAGAGATAGCCTGAAAGAGGACCTTCAAATTCGTTTTCTTTCTGTCTCTTTTTTCTCTTTTTTCCTCATTCCACCCTAAAATTTCTTTGTTTTTTCTGTCCTCTCTCTCCAACTCAGTCTCTTGCTCCACCATATTGTCCCTCATCTCCCTTTTTATTCCAGCTCCTGAATAACTCAGACTTCTTCTTTTATTATTTTTTGTTTTTAGGAGGGGTTTCTCTTTATGTTCTTTTCTCCAGTCATTTTACCTCACTCATGGCTCTGTACCTTCAAGGGAAGGCAAGCTCCTGTTATAGTTAAGGGGATATGTTCCTGTCCTTATTCCTGAACTCTCTCTATCCCCCCTGAAGTTAACAGCTTTGTAAAGACAGTAAGGTAATTCTACAACCTCTGGATTCATTTCAAACCTGCTCTAATTCTTTCACTTATCTAATCCTCTCGTTCTAAGTCGAACCCCCCCATCCTAAATGGTAAAGATGCTATATTGAAAAGCATATTCACTGCAAACATACTGTGGGCTGCTTCTTGAAATTAATTTAATTCACATGAGTTAAAGGTGATACATTAATGACTACCACAAGTGGTCAGTTGGCAAGCTGTGCCTGATCCTATTGGGCTGCTGAATGTATCAATTGGGATAGAGTTGTGATTGATTTAAAGAGTTGTTTACTTTGATATTATGAAAATGAGGATGTCTATGAGTCAATAGAAACTCAAAAGCTAAAACGCAGCTATACTGGGAAGATTTAAGTAATACCAAGAAATTAAAGAAGGACAACCCAACAATAAAAATAAAAATGAGAAAACACTTAAGCAAGACACAAAAACAGATTTCCAGTTCACCAATAGCAAATAGTAGGACAAATGAGGATGAAAAGTCTGATAGTGAACCAACAGGACTCCCTGGACCCATAGCACAGGAGGTAACAAAACTGATCAATCAGGCTCTAGAAAAATTCAAATCAGAAATAATTTCCCAGCTAACCAGAGAGATGATGAGCAAAATGGAAGTCATGATTCCAGACTCTAGGGCTGAAACTGACAAAAAAATAGATGAGCTCAAGACTATAATAGAAGCCATGAAGACTCAGCATAAGAAAGACATG
>NW_022900948.1:8797896-8799099 GCF_012274545.1 Fukomys damarensis | reverse complement strand
GAGATGGGAGAAAAAGCAAAAAGAATCAACAAAAGGACAACAACATGACAAGAACAAGTCAAAATATATCAGTTGTAACCATCAATGTTAATGGCCTCAATTCACCAATCAAGAGAAACAGATTGGCAGAAAGGATTAAGAAGCAAAATTCAACAATATGCTGTATACAAGAAACACACCTAGTGCAAAAGGAAGTCCACAGACTGAAAGTGAAAGGATGGAAAACAATTCTCCATGCGTCAGGAGTCCAGAAAAAAGCAGGGGTAGCAATCTTATTCTCAGATAAAGTAAATTTCAAACCAAAACTCATTAAGAGAGACAAAGAAGGACACTACATCCTTGTAAAGGGAACAATTCAAGAGGAAGAGCTGACAATCATAAACATATATGCACCAAATACAAATGCCCCCAACTATATAAAACAAATATTAAGTAACATGAAAAACCAAATAAGCACTAATACAATTGCAGTGGGGGATTTAAATACCCCAATATCACAAATTGACAGATCTACTAGGCAGAAAATCAACAATGAAATAATAGAACTGAACCAAGCTTTGGAACACATGGACTTAATAGATGTTTATAGAGTATTCCACCCCCAAAAATCAGAATATACATTCTTTTTGGCTGCACATGGATCATTCTCCAAAATAGACCACATACTGGCTCACAGAACAGGTCTAAATAAATGCAAAAAAACTGAAGTCATCCCCTGTATATTATCAGATTATAGTGCAATCAAACAACATCAATAGCACAAGAAACTATAGAAACTTCACAAGCACATGGAAACTGAACAACACTCTCCTAAACAATCAATGGATTACAGAGGAAATTAAAGAAGAAATTAGACAGTTTTTACAAATAAATGAGAATGCCAATACAACATACAGGAATCTTTGGGACACAATGAAAGCAGTTCTACGTGGAAAATTCATAACATTGAATGCCCACACTAGGAAAACAGAGCGGGCTCAAATAAACAACTTAACGATGAAACTTAGACTCCTAGAAAAACAAGAGCAAGAAAAACCCAAAGCTTGAATAACAGAGGAAATTATAAAGATCTGAGCAGAAATCAATGCAATTAAAATTAAGAAAATGATACAAAAAATAAACGAAACAAAGAGCTGCTTTTTTGAAAGAATAAATAAAATCGACAAACCCTTAGCTAATCTTATCAAAAAAAGGAAAGAAAAG
>NW_022900948.1:8792082-8797718 GCF_012274545.1 Fukomys damarensis | reverse complement strand
AAAATATTTTACAATAGCATCCAAAAAAATGAAGTACCTAGGAATCAATCTAACAAAAAAAAAAACAAAAGATCTCTACACTGAAAACTACAGCACTCTGAAAAAAGAAATCGAAGAGGATATAAAAAAATGGAAAGATATCCCCTGCTCCTGGGTAGGAAGAATCAACATAGTGAAAATGGCCATACTACCGAAACTGCTATATACATTCAATGCAATGCCAATTGAAATTCCAACACTATATTTCACAGAACTAGAAAAAAGAATCCAAAAATTCATTTGGAACCACAAGAGACCTAGAATAGCAAAAGCCATTATAGGCAACAGTCACATGGCACCAGGTGTAACAATTCCCAATTTGAAACTATACTACAAAGCCACTGTGATAAAATCAGCATGGTACTGGCAAAGAAATAGGCCTGAGGATCAATGGAACAGACTGGAAGACACAAAAACAAATGCAGATGTACTCAGCTACCTCATCTTCGACAAAGGAGCTCACCATCCTCAGTGGAGGAAAGATAGCCTCTTTAATAAATGGTGTTGGAAAAACTGGATATCAACCTGTCACAGATTAAAATTAGACCCTTATCTTTCGCCATGCACTAAATTAAAATCCAAATGGATTAAAGATCTAAATATTAAAACAGAAACATTAAACTTGCTGGAAAGTAAGTTAGGCAGAACTCTGGAAGACATTGGTATAGGAAAAGACTTTATGAACAAATCCTCAGTAGCACGGGAACTAGCAGAAAGAATCAACAACTGGGATCTCATCTTACTAAAAAGCTTCTGTACTTCAAAAGAAACCATTAGCAGAACTAAGAGACAATCTACAATGTGGGAAAAAATTTTTACCAGCTGTACCTCAGACAAAGGACTATTATCAAGGATATATAAAGAACTCAAAACAATCAGTCCCCCCAAATATAAAGACCCGATCCAAAAATGGGCATCCGAAATGAACAGACATTTCTCATACAAAGAAGTGAAAGCAGCAAGAAAATATATGAAAAAATGTTCCACATCACTGGTCATTCGAGAGATGCAGATGAAAACAACACTGAGATTCCACCTCACCCCACAAAGAATGGCTGCTATCAAGAAATCACACAATAACAAATGTTGGCGGGGTTGTGTGGAGAAAGGAACCCTTCTCCATTGTTGGTGGGAGTGCAAACTAGTGCAACCACTATGGAAATCAATATGGAGATACATCAAAGAGCTTGGACTGGAGGTTCCATTTGACCCAGCCATCCCTCTGTTGGGTATCTTTCCAAGAGAACTAAAAGAATCATATCACAGAGAAGTATGTGCACCCATGTTTATAGCGGCACAGTTTGTAGTAACTAAATCTTGGAAAAAGCCTATTTGCCCATCCATTGGAAACTGGATAAAGAAGATGTGGTTTTTCTATAAAATGGAATATTACTCAGCCATAAAGAGTGAGAGAATACATTCATTCATAGGAAAATGGATACATATTGAAGATATACTCCTAATTGAAATAAATAAGTCACACATGTGTAAATACCAAATAGTTTCCCTGGTGTGAATAATCTGCAACAATGCATAAGATTCTAATAAGATTACTGACATTTAGAAATGGGAAGAAAGTAGCTAAAGTTGTAGGGAAGGTGTGACGGGTAGGGGAAGAACAAAAAGGGAAAAGAAAAAAATGTGAGAGAATGAAAAGATGAAAATAAAGTGTTTGTAGATGGGGAGAGGAGGAGGAGTTGAAGGGAGGGCAGAGGTAAGGGGAAAAAAATGAGAATCAAGACTTGCCATGTAGAGGTACATGATCCCAACAATGAATGTAACTGTACTGTATCCCTAAAATGTACCAATAAACTCAATAAAATTAAAAAAAATTCATTACTGCTTTAATATTTTATCTTATTTCTTCTATTATCCTTTCCTTCTGTACTCTCCCAAAATTCTTACAGTCCACAAAGCAAACCTCTCTTAGGAAGGACCTCTCCCTTTTCAGAATTTAGAGTAAATTGCATTAGTAGCCCAGTGTCCTCATCTCAAGAATATTAAATTTTTATTGTTTTAGGGACAATGTAATTTCTAGCTTTCCACATAATAGATAAAGGTGAAATTCCAGATTCATCTTTTAATGACATGATTCAATATGTCATGCTATGATGTGCCTTTAGTAAAGTCATATAGTGAGTTCCATTTGGGTTTCACACAAAATTCACACTTGATGCCAAGTTTCTGAGTAATATTGCTCCTGCCTTCTTATCCAAGATCTATCCTCTCTTTTTCTCTTGCTCTCTCTCTCTCTCTCTCTCTCTCTCTTTCTCTCTATGTCTTGGTCTGTCTCTTTGTATATCTCTCTCTCTGTGTCTCTGTCTCTGTCTATCTGTCTATCTCTCTCTCTCTCTCTCTCTATATATATATATATATATATATATATACACATATAGATGTTTGTATGTGTATATTAAAATGGTTCTTTGTAACCATTATATATATCCAATTGCATATATAAATATTTATAATATTTTCTATTCATTCATTCAGGTCTAAAACATTGTCCTACCTGCAGCCTACTATCATATCCATTCTTCAAATTTGACAGTGCCATTAACTCATAGCCTTCATACAGGTTTTTTTCTCAAATTCTTCTCTCACATTTTAAATTATTTTACTGATTTGTATTTTTTTCTTCTTCCCTGTTTTTAATATATATTCTGTCTTTTTAGTCTATATTTACAATACATTACAACTACAGTCATATGTACATATATATGTGTGTGTGTGTGTGTGTGTGTGTGTGTGTGTGTATGTCATAGATGTTGCATCTTTCTCATTTTTATTTCCCCTAACCCCTCCCTGTTCTTCCCATCCCAGATCATTTTCCCTTTCCACAAAGTTTATCTCCATGTTTTTTATCACCAATCTTTTACTTTTCTCCTAAATTATTTGTACTTTGCATTTCTCACAAAATAGAAACTGTGTGACATTTAACCTTCTGTATCTGATTTTTTTCCTTCAACATTATGATTTCAAGATTCTTTCCATACATAAGGTAAGTTTTTAGTTTTACTATAATCCTAAAGGATATAAGAAAGTTCATGTGAACAAAATGTATTTTTTTGTTTTGAAAAATTTCCAGCATTTTTTTGCTTTTCACGTGGGTACTTAAAGGCTTTGGTTCCCCATGGCAATAACCTTTGAGAGTTGATATCAATTCCAGTTTGTTCATCATTGAAGCTTCAGAATTTGAACACTTTTCCACATATGTATAATAGGCATTCACAAATATGTACTCATTACTTTTGTAAGCTAGAAAGAGCTGAGAATGATCTTGAAAACAGCTTTCCTACAAAATGATTCAGCCTAAAGACCAAACAACATGTGGCATAGCTTTTATTTTCTTTTACCCTTGCCATAGCTTTCTGTAATCCCATATGCTTACAGCTGTTAATTATTCCCTGTCTTACTTTATTGTGTCTTTTGTGACTGTTTACATTACATTGATTCTCAGAGGAGAACACAAGTAGGCCAGGTGTCATATTAACACAATGCAATCACCATATGAAAAATAGTCAAATATTATGCAATATATATTACATCAAAAATTACTCATATGCCAATGTTCTACCTTCATCAAACCTATCTTTCAAACAAGGGCACAAAAACTTTCTTTTATATTCATTCAAATCATACTCTTCTGATGCATATGGATTTTGGAGAACATTTAAACCAGAATTTCTTTATCAATGGGATTTTACTTTGTCTGATCTGATAGTACTAACTCCTCTGAGGGATTTTTGAAAATTTAGGAAAAATATAGATCTAGGAAGTAGTTTTACAATATTTTGTTTTATAGCCACCTCCTTATCATAATTTAACTTGGTCCTTCTAATGGTTAAAAAAGAGTGCATAATGTTTAAATAAATCATCATAATCCCATATATCCTGAGATGTCATACTTCCAAATTCAGCTCTGCAATTTGGTACAAAATTGAACACTCAAAAGCTTAGAATATTTAAACTAAAATTTTATTTTTCTTTATAAATAATTTTTCTTCTTACTATTCATATTCTTCAATAACATTTTTCTACCATATCATCTCACCCCCAGAATAAGCAAGATATTTGGCATTCATTTGAAATTTTCTTTTTCCTATAAATTATAGTCAAATTTAATATTGCACTAAATTAGTTCTACTCTTAAATTATTGATAAACATCCCTGTCTATCCATCCACTTTTACTAGCATGGAGCCTGGAAAATCAGGTGGCTTATCTGGAGTAATTTCTCATTTGTGGTTGCATTCCTCAAAGGTGTTTCTCTCTTCTCTTGTATTTTAAAATGATTATTCAGTTTTTAAAAGTCACCCCGTTTTTCCTCTAGTTTGTTAAATATGTGTTAACATCCTTGTCCTTGCCTAGAGAGGCTATCAGATTTACATTATAGAGTTATTAGTAGTTATATATTTCAGGCTTTTCTCAAAAAACTAAAAAGGAAGGAAGGGAGGGAAGGGGAGAGAGAGAGACAAACATCTTTTGTTAGAATGTACCTATTTTAACAGCAACGGGGAACTTACGATACAAAAGATAGTTCTATCTTTGGAGTTGATTTTCAAAGGTCCAGCTCAAATAAATTGCATCTTATTTTTTCTTACAAAAATGATAAATGAACTATTTGATAATTTTCCTATTATAATGAGGAGTAAGGTTCTAACGCAGCTAACACTGATTTAACTTGCATATGCTTATGCTGTTCCAATATGCAAAGTGCTGTATAAAATCAGAATTCTCACAGGAATTCTGTTTGTTAAGGTTTTTTTTGTTTTTTTGTTTTTGGTACTGGGGATTGAACTCAGGACTTTGCACTTGCAAGGCAGTTGGTAGAACCACTGAGCTAAATCCCCAGCTCTCACAGGAATTCTGTAGGACTGGGAAATATTACTACTTCCACCTTATTCAATTATGTGCAGCTGATAATATAAAACATTCAAATTCTGTATAAGATAATGCTTACTAATGTCCTAAGTTAGTGTTAATTTTCTGTTTCAATTTCAAGTTCTTCATTTTTATTGCATGAAATATTTTCTCAAAAATTTAATATACCATAAAATTTGTTGATCTACTTTCAAAAGGGCTATGTACAGATTATTATGAGCCAAAAGCCCAATACTTTGCTAAGTAATTTCAATTCTTATGCAGTCCCTACTGGGACAGGAATGTTGAAGACAAAATAATCTCTCCAATACTAATGCTAATGAAACAGATTCAAGTCCCTCTCTCCACATAGGTATATTAATTTTTTTCTATTTTCTTATTTACATAACGACAATTATAATTACATATCAATGATTATTTAATAACTGAATAAGATAATACCTGTAAAATATTTTCTGTAGTTTATTGGAGGAAATATTTAAGAAAAAAAAACTTGTAATGCCCCAAATTAAAAAAGAAACAAAGACTTCCCTCCAAGATTTTATTTAAGCAAATACATCTTGTTGCAGTAATATTTTTCTTCATTAATTCAATTAATATAAAAAACAATTTCATTCAGACAACTAATTTGGGTAACTGACTTCTCCGAACACACATTTCATTTCAGCTCAATTCTTTTTTTTTTTTTTTTTTTTTTTTTTTTTTGTTTTTGGT
>NW_022900948.1:8766244-8786540 GCF_012274545.1 Fukomys damarensis | reverse complement strand
ACCCCCTCTGGGGTCCTTGGGTCTTTCCTGGGTCTGTTGTCACGCAGGCCGGGAGCTCCTGCGCAGGCCGGGAGCTCGCGCGCACGCCACCGGGTGATCGCAGACCTCAGCTCAATTCTTTTTACATTTTCATTCAGATAAAAGCAATGGGAACAGCATTCCTATAACAATATTTTAAGTGGAAGAAGGACTAGTGGAAAACTCATAATTGGTTGTCTACACTGAGTACTCAGAAAAGTTAAAAATTTATATTTATGGGGAAACCCACTTTCCAGTCTCCCTTCTGTCTCTCTTAGAGAGAAGCTTTCTTTCTTTCAATAAATTTTTCCTACTCTTCACTGCCATTGATCTTAGAATTCATTATTCAATTTTAGAGAACATGAGCTTACATTTCAGATATCTCGCAGGTTTTGGAGTTACATCACTTCCCCTTATATCATTTAGGAATTCTTTCACCAAGATTACTTGACAGAGGTAAGAGTTTTCTTTCATAGGTTCTGACTTTAATCCTTTTACTTCATAAATTGTAACTTTTGTTTCATAGGCTCTCAAAATTTGTTTCATAGCTTCTGATTTTTGCTTCATAAATTCTGGCCTTTGTTTCAGCTTTTGTTTCAAAAGTGTCTTAATTTTAAATTGTATGTATTAAATGTTATCAAATTTCTTGTTTTTCTTATGTTAAAATTACATTTTAGTCTTCTTTTACATGTGTTGCATTTGAACTTAGTTGCTTCAAAAAGCTGTAAAATGGGTCTTTTATGAAATTATCTCAGATAAAGACAATTCAAGCTTTTACCTGTCTCTTATAGAATAGCCAACAAATGGTGGTTACTCTGCCAGCTAGTAATGGCCTTTAGAGCAGTTGCTATTCTCTAAGCAGAGAACAGGTTTCTCAGTTGCTCTCTAGTGAACTCCCACTCCCTATGATGCCAATGATGGGTGGAACATTGACCAGATAGACAATCGGGGTTCCTTTGAGAGGCAGGTCTCTGATTGCATGGAACTAGTGGAAACTGAGGTGATAAGTGAGGGGTCACAGCCAGAGCTACTCTCTGGCATATACTCAAAGTTCCCTCAGCAGAAACTGGCTCCTAATAGTCCATCTGGGTAATCAGCAGAAAATCTCACATCTTGTCCTATCTGTACTCCTCCATGAAGTGAAATGGAAATTCTGTCAGAGATCATCAGGTATCCTCTGCCTCAGAGTGATCTGAAACAATGTTATCAGAGCCCTTTCTTAAGCCTCCATTAATAGTTGAGCTACAGGTTTGGACTGCTATCTCTATTACTAATAAGACAGACCTCTAGAAAAATATAAAAAACAAATCTTTCAAAGGTTAAAAACTACCAAACCATCTCCCTTCCTCCTAGGCATGGTCTTCAAAATTTATGTGTGTAGGGGAAAAAAACATCTTTTCTGATAGGTTACGGACTTCGGAACATTGACTGTGGACTCATAAAATGCTATGTTGTGATTTTTTTGGATGTTTAACAAGCTTGAGTTTTATTTGGACTTTCTCTCTGCTAGTGAGTTAAAAACTCCCCATAAACTTTTCTTCAACTTGTTGGGAGTTCATTAGAGAACCTCTTATAATCAGACCACTACTCCTTCCAGAAAGTCAGACTAAGACATCTTGCAACAACTGTTTTGCCTTACACTAGGAAAAATAGCAATCAGTAACTTACATTTGTGTTTTTACATGCTATCTAGAACATGGGACTATTTTGGTCCACCTTTCTCTTCCTTCATATGTGTGCATAGGAAGTTGGTAATAGTTGCATATTAGTTGATAACAGTTGATATAGATTGTGCCTGCTAGGAAGACCTATGAGTTTCAAATACTTAGTGAATTTAAAATGGGGCTCACTTTGGAAGCACATATTCGAAAATGGACCTTAAAAGAGTAGCCTTGTCTTGTTGTTAATAAAAGTTGCCTAAAAGACTGGATAGACAACAGAAATTTCTCAGAGCTTTCTCTACCCTAGGGCCCAGGGCAGAATGTCTGACTTGGCATCTCTGGAGGTAATCTCTTTTGCAGGAAAAGTGCCCTATTCTCCTCTCTCTCTTTCAAGGAACTAGAAAGCAGTGGTTTGAATTTCTTGGTTTGCTAGCAATATTTCTCTAAACATGATTGTTATAGCTGAAGTCGATTGTAACTTTTTCTTTGTGAGTACTTACTGGGGTATGGATATGAGTTAACTGAAGAAGATAAGATCACACACTGGTAAAGGGTAGATAGACCAGGCTAGTTTTATTTTCTGGGTCTCTTTCCACATGTAGCTACCTACCCTGGAGTGGAATAAACCTTGAGGGACACCCTAAGGGGCACAGGAATCAAGCAGGGACTTATGGAACACCATATTTGCTTCTCTTGTTTCACATCAGAAGCTCCATTTCTGAATGTAAAACTCCTTTTGAACATATTAAGGAGCAATTTGGTATTTCTCTACAACTGTGAGTATTGTGCCTACCTCCTAAAGCCAAGTGCACAGAGGAAAGTACTATGATGCTATCTCACAATTAGAATTGTACTGTAAAAGACAGAAAATGGTCACAATCATCTTTAGGTTGAGATTTTCCTTACATTCAGAAGTAAACTCTTGCTTGTGTCCAAGTGTAAATGTAATGAGAGACTCTTCATCCTTAAGACATTCAGTACCTGTAAGCCTGAGGCTACTACTTGCCTTTTAGAACCTGAGAGCAAAGTTTCTAAGATAACTTTAAACCTTGGCAACCAGGTGCTCAGGATGGAGTATCTAGCCCTACCTTAATTAAAATATCCATGAGGCTATATCTATCCTTAGGTGACTTGTTCAGGCCCCTCAAAGACAATATGCCTGACAGGAAGTAAATGGCAAATGTGGGACTATCTGTGTTTATGTGGCTTTTTCTCAGTGATCTAAGATAGATTAAATGAGACCTAATAAAGCTTTTGGGTGACCCTGATGTGTACATTGAGGTCTTTAGAGAACTTATTCAGACCTATGGACTAGAATAGAAAGATGCAATGTTGCTTTTAAATCAAACATTGATTTCTAATGAAAGACAAACAGTGTTATAAGCTGCTACTACATGTAGAGATAATATTATCTTAATTTTTGAAGCTCAAAAGACAGGAGCCAGGGTAAAATTGGTTTCTACTGGAACAGTTTTATATTTCAAAGCAAAATTTATTCTTCTAATTGTTTCTTATCTTAGAGTAAAACTAGAGAGACTTATGTCAAAGTATGAGACTTATAGATAACCCCTGTCAATGAAAGAATCTAACGCCAATAGGTTCAATAACTATTTCAATTTTTGTGACTTTCTCTCCAACCTGCCCTTTCATTCTCGTCTGCTCATGCTTAGATTACGCATACTGTAATTTCTTGAAAGTTTTATTTATTCTTGCCTGGAGGCTGCCAAACTCCAAGTTGTCATACAAATTAAACCAATGACGAATGTGCTAGACTTCTTTTACTGGGATCTACCAGATTGACATTGTGAATAGCTCATAACTGCTAAACTGTACAAAATGACTTCTATGTTGGATTCTAAAGTCCCCTGGACCTTCTCCTTATCCTCTTTGTTGGCTATATTCATAGCAATCCTACTGACCTTATAATTTGACCCATGCATTCTTAACTCTTTCTTTGGCTTTATCTCCTCCAGACTTAAAAGCTATGCAGCTACCAAGATGACAATGCCAAGTACCTACCAAAGCTCTTTAGATATACCCTCTGTAGAGTAACTCTAACTGCTGATCATGACTATGAACCTCTTCAGCTAGAAGTAGCCAGAGCTGTCTTCACCCTTTGCCCCCTCACAGCAGTTAGGGGTACATCTTCAGAGGGGGTAATATTATAGATAGGTACGTTAATTAGATATCTTATAGGCAGTTAGACAAGGCTGCCGTCAAGGAGCCAACACAACTCTTTACTTAAGGAGTAACATGATTACTATACCTTCATGCTTCCCATGAGAATAAATAGCAGTGATTGATAAATAGTGACAAATAGGTATCAATCAAATTAGTGGGGGGCCAAGGTCTTAACCCAGCTTTCGCTGAAATATATCTGACCTCCATCCTTATTTTAAATCCTTCTGTACCCTTGCTATGTGACTTGCTCCCCCATTTGACCCAAATTTAATCAATATTACCTGGGTGAATGTACTTGTAATCTTATTGGCTGGTCACAGTTTTGCCCCACCTCATGCCCTCCTTGTAATTTTCCATTGCGTCTTACAGTTTTGTCCCACTTTGCACCTGCCTCACCACATAGCTTTGCTGTATAAAACATCTTTGAAAATTAGGGTGAGTGGGCAACCAACTTTCTTATTCTCCTTCTGTCTCTCTGAGACAGGAGCTTTCTTTCCCTCAATAAATTTTCCTACTCTTAAAAAATTATATTTACACATGAAATGAAATAAATTGTGGTGATTTTGCTTATTCCAATCATGAATAATATTAATCCCAAAACCTTGCTGAATGTATTGCGACTCACTTTCCTTTAAATACATTCTGAATCACACTAGTTGTGCAGAAAACCTGAGTACTTGGTCTATCCTGAGGAATTATAAGAAGTTAAAAATATTTGATGCCTTTCCCCAAAGATATAGATTTCAGTGGATAGAAACAAAAAGTCAAAACTTTGCTTTCTTGCTTTGTTTTGGATTTATATGATGTGGATAGCCCAAAATATCTTGCCTTAGGAATGAAAAGTGCTTGTATCATGATAAATATATGACTCACATCACCTAAGGCAAACAATAATATGATATGTTTCTCAATATTTTTGATTCCATTTGATATAAAACCAATCTTCAAATTCCCATATTCTAAGAAAAAGACTACAAAATTTGACTTAAATATTCAGAAGTACCAAAGGTAGAAAAACTAGGGAGAATGCTAGTGTACTTACTGGTGCATTAGTGCCCTGTGGAAAAGGGTATATAAAAGCAACAGAACCTTCTCTGTTTGCTTTTTGCTGTTTAGTAATTTAAGCAATGACATGAATAAGAACTGAGAGGTTAGCTAAGAGACTACAACCTGAAAGTTGTACTTTTCTTCTTCAACATTCTCTTTTACTTACACTTTTTACAGACATTCTCAGCTAACCATATTTATAAATAATAGAAAACAAGTTAAGAGTAGTTCACTTTCTACTATGAAAGAAAGAGAAAACAGACACAGAAATAAACCTAGACAACTATACTTAGTTTTGACAAAGGAACTCAAAGCATATATTGAAGAAAAGATAACTTCTTTAACAAGTGGTGCTGAGTAAACCGGACGGCCATATGAGAAAAGTATCCAAATGTTGAACTAAATGCCTCTCACCCCAACAAAAAATCCAAAATATACCAAAGACTTAAGTATAAGAAATGAAATAAGTATTGTTAGTGGGAGATATTCATATTTTTAAAATCAATTTTGCCATTAACTCAAATTTGTTTAGATAATACCTTGCTATTTCTAGTGCATGCTACATGGAGTTCTATAATTCAACCTCCCATAGCCAGGTTAAATTTTGAGAAGTCATTGTCTAATATGCCTAGTATTGTTCTGGGTTTTGGTCTCTTGCCTTATACATTTTCTTTATGAAAAAAAAGAAGAAAATTGCAGACCAAGAGAAGTTATAAAGAGATAAATATATATAAAGATAAGATGATATTTGGTGATACTGATTCATACTTTAAGAACATCAATGAAGGAAAATTCAAATATCAAGGATACTTATACAAAAAAATATTTAAAAATTGTGGAGTTAAACCAAAATGTTCTACATCTGTTTACTACTACCTGAATGACCACAGGGATAAATAATCTTATTTAAACATAACTGCCATCAATGTTTTTTTGTTTAAAAATAAAAATTCATTTTATCTTATTGGCATTTTTAGTGATATAATTAAGATATCATTAACAATATCTAAAATGTAAATTTTAAAAGTAGACTTTCATGAAATGTTTACTATGCTCATGGCCCTATTAACTTATTGAATGCTTTACTGTATCTAAAAATTGGGGATTTCAAGATGGCTGAATAGAATTGCCCAATATTTATTTCCTCTTTCATGAATAAGAATGAAAGCAAAAAGAGAATAATTTCATTTTGAATTGAGTGAACTTGGGAAAGCTAGAATTCAACAGATACTGGAACCTTGTTTGACTCTGAAAACTGACATAATAGCATAGAAAGAGAAGCAAAATACTCAGAATACTGTACCTCCATCTTTATAGCTGAGGAGTTGTCATCTCTTTGCAGGGAGAAGAGTGAACAAGGGAGCATTAGAAAGTACAATCACTGTGGAAACAAGTAACCCTAGTGACTGCAAAGCTTCATAGTTCACCACAGCCTTCTAGCTTAGTGAGAGGAATAGTAATTTTGAGTTGGAGGAGGAACTCACATTGTCTCTCCACACACATGTGAATTTAGACTACTATAAAAAAGAGACAAATAATGAAGAAATGAGATGAGAAGATGAAGAGAAAAGAGAAGAGCAGGAGAAGAGAAGGATAAGGAAAGAGAAGAGAGCTACTTTCCAAATTTGTACTGCTACAGAGTAGGGTTCAAAACCCTCGCATACTCCCATCTCTGGGGCTCCTTGAGCATTTCAAAAAACTAATATAGAGAAGCAGAGGCTCACAAACCCAATTTACTTCAGGAAAGTAACTATAATCCTCACATCCAAATGTACTTGTATTCTGCATTATAGAAGACAAGCATTTCAATATAGAGGGTGAATAAAAGATGCTACTAACAAGAACTCAGATCAAGGCACTTGTCCTTTGAGACTTACAGTATGTCTAGTTGCATATTAATTTATGCTAATATTGTGGCTGAAAGCAGGTACCGGTATGGTTCTCTGTTGATCTTTGAGCCACATGCTCTGTATGGGCATATGTGCTACTAACAAGGGTAGAAGCAGTTATAGTTTCTGTTGCCACTTGCTTTCCTGTTCTGTGTACACACATGCATTCTCACTGGGCATGAGAATGGGCAGTGAGATGAGATGCAGAGATTACCTGAAACCACCTTCTTTGATGGTCAGCTACATGTGAGCCCACAGCACTGCCTGGGCTGAGGATTGGGTCTTCCAGTGCCACATGACCTAGCCAGCAAAGTAGCTCACATCAACAATGATTGAGAAAATGACTTTCACCCAACCAGTGTTCCCATTCCTATCCATCACTCCTGCCTTGGTCACTAGAGTGCCCCAATCAGTGTATGGATCCCAAACAGAGTGGGTCCCTATGACCCCATATACTATGCCATTAATTACAACAACGAAAATTATAAGAAGAATATACTGTGATGCTCAGCTGGAAGGCTTCAAATACTTTATACCAAGAAACATCCCAAGACACATCTTCAGGAGAAAGCCATTTACTATAAAAGTCATGCTATAAAAGTGGTATAAATCATTGCCATATAAATGTCAATACAAGGAATATGATAGGGTTTCTTGTATTGACATTTATGGATACATATTGAAGATATACTCCTAAGTGAAATAAATAAGTCACACATGTGTAAATACCAAATAGTTTCTCTGGTGTGAAAAACTATAATGGTACATAAGATTCTAATGATATTAACAATATGAAATAGGAAGAAAAGGGCTAAAGGTGTAGGGAAAGTGGGAAAGGTAGGGGAAAGGTAATATGGGAAAAGAAAAAAAATGTGAGAAAATTTAAAAATGTTTGTAAATGGGGAGGAGAGGAGAGGATGAAGGGAGGGCAGGGACAAGGGAAAAAATGAGAACCAAGACCTGTCATGTAAGGGTATAAGATCCCAATAATGAATGTAACTGTACTCTATACCTAAAATGTACCAATAAACTTAATGAGAAAAAAAAGAAATATGATAGGGTTAAATGATGCCTCCAAAAGAATAACTCTAGCAACAGATATCAAAGAAAATTGTATTGATTGAATGCCTGACAAAGATTTTAAAAGAATAAACTCAATGAGATTCAAGAGAATACAGATATTTGAATTAAATTAGGAAAACTACACACTATATGAAGGAGAAGCTAAGCAAAGAAATAAAGATATTTAAAAAATAATGAAACAAATATTGGAAACTAAGAGTTCAAAAATTTTAAAGAAAGCATAAGATTGAAAGCCCCAAAAAGAGAATAGACCAAACAGACAAGAGGAATTCCTGAAGTTGAAAATAAGATTTTGAAATATTCTAGAAAGACAAAAAAAGGTAAAAAGAGAGAATGAATACAGCCTTTGTGTTAGCTTCTGGTCACTATGACCTCATACCTGAGAAAACTTAATTTTAATAAAGAAAGATTTATTTTTTGTTTTCAGTCTAAGATCACTTGGTTATGATTTCATGGCATTATTGCAGCAAGAAGGTGGTAGAAGAAAGCAGTTCACTTCATAACAGATGGCTAGCAGAGGATCATAGCATGTGCTATCAGCTTTTCCTGCTTTTGCTCTTGGTCCCTCTGAGTGCTCATCCTACTGGAAGGTGCTCCTCACATTTAGGGAGGACCCCCGCCATCAGTTTGCTGACTCATACTCTAACTGTCTTTGTAAGAGCCACACAGACACTTCCAGAAATGTGTTTCAGTAATCTCTAGGCATCTCTTAATCTGATCAAGTTTAGGAATAGCATTAACTACCACAGCCTCTAAAGTCTCTGGGACTTTTTAAATGAAAGCTCTTGGGATTTTTAAATGAAAAAAAGAATACATTTTGTTGAACAGCAAAAGTAGAAGAAAGTGAGGGCATAGAAAATCTCTTCAACAAAATAAAAGTTAAATGGATCCTTAATCTGAGAAAATATATGGATGTCTAGGAACTGGAGAGACATAGGATGCCAAACTGACATAACTAGGAAAAAATTCTCTCTTTAAAACACTATGGTCAACTTGTCAATAGGACAAGACAATACAAGGGAAAAAGCCCAATCACATTTTTAAAGGCACCAAAATAGACTAAAGTCATATTTCTCAACAGCAACCTTACAGACAGAGAAATTGGAAAGACATTTTCCAACATATGGACACACACACACACACACACACACACACAGACCACAATATTTTTTAAAATGTAAACTAAGAATTGCTATACTCCCAAAAGCTATCTTTTACAGAAGGAGAAAAAAGACTTTTGAAGACAAGCAAAATGTGAGATAATTTATAAAGATATACATAAAAGGCTTAGAGGAGCGCTACATCCAGATGTCAAAGAAAGGTAACTACTATCATTACCTGAAAGTATAAAACTCACCAGTAAAACAGATATAAAAAAATATATAAAACAATTGAGTCTTATCAATATAATAACCCACCAAACAACAAAAATAAGTAAAAAGAAAAGGACAAATAAAGTATAAATGATGTTTAATTCAAGGAGGAAATTTAGCAAAATGATAAGAGTAAGGTCTTACATATCAATAATAATCAAAAATATAAATGGATTAATTAAAAGATACAGATTCTCCCAGTAAATAAAAATAAGACCAATCAGATAGTGTCCATCTAAAATTGACTTCATCAGTAAAGACACAAAGACATTTAAAGTGAAAGAAAAAAACGATATTTCATTCAAACAGAGAACAATAATAAGCAGCAGTATGTATTCCTATATCAAGCAAAATTGACAAAAATAAATAAGGAAACAATTTTAAAAGAAATTATACTATGTATGATCAAAGGTTCAATTCAAAGACAAGTAATTGTATCTATGTTTGGAACAGTGAAAGTAACCATATCTCTCACTGACTACAAAAATCAACTCAAGATGAATTAAAAACTTAAATCTAAGACCTTAAACAATGATCATACTACATAAAAATCAGGAGTATTGCATTAAGCAATGAGGACATTAGAGTAAGCAATATTTTTAGACAAGATTCCAAAAGCAGAATAAATGAAAGCAGAAAGTCATATAGTATTATTTCAATCGAAAAAAGGTGGTACATAACCAACAATCTTCAGAGTGAAGAAACAACATCCAAGATGGTAGAAAAGATTTGCAAACTTTATACCTGATAAAAGGTAAACATCCAGAGCCTATAAGAAACAGAAAAAATTAACAGCATAAAAAACTGATAAAAAGTGGTGAAGGAAACTGAATTAATATTTCTTAAAAGAAGGCATATGGTCAAGAGGTACATGAATAGATTCACAAATTTCAAGTCAACAGCAAATTAAAGTCAAAACTAAAACTAAATGTTACTTTATCCCAGTGAGACTAGCCATTATTAAAATACACGACATAAGAAGCTTTGGTGAAGATGTAAGGAAAAAGAAAGCTAAATACTCTATTGGTTGGGATGTAAATGGTTGTAAGTATTATGGAAAACAGAACAGAAATATCTAAAAAACTTTAAGATAGAACTACCATTATCCATTATTCCTGCTCTATGCTATGTATACTCAATCTATTCATCCTGTGATGAAATAAAAAATGGTTAAGTACCTCTTTCATCAATTTCACCCTAACATTTATCCACCACTGCAAATATTATCCATTAAATGAGGAAAAACTGAAAGATTTCCCTCTAACATTAGGGCAATGATCTCCACCATCACCAGTCCAGTTAAATATAAGTCCATTAGGCAGAGCAATGTGGCAAAAAAAAAAGAAATTAAATTGATACATAAAGGAAAAGATGAAATAAAAATATCATTATGTGAAAATGACAGGTTCCTATACTTACAGGACCTCAAAAAATTCCACCAAAACTTTCATAATTAATAGCCAAATTCAGGAATATAGCATACAAAATAAACACATAAAATCTGTAAAAGTTCTATACACTAATAATGCACAGAAGGAAAAAGAAATTAGCAGAACAATACCATTCACAATAGCATGAAAAATATTAAACATTTAGGAATTAATCTAACCAAGGAAGGGAAAGATTTTATGATGAAAATTATATCACTCTAAATAAGAAAATAAAGGAGGACACCAGAAAATGGAAAATCATCCCTTGTTCCTGGAGAGGCAGAACTAATATAATCAAGAATGGCTAAACTTTAATAACTGATATACAGGTTTGATGCCATCCTTATCAAAATCCCAATGCCATTTATCAGAGATCTAGTGAAAATAATTCTAAAATTCATGTGGAACCAGAATACATACAAAATAGCAAAACCAACAGAGTAACAAAAGCAAAGGAGATGAAATCACAATCCCAGACCTGAGTTACTCTACAAGCTACCATGATTAAAATTTCATGGTACTGGCACCAAAAAAAAAAACAAAAAAGGTCTGTGGATCAACAGAACAGTAAAAAGGAAACTGAAATAATCCTGGAACATACAGCTATTGGATCTCTGACAAAGGGGCCAAAAATTTACACTGGAACAAGGATAGTTTCTTTAGTAAGTGGTTCTGGGAAAATGGGATATCCACATGTAGAAGTCTCCATCTACACATATGTTTCACCATGTTCTAAATTAAAATCAAAATAGATAAAACATTTAAATGTTAAAACAGAAATTCTTAATCTACTTGGAATTAGAATAGGAGCAACTTTTTTTTCAGCTTTAATTGAGTTTATTGGTACATTCTAGGGATACAGTACAGTAACATTCATTGTTGGGATCTTGTACCTCTATACAACTTTTGAAGACATGGGTATAGGGAAAGAGTTTTCTTAACAGAACCCCATGGTATAAGAAATAATATTGAGAATCAATGAATATAATCATAAAAGATCAGATTTTATAATTTCACAATAAAGTTTTACACATATTTAAATATTCAAAAAATAGGATGTGAGTTATGCTTAATATTATCTACTCTGTGGGAAAAGACTGCATGGAATGTTGGAAACACATAGGACAGGGTTAAGAAATATCTAGGTATGACTGGCAACTGAATAAATGTATTGACATGATTCTACAGAAATTTACATGCATTTATGAAATTAACTGCAAATATTTGCATGCCATTGATCACATAATAAAGACATTAAAATGTAGTACTCACAATAAATAAAAGGAGTCTTTAGCAGAGAACTACCTAGACCTCTTTGTTAATGAAGTCATCATCTAAGGAAAAAAAAAAGGTTGTTGGAGAAGCAGGCATTTGACCTACATACATGAAGAAAACCACCAGTAGAAACACTAGAAAAAGCCAATTAAAATTTAAATGTTTACAAAGAACTACAAAGCAGGATATTTACAGTAGAGTAAAACTAAAGGTTCTCTATATGAATTACCTAGGTTCAAATTCCAAATCTTATGTGTAGCCTCTAAGTCTATAAAGTTCAATTTCCTCATAAATGTACTACCCTTTAAACTCCCTTTGCAGATTAGGAGCTGGTTTACTGCATAGTAGAGTCTGGAGGAAACAAGGCAATCAATTAATAATAGGTATTAGAATGTTATTATGGATGATCAGGGAAGACTGTGGCACAAAACAACTTAAATAACTGTGAAAGATCAAACCAGGAATGGTTGTGTTTCCAATGCTCGTAAGTAATGATTTACTCATGATAACCACTGGCAGACATTCACAATGCATATGCAAAAGTTACATATTGAACACATTCCTCAGAAAAACCATGCTGTGGAGAATGAGTTATATTTTAAGATGGCTTTATTTTTTAAAGCATGTAGGTGGAAATTTTTTATAAAACAGATGACAAACTTTGGGATTCTGTACTAAGTCACAAGCCCTGACAGAAAGGAGGGTGCACAAAAAGTACTTGGAAAATATACTTCTCAGCATTTGAAATTTTATTAAAGTGTTAAGGAAAATAATGAACATTTACAAATTTTAAATTTCTTGATTACTTAATAATTACCTAGTAACTATGTCTTTACCTACAAAATAGTCAATTCTCAATAATTTTCCAAAGCAAGTGTTATTATTATATTATACATGAGGGAAGAGAGGTTTACAGGGATGATAGCCATACATGAACTCACACAACTAACTGGTAAGTATTAGAAAATGAATTTGAACCAACATTTATAAGGTTTCCAAACTCATCCAGTTTCCACTAAACAACAGTCGTACTCCTTGGAGCTAATGGAACTAGTGAATAGTCATATATTCAGTTTCACTTAATGAAGGAGCTATCATAATCAGTTCAAGCTTATATAAAAATAGATCAGGCAATTTATAAACAATGGGAGGTCATTTCTTACTGTTGTAGAGGCTGAAAAGTTCAAGATCAAAGCACTAGCAATTTCAGTGTGTGTTGAAAGCTCTTTCATAGATGGCATCTTCTAGCTGTGCTCTCACATAAGGGAAGAAACTGCCTCTGTCAAGTTCCATTTATAAGGGCACTAATCCCATTTATAAGGATGGATATCTCAAGATCTAATCATTCCCCAGTGGTTGTATAATTTATTACTATTGTTTTGGAAATTAGATTTAAGCATTCACTTGCCTTTGGGAGTGGGGAGCTGGAGTGGTAGAACACAAATACCACTATGGATAGGTAGAACACATCAGCAGGGGCACATTTTCATGGTCAGTATGGGATATCAAAATTAAGAAACAGTATTTGCTAGTCATACTATAAACACAAAGTGACTGGAATATTATGAAATTAAGTAATATGTCAAAGATTGTTCAGAACATAGAACAGCAGAGGTATAACTGACCTGACTCCAGGTCCATACTGATTGACTTCATCTTTTCTTCATTCATGAGATTTGCTATTAATCTCCCTAGAAGGAATGCTTTGTTTTCCCCACTTTTAACTGTCAAGTAATTGCTTTCTAAAATTTCTCAGTAATTTGTGTAATTTTTAATTAAAACTTTAATCTCATTAATTACAACCATTTGATGTTTTTCCTTAAATATTTTAAAATTTCCAGTATTTGGCAGTAAAAATATTTATTTCAATATATTGAATGAAATGTAATATAAACTTGTATTATCTCCTTATTGAGTAAATTGAATGATGAAATATGCTGGACAGTAGCAAAGATAGTAGGCTATTTTATGAATTCTTTTTAAATGGCACCATTATGCCCTTCTGTTTAAAGGACAAGATGAACTCTCTGAATTCACAACTTTCCTTATATGTGTAAGCTTTGCCCTATAGAAAGAAAATATCTTATGTCTTAGAAGGCTATGCTGAAGTTCAGTCTATGCCATTCAGTATCACAGCAGGAATATCACAGCCCATCACTTCTAAAAGTTAATGTTCCATTCTCCACAAGATCTCTAGACTAATATTGCCAAAGGTTAAATGACATTAATACAGAAGTTCATGACTGCATAATGCAGTTTATAATCCTGAGGATATACTTTAACACCAACAACCATTCTTCTCATATTCTCCTTGTCTTTAAGATATAAAAATTGCTCTTGTGGAAAATTATCATTCCCAGAGGTACAGTTCTTTGTGATAGGGCTACATGGGGCACAGAAGAGCAGAAAACATCAGTAGGCAGCAAAACAGTAAAGAAAGCAACTATAATCTAAGGACAGTTAAATTCTAACAGTTGGTTTTCCAATGTTCCATCTTCTCTGCCAAACAGAACAAGTGCTCTATGTCTTATTTATTGGTATCCCTATGAATGCATTCTATGCTGGTGCAAACTTGTTCATGTAACACTGTCTCTTGTTTGCTCTTCCATTGTGTCGGCAATTACAGAAATAAAGTATCTGTCACATATCTCAGATGGCTCTGACTTTGTTAAAGTTTGTGTTCTAGAGAAGTATACATGAGATGCTCAAGCTGCCTGAAAGGTATTAATCACAACTGCACTTGTTTAAATCCCTTTATACTTATCTGCTTTACAGACTTTGGTTAGACATATAAAAACTAAGAAAGTTTAATTGTAATGATTTCTAAATCCTATATAGTATTCAAGAGTAAGGAACTTTTTAGGAACCCATTTGAGTGTTCCTTTATCTTACATTGTGAAATGTATACTGTTAATTTTGCCAAACTAATAGCTGATGCAAAAACAGTTTCTACTATTAAATCTGTCATTATTTCACTTTTCCTTCTAATGCCTTTTCATTGCACCATTCTGACCCTTCTGAGTGTCTTTCAGAATATCAGTTAAGAATTTTAAAAAATGGAAATATGTGTCAGGTTTCAGTTTAAAAAATTTTCTCTCCCAAACATATCTTGGTATGTCCATTTGTATAATCAATAATTGTCACTTCTAATTCAATTTATGATCAAGTAGTTATAATTATGATAAGTAAATGAATGCCATAAATGCAATTCAAAGGTGCACTTAACAACAATTGTCAACCAGATCAAATATTTTTTAAAAATGAAACTATTTTCTCATGACAAATTTTCCTTACATTTATTCAAATTGTATCACACAAATTATATTGTCATAAGTACTTTAAGGGAATTCTTAGACCCATGTTACATTAAAGTGGATTCTCTGGTTGAATGACTTAAGAAAACTCTGGATTAAAGGTTCTGTTGTAGCTAGCATATATGCACAATCCTTTGCTATTCATTCCTTTAAGAAGTTAATTTCCTTTTACATTGGTAAACCAGGCTTGATCTTATTGACTCAATTCCTGTGAATGGTATTTGGGAAAATTGTCCTTTGTGATTTATTAAAGTAGGTTATACAAGCCATTGAATCTTCTTCCTGGTTGCTAATCTCTTGTTTTGAGGGAGTCTATTATGCCATAGAGAAACCTAAGTATGTGGAGAGGTCCATGAAATAAACAACCGAGTTCTTAAAATGATGATCTGCATCTCTTTGTCATGGAAATGAGAAAGCTCCTGGAGAGCAGATCCTCCAGTTTAGTCCATCCCTTTGATTATTGAAAACCCACTGAAATCTACCCTGAACGCTCAAGAGAGGCTGAGCAAGAACCATTCAGCTCTGGTTGTACTCCGCTAATATTTAACACTATTATTTTTTAAAAACTGAAGAAACTGAGTAGAGTACCATTTTGATTAGTTGATTTAACAGGTTTCATATTAAAATGGAAATTTGATTTATATTTCTAAAGCCTATTGTAATGAGATAATTTGACAAATGACACCATCTTTTGGCAGATAATCTTTTTTTTATTAAGCTTATTGGTACATTTTAGGTATACAGTACAGTTACATTCATCATTGGTATCTTGTACCTTTACAGGACATATCTTGGTTCTTATTTTTTCCCTATATCCCTGCCCACCCTTCACACACTCCACCCTTTCCTATTTACAAAGGCTTTATTTCCATTTTTTCTTTTTCTCGCATTTTTTTCTTTTCCCTTCTTTACTTT
Source organism: Fukomys damarensis (assembly GCF_012274545.1). Lineage (NCBI taxonomy): Eukaryota > Metazoa > Chordata > Mammalia > Rodentia > Bathyergidae > Fukomys > Fukomys damarensis. The sequence goes on along the minus strand of NW_022900948.1, from coordinate 8,770,354 downwards.
CCCCTATCCTTCTGACTTCCCCTATTCTTTTAACACCTTTCTTCCTATTTCACATTATCAATTATATAATTTGAACCTTATCTACACTTTTAGTTTTTCACACAAGAGAAACTATTCAGTATTTATGTGTGTGTCTTATTTATTTCATTTAAGAGTATGTCCTTGATGTGCATCCATTTAGCTGTAAATGTCTCTAGTTTCTCATTCTTCATGGCAGAATCATATGCCATTTTATAGAAAAACCACATCAGCTTTATCTAGTTTCTAGTTGATGGGCAATTGGGCTGTTTCCAAGTTTTAGCTATTATAAACTGGGCTACTAAAAATATGGGTGAGCATATATTGCTGTGGTATGATTCCTTTAATTCTTTTGGAAAGATACCCAGCAGGGGGATGGCTGGGTCAAATGGGACTCCTAATCCTAGCTCTTTAAGGTATCTCCATATTGATTTCCACAGTGTTTATACCAGTCTGCACTCCCACCAACAATGGAGAGGGTTCCTTTCTCTCCACAGCACCACCAACATTTGTTACTGGTTGATTTCTTGATAGCAACCATTCTTTCTTGGATGAGGTGCAATCTCAGTGTTATTTTCATGTGAGTCTCTTGAATGACCAGTGATGTTAAACAATTTTTCATATATTTATTGGCTGCTTTTACTTGTTTGTTTCACTTTACTTAAAGGAAAGACCTACAATATATTAAGAAGTATAAATAGTACAATTATTTTTCATTAAAGTCATGTTTTCCAGAGCATTTCTTGGAATTATAACTTATGGAATAATTCTTACAGGGAAAAATGTATATGTGAGGTCTAATATTTATTGCAATTAATATATGTCATGAATAATATAAGTATAAATATCAACCATCAAAATATTATTATATATTTATCTCATCTAATATGTAGTAGGATAAGGCTAAAAGCAAGTCTTTCTTCTCACGTAAAACATACTTGTTTTTTGTGGCAGAGGTTTCAATACAGGATTTAAAAAATTTAATTTCATAAGAGAAAGAAGGTCAGAATTTTCAATTACATATCTCCAGACATCAGTTTTTTAATGTTAAGATAAGGAGGCGGGATTTATTGGTATGAGTGTTAAGTAGAAAAATTTTGTAATTCCTTTCTATGAACTAAAAGGAAGTAACTGTTTCTATGAATATTCAACGGTTAAATTTTTAAACAATTTCACATTTATAGCAATAATTGGTTAACTAAATCCACAATCACGAATAACATCTTTAAATTGCTATTGCAATACTTGCTACTTACATCAGTTGCTTTTTTTTTTGGTACCGGTGATTGAACTTGGGTCCTTGCGCTTGCAAGGCAGGCCACCTAACCGCTGAGCTAAATCCCTGGCCCCAGATGCTTTCATTAGCAAGAAAAAGTTCCAGCGATATTGTAAATACAGCTATTTTTGCATGTAACAAAACGTCTGTAGGTGACTTGTTACATGATGACTTAATAACTTATATGTTGCAAGGGACTCTCTTGACATTCTTATGGTTGCTAATTGAATGTAACAACTCCTATTGTCATGTCATTTAAAATATATATATATATAAACAAATCCAGAAGACTATAGACATCTTCTTCTTTAAAAAAAGTAAGGAACACTTTTATAAGAGACTTCCTCCTATCTCACTACTTTGTTATGCCATACCAACTATATATGACCAGAAAAATAAAACTGTGAGTAGTATGTGTTTACTTTTATTTTATTTATTTTTATTTATTTATTTACTTTATTTTATTTATTTTTTTTGCAGTACCAGGGACTCAACTTGGACCTTGCCCTTGTGAGGCAGACGCAATACCACTGAGATAAATCTCTGGCACATTGCTTACATTTATTAACATCTAAGTCTTGGTTTTCAATAGTGTACCATGAAATATATGTCTTCCAAAAACTGTATAAAACTAAATTCCTGCTTAATTATATACATGGTTATTCAATCTATATCTCTTGAAATAAAAATATGAAGCACTGAACATTGTACAATTTAAATACTCTCTTCTCTTCCATTTTCTTCTGGATATATGAAAATAATGCATACCTTAAGGGGCTACTGAAATTTTACATGAGGTGTTAAACTTTTTCCTTTGATGAAGGAGATCTATATATGTAGAATAAACTCATGAGGAACAACATAGATAAGTGAATTTAGATATTTTTACTACTATAGTCTGGCTTTATTTCAAATGCTTTAATTAGGAAAACATTAACTCTATTGATGCTACTGGGGCATAATAAACTATACAGTTATTTGCTGAATATGATTTATTAATTTGCATGCCCTCTTTTTTGTATAATATCCCCCTGGTACTTAAATATACCAAAAAGGCAGGTATTTCTACATGATGAAACCTATTCCTGTCCTTCAGTTTCATTTTGCAACAGCTGTGACATGAAAACACAGGTTTCTGCTTTGTTGAAAAAGTTCACTTGGGAATAGTTTTATTATTACCCATGAGGACAGGTGGCTTGAAAGTTGTCTGATACTTCTGTACACCCAAGAGAATTCACAGCAACTGCTCCACTGTGTAGCAAGGGGGACATCACTGAACAGAAATTATTGCCAACGCTGGAAACTGGCTGCTGTTGCTATTAGAAACATAATTATAAATTCCTTCTTGGAATAATAGAAATGCTATTTTAAAACTGCTACATATATTGAGAAATTATACACGTGTGCATTTTTAGTTTGGAGAAGAAATGATTCTGTGGCCTTGATAGGATTAAACCTGGAGGGATTTTGTGAACTGCTGGGGTTATAGTGTGAAATCACTGTAATGTTATCTTGTTGGTTATTCCACTAGTTATCTTTGTATATGAAGAATCCAGAGATTGCTTTCAATCTGCTAGTGTTCATTTTGTTTGTTTACCTGTATTTGATAAGACCTAAAAGTATCCTTTATATTCAGGCATGTAAGGTTAGAAATATAGTTCAAGTATGAGTAATCAACTCACACCATAGTAGGAACTGGTATAAGATGGCCACCTGACTTAAAAAGATACACGTAAATGCTGATTTAAAAGTAATTATAAAGTGCTAAATATTTAAGGTGGCTTTGCTGTGCTAAGCCTTCTTTTAACAGATTCTCTTGAAATCTAAAAGCAGGAGAACCACAATGCCATATTTTCAAAAAGTTTAGAATAATAATTCTTCACTCATTTTGAAAAAAAAAATGGTCCCTTGTCATTAAGATTAGTTTGAATTGCATACTATATGCTCCAGATAATTTAATAAATTATTTATTTGGTCTGTTTAACATTATTCAAAAGAGACATATTCAATATTATATACAACAGCATTGCTTAAATTCATTTTGACAAATCAATAATTTATTTTTGTTTCCTTTTATTGAGTTTATTGGTACTATCTAGGTATACAGTACAGTTACATTTATTATTAGGATCCTGTACCTTTACATGATAGGTCTTGATTCTAATTTTTTCCCCTTGTCCCTGCCCTCCCTTCACCCACTCCTCCCCTCCCCATTTACAAACTCTTTATTTCCATTTTTTCATTTTCTCATATTTTTTTCCTCTCCCTTATTACCTTTCCCCCACCCTTCCCACTTTCCCTACACCCTTAGCCCTTTACTTCCTATTTCACATTATTAATTATCTCATTAGGATCTTGTGTACTATTATAGTTTTTCACACCAAACTATTCAGTATTTCAGTTAAAGAGATCTCTGTATGAACATTAAAAATAGGAAATCCTAAAATAAAATTAAAAAGGAAAGTAAAAGAGAAAAAGCAATGATGTAAAATTAAAATAATCCTTAATTCTGGAGATGAAAATGGTCCCTGAACATATTTAAATTGCTTCTTGCTCTTTAGTCTTATATTATTCTTTTTTTACATTATTTAGAGAGACTACTTTATTACTTTCTGTAATCAAACCCATGTAGATATGATCTTACTACCTAAAACAGTGCATTACCCCTGTACAAATGGAAAAAAATTAACATTTCTAGACTAATATGGCTGTTAATTTCTGTACAATGCCAACTCAACACAGTAAATTGGGATAACTTTTTCCAAAATTGACAGCACAGTTAAAGTTTCCAAATATTCAAATTATATATATATATA
>NW_022900948.1:8740650-8766216 GCF_012274545.1 Fukomys damarensis | reverse complement strand
AGAGAGAGAGAGAGAGAGAGAGACCAATAATAGCAGTATGTTATGCATCAATAGCAGCAAACATTTTTCCAGGTTCTGCAGTCATCTGAACAAAATTATAGACATTCAGCACACTCCATTAAAAAAACAAAAAGAAACAAACAAACAAAAAAGCAAAGAAAAAAATAATACCCAGAAAATAGCAAAGTTCCGTTGCTGTTGTGGTACCTGGCACCACTTTTTTTTATTAGTATCTTAATCATCATCTGGAAAGAGGACATTCTAGAGTATCATCATTAAAAATTCGTCTGATAAAGCATGGTAACTACTAAGTATCATAAAGCAGGTAGAAGATATTTTACACTCACAGATGTATGACACAGTGCTGTCCTACATCTATAATACTAGAATCAGTTTTGGTGTGAAATTTACTTTGTCTGCAAATAGGATTGCTATCCCTGCTTTTTTCTGGGCTCCTATCACATGTAAAACTGTATTCCATTCTTTCACTTTCAGTCTATGGGCTTCTTTTTGCACTAGAAGTGTTTCTTCTATACAACATATTGTTGGATTTTACTTCTTATTCCATTCTGCCAGTCTATTTCTCTTGATTAAGTGAGTTGAGGCCATTGACATTGATGGTTATATCTGATATGTAATGACTTACTATTGTCCTCTTATTGGCCTTTTGTTGACTCTTTTTACTTTTTCACTTTCTCCTTTTAGTTTCTTGCCTTGCCTATTTGATTTGCTCTGTTGGACCTCATGGTGTTGTTGCCTTCATTGTCTTTTTCTAGGATCTTGTTTAGAATTCCTTGTAGTGCTGGTTTGGTATTCATGTAGTTTCTCAGGTGTTCTTTGTCATGGAAGTATCTTATTTCCCCATCCATTTTGAAAGAGGGTTTTGCAGGATACATCAGTCTAGGTTGGAGCTTGTTCTCTTTTAGTACTTGAAATATCTCATTCCAGGCTCTTCTTGCCCCAAGGGTTTGTGTTGAAAAGTCTGCTGTGATTCTGATGGGCTTTCCTTTGCATGTGATTTGTTTTTTTTTTCTCTTACTGCTTGTAGTATTTGGTTCTGATGTTGGGTTTCTGGGATCTTGATTATTATATGTCTGGTTGTACTTTTTTTTTTATTGTGGCTAGTTGGGATCCTATATGCCTCAGTTATCTGAATGTCAAATTCTTCCCCTCTGTTTGGGAAGTTTACTGTCATTAATTCAGTGGACAGCTTTTTTAAGTCATGTGTATTTTCTCCTGCTACTTCATGGATTCCTATCAGTCTTATGTTATTCTTCTTTGTATCATCTAGGAGTTGTTGGATTGATTTCTCATGATCCCTTACTGTTTTTAAGAGACCTCTCTTTTCATGGTCACTGACTGCAATCTTATATTCTATATCTGAGAGCCTATCTTCGCATTCTTTTATTCTATTGCATATACTTTCAATGGAGTGTTTAATATCCTGGATATCTGTTTGAATCTGTTTTATGGATTCCATTTCTTTCCTATGTAGGGGGTTTATTTTTTCCATTTGTTTCTTATGCTGGGCCTTCATGGCTTCTATCATGGTCCTGAGCTCATCTATTTTTTTGTCAGTTTCTGATCTAGAGTCTTGAATCACAGCTTCAATTTTGCTCACTATCTCTATGGTTATCTGGGAAATTATTTCTGTTTTGAATTTTTCTAGAGCCTGATTGATCTGTTTTGTTACTTCCTGTGATTTGAGTTCAGGGTGTCCTGGTGGTTCACTATCGGCCTTTTCATCCTCATTTGCCCTACTGTTTGCCATTGGTGAACTGGAAGTCTGTCTTTGTGTCTTGCTTAAGCGTTTTCTCATTTTTATTTTTGTTGTCAAACTGTACTTGGTCCAATCTCTGGATTATCACCCAAATCTTCCTGATATAGTTGCACCATAGCTTCTGGGTCTCTAATGACCCACAGACATTCTCATCTTCATAACATCAGAGAAAACAGCTCATCAAATCAACCACAATCCTTTATCCCAACTGATACAATCAGCAGCACATTAAGATCAAGAACAACTTGGAAACCGACCACCTGTGGTAGTCACTAGTCTATCATACTTAAACCATTTGAATTAAATTGAAATCAAGAAGCAGTCTAAAGCATGTCTGCAGTGAACAAACTTTTCAATATAGTATATTTACCATTTAGGATGGGGGATAAGATAGACCTAGGATGCAAGACCCCTGATCTCAGTTAGCTGATTGCTGAACCCCATGATGCAAACTGACCTTGGGTGGCAAGGCCCAGATTGAGTTCCCCAACCTTCTGAACTGCTGAACTCCACACTGTTCTACTACAGGTTTCTCAAGCCCTTTCTTTAAAGATGTTCAAAGTTGGGAACTCAGAAAAATACCCTTTATGACCACCTCTGCCTCTGCAGAGTGAGTCCAAATACTGGCACAGTCAGGAGGTCTGAGAGTGCACATGGGGTGGGGAGTTAGGGGAGTTGTGGGTGTTCAAGGGTGCCCACATGGCTACCTTCCTGGAGCTGGAGAGATGGCAGCTCCTGGTGGGAGAGTGACAAATCAATAATTTAAATTCCCTGAAAGAACATGCATATTTCCATTCTCTCAAATCAGAACATATAATCTGGTCCAAAATCATAATTGGCCTTCAATTTGTTACATTCTATGGCTATTCCATGAGACTAATCTTCAATGATAACAAACCTTATTTGATGTCCACTTCTTTCAACATCAAAAGTAAAAATAAACAACTCACCAAAAACCACTCAGCTGATTTCATTCGATTTTTGAGATGCATGTTTGGTTTTTTAAGCTTTCTTTTACCATCTTACTACAAAATCCCAGTGATGAATGTAACTGTATTGTATACCTAAAATACCAATTAAAAAAGGTTTTCTCAAAAGCAATAAAAATGTGTTTTCTAACTTCAGCAGATTTCTAATAATGTTCTGTTATGTTTTCTCTTTTTATTAAAATCCCAAACCAACATATCTAATAGAATTTTGACCAAAAGTAAAACTGTGTTTAATGTATGAATAGAGAAGAGCTAATGTACTGCCTATCTGCATATCATTTACACAAGGGATCCTTTTAAGGTCAGTTGTTGTTGTTTTTATTTGTTTTATTTTGTTTTGATTTTATTTTGATGTGTATGTGGTGTGTGTGTGTGTATGTTTAAAACAATCATCTCCATTTTGGTTATTATAGGACTTTTTAATATTTTGGAAGTTCAAAAGATTTCCCAGACTATACGAAAATACATAAGTAGATACATAGTCTAATATGTATGAATAAATTCATATGCATATATATGACTTATTTACATATATGTGAAATTTTGTTTAAAAGCATATATTTTATTTTATTTTATATGGGGGGGTAACAGGGATTGACCTCAGGACCTTGTGGTAGCAAGGGAGGAGGTGGCACCACTGAGCTAAATCCCCAGCCCAAAAGCATATATTTTCAGCAGTTATATACTTTGGTCAAGCATTTTGCAGTTTGAGATATTTAAAAAATATCACAAATCTTACTGACAACACAGTATCTTCTTTTGCTATTTTAATTTGAACTTATTTTTGAATCATATGATAGTTATGTTCTTATATATAAAGTTCTATTATTTTATTAAATTTATTTTACCCCAGATAAGCCCCATTTTGTTTTCTTATTATAAAAACATAATTATAAATCAAATGAACAAATAAATATATTTTATATTATAAAGAACAAGTAAAGCACAGTATTCAAAATGTATTAAGTGTTCAGCATACTTGTTTGAAATTAAAGCTGTACAATAATTTGATGTAGTACATTGAGTAAAATAACTTTACATATCTAAATTTTGTGTAATAATAGAGTGTGGATGATATTTGGTACCCATGCAAATAGATTTTGATAATTATTAAATTGAAAGAATAATGTTAAATACTTTGCAAATTGCTTGCACACAGTATACAATAAATATATGGTGGCTGGCTTTAAAAAACAATGGATTTTACTTCTTTAAACTTTAAATCAAATCAAAATCAAAATAAGAATTGAATAAAGCTTTTTACTTACGTAATTGGTGACCACCTAAAAGTATCCAGTGTGCTGGGAAATATCAGTTTCTGGATTATTAGTGAGAGTATAAATTAGTTGAGTGGCATATAGTTCATTATACTCAAAGTAAAAAAAAAATAATTTAGTGGGAGTTTATTGAATATTCCAACAAATTACTGGATATGTTGGCAGTTGTTTAGAGACTACTTACTCACTGTTAAAACCTCAAGGATGAAGAAAAAAAAACAGCTGGAGATTTGTCTCAGTGATTCTGCCACCTGCCTCACAAGTGCAAGGGCCAGAGTTCTATCCCCAGCACCCCCCAAAAAAAAGCTCAAGGATGGCATGTAGCAAAGTCGGGTTTAGTTAGCATATCACTGCTGAAACCTCTGAGCACTGGATGGAGATGCTCCAATATTGCCAGGAAACACATACATGCTCTGTGGCAAAACTTCATAAACATACCTTTGCCCTAGAGCCTGGCTGTTGCTATCACTCCCATTTCTGTGAGCACTCTGTCACTCTATAGCAATTGGTTCTGATTTGAAGCCCAAGTAAGGTGGCATACCCTCACTATATACTCACAGAAAGCTCAAAAGTGAACATTGTACCGATTTTCTTGAGTGGCAGATATATTCAGTAGATATTCACTCTCATTTCTCTTGGAAATTTTTCATACCTGTAAGCAATAGAAGAGAGAGTAGAGGCCAGAACACACACACTGTAGTTCAGGGTTTTAATGATAGATTAACGACTGAAGTGTAAGATTCTGAAATCAAAGAGAATAGCCTAATTGTATTTATCACCTCAAAGCATATTTATAATTCTTTACCTGCTCGAGTAAGAGACCAAAAAGACAAACAAGAAGGTAATACTGAATCATAAAAGCTAAGCTGAAAGTGAGTTGTCTTACAGTATTTGGAATATTTTTATTAGTATTTGTAGTAGATAAATTTTACATTATTTCTTCAGAGTTGGTACATGAACATAACACATACTAATTACTATTTTTTATCCTCTTTGCTTCCTTTCCTTCACACCTCCCTCCATCTCTTGATCCCCTTCTCATTTAAGAAAGATCCATATGCTTATATATCCTTATATTCATTTATTTATTATTTTACTCTACTTAAATTTGGGATTTTTCATATAGCAGAAACTATATAAAAATCTAAGCTTGTTTTCAGATTTATTTTACTTAACTTTATGATCTTAAAGTGCATCCATTTCATACAAATGACTCTATGGTGTTTCTAATTTATGGCAGAGGAGAACTCCATTGTGTGTAAATGTCTATTCATCTGTTGATGGACATGTAGACTGCTTCCAAGATTTAGATATTATAAATTGTACTACTATAAACATGGGTTTTCTTATATTGCTGCAATATAATGTTTAACACTTTGGGGAAGAAGCTTAGAAGGGGAATAGCTGGGTCAAATGGAATTTCTAGTTTATGTTTTCTAAGGATCTTCATGCTGCTTACCATAGTGGTTGTAATAGTTTACAACAAAGTGGAACATTGTTCATGTTTTACTTCAGCCTTTCAGCATTTTTATTTGATTTCCTTATGTTGACCATTCTTTCTATGCAAAATAAAACATCTAAATTATTCTAATTTGATACTCTTGGTCATCTATGTTGAGTATTTCTTTATGTATTTATTTCCTTTTGTATTTCTGTGAAGTATCTACCAATTTTAGTTGACTATTTTTTATTGGGGCTTTATTGGGGGACTGAGTTTTTTTAGTTCTTTGTATATTGTAGACATTACTCCTGCGTCCTGGAAATAACTGGCAAAAGTTTTTATTCTGTAGATTTTTCTTTTCACTCTGTTCATTTTTCTTTTGATATGCAGAAGCTTTTTTAACTACGTGTAATCCTATTTGTTGATTCTCTGTACTATTTCCTATGCAATGGAAATAGTCTTTCACAAAGTCCTTGCCTATGAATTACGACTTCAAGAGTTTTATCAGTTTTATCTTCCAGAAGGTTGTTTTTGTTTTAATATTTAGTTGATTCATTTTGATTGTAACTTATTACATCATAATTGATATTGATCTAGATTCAATTTTCTGCATGTGGATAGTCATTTTTCTCAACATATTCAGTAAAGAGGCTATTTTTCCTTAAGTGTACATTTTTGGCCCTTTGTCAAAGATCAAATACTTGAATGTGCTTGGAGTTTTACTGCATCCATTATTCTGCTCCCCTGCTCCTAATGTTTGCCCCACCTCGTGCTACTTTTATCATTGTACATTTCAATAGAATTTCAACTCTGAGATTGTGATGCCCTTCATTTTTCTCTTTTTACTCCAGATTGCTTTTTAAATTCTGGGGTTTTACTGGCTCCATATCAATTTTGTGATTGTTTTTTCCACTTCTATTAAAGGATGCTCTAGAAATTATGCTTAGGATTGTGTTAAATCTTTACAGCAATTTTGGAAGCACAGTTATCTTGACTGTATTAGTTCTGCCTATGCAGGAATAGGGGATATATGTCCATCTACTCATATCATCTTTGATTTCCTATTTCAGAGTACTGTAGGTTTTGCTTTGGAGATCTTTCACTTCATTAGTTAAATTAATTCCTACACTTTTTTTTTTTTTTTTTGGTGCAAGTGTCAGTGGTATTTCCTTATTTCTCACTGGGTTAATTATTATTGTATGGAGCTCTATTCATTATGCTTATTAGTTTTATATTATATTGCATTAATGAATTTAGTGATTCTAAAAGTCTTTGATGCATTGGTTTGGGATTTTTATGGAGAGAATAATGTCATCTGAAAATAAGACACTTTGAATTATTCTATTCCTATACCTATCTCCCCCCACCTTTTTTTTTTTCTTTTTCTTGCCAGTTGCTCTTGATAGTGCTTAGGGCACTATGTTAAACAGGAGTGGTGATAGAGGACATCATTGTCTTGTTCCTGATTTTAGAGGGAAAGCTTTTAGTTTTGGATTCATTTAAAATGATGTTGCCAGTAGGATTGTCATAAATGGCTTTATCAGCTTGGGATATGGTCCAACTCTATATCTATTTCCTTTGGTGTTTTTAATCACAGAAGGATGTTTGATTCTGTCCGGAGTTCTTTTCTGCACATGTTGAACTGATTGTGTGATTTTGGCTCTTGTTTTTGTCTTGGAGATGTATTATATTTATTGATTTGCATATGTGGGATCATCCTTGCATCCCTTTTGCGAGGCCTCCTTGGTCGGGATATATGATCTTATTAATGATTCACTGCATTCTGTTTGTTAGTATGTTGGTAAGGAATTTTACATTTATATTCATTAAAGAGATTAGTCTTTGTTTTCTTTTGGTGGTTTTCAAATCAGGTTAATGTTAGCATTCAAGGATGACGTTGGGAGTACATCCTCCCTTTCAATTTCATCAAAGAATTCGAAGAGCATTTGTATTAAATCTTGCCTGATGCTGTTGTAGAATTCAGTAGAGAATCCATTCAGATTTTGGATTTTTTGATTTGGTAGGGTTTTTATTGTTGCCTGTCATGGGTTATTCAGTATTTTTAAATCTTTTTGGTTCAGTTTTTGTAATTCATCTGTATCTAGGAATGTATTGATCTCTTCTGAATTCTCCAACTTATTAAAATACAGGTTTCTGAAGTAGTTGTTGATAATCTTTTTTGATTTTTTTCATTGTCTATAATGATTCCAACTTTTCATTGCTAATTGTATGGATTTGGGGTTTTTTTCTCATTTTTATTGGTAAGATTGGATAAATGTTTGTCTATTTTATTTACTGTTGAAAACCAAGCTCCTCAATTCATTGAGTCTTCTTAGTGTTTTTATCTCAATTCCACTGATTTCTGCCCTAATTTCCTTCTCGCGCTAATTTTGGGGCTGGATTTTCCTTTGGTCTTGAGGTTCATCATTAGTTTATATTTTTGTGCTTGCTCTTTTTCTGTTGTGGACATTCACTAGTATAAACTTCCCTCTTATGACTGTTTTCATTGTGTTCTATATGTTCTGCCATGTTATACTGGCCTTATTTAGTTCTAGAAACTATCTTATTCTTTCATTTATTCTGTAACAAATTGTTTATTTATATGTATGCTTTTATCCATACATTTGCACAATTTGTTTTCTTTTGTTATTGATTTCTAGTTTCATTACACTATGATCTGATAATATGCATGGAATTATTTTAATTCTTGTAACACTTCCTTGAACTTTCTTTATTGACTAGTATATGGTCCAAAAGTTCTACATGCCGCTGAGAAGAATGTGTATTCTGTTGTTGAGTAGAACACTCTCTAGATATTTTCTACTTGTTGGAAGTTTTCGTTAGATTATTTTTCTATTTTTTCTCTAGTTCATCTCTCTATTTGTGATAGTGGGTTGCTGAAGGCTCCCAGTAAAATTGTAGTCAGGTACATGGGATTTTTTTAAACGTCTAGTTATACTTTTTTTAAAAAATGCAAGTGTGCTGTTGTTTATTGCATATATATTAAAAATTGTCTCTTCCTGTTAGGTTATATCCCTAATCAATATGTAATAACCTTCTTTGCCTCTTTGCCTTCTTTGTCTCAATTTTGTCTTATACTCTACTTTGAACATAAGATAAGTATACCTGCATTTTGGGAGTCACATTGCATGGAATATGTTTTCTGTCCTTTAATTTTCAGTCTACGAGCTTTTTTTTTGGAAGAATGTATTTCCTTATGGTGAGAACAATTGAATTTTGTTTCTTGTTCCATCATGTCTGTCTGTGTCTTTTGATAGGGAAATTGAGACCACTAACTTTGAGAATTATTATTGATAGGCATTGATTTATTCCTGTCATGCCTTAATTTCCTGTCACTGATTAGCTACTTTTCTCTTCTTAACTGTTCATGCTACCGGTGTATTCATTCCTTTAGGATATTTTGTCTTTGTCAGCTTTATTTGCTCTCTGTAAGGTATTCTTGATAGTTTTTTACAGTGCTGGATTTGTAATCTTGCATTTCTTTAAATGCCACTTATAGTGAAAACATTTTATTTCCTCATCAATTTTGAAAGACAGTTTCACAAGATATATCAGCCTAGTTTAGAAATTTTTAAATTTTAAGTCTTGAAACACTTCATTCTAAGCTCTACTGAACTTTAAGCTTTGGAGTGAGAAGTCTGCTGTAATTCTAATGGACTTACCTTTATAAGTGATTTGTTGCTTTTCTTTAGTAGCTTTTAATATTTTTATTTTGTGTTGGATTTGGTTCTTCGCTAATTATGGATGCTTGGGACTCTATATATCACTTATTTGTATCTTAAATTATTTTTCCTTATTTTCAAACTTTTTGGCTGTTATTTTAATAAACACATTTTATATCATTTGAGCTATCTTCTGATCTTTCATTAATATTCAATATAATATTAGATTAGTCTTTATGTCACTAAAGAGCTGTGGTATCCATTTTTCATATTCTTGTGCTGTTTTTCAGATATCTTTCAATGGTCACTGACAACTCTGTCTTCTAGTTCTGACATTCTGTCCTCACATTCATTGTTTCAGCAACCTACACTTTTGATAGAATTTTTTATCTAAATTTGTATTTGGAGCTTTTTTTTGGACTCTGATTCTTTTATATGCTGCTCATTCATTTGCATTATTTTGTTAGCTAGTTTTAGTGTTCTGTATAGATTTGTTGATTAATTTGTTTATTTGGGGCAATATCTCTTTAGTTATAGCTTCTGTAATCTTACCAAATGCCTTATTCATCCATTTTGTTATCTTTCTGGATATCATTTTGAACAGTTCAGGTGTGGGGCTTCTCATTTCATCACATTTAATATCTCATGGATCAGCTTTAGAGAAGTTAAAAGTTTTGGGAGGCATTTTATTGCCTTGTCTTCTCAAGTTTCTTTTTGCTTTCTTTGTTCATTATGTGTTTAGGCTTGTGAGTTCATTGTAATACAAAAACTCTGTTTCTAGTATGAAGACTTTTTAAATTAGTGCCTAATTTTCTTTGGTGTCCCCTGGATGTCATTAACTGCAGTGGTACCTTGGCTCATGAACTTCAGTCTTCCTATTGTTGTAGTCACAAATGGAATTGGACAAGATATTTTCTTATAAGGTCAACATTTAACCTAACTATTGAATTTGACTCACTTCTCCAATTTGGTTTTCATTCAGAATTGTGGAAAGAATTAATTGTGAACTCAGGTATCACTTTATATATTTATTCTGTCCCAGGATCCAGTCACCCTAAATTTACTTAAAATGTGAGGTTATAACCTTTCTGGCCTACTTTATATTCTTGAAGAATGTTCTACAGTATTGTTAGTGACCCTAAGATATTCCAGATATCAGTATCTCAATAAAACTAATATCAGTAGTTATGAAATCTTTGCCACAGTAATAGAAATCAGTATTAATTATAATATCAAATACCAACTCAGTATTGGAAAAATCCTAAGAAAGGAGAAAATCCTAAGATGGTGTACTATCTTTTTAAACATACAAAGGAGATCTATAATTACAGTATGAACACTAAGACAAACCAAATATTGATCTCCTATTGACCTATAATAAATATCCACTAAATGAACAACTTTAAGTATTAACCATCAAATTCTCTTCAACAACCCCACTCTAAAGTTAACTATCTATCCTGAGAGTCATAAAGCTTAGTTGTTTTACTAATAAAGGCAGATGGTATAGAGAACCTGAGAATGAAAAAGGCAGAATGTGAAACATTCATCAATGAAATTTGAAAAGGAAGATAAAAAAGTGATATAAGGGTCTGATTCAGAAGCGAAGTAAATTAATAATTTTAAAATACAGTTATGGGAAAGAATAAATGAGAAAAAGAAGAAGACAGAACAAAATACTGGAAACAAAAAAACTATAGGAAGAAAAAGGATTAAAAGAGGAAAAGAAAAAAGAAGGAGAACAACTTAAAGTGGGGAGAAAAGGAGGAAAATTCTCCAAACTCCAAAAAGCCAATTATGGAAAGATATAAATAAAAAATTGGAAAATCAAAAAATGATTGCCTCAAAGAAAGAAATTCCTGTGTTTTTGAATAAATGGTATCTATCCCAAATCTGTGGTCTTGGTTTCCAGTCCGTCTCAATTTTTCTAGGCCTATCCTTGAGGCATATGGGTTTTTTTAGGTGCCTTTCCTACACCATAGACCACACTGTCCATTCACCCAACACTGCAATTGCTATCCAAGCCAAGGTGTGTCCTTGATCGCACTGATAGATGGAAAATACAATAAACTCTCTGATTTCTGCTGCATATAGGCCATGGGGAAGGATTTCAAGTAAACTGTTGAATTTACCACATTCGCAATGGGGCCATAAGTTTATGTCTCACAATTTATATGCCTGATTTGAATTCCATCATCCAATGTTAAATAGGGAAGGACCATCAAGTCACGTGATGAGACAGTCATGTCAATTCAGGAGAGTGAGAAGGTGTTAATATCAACCATCACAGAGTCCAGTTATTCCCTTCATTCCCCATGCACTGTCCTTATCCAGAATCAGTCTGGTTGATTAGTCCTTACTTGTACTTTGTAGTGCCAAGGAGGAAGTGAAATGTAGAGCCAGCTTGGAATTGGTAGATTGACAGCAGAATCATTAAAAAGAAAGAAAGAAAGAGAAAAAGAGAGAGAAAGAAAGAAAGAAAGAAAAAAGAAAGAAAGAAAGAGAAAGGAAGAAAGAAAACTCTGTACATAGAGTGACTATATCCCTACGGGTAGTTCTAATTAATTTGGAAATAGTTCAATAATTTATTATCATTTTAAGACACTAAATTAGTATTTATTTAGCAGAAGTTATGGTCACTTAGATATATTGAATTTATGACACTTCACAATTTCACTTTTACAATGAAATATATATTGTAATGTATAATTCTGCTTCATAAATATATTAAATATTGTAATGTATAATTCTGCTTCATAAATATATTATTATAAAAATTATATATATAATATATATTATGCTCGTTCATGAATTTTATATTATTCAGCATTGGACAAGATGAAGATCATTATCAAATGTCACAGCCTATTTTAGTTTGCCCGTGGTCCAGTAACTATTTAAATCAGTGTTTTAAAAATATCTTTCTGTCACAACTTGAGATGTTGCTAGTAAGTCATATCATCTTGAGTACATCCTATAAAGCATCCCACTGAAAATGTACTGTAGCTTAACCTCCACTTCTGACTTATACAGCTTCCTCCTTTCATCATCAAAACCCTTGATTCCAGGGGATATTCTTACCAGATCTTCTGTTCTCTAAACTCTGTCTTAGAATCTAATATTGTGGAAAGTCATCTGTGAAAAGGCAATTCCATACAGTATATTTTCTACCAATTAAGGAAGACTTATTCTCAGCTTAAATAAATTTGGCATCTTGATTTACCCTTTAAGTCATTGAAGTTATATCATATTATTTCCACAGAAATTAGAATGATATTTCTATAGACAAGTGATAGCGTTAAATTGGATAGGAGGACAAGAGTATGAGAGGAACAGAAGAATAGAGAGAGAGATGGAGGGGGATGACTATTCTTTGAACTGGATTTTTCTTCTCCTCAGTTCAGCACATCATCCTGTTTCAGATGTATTTCATTTATTGATAAAGGAGGAAAGGTAATTCCAAGCACATCTCTTAGGGCTATAAGAAACTTTTGACTATCAATATATAATGCTTTATTTTATCAGTGAATTAATGTTAGCTGTCCTTTAACACGATAGAATACCTGAACTAACCAATTTTAAAAGGAAAGTTTGTTTTCTTTCCTAGTGTTGGATGTCGCAGTCCATGTTCAGTTGAACAAGGAATTTGTGGTGGGGAAGCTTGTTCACCTCATGGAAACCAAGGAGAAAAGAGAAAGAAAAAATTCTGGGTTCTCAAAATGTCTTCAAGGCATTCCTTCCGTGACCTAACTTTTTCCTGATATGCTCTCCTCTCAAAAGTTGTACCACTTCCCAACAATGCTATTGGCTAGGAACGAAACCTTCATTGCATGTGCCTCTGGGGAACATTCAAGATCCAAATGGGATCATGCTCATTTTACAATGCAAAACACATCTGATCTTTTTCCAAGTGTCCCCAAAGTCTTAACTGTTCTAGTATTGCTAAAAAAAAAAAAAAATCTAAGTCCAAGATACCTTTTGAGAATCAAAGAAACTCAGCTATGAGATCTGTTTTTTCTTTTTTGTTTTTTTTTTTTTGAGTTATGTTCTCCCAAGATAAAATAGAACAGCATAAACATTTCTATTCAAAAAAGAACAAAAGGAACATAAGAAGAAGGAACTGGACTGATGCAAGACTAAATTCAAGCCCAGAAAAATTTGAATTATATAGCTCTGTGTCTGTTATTAAAGACAAAAAGTGCTAGGGCCAGGGATTTAGCTCAGCGGTTCAGTGGCCTGCCTTGCAAATGCAAAGACCAGAGTTCAATTCCCGGTACCAAAAAAAAAAAAAAAAAAAAAAAAAAGTGCTATGTAGTGAACTCTAAAAAGCTTGGCATTCTCACTTATTTGACTATGCTCACTGCAGTCCACATGGCCTCTGTCTTGCACAGTCTGTGTCCACTGCCTGAAGCTTCTCTTAACAGTTGGTTCATATTGTTCCTGTACTGTCTAACTTCCTGTCATGTTCATGCTAGCTTTGTCTTCACTCTTAAAATATCGCTATGAATCATCATGCCAGGAACTGTTCGCAGGAACCTTAGTCATTCCACACACTGCATGACCTCCCAAAATTTCTTTGAATTCTTGGTGGAAGGCTTGCTGATGCCACAATTCTTGCATTCTTCATGCCTATAAAATTAGCATCATAAAGATCATGCAAAGTTCCACTGGCAGTATGGTCTGTATTGGAAGTGTTAGAACTGGAGTTCCACTTGTATCTGAGTGCCTTTTGGTTGAAATGGATTCTCAGATAATGATATCAGAGGGAGTTCTCAATGTGTGTCGGGGGATTAGGCTCTTTCTTCCAGACTCTTCCCTAGAAATTTTTAAAAACAAATTTGGTTTGTATACCTTGGAGCTTGTGATGGGTAAATCTTTCAGATTTGTGAATCATCCTTAGAAAAACTTCCCTATTGTCCTAGTACAAAGTACTTGGGTTCTTTTTAATTGTGCTAATCTCTTAAGCAACCACCACACTTAGCACCTTTAAATGAACTCCTTTTCTTGACAAACTAAAAGGGCTGCAATTTGTTTTCACACTGATCCTCTTAGCCCTGGATATTCACCATGTAATAGGCTAAAAATAGCCACTAATACCCTTCTAAGTACGTGAATGTTGTGCTACCTTTAAATTTCCATCACTTGATAAAGTAGTCCATTACCTCTAAATTCAGACTAACACAAAGTTTCAGAGCACTGGCATAATCACTTAAATTTCTGGCCAGAGAGCAACATGGATGATCTTTAGTGTAATTTCCAAGAAAATCCTTCTTTCTGTCAGTTAGGCAGAACTCTGGAAGACATTGGTATAGGAAAAGACTTTATGAACAAATCCTCAGTAGCACGGGAACTAGCAGAAAGAATCAACAACTGGGATCTCATCTTACTAAAAAGCTTCTGTACTTCAAAAGAAACCATTAGCAGAACTAAGAGACAATCTACAATGTGGGAAAAAATTTTTACCAGCTGTACCTCAGACAAAGGACTATTATCAAGGATATATAAAGAACTCAAAACAATCAGTCCCCCCAAATATAAAGACCCGATCCAAAAATGGGCATCCGAAATGAACAGACATTTCTCATACAAAGAAGTGAAAGCAGCAAGAAAATATATGAAAAAATGTTCCACATCACTGGTCATTCGAGAGATGCAGATGAAAACAACACTGAGATTCCACCTCACCCCACAAAGAATGGCTGCTATCAAGAAATCACACAATAACAAATGTTGGCGGGGTTGTGGGGAGAAAGGAACCCTCCTCCATTGTTGGTGGGAGTGCAGACTAGTGCAACCACTATGGAAATCAATATGGAGATACCTCAAAGAGCTTGGACTGGAGGTTCCATTTGACCCAGCCATCCCTCTGTTGGGTATCTTTCCAAGAGAACTAAAAGAATCATATCACAGAGAAGTATGTGCACCCATGTTTATAGCGGCACAGTTTGTAATAGCTAAATCTTGGAAACAACCTATTTGCCCATCCGTTGGAAACTGGATAAAGAAGTTGTGGTTTTTCTATAAAATGGAATATTACTCAGCCATAAAGAGCGAGAGAATAGATTCATTCATAGGAAAATGGATACATATTGAAGATATACTCCTAAGTGAAATAAATAAGTCCCACATGTGTAAATACCAAATAGTTTCCCTGGTGTGAATATTCTGCAACAATGCATAAGATTCTAATAAGATTACTGACATTTAGAAATGGGAGGAAAGGAGCTAAAGGTGTAGGGAAGGTGTGATACGTAGGGGAAGAACAAAAAGGGAAAAGAAAAAAATGTGAGAGAATGAAAAGATGAAAATAAAGTGTTTGTAGATGGGGAGGGGAGGAGGGGGTGAAGGGAGGGCAGAGGTAAGGGGAAAAAATGAGAATCAAGACTTGCCATGTAAAGGTACATGATCCCAACAATGAATGTAACTGTACTGTATCCCTAAATGTACCAATAAACTCAATAAAAAAAAAAAAAAATTTCAAGAGCAAATCTCTATTGTCTACCTATCAATCAATGCTTATCTTCTATATGAAAAACACCTGTTAAGCTCTGCTTATACCATTCTAAGCAATTTTTGTTGTGTTCCTCCAAGCATTCTCAAACTTTGCCTGAAAACCATTTGTAAGGTTTGATCCATATCATTTCAAAAATAGTCATAGCAATGATACCACTTTGAGGTACAATTTTGTATGGTGATCAGCACTCTGTCATTTTGACAAAATGTCTGGAATAGCATAGAAGGACAAAACATTTATTTGGGTTTATGGTTTCAAAGGTTTTTGTTCATGAGCACTTGGCCCTGTTGTCTTTGGGCTTGTCATATGGCAGTACATCCTAGTGGGTATGCTCCTAGTGGAGAAGCTGCAAACCTTATGTTGACCAGGAAATAAAAGCAAGAAGTGGAAGGCACCAAGTTCCCAGTTTCCCTTTCAAAGGTATGCCTCAGTTATCGAATTTTCCCCCACTAATTCTCAAAACTTTCATCTCCTTAAAATTTTCATCGCCTTTCTATAATGTGATGGACTATGTCTTATTTTTTATTTATTTTTTATTTTTTTGGTACCAGGGATCGAACTCGGGTCCTTACACTTGCAAGGCAGGCAGTGGAACCACCGACCTAAATCCCCAGCCCACGTGATAGACTAGGAAAAAATATTTCTGAATGTGAACATTGTTTGGGGGACAGTTAATATCCAAACTATGATAGATACTATGGGAATAGAAAAGTAGAACAACACAAGTATTTGAGAATAAAATATTTATAATTGACAATGTGAAATAGGAAGAAGAGGGCTAAAGGTGTAGTGGAAAAAAGGTCAGTGCAAATAGAGAAGAGTGGAGAGGGTGAAGGGAGGGCAGGGGTATGGGAAAAAATGAGAACCAAGATCTGTCATGTAAAGGCAGAAGATCCGAATGATGAATGTAACTGTACTGTATACTTAAAAAGTAACAATAAACTCAATGAGAAAAAAAAAGAAAATATTTAGTAATGTAGTACAATATATCTTAGTTACTTTTGTTGCTGAAACAAAAACCCCATACCCAAACTTACCAGAAGACAGATTTATTTCTCCTCACAGTTTGTAGATGTTTCAGTCTGCACTTGGCTGGCCTCCAGGCAGGGCAACATGACAGAGGAGAAAAGTGTCCATGGTGCGAGGTGCGACAAGTAGAAGACAGCATGCAGCATCAAGCCTGCCTTCACTCTCTCTCTCTCTCTCTAGTTTCTCTAGTCTGTAAACCTATTAATTGATCCCACTCACATTGAGAGTGGAGCTTCCATTAACTATCCACAGAACTATGTTAACCTCAGTTAGTTATCACAAAACTTTAGTCTCACAACCATAGATCCAGCCATCTCCGAAAATCCCCATGTATGAGCATATGAGACTTGTGGAGGAACATGCAGATATCAGACATAAAATCCTTACCCTGGCATCAAAAGACTGATGCACTTCAATTTACACAAAAGATATTTCGTTCATCTCTAATTGTTGACAAAGCTCTAACAGGTTCAGCATTCCTAAAAATTCCATGACCAAAATCTCCTTGGTCATTTAAGGAAAACTATTAGCTGCAAGGCCCTATACAAATGGAGGGAAAAAACTTAAATACTTCCAGCATACAATTGCACAAGATAAACATTCTATTCTAAAAAAAAAAAAAAAAAAAATAGGGGGATAGAAAGGAATGGGACAAAAGCAAGCCCAAAATCCAGCAGGGAAAACATTAAATTTTTTAGTTTCATATCCTGCATCTAGTGCAATACGTGGCAAGATGTAAACTCCAAAGGGCTTGATTTGCTCCACTCCTGTTACATAGCCAGTGGTTATAGCTCCCACGGCTTCTCTCTTGGGCTCCATTTGATCCACATTCCTGATTGCTCCAACCTCCTGGGATCCACTGCACTTTTGACTCACACTCACAGCTTCAAATACTGTCCTCTCAGGCTCACTGCTGCACCTCCCAGGCCTTCTTCTAAAATCTGGGTAGAATCCTTCCTGACCCCATAACTCTTGCATTCTGCAGGCAACAAAATCCAGCACCATATGGATGACTCCAAAGCCTGATGTTAAGTCTCTTTCTCTTGATGGTAGGGGTTGGTTGCCTGTATTACTAAGGACTATTGAACCCGTTTCTTAGGAACAAATTACCTAAATTACTTCCGTCCTGGAACATGATGCCTTGGGACTCTCTCCTCAAAGTGAAGTCTCAAGCTTGAGTCTGCAAAAGTTAGAGACCTGCCGGTCTTGTGATGGCCTCAGGTCACCTTTTCTATTGCTCCGTTCCTTCTTGGCAATGAAATTCTCCTCTGCTCCATCTTTGCAGTCCTTAACTTTAATGGAGCTACATTTCTGGTCAAAATCAAAATGTTTTAAATCATTCTGCTGTGCTCTTTGCTGTTGACACTCAAACCTGTCTAAAGTGTGCAACAGTAGCCATGCCACTAATCAAACCTAGACTGCCTTGAAATTTCTTCTGCCAAATTAGTCCACTGCCATTATTGTTATTATTGTATCAGGGCTGGAACTCAGGATCTTGTGCTTGCAATGCTGATGCAGTGCCACTGAGCTAAATCCCCGGCCCTTCACTGCCCTTAATCTCAGTCTCAACCAAAATCTTTGGGGAAAAGAAAAATGCAAACAAATTTTATGCTGAAGCAAAACACACATAGTACATGGTTTCCAACAGCCAATTCAGTGCTTGTTCCTAATGAAAACCTCCCAAGCCTGGTCTTTATTGGATGCATTTATATCTGCATTCTGGTCTTCTAAGCTTTGACCAAAATCTTCCATCAAGTTTATTTTATAGCATTGTACAGCTGTTTCTTCAGCTGAAATCTCCAAACCTTTCCAAAAACATCTTGGAAGTGAGTTCCAAGGGCTCCTGAACTACATGTTCAGGTACAGTCACAGCAAAGGCCTACTTCTCTAGTACAAAAATTTGTCTTCCTTTCTAGTCACTGGCACAAAATGCTCAACACCCATTGTTAAAAGAAGAGAGGATTATTTCAGCTCATAGTTTGTAAAGGTTTCAGTCCATAGATAGCTGACTCCAAGGTAAGACAGTATGGCAAAGGAACATGGCAGAGGATATCAGTGCATGGTGTGGTAAGAAGATGGCAGCTAGCAGAAAGCAGAAGCAGTAAGTCCGCCTTCACGCTCTCCCTGTATATTCCATCCAAGATATAAGCCTATTGATTTGCACCACTCATACCAAGGGTAGACCTTCCATTATGCACACCTAGAACTATGCTAAACCCTGTTAATTATCATAAACTCTCAATTCTAGTATCACACACACTAGATCCAACCCCCTCTGAAAAGTCCCACCTATGGGAGTTTTATACTTTGGGGAAACATGAGGATACAAGCCATAACAACCTGCTTCTTCCTTATTGTTTACCATTTTGCAAAATACAATGCTATTTCTAATTTTGAAATGAAATTTATTAGTTGACTGTTTTAGCCATTTCTGAGATATGTTTCATACTATACAATTCACCCAGAAAAAGCTTAAAATACGAAGTTCTTACTAAATTTACATGTGTGAATATCACCACTATTAATTTTACAACATTTCATTATCTACAAAATAACCCATGTTTTTTGTTTCTGTTATTTTTCTATCATCCTAATCCCCAAACATAGCTCAAAATATTCACTATGCTACTATATGCTTCTACAGATATCCTTATACAGGATATTTCCTATACATGCAACACTATTAAATATGACATCCTTTGGATCCTTTCATATAACATAATTGTTTCAATATTTTTCCATGTTGTAGCCTACATCAATTCATTTCTCTTATGTTGAATATTCTGTTATATGAGTCTGCCATGTGCTGTTTATCCATT
This sequence comes from Fukomys damarensis, assembly GCF_012274545.1. Lineage (NCBI taxonomy): Eukaryota > Metazoa > Chordata > Mammalia > Rodentia > Bathyergidae > Fukomys > Fukomys damarensis. The sequence goes on along the minus strand of NW_022900948.1, from coordinate 8,746,684 downwards.
CTACAACTAATTACAGATTGTTTCTACTGTAGCATTTGGCCACTATGCATATTGCTGTTATCAACATTCATGTACATGATTATATGCAAGCATATGTATTCATTTATCTTGGTCTATACATCTGGGTGTAGAATGGCCAGGGGCATATGATAATTCTTACATGTAGCCATTAAAAAAACTACTTCATGTTTTTGGAGTGGCTACAATATTTTACATTCCTACTAGCAGACATCAGGGTTGCAGTTACTCTATATACTCACTAACACTTGTTATTTTCTCATTATAAGATTCTAAACATCCAAGGGATGTGAAGTGCCATCTCACTGTATCTTTTATTTACATTTCTCAATAAGCAATGGTGTTGAGAATCTTTTCATGTCCTTATTAGTCATTTGTATACCTTCCTGAAATAAATATTTGTTCAGATTATTTGCTCATCTTTTAAATGACATATTTAATTTTTATTATTGAGCTATAAAATACCTGTATGTAATTTGGATAAAAGTTTTGTAGACAAATAATTTGCAATTTTTTTCTTATTATGTGTCATCTTTTCACTTTCTTAATGGTGTTTTTCAAGAACTAAGCTTTTAATTTTGATGACTATGATTCTATTTTAATTATTTACTTTTCTTCTTATTGGTCTTATTTCTCAGACTATTTTGTCAAGTTTAAGGTTATGGAGATTTACTGTAATTGTCTTTAAATACTGCTTTGTGAATTTTTACATTTAAGCTTTAATTAAATTAAGTAATATTTTGTATAATGATTATTTTTACATATCTAGTACCTCAGCACCAGTAACTAAAAAACTGTTGTTTTCATGAATGTATGCAATTATTTCTGGACTTCTAATTGCATACCATTGATTTATATATCTATCCTAAAATCAGATTTAGTTAACTTCCACTACTTCAAAGTAAGTTTTGAAATTGGGAAGATTAAGATTAAGATTTCCACAGCATTTGAATATTTTGGAGGTCACTCTGTCACACAATGGATAGAGCATTGCACTTCTAGTGATGAATAGTTTGGATCTTTTGCAATTGGATTGAGTATTAAAGTCAGCACATGCATTTCTATAATTAATTAACTAAGATTCTGATAGAAAACAAATTGAGTATGCAGTTTAGCTTGAGGGTGTTCTGTTTTAACAAATTTAAGTCTACCAATCATGATCATAGGTTGGAATATTTTATCTAGTTTTTTAAAATATTGCATAATTTATTTCAATAATGTTTTGCATTGTCAGATTTTAAATAAATATGAGCTTATTTTAATAATTACCAGATTTGTTGTGAACAACTCATACATTAAATGTATTTGAGTAGAAAGAATTATCTATTCATTGTTGACTCATTTATTCAAAATATTTTCAACTATTTACCATATCATAATGAAGTTTTATGGTTGGAAATGCAAAGAGATCAATAAAGCAAATTTCTGCTCTTATGTGTCCACTTGCCTAGTCGTCTTTATCATTCGCTAAATTAAAACCATAAACTGTCAGTGATTGGCTTGTTTATCTTGAATAAGAAAATATAAAAAGGGAAACATCATCCTCTCAGGCCTGTCCTAAACCAACAGAACAAAACAAACAGGCTACTTTTCGGAAACAACAGCAGCTTCTCAGTAAATAGGGCAAATTGACTCAAAACAAAGTATACAACCCTCTGGCACCAAGTAATCTAATAATTGTCTGTACACTTGAGCAGACCATTCTTGGGCATATCCAAGTCACAAATTTTTCACCCCAGATTCCTTAGCCTCTTCAATACCCAAATAAGCCTAATTCCCTTCCTGGTTAGTTGCTAATGTCTGTCTCCCATTGTTAACTTATATGCTCATGGATGAAATCTCTGCCAGGTAGCTGATGCTATTTCTCTCTCCCAATGTCAGCCCATCCACACACAAATGTGATAACTCCACATTTCCCAGCTAGCTTCTAGAATATCCTGAGTTTAATCTCCTGATTTTAGCCCCTGCTCGCTGGAATAAATCTTTCTTTCAAAGCCTATTTCAACAAGTGGATTCTTTATAACACATCTATTATCTGGAAATTTCAGACTGAGTATCTAAATGTGGTAGGTAGAATGATGGATTTCTACACCTGTGCACATGCTACTCCATTATCTTAAAAGGAAAAAGAGTCATCATGAGTGTGATTAAATGAAGTAAATTGAGTTTGGAGGCTTCTTTTTGGTTATCTGGGTGAGCATATGGAATCATAAGGATCCTAAGAAGTGAACAGTGGAAGCATCAGAGTTAATATCAGGATAAAATAATGTGAGAAAGATTTGACCAGCCACTAGAGTCCAAGAAAAAAAGAATGCAAGAATTATATAGATGCTTAGAGTCAAAGATATAAATTCTTCACTAGAATATCCAAGAGCAATGAAGCCCTACCAGGAAGTAGATTATAGTCTAATAAGACTCATTTCAGATTTCTTTCCCCCAGAGTTGCAAAATAAATTTTGGGTTTTTTTAAAACTACATATCAAGTTTGCACTGAGTTGTATAGCAGGAATAGGATAATGGATATCAATTTTAAAATCAAACACCAAATATGGTAAATTAGCATAGAAAGAACATTAGGTAAATAATAGTTAACTCTAGTGAAAGACAGATCAAGTAATATATGTCTCCGTTTTGAGATATCAGCTTGATACATGGGTCTGTATAAAAATTAATGAACACACTCAAGTTACATACATATGAGATTTTTAACCCTAGGCTTAATATGGTTATGCAACTTTTACTATGCTGAGTAAAAATTTGCTATTCTTTTGCTTTTTAAAATTTATTTAAATTCAGTTTGTTGGTACTTTTGGAGTCAGAATAAACTGGATATAAGTCATGTCTTCTCAAATATACTGAAATTTTTATTATGTTTTCAAATGAGTATAAAAATTTTCAACTTGTTCATGTGAAGATAAAAATAAGGTAAGGTATGTATAATGTTTAGCAAAATGTTTTATTGTCAGTGGCCATTATTAGTACATTCTCTATAATTTGTATGATTTATTCAGTAAATTCCACTGATATCTCAAATGTAATTTTCTTGATCTTAGACATTTAACAAAAAAATGTTCTACAAGTAAAGCATGACAATGTATTGCTCATGGATCAGTATAAGTGAAGCCAATGATTAATTAGCAATGATTAAAATTATGTCCAAAATTTTACCAAAAACATGAATGAATTATATTGGCTTGAGCCCAGAACTTGTGTTCAAATTACTGCTTGATATTAGTCAAGGTGTTGGAAAACTTATAATTGATTTAGAAAACAAAAGAAATTTTCCCTAGCACATGATAATTTCTCCACTATAATATTCCTCCACTTTTTTTTCTCACTATGATGTATCATTATTAAATATTTCAGTATCACACATGAATAACATCAGATTTCAAAGACACTTTCTTTTCTCGAAAATACCAAATTTTCTGACCATTTTCTGTGATCAACACTTTCTAACTACTGTAGTTCATGAATCTAATAACACTCTCATTCTTGTATTATTATAAACTTTGTTAGATCACAATGTAAGTTTACATTACTCCCTACATATCCTTGCTATTAATTAAATTATAGGTATTTAACTATAGCATTTATGCTTTTATAACTATGTAACATTTTACAGTAGTGATCACAATGTTATATGCATAAAACATAAATGTTGATTAAGAAGACATATTCCAAATATTCACTTTATATAATGACATCTGTTACAATACTAACCTACACTTTTTTCTCATTGGATTTACTCACTTTCTAATAGGGAAATGAAAAAGACACTATACATTATAATAAGCAGTAACAGTTGATATAAAAAGAACAAAAAAGTGGTAACTATTTGAATAGTTATACAAAATTGCATTATATAATCAAAAAAGTATAATTTATAAGAAATCAAGAATTGTACAAAATTAAATCTTCAAGTATGTGTGACTATATACAAAGTTGAATACATGCATATGCATGCACACAGATACTTTTTTTATATACTCCACATTTTAGTGTTTCAAATGGAGATAGAAAAAAGCTATTTAAACTTTTTTATCAGCCATTTTACATACATATTTGTTTAAAAATGCTCTCACATTGGTTGCTGTACATGTTGGCCATTCGGAAATTCAAACTACAGTGTATCTCTGTGAATCTAGAATTGCTAGTTAAGAGGTAACTTAACTAAAAAATTTCATTGCTGTAGATTTGAGGTTATAAATATTACTTCTATAAATTTTGTTTTTAATGAATATGCATTTGTCTGCTTGTAGAGCTATACCAAAATATAATACACAGGATGACTTAATAATAGGGTTTATTTCTTCCAGTTTGGAGGTTGGAAATCAGAAATCAAGATGCTACTTAAACTGGTATTTTATGAGTTTTCTTTCCTTCAGTTATTATTCTCTCTTTTTGTACTTGCGTGACCTGTTTTGATGCATGTGAGTGAAGAAAGGGAGAGAAAAAGTGGAGACAAGAAAGTCTTAGGTATTTCTTCTTATAAGAACATTAATCCTGGTATGAAGAGCTTAGCCTTATGATATCATCTAAACCTAACTGCCACTCAAAAGGTCCATTTTTAGATAGCATCACACTTGGAATCAGGGCTTCAGCATATTAAATTTTGAAAGTTTGATTCAACCCATAGCCCATTTATTTACAAATCTGTGACTATCCTTACTACATAAAATGCTTTTTTAAAAATTAAAAGCAGAGTAATAAAAACAAAAATGGCAAATGTAACTCTATGATCAAAATTCCATTATATGATGATTATCCGATTGCTAAGATAACTTTTTATGTCACTAAAAAACCACAATTTTTTCAGAATGAAATATTATATGATTTTCAAGATTCTCACTAGCAGATTTATCCAATAGTCTAGCATGGTGAAAGCCAGTTAAATCATTACAAAAATGTTTCTGTTTCTTTAGTTTGCAAAAGTATTGCTTGTTTTCATCGATTACTAGATTTGAAGATTTTAAATCAGTTTTATGAACTAAAAATCTTTATATAAAAGCATGAAGTTCTTAAGGAAAATTCTATTATATCTTTAGTAATTCAAACTTAGAATGTATTTTTATGAACACCAGTATAAAATTTTTAAAAGCTTAAAAACTGATTTTGACAATATTAAAATGTATTATCACTCCAATAATCCTTAAATATTTCAGAGTAAATACAAATATCTGCATATGAAAATAGTGATAAAATAAGTAATTAAACAATTCATAATAAAAGAAATAAAGGAATAAAATAATGCTTTGCATAATTAAATGTCAGTGATTTAAAAACAAAATACTTGAAGAGTCATAAAAGAAATCCACAATTTTTTCTGATATTCTGAAACTAACAGTTCAGCATATTTTCATCCTAGTTAGCTCAATAGTAATAGCTATTACATTGAATATTTTTAGAAATACTAGGGATTCCAAAGAGCTATTGTACATTCATTTTAATGATTAAAGTCATTGTACTCTCTGAGGCTGGATGTTGTGTTTTGCTTTGCCATTTAATATTATGATTAAGACATTTTAATATTTGCCTTCATGTTTGCAATTTGATATGTCAGGTATTACAGTACAATGTTAAATTGTGATTTTCTTATCAACATTGTTCTTACTTCATCTCTTTTGCCATCATTTATTACCCTAAATCTTCTTTTAACATGCTAATTTTGTTTTATGTGTATTAGCTCTTCCTCAAGATGAAAAAAGTTGTCATTAGGAGATAGGAATGTTTATTTTTTATCATTTTTTCACATCATCAATTTATCATACAATTGGTTATTTAATAGAGAGTGACAAAATATATAGATAATGCAATCTGGAAAATTAAAGGTTCATTTTATATTTATTATCCTATCATACAACAGTACAATGACACTTATACTTAATGTCAGTGTCATAGTGAACTTCTCAGTAACTCAGGACTATTTTAAAACATTTTCTTTAATCTTCTTAAAAGTGAGTTTTGGCCATATGAAAATGGAGTGTATTTCATGCTCATGCTTAATGAATAATTT
>NW_022900948.1:8722209-8740576 GCF_012274545.1 Fukomys damarensis | reverse complement strand
TGGTCCATTTTTGAAAATCTTAAAGTATGAACATTGCAACATGGTCCATTTTTGAAAATCTGAATTTGAATGAATATGAATTACTCATATTCTGTAGAAATAATCAAGCAATATATTGTATGTTGGGGAAAAAGTATAAAGCTGATTTTAATTTAAGTCAATGATTAGCTGTGGTTTTAGCGGCTTCTTTCAGATTTAAGTGGCTATCAAAGATAATGAAATCTCAAGTAGCAAACATCTCTTAAATTTAACTGTACGTATGTTGCTAGGCTGTTGTCTGCACACCTCTTTTTTACTCTTTATTCTGTTTATTCTAAAAGTATATTTTATTGTAGATAATATCCCTTTACAGAATGGTCTTATTTACTTGATTTTAAAATGTTTGTATTATTTGTAAGGACAAGTGGTGTTATTTGGGATCTAAGTTTAAATAGTTATATAGTTGGAGGCACATCTAAATTTATCATCACCATCATTAAATTATATTAAACAATTTAAGCAAAACTTTAATAACCTTTATCTGTGTATTATACCACTAGATGGAGTTTTGAGTTTTGCTTTAAAGTATTTGATACATGCTATAGAATTTCAAAAAAATGCTTTATGTGCTTATTTTAAACATCAGGAAGGCTTCAACAATGTACTAGGCTATTTTCTCTGGGCATCTTTAGGATCTGTACTATAATTTGATTTTCAGATATAGTGCTTATGGGTGCCATATATTAATAATTAGAATAACACTCAGAAAACAAAGAATAGCAATAATATAGGAAATGTGACACTAAATAAAAATGTAACATGGTATAGAAATGCAACAGATTTAATGATAATATAAAAGTAACTCTCTGGAATGACATTTGACTTCACTTTACATAAGTATTTCAGTGAACACCAACATTGAGATTCACCAACCTGTCTCAGGTGGTCAGTCACTGTTATCAGAGGACAGCACATGGACCACGTGTGTTCTGGTGACAGGTACCAGTAACTGATGCCATTTACTTTCCCCACAAGAAATTGATTTAACCACAACCTCCCCAGTAGAAATTCAGGATAGAAACACTAAGGATTGACTTCAACACAATAAATTGAATTCTCACTTGCTAGGAGGAATGGTGATATACTCATGTAGTAATGCAATCCAGTCTGTGCCGGTGAAGGAAAACTAGAGAAACTACCCATGTAAAATAGCAAAGCATAGGGCCAGGGATTTACCTCAGTGGTTCCTCTGCCTACCTCGCAAGTGCAAGGTCCCGAGTTTGATCCCCAGTACCAAAAAATTTTGATAGCAGAGCATAAGTATGAAAATTATGTATAGCAGAGAATAAATATGCAAAAATGAATAGTTTTTATTTTATAAATTGCTTCTATATATAACCCAGCAACAAAAATCTAGACAATTGTAAATATCCACATTTCTGTGATTGAACTAATTTACAAAACTTTCATAAGTAGTTCTCTCACTTGACCAGAAAGCCTACTCAACAGAGAGTATTTTGGTAAAATCTGTAGAAATTAAAGTCTATCTGAAAGTCAATATCCTAGTAAAGAAGCAATGCAAACATATATTTGATCTTTTTAATAAATGTTTTCTACACTCAACCATATATACAAAATACTGAAATGATTAAGAAATATTTGAAAAAAAAATAAGGACTGAACACCTGATTCTTTCAAGTGTCTATTCTGATTTCCTCAAATGTGGAAAAGGGATTTTGAAAAGGAGAAGAGAGCTAAAACTAATTAATCTCTTTCCTATCAGGACAGGGCAGAGAGGATTATAACAACTTGTGTTAAGTGCCTAAAGGCCAATCTCAGATTAAAATGACCTCTTGTACACATTCCTTGCTTTCTGCTCTCTCCAAAAGTTAGTGTCTATTTTGAGATGTGTAATTGAAGTAACACCATGCAGAGCATGTAAACTTACCAAGAAGTAAGATTTTGTTTTATATGCCATGGTACAGTCATGACACCAATTCTGGGCTAATATTTAGTCTGTCCTTTCTTACCCTATTCAGTCATCAATTGTTCTATGTCTCAAAATCCAAAGTATCAGTGAAATTCCACCTCGTATTTATTTAAGCCAGAATTAAAATAAATTCAAAGAATGTCCTATTAAACATCACTTCAATTTTAATGAAACAAAAGAAAAGATTAAAATTTATATTTTAAAGTTATGTAAGCCTTTCTAAAACTTATGTTATGGTATTATTTTTACATGTTTAAGAATATTTTTCAAAATATTTATTCAATAAAATAGAAAAATACTGATCTATATAAAAATAGTTTCTAGGAAATTTTACACTGGACTATCTCACCTAAATTTATGAATTTCTGGAAATTCTCATTAAATAATTGCAAAAACATTATTTCCAGAAATGTATTTCTTACCTAAATCCTATCTTCTAGAGATATAAGAAGATGAATAATGTCACCTCGTTTGGAGAAGAGTGAGTTTAAAATTATTTAAATAGAATGCAAATCAGGATTTATTTAGAAGTAATAGAAAAAGGAATGTGAATATTAAAAGTTCACACAATTCTGTCTTAATCTGACTTTTAAATTAACATGAAAATAACCATAAAATAGACTTAATATAAAAGAATATCTGAAGGATATTAATTATATGTACATGTTTATATAAATATACCATTCTTAACAAAACTTGGACTTATGCCTGAAAAAAAAGTAACATGCTAAATGATTATACTTATGTCATATGCTGGTAAGCTATTTTTTCATAAGGAATTTATCTATTTTGCTCACTTCCATTGATCAGATAATAATGTATAGAAGTCTTTCTGATGTTTACAATAACAAAAATCTGCAAAAATCCATGATCAATCATTTCTTTTATAAAATTAGATATCTGCTGATTTATATATTTTAAATATTTTGCAAAGTCATTATGTTTATTAGTTTTGTATGGAATATGAAATTAGTCTCATTCATAAATAGAGAAATACAATATTTTTCATGAGTAAATTAATTATACTTGCTTTGGAGCATTACTACATCTTCACTTTCAAAACTGCTTTAAAATGATATGAAAAATACCTCTTGAAAAGTCTCTCATTTCTAACTAAACATCTTTGAAAAAAAAGAAAAATGAAGAATCATTTCAGTGCTGGAAATCAGGACTAAGCATACGCTTATTCTTAGAATAATAATCAGAATACTCAATGTTTAGATAAGAAAATAAAAATGTACACCAAGATATATCATTTACAAGAATGCACATCCTGAATGAATGGAAAGAAATAACCTGATTTATTAGGGCAGTTAGTAAACTATTTGCTCAATTTTATACAATCTTTCTTTTTATTATTATTTTAGCTTATTAGTACATGAGTATAGTAAATAATATTTACAATCCATATGAGACATTGGTACATGTATATACCACATCTTTATTCTTTTTTATCCCTTACCCTTTCTCTTTTTTTCTCTTCTGTCCATCCCTTAAGCAACATTTTTAACACTCTGGATTAAACATGGTATCCTAAGAAATTATAAGACATTGGGCTGGGGATTTAGCTCAGTGGTTTGGTGGGCTGCCTTGCAAGCACCAGGACCTGAGTTCAATCCCCTGTACCAAAAAAAAAAAAAAAAAAAAAAAAAAAAAAAAAAAAAAAAAAAAATATTTAGCAATTGTTTAGCAATTATTTAGCAGTTGTTTAGATTAATTTAGCAATTACTTAGATCTAAAAGCCTGGCCAAAAAAAAAAAAAAAAAAAAAAAAAAAAACAAGAAAAAGAAATTAGAAGACATAAATGGAATTTAAATTAAATAAAGTTGTAAAAGCTACAAATAAATCCAAATTTAAAGAAATCAAAATACACGAGATATAGTCAGAATAGTAAGGCTCATTTTGCAAAGTTTCTAAGAAACATTTAACATCACTAATTTCTTTCAAGTCCTCAGCATTAAACCCAAATCCTCATTCATGCTAGGCAAGTGCTCTAATTCTGAGCTATATTACCTTGCATCTCCAGGATTTTTTTTAATATTTCCTAGGTAAAAAATAAATAAATAAAGTTTCCAAACTGCTTTTACCTATAAAATGTAAATAATATATTTTTAAATGTATTACAAAGAATAAACTAGAACCAATCTCATTACTTGCATTAATGTAAATTTATTACTAAAAAAATCATGAAACAAGTGCAATATAACTTGTAAACATGTTTTAGTGTTAGGAAATATGAACACAATTGTTCACCATATTAATAGATCAGTACAAAACTCGTGTAATTATTTCTTAGAAAATGTATTAGACAAAGTTCAAAATATAAATGTAACCTCACTTTAAAAGTTCTCAATTAATTAGAAATAATAAATATTTAAGAATAACAATTTACATGTTCATAAGGTAGGATTATGCATTGTACATTTATAAGAATTATTCCAATATTGAGAACAGTAATTTGGCTGTTTATTATTCAAATCCTTCAAATAATTTACTGGAAAATCCAGTCAGTAAAATTTGAGATAATAAAAAATAATAATATAAAGATTTAAAAATTTATGGAGACGATGAGATAAAAGGAGAGGAAATGTGATTAAAAAAGAATTAAGTCCTATTGTGTACACATAACAACTCCTCATGGATCCAATCTTTATATATTGCAAACATCTACTAATAATTAGTAAAAACTGAAAATAATAATAAAATAAAATTTATATATAAATTACCAATTTTAATACATCAATGAATTACACCTCACAACAGAATAAAAGTTATAAATGAAAGCGATTTTTAAAATTATTACAATGAGTGTGTTATAAATCTCTTAAAACATGAAGTTTAAAGGAAATAGTTTTGGATGAAAATAAACATGCTATTGTGAGCAAAAAATTATAACTACTAACTGGAATAATTCAAAAGGAAATTTGAAATACTTTTGTGACAATATCTTTAAATCTGCAAACAAACATTTCCTAAAAGGCATAAAAGAAAATGTAAATAAATAGAGTGACATACCACATCACTGGAAAAGAGCACTTATATACGCAAACATAGTCCTCTCCAAATGAAAACACTAAATAGGGGCTGCCTCATAAGTGCAAAGCCCTGAGTTCAATCCCTGGTACGGGGGAGGGGGGAATCAGAAAACTAAAGACTTCAAAGTGAAACCTGGAAACATAAAATCTATTTTTCCTTATCAAATGCAGACATGTACTATAAATTTAAATCACTAAACAGAAAATATGTGATCTAGTAATTGACAAGTAGAACAAGAAGAGAAAAGATATTATTCTAGGCCCTAACCAAAGGTCCATGGGGATAGAGGCAGTTCCCAGCCAGAGGACCACTGGGACAGCAGCTCAGTGTGGGCATGATGAAGGCCCTCATTCTGAACCCAGAATCGGCACAGTGGTGAGCAGCAGAGAGGACTCTCTGAGGCTTGTTGAGAATTGAAACCCACTGGGAGAGCAAAGAGTCACCTCAATAAAAGGTGCAGCAGACTGGAGCAGTTGGTGAATTGTTGGGGTCAACACCTCTTGGTACCAGCCTTGTTTCGGGGAAGGGTGGCTTGAACCTACCGAATTGTGCAGAGTTCAAACCCAAAGGAGGTCAGGGAGCTCAACTCCACCCTCACAGCCAGAAACCAGACAGAACTTCAGTGGATTATGCCTGGCTCTATGAGATCATTTGACACAGATTTGTACACTACTGATGTTCTCTTCAGGGACAACAGAAACAAGCCTTGAAGGGATGTTTTTATTTTCTTTTCTCCTTCTTCGTTTCTCACTTGTCTTGTTCCTGTTTGTGTCCTGTTTGTTCTTCATTGTTCTTATTCTTACAGGAGTGAGAATACAGCTTCTATTTTTTATGTTGCTGTCAGTTTGTTCTCTTCTTGTTTTTTATTCTTTCCTTCTATCATTTCCTTATGCCTTCATCAGTTTCTGAAAGTTCACATGATTTTCCTGTGTCCTCTTACCTTACTTCTAATGTTTCCCTCTCCTTTAATTTCTCTACCCCACAACTCCTTCTGAATCTCACCAGAGGGAAAATTCGCTGTATTGGGCTTATTTATTGCAAAAAAAATTCTGATTGGTTCTAGATTAGGATATATAACCACAAATCTGGTTCATGTTGTCAAAGGTGGCAGATTAATATTTTATACAATTTGTCATTTTCTAGGCTGTGATTGATACTATTTTTGATGCTGATTGTATTACTTTTGCCATGGTAACATTATTGTTCTAGTCTTTCGTCCTTCCTGGAATACCAAGACCGAGTTTAACCAATAGCCATTACAGACTCAAAACCCAGATGCCAACTAAACCTGAATGATAATACAAGAAGTAGCCATTCCCGAAGGTTCTAAACAATAGCAATAAAGATACTCACAATAAACATTTTATGAGCACCACAAGAACCAACCCAGGAATTAAACCAAAAAACATCAACAATAACAACAAAAAAGAAATGGGAACACACATAAACAAAACTCAGAACCGTACTTCAGGATCACAAAAGCCAACTCCAAGGGACAATGAGATGGAACAATATGAAACTCAAACACCTGGAATCCCTGAACTGACAATGAAAGAGGATCTGGAAAAAGTAAAATCAGAAACAATTTCTCACATAACAACAGAGATGGTGTCCATAGTGAAAGACATGATAAATAACACTACAGAGACACAGATTTAAAAAAAAAATGGAAAAGATAAGGAACATGATAGAATCCCAGCATAGGAAAGAAATCAAGTACATAAAAACAGATTCAAAAGGATATCCAGGATATTAAAAACTCCATAGGAAGATAGTGCATCAGAGTGAGCCAATATGAGGACAGAATATCAGTTACAGAAGACAGGATGGCAATTAGTAACCAGGAAGAGAAAGCTTTCTCAAATATAGCAAGGGACCATGAGAAATCAATCCAGCCATGACTGGATGATGCAAAAAAGCATAACATGAGACTATCAGAATCAATAAACAGGAAAGACTGCAAATAAGATTTAAAAAATTGTCCATAGAAGTAATAGCAGAAAACTTACCAAGTAGGGGAAAGGAACTTAACATACAAATATAAAAGCAATACATAGTTATTAGGAGAGGCATTCAAAGAGAAATAAAAAGTTAATGTAACTGATATTCTTAAACCTAAAGAATTTTATTTCAATACAAACTATTTTTGTTGTTGTTGTTATTGTTGTTGTTGTTTGGTACTGGGGACTGAAGTTGGGACTTTGTGCTTGCAAAACAGGTGGCAGAACCACTGAGATAAATCCCTGACCCTAAAAACTGTTTCTTATCTTACTGGTGTTATTCATTTTGCATTATTTAGCACACAGAAAAATTTTAAACTAAATAAGTCTAAACAAAAAAATTATAATATCTTAGATATATTACAATATAATATTAAAGTATTTAATATTATGTATAACAAAATTTTAGAGGGAAAATAATGGTCATTATTCAGACAAATATTTAAAGAATAATCTACCATATTAATTCCTTATAGATTTTTTTCTCTATATACACATTAGAGGGGAAAGATAACTAACTATATATTCTCATTTCTAAAAACATTGAACACCATTATTTTTGCAGATGCTAGTAAGAAGAAAATATGGAGAAGTTTCCAGTGATGGTAAATATTTGTCTGTTTTTTTTTGTGGTTGTTTAGTGGTGTTTGTTAATTAAATAAGAAAGTAAAAATATATATAATCTGACAAGCCATTCAAACCTCTTGACAATTAAAATTACAATTTTAAAGTGCAATTTTCTTTTCTAAGACAATAAAATTCTTCTAAACAAATGCAAGTTTAGGCAGTGCTTCTTAGTGGATTCTAGGAGAAAATTCACCAGTTTTTCTAAGCAGCCATAAAGTATGTGCCTAGATTCAATCTCTACTACACAATAAAGATGTGCTTATTGGAATAAAACTTCTTGGGGAACAGTAATAAAACAGAAGCAGATGAGAAACAACCGTGGAGGTCAAACTTTCTTCTGAAAAATCCTCTTACTGCCAAAACTATCATTCTTTAATCATAGGAATTTGACAATTTTTCTTGCCTTAAGTAACATTTCTTGTTATGTGGCTAGCATACATTTGCATGTATTTTAGTAATTAAGAAGAACACACACAGCTAAATCTAAATTTAATATCTTTCTGTTTTAATATATCACTTGCTTCCAAATTTGTAAGAAAGATTGCTCCAACAGTATTTATTTCAACAATTAAAAAATGAAAACTTACTGTTCTGTTTCTCTGTGACAAATCAGTTTATCTATTATTACGTGATAAAAAGATTAGGGAAAGACTATATATATATATATATATATATATAGCACATAATTCATATCCCTTCTCTAATTTTATTGCATTTACAATTATCTAACATATTACATATTTTATTCTCTTTTATTGTACCCCAACAAAAGTTATAAAGATTGGAAATATCTCTGTCTGTCTTGTTTACTACTTTATCATTCATGAATAGATTTTGCCTCACGCATAGTAGTATATAGTGAATATCTGACTGAAATTTAGAAGGCAATACAATTTCCAAAATATGAATAAGCAAATGGGAACTGATTATTTAACAACATCTAATTTCACCCAAATAATAAGTACTAAGATTAGTACTAGAAGTCAAGTTAGTCTTATTCTGAATATTAAACTTTTTTAATCAAAATTTTTGCCCTTAAAGGTGGAATTTCCCCACATTTCTTTTCCCTTAGTCTCTATGATAAATCTAAAAATAGGAAGTAGTTGTATGTGCCAATCACATAGAAAAAACTATGAAATATTTCTTACTCTGTTATTCACTTGATTCTTTGCTATAAGAGAGCTGAGTCTGATTCCTGAGTCTGATGAAAATATCTTTTATATTTAACAGTTTGAAATCACTAACCAGCCATATTTCTTATATCTACTGCTGTTGGCAGAAAGAAAAATATGTATTGATATAAACCAATTATGCCATTCTGCCAGAAATTCTTTCATTGCTACTTTTTTTCGCATTCACAATATACTTGCAATTGTAAAAGAACACAGAACAGATTTAATGTGACTGCAGGCTCCTCCCATAGAATACTAAATAGCATATAAAGTCTTTTTTGAAAAATCCAATACAAGATTCAACCATTAAGAGGCCATAGAAAAGAGGACAAAGAGCTTAACAAACATTTATAGTCCTTCACAAAGCATTTCATCTTTGTCAGAATTTAATTTAAAATATTGTTACCATTCAATTATTCACTGTAGATAGATTCAGAATCAAATCATCTGCTGCCAAAGCTAAATTATCAAATAGAGAGATATAAACCTTAGTGTTTTCTGCATAATGATAGCCCACAATGATAAAAAATTCTTCCTAAAGGCGTCATGTACTACTGGTATTAACATAGATTCCAAGAAGGAAATAGAAACCTCAACAAATATGCTTCCATACTCCAGAATACAGAACTATCTTAAGAAATAAAGTTGAAGGGCCAGGGATTTAGCTCAGTGGTTCTGCTGCCTGCCTCGCAATCTGAAGGACCCGAGTTTGATCCCTGGTACCAAAAAATAAATAAAGTTGAAACACTTAGTAAAGATTATGATTGGATCTAAGTTTAGTTTAATAAATTTTGTGTTGTTATTCTACTAATGCCATCCATTTATTAACACCCTTTCAAATTGCCTTATCTATTTGCCTTTTGTCTTGTTGACATGTTTTAATGAATATTCAAATTTGTGGATTAAAAATAGATTACCAACTAAATATAGCAATATTGTCACATCATGTACTAAAACAGGACCTATTAACTACATGTATCTTATGCACACCACAGTGGGATAAATATCCCGTGGGGGCATTTGCCAAATGGCGGATACTGAACCCGTGCTTTTTTTGAACAGATTGCATTTCCATAGCCACCTATAGCATTTAGGCATAAGATAGTACAGTCCTAATCTTTGATCACTTGAAATATCCTGGGCACTCCATTTCATTTCATCTTAGACAGAGTTGTCTGCCTGTGAATAATGTGATAATTGGGGTGAACTATGTTTACTTTCATTTTAGTAGCTGATGTGCTTTATTATCTGGGCCATGCTTTTTAGGCTGAAATTTTCTTCAACTGCCATGCTCCTTACTACTACAAACAACAGGGTGGCATTTTAAGGTAGGACTTCAGTTGTTGTCATTTACACCATATTTCAGACTTAAATAGAGTGTCATCTCATTTTTCTTTTGTACACATATTTCAAAAACTTAAAACAATATTTGGCATCAATAAAAAGAATTATCATGGAATAGACTTCAGTTAAAAACCATGCAAACAATTTGAATTAAGACATACAAAATAAATAATATAAAAATACAGATTATGAAGAGAAATGAAATGAATAGATATGGCTGAGTTTTAAGAATACAAAAAGTCAGACTTGAAATATAATGTCGACAATTCTTTCTCATCTCTTTTCCCTTTATAATGTGCTCTGTCTTTTCCAACAATTATACCTTCAAGTTAACTAGATTCACTGTTACAGCATCATCAAACTCATCTCAACTAAAAAGAAACCATAAATCCTCTACATTGTCCAGTCTCAAAACCCCTTCTCTGAAACCCAAATAATAGGCATTTCTTTCCAGTTTTATTCAATTTCAGAATCTCCTCAAATAATTTTCCCATCTGAATTAAACAATCTAAAAATATTTAATTACTTCACCCTGGGGCATCACAACAAATTTTTTGAAAGGTGCACTATGGCAGATGCATAAAGCCCAGGTTTACTTTTTAGAAGCATTTCTATCGATGAATTATTAATTTAATTTTATGAGTTTTATTATATTAAATTGGGTACTTAACAAGAAAATTAAATATCAATAAATAGAATAGAACATTTTACTATGTAATGAGTGTTTAGAATAAACATAAGTATTTTCAACATCAACCGTCTACCTGCATACAAGATCTAGAAGTAGCAGAAACATATTTGTAGGCGAGATGCAAAACTATCACAGAAATAATCTTTGCTTCAATCATCTGACCACATCGGTCTTCACACACGACAGTAGCATGTTCCACACACAAGTTCATTTACACTGACAACACATGTGCTCGGTTTTCCTTTCCTGTTCAGCAGACTATCCTTGTCACCTCTCTTTTATTCCTCTTTTGTCAGGAGCTTCCTATGATATGTAATATGCACTTAGCAGGAAAATGAACTATCAACAAAATTAAATATTAAATATATATTAAGTATTTAGACTAAGCACTAACATTTTCTAAATGAAATGTTTTCTGAATCTAAAAAATAACAGCAAAGTAAATTCCTATGCGAACTACAATGAAAATATAAATAAAAGTCTACCACAAAAAGTACCCTTTACTTCAATTATCACACCTAAGACAGTTGTCACACATGAGAATAGCATGTACATTATACAAATATCGCTGCCACTGATAGCACCTCTGCTTTGTTTTCCTGTCTTCTTTGGTAGGCATACTTAATGTGTTGCTGGTCTTCTGTTTTCTTTGTAGGTTCTTGTGATGCTTCACCTATCTGTTCACTAGTCTGCTCCAGAATTCTTTCTCAGAATTCTTTGAGTAGATATATAGTGTTCTGCTGTAATTGATCACTTATTAATTTCAGTCCTAATTCTCTAAAAAATTCTCTAAAAAAATTTTTCTCTGTGATATTTTCTGCTTGTGATTTTCTTTGTAATATGAAACTATGTGTATCTAACATGTTTAGGATTAGGTAAAACACATCCATTGGCCAACACTTTGTGTTTTGAGGGACTTCATAGTTGCTGTACAACCTGTCAATAACATCTACTCTGTCTTTCATTTTGTTGTAAAATGTGACCATTTTTCACTTCATTTTTGTTGAGGATTCAATATCAATCTTGTTTTATTTGGAAACAAGGTCTCACCATGTAGTCCAGACTAGCATTGAGCTCACTATGTAGCACAAGCTGACTTTACACTTACAGGATCCTCCTGCTTCAGCCACCCCAGTGCTGGGATTACAGGTGTATCATATCCAGTCTCACCGTCAAACTTATTGTCATGGTGTATCAATATTACTTTGTTTTTCTTTGCCATAGTGTATACCAAACTAGTCTAAAACTCACTGTGTACCACAGGCTGACCTTGAACTCACAGGATCCTCCTGCCTCAGCCTCACAAGTTCTGGGATCACAAATGTGCACTGCATGCCTCACTATTAATCTTATCATCATTGTGTGATGTTCACAGTATCAATTCTACTTTGTTTTACTGTCATATAGGAAGCCAATGTTATGTCTTAATGTTATAGTCCAACAATTGTACTATAAATTTCTCTTTTGTAAGGTGCAACGTTTTTTTTTTCAGGAATCTTGGCTTTTTTCTTGTGAATAGTTCCTGTGATGGTCAACTGGTGTATCATTACCAAATGTAACACATGGGCAACTAGCGAACCAATTGTCAAATGCGACATTTGGATTACTTTTTGAAATAGGTGCAACAAGCCTGTTCACAAAGTTTAATAGTTTATTACTATATGGATAAAGATTTGGTTTCTGAGTTCCAGGATAAAGCTCTAAATTCAAGGTGTAAAATGTCTTCACATCTACAAGTGTATATACTTTTATATTATATTTGCAAGATTTCTTTGTCATATATTGCTGAAAGCTTCAACAACCATGAAATGATGCAAGTTGATCATCAATTGTCATGTGTTTGGGTGGTGTATAAATGGGTTGACAGTTCAAAACAAAGCTCTCAAAAAATGAGCAATTAGCACCCAAATTGTCAGGTTTTTTCTTTCTCGAGTGTTTTGTTGTTGTTGCTGTTGTTGTTTGTTTTTTGGTTTGTGTGTGTGTGTTTTTGTGTGTGTGTGTGTGTGTGTGTGTGTGTGTGTGTGTGTGTGTGTGTGTGTGTGTCTTCAAGATGTAGGCAATTTTGAAAGAAACCAAATCTCAAGTGTCATTATTGTTTTAAACATATCAAGGCCACATCTGTCACTTCTCCATACATCCTTTAGATTCTGATAATTAGAAGATAAAGTCCTACTATGATGCTTTTTAGTTCAGAGAGTGAGGTGTCATGATAAATACATTTTTGAGTATAGCCATTGATACATATGGAATGTTTCTTGTATTTCATTATTAGTGCATTTCAAAATCTCTAGTAGCATATCATCTGTTACAAACAATTTTCAACCTTGAATAGTTGTGTTGGCATTCCCTTCAATTGGTTCGATCTCTGGCAAGAATCTAATAACATTTTCTGACCTACTTCTAACTTGGATTATTCATGTATACACAACCATTTTATACCATTCTGACAAGTCAAATATTCATTTACATTATAGTTTTCTTCCTCTTACGAATTGGTGTCTTGATTCTGTACTTCTTTGTGTCATATATTACTGACTTATTTGGCTTACATAATCCAAGTTAATCAGTAGCCAAGTCACCTGACTACTCACTTTCAACCAAAAAATTCTAAAAGTGAATTTTCATGTGGCATTGTACTGAATTTATCTATTTCTACAAGAAAAATCAAAACAAAACATTTAATAAAAATTGTAAATACACAAAAATATAACATGGTGCATAACATGGGTAAAACTCACCAATTTACACTTTAATACACATGTATACACCTTAGTCTTTGTTGCTTCAAGTGAGTGAATGCAAAGTTTGCTTCCTGTATTCCCCCAGCACAGATACTGAGACACATAGCCAGCTACCATTACGCTAAAGTACATATCTTCAATAGAAAAGTATGGTGAGCATCTGCTATAGAAACCAAGGTATAATTTTATGATATGTTATCTACTTATTTTGGAGGGTTGAGTACACTATCAGTACCTTGTGCCCTCTACCCCATGTTATTTTTTCCATCTCTGCTTTGCTATAACACATTACACAAATTATTGTCCTAAAACAGCACAAGTATTGACTAATATCTCTGTAGTTCAGTGGTTATAATTTTGTAAGCCAAAGAGGTGACAGGCTGTGCTTCATTCTAGAAGCTCTAGGAAAGGATTTGTCCTTTTGTTAATTCAAGGTTTTGGGAGAATACTATTCCTTATAGTTGTAGAATCTAGAACACACTAAAAACTATTGAATTGCACTTTTAAAAGAGTAAGCTAAATGACTTTTTAATTTCAATAGAGCCATTTTATAAATACATTGCTAAACTATCTTGCATATAGTAATCAATTTTTTTTTTTTTGGTACTGGGGATCAAACTCAGGTCCTTGTGCTTGTGAGGCAGGTGGCAGTACCACTGACCTAAATTCCTGGCTAATATTAATCATTATTGACAAATATTCAAAGAACTTTTGATAGGTTCTTATTCATGGCATATTGAATTATGTTGTCATCATAATTCAATTACTTATATGCGTCTTTAAGTGTATTTTGTAAATGTGTTATAACTATTAAGTACAATTACAGCATTACTTATCCATGCACATCACAGAGGTCATGGGAAAATGATGTATCAAATGATATAAAAAATATCATTGCTTCTGCTTTGCACTGAATATGGTTTGAGTGTGTCTCCCTAAGTTTCATATGTTAAAATATAACTACTACTGTGACGTATTAAGCAAATGGAAACTTAATCCTATGGCAATGTTCAAAGACAGAGCCTTTGGGAACTGTTTAGGTTTGAATAGAGTCATTAGAGTAATGATCATAACTGATTGCTGGTAGCTTTATAAGGAGAGTAAAGACCAGGAGAGACACATGTTTATCTACACATTTTCAGTATCTCGTCATGATGCCCTGAGCAGTATTAGGACTCTAGCAAGAAAAAGTTCATCACCCATTGTATCCCCTAGATTGGGCACGTCCAGAATGTGAGCTCAAATAAACCTTTTCTTCATAACTTATCCAATCTATAATGTTTTATTAGCAACAGAAAATGGCCTAATTCATCTTTATAATCAGATGGTCAGTGAAGGCCGTTTAAAGGATATAATGTATTTCAGACAGAGAAATACTCTGTCATGATATTTTTCAAGTTGTGAAAGACTTTAAAATGTAAGATATTGTGATAGTGAGGGTGAAAACAGTGGTAGAAGGAACATGAAATGTTGGAAGCAGAATAAACTAAAAATATAACCCTTGAGGCTGCTATAGTGTAGTCTACATGAGGGCAAAACAAGGATAATCAGGTTGGAAGCTTGAAGTGGAATAGAAGTGGTACCTTCCAGAGATGTCACGAAGAAATTATTGTCAGTTTGTCTACTCTCTACATCAGTTTCCATACTCCATTCAAGATTTATGAAATACATTTTACAGTTAGTGTAAAATCTTGCCTCATATATAATAATCACACATTATGAGTGCATATATATTATAAATCACATAGTGCAAAAAGCTATATTGTTTGAAAGTTATGACCTATTTATTTGACTTACATTATTCCTCAAGCAATACAAGAGTTTTGAAATATTACTAAATGACTTCCAAAAGGTTAAAGAGAAAAAAGGCCAAGGTGCAAGGTATAATCATACTTATTTGTCCTTAATTGTACAAGGCTCACCCTCCATCAACCCTTCATAGAGTAATGTTCATTTTTCTGCCCATACATTATTTGCAAATTTAAAAATTATTTCCTGTTTTATAGTTTCAGCACAAGCTCTGAAATGCCACTTTCATGTGTGGCTAAAACTGGGACATGATTTACAAGAAGGGAATAAAATAATGTAGAGAAATATGTGCTTGCATTAAAATTTACATGGTGAAAACATATATGCTTTGTTAAAGAATAACCACTATTTTGTATAATAGGTATGAGGTGCAAGAAGTTAAGAGCATACACAAATCTTTCATTCAGGTTAAAATTCATTTGTGAAACAGTATTTTTTAAATGGAAGATAAGTTTAAAATACTTTTGAGTGGTTTGTTCCTGCTGGCCAGGAACAGAACAGGTCAGTTTGACAGCTAGTCTTTCCGAGGATCCATGAAAGAAATGAAATCGTAACTGCTGATAATTGGAATCTGCAGTAGCAAATTGTCTATAAGTAGAAGTTTTGAGTACATGCAAGGAAAGCTTTTGGAATAGGGTAAAATTTTCAAACTCTATAAAAAAAAAACGAAGTCTTTGGCAATCTACCCAATGCAACACTCTATTCTTCCTTTTATAAATGTTTGTTCTCTCAATATTTTATGATTATTTTATTTTAATTTTCATTTTTAAGTAATACTGAAACAAAATGAAGTGCTTAACATGGTAATATTTTATAGTCTACATGATTAGTGTTGCTGTGTTTTTAATTCATAATCTAATTGTTAAATTGATTCAGAAAATAACCATCACATCACCCTCCAGGTTTCATTTACATTTGGGTCATGACCCCTAACCTTGATATGATTCATAATTTCAATTTGGAAAATTTTGAACAAGTTAGTTAACATCTGTAAATCTCTCTCTTTCTTCAGTGGGAAATTGAATTTAATATAACTGCAAATGGCATTCATATTATTGTATGATTTAAAGACATATTACTTTTGCATTGCCTGAATCTCCTCCAGAAATTCAGTTTTACTGCAGTATCTCTGTGAAAAACTTTTACAAATGTATATACTGTCTGTATTAGGATATCCTTGCCTTTAGCAAAACTTTTTATACTGATTAATACATTGCATATATTCCTATCTAAAAAGTGGTCATAGTGCTTGTTTAATCTTTAAGAAATAATATAATGATGGCTGATTTATCATTTTATTGATGATAAAATACTCCACATATTTCTTTCTGTACAGAAGGCATTTTTGTACCAAAGGAATGATAGTGATGAAAAATAAAAACCATTAACATGCAAGGTATTATGTATAAATTCACTTATGGGAAATGAAGTTGAAATATCAAACTGATTTTAGACTGTGTATTGTAGTAACCATTCTGAATATTAAAACCACATCCTTTTCTTCAGGAACAAATTTCAAAACTTTATTAAGCCTTTTTCTCTGATCCACTGACTTGTTGGAGTATGATATAATATCTATCTATTTATTTTTGGTACCAGGATTGAACTAAGGACCTTGCACTTGTGAGGCAGATGGTAGCATCACTGAGCTAAATCCGCAGTCCTTGGAATATACCATTTATTTATCTTTGTGTAGCTGATCTCCAGTCATTTACCAGTGACTATATCATTATACCTTTCCTTTGCTAATATTTTTCCTGAATCTAAAAAAAAAATGTAGCTTATCTATTATGTATGGATTCTGACATTTATAAAACACTTTACTGACTCTCCTTTAAACAAATTAAAGTAAAGTTTTCTTTATACTTATGAAAATAGAACAACAAAACAAATTTACACCTTTGGAAAATTGGAGAATATATAGATGCTCAGAAATAATTTAATCGATGAATGTAATATGCAATGATTTTTAAGCTTGACTAAAGAAAAAAATCCCACTACAGATCTCTATAACAATAAATATATCTCTTAGGAAAAAAAAAAACTTCTGCAGATTTACTTAATGGTCCATTTCTTGAAACATATTTGCCAACCTATAGATAAAGTTGTCAAAATATCCCTGGTTTCGGGCTCGGAGTGGTGGCTCACACCTGTAATCCCAGCCCTCGGGAGGCTGAGGCAGGAGGATCATTGTGAGTTTGAGACCAGCCTGAGCTACATAGTGAGTTCCAGGTCAGTCTCAACTACATAGTGAGACTCTGTCTCAAAAAAATTCTATGTATGTATCTATCTATCTATCTATCTATCTATCTATCTATCTATCTATCTCTCCCTGGTTTCTTACTAAAAACATGAAGTGGTAAAAATGTTAAAAGTTAATAGAGAATATACTCATACCATCTCCCCACATATGCTACTCATATGGAAAGGCAAGAACAAAGTGTGGAAATAGTCCATGTGCTTAGATATCAATAAGATATTTAAAAATACATAGTAAATCACTGTGTAAGGGATTCTTGACACCCAACAGTACCTAGCTTGAAAAACCTTTTTCAGAAATTTTACTGAAGTAATTAATTCTACAGCCTTTCCCCCATACTCTCATTAGACCTAGCCTGGCCCCAAATAGCACATTCCCCTTTAAAAATAGTGCTATCTTTTCAAAGTATTCTAAGGTAAAAAATAGAGCCAAGTGTGGTCAGCGATTCAGCTCTGTGGTTCCACCGCCTGCCTCACAAGCACAAGGACCAGAGTTCAATCTCTGGTACTAAAAAAGGGTCCAAAAATAAAGCCAAATGAAGAAAAATATTCTTATATATTTTAATATCCTGATTTGTGATGAGTATTTCACTATGAGACAAAGGAGATTTAGTGAAAAGTCTTGAAATATAAGCAAATGAGAGGGAGGAAACATCAAAACAAAGGATAAGAACATTGTGAAACAAGATTTTATATATATATACATACATATATATATA
>NW_022900948.1:8717646-8719283 GCF_012274545.1 Fukomys damarensis | reverse complement strand
CTTAGGGAAAACAAAACCAAATCAAGTGAAAAACAAAGATTTAGGGTAAAGGATGTATAAAGAAAAGAGATAAAGAATAACCTATTCACACATCATTGGTCTACTCCCGAAAAGGGACAAAAATCAGCTTAATATCCCAAAATTAAATGACAACAAGAATTTTCTTCATTAAACAGAAGATTTAAACCCAAAGATTTAAACAGCACAATTTTTAAAAATACTTTTGTATTGGAATATAATTTTATCAGTGCCTATTAATTGTACAAAATATTGGACTTCGATGTGAAATTTTCATACGTGCATATTTTAATCTCTTCTCATCCATTTTCCTCGTTCAAGCCTCACCTCCCTCTTAGCCCTTTCCTTTCCTTTTATTATATAATAAGAGATTCCCTACATGTGGTAAAGGACATGCTACTAGAATTATTAGTATAAAATATTCCAACACATATTTTTTAATTTGAAAGGTATTAAATCCAAAAAAGTAAGGCTTTTTACGAGAAGGAAAAATTATCTTAACCCTTTGTCCTTCTCATAGAAAACTTTTTCTATGATGAATAACAAATATAACTGAATGAATGTCTAAATGTCTTGCTTAGAAAAGATCTGAGTCTTCTTTTAGGGAGTGGCTCAGTGTTAACTATTCTTCAGTAGTTATTGAATAATTTCAAAAATAAAACAGGGAAAAAACTGGATAGACATAAATTCATGGGGAAGTGAAAAGTTAGTACATGGATTTGGTGTTAGGGAAATTTTTGCTGTCAGAGGAAAAGAAGCACGACTGAAACAAAAACAGTGTTTTGTTTTTTTGTTTGTTTGTTTGTTTTGGCACCAGGGATGGAACTCGGGTCCTTTCACTTGCAAGGCAGGTGACAGAACTACTGAGCTAAATCCCCAGCCCCAGAATTTTTGAGAAAAAGAAATTCTCAGAACTTCTTCACAACTCCTGCCAAGGCCAAAATCAATGTACATTTCAGCTTGGATAAAATCTCTTTTGTCCTGATCTATATATTCATGCCTATTGCTGACCCAAAACGCAGGGACCCACTCGATCTTGCTGTCTTATCCCATCATTAAGTCTTTCAGTAAATTGCATTCTGAGCAATCCTGGACATTTTTGCATTTTTTTCTTAGGTCTCATGAATTCAGATTATGCAAGTATAGATTTTCTTTTCTCTCATACAGAGACTAGTTTGTTCTGGAGCAGAGAATAAAAGTGTATTTTTAAATAGGACTGAGATTAGAATTGAGATCTAATGGCACTTAAATTGTAGAATACTACTTTATTTATATGTACTTTTAACAAAATGTGAAATTTCTACTAAAAAGTGTTTGATAATTTCAATTAACGAAACAGGAAAGCCGAAGACAATGTAAAAGCCTGTACTGATGAAGAAAAACTGCCTCAGGTGTTTTATCTCCCTAATAAAACAGACTCTTTTCTGACATTAGTTATTACATGTCATAGTCTTTGATATTCTCAATAGTGAGTAACTCAGTAGATGTTCAAATGCATGTTGATAATTTATAATTCTGCTTCGTGTCTAGCTTATATATTTATTTAGTTATTTTCAAAATGGAAAAATTGCAAAAGCAAAATCAATGGTTTCTTTTATGTATAACATGAACACACTCAT
>NW_022900948.1:8698508-8717599 GCF_012274545.1 Fukomys damarensis | reverse complement strand
TATGCACACATGCACACACAGATTTGTTTCTCGCTTTAAATGATTATATATTGCTTATAAAATATTTTGTCTTATCGCTGGTATAAAAAAATTTGTCTTGTTTCTAATTAGCTACATTAACTTTGAGATTTAAAATATACTCAGAATATCTTTTTTAGGCTCTAGAATTCTAAGTAATTTTTTAACTCTATAACCTTTCATAGTATGAATATTTTATTAATGTTGAAAATATACCTATATTTTATATATATTTATATATACATAAAAGGTAAACTCCAAATAAAGAATAATTTTTGCAGTAATTTTTAGAAAAATCTTCCACTTCTTCATTTGACACGTGTGCTTTGAAGTCTTTTTCTGTGATACATTTATCATCACTACTTATATCTGATGTTCAATATTGGTGTAGTTATATCTATGCGTAGTCTTCTTATATATCTTTCAAATACTAAGAAAACAAACTTTAAAAAGTAAATCTGAAAGGGAAAGGTAATATAAATTCAGGGAATTGTTTTAAGTACCACAACCTTCCACCTAAACTTCAGTGCTCTTTGACAATGATTAAGGTCAAACTCATGTCCTCATAAAACATGTGAGCCAAGAACATGAAGGGTGAAAATCGACAAAAGAAAGCACAAAACTAAGCTACATAACCACGTTCATGCAACACTGGAAAATTGGGAAATTTTAACTAAGCAGATGGTTTATCCTAAGAAGGACTGTAATAAGACAGAATTGTATGAAAGAGACAGCATAGTGTAGAAGTCTGTGGAAGTTACCTAAGACCGAAAACTTCCCCTAAGGTTGAAAACGGAGAATGGGGTGGACTGCATTTCATTTCAAGGTCCCATTCTGACGAATTGTGATTGTTTAACTTGTGCAAGTACTCTTGTAGGGAAAGAGTTCAGATAGTTTGCAGAACAGGCTTAATTACCCGTGAAAAGTTGACAGTCATGGATGTATTACCTCTTCACCCTGTACCCTGCGAAGCTTGGTTCACTAAGATCCAAAAGAAAATAGAGCCTTGACCCTAAGGTGCAAAAGACCCCCAAGACCCTTCCCTGTTGTGCCTAGCAATGAGCTAAGTCAAACATTAACTAATCAAGCAGAGGCGTTCTCAGCCCAGAGACAGGATAGGCCCCAACTCCTATAAAATCTTGAGCCCAGCTTCCATGGTGGCTCCTTTTCAGGCTCCCTGGCCTGTCTCTCTGAGAGAAGGCAGCTGTACTCGTGCATGCTGGCTGAAGAAAAGTACAGCTTTGCTTCTATGCTTTTGCTCTCTCATTCTTCAGCAACCTTCTGTGTCGTCAGGAGGGCCAGGCCCGGGACTGCCAGGATTTTCCATGTGTCTCTGCCCGCGACACTCTGAGGATACATCCTTGAAACAGTTCCATTATTACTGGTAATTTTACCATGATCAAAAGACTCAGTTTTCTTGCTATTCCATTAACAGATATTTAATAAGTTATAGCAATTGTCCAACTTAGCCAATCTGAAAGATGAGCCAAGACTGAAAGATAAAATTATTGGTGAACTGGACAATCTGGCATTATTCACACTAGTCAAGATATTGACAAGGTATATCAACAGAAAAATTGATTAAAAAGTCAGTGTAAATATACAAGTATTGTGCAGCCCTTTAATTTGCAAAAATTTCTACAGACCTGTAACAAAATATGCCCAACATGGGACAAAAAAAGAAATACCACATGAGGTCATAGAATCTTTAAAAATTAAACACACAAAAGCAGAAAATAGAATGGCAGTGGCCAGGTTCAAGAAAGATAGTAGTCAAAGGCTACAAAGTTTCAGTTACACAAAAAAAGTGAGTTCTGAATATCTGTTCTATGGCATACATGACAATAAATAGTTGATAAGAATATATAATATACTTGAAAATTGCGAGAAAATAAATTTTAGATATTCTCCCCACACACATATAGCACATAGTCTAATTATCCAAGATGATGGAAATATTAGTTAGCTGACTGTGGCAATCATTTTATAATGTATACATATATAAAACATCATGTAACCAGGCTAGGTGGTGCATGCCTATAAACCCAGTACTCTGGAGACTGAGGCAGGAGGATCACTGTGAGTTTGAGAGCAGCACGGTGAGTTCCAGGTCAGACTCAACTACATAGTGAGACCTGTCTTAACCCTCCCAAAAAATCATGTAATATATCGCAAATGCATACAACTTTTGTTTGTTTATTATACTGCAATAAAACAGTTAAAATAAATTTTATTTCCATTTGTATATAAGCAGATGTTTTGGTTACTTTTTCCTTTCTGGGACTAAATACCCAGCTCACGAGCTAACGACAGATTTTTTTCTGCTTACAGTCTGTAGAGATTTCAGTCCACAGTCAGCTGGCTCCAAAGCAGGGAGGCATGGCAGAGGGGCACTGCAGAGGAGAAAGAGCTCAATGTCAAGGCAGGCAGAAAGCAGCAAGGATTAAAAGAGGAGCACTGATATATAATCCCTTCCAGGCCACGCCCACAGTGACCCATCTCTCCCACCAGGCTTCACAATATGAGTGTATGAGATTTCAGAGAGAGGAGCATCAAGATTGCAGTTACAGTTGCCAAGGTATTTCTTCCTTCCACCTCTGGCTGTGTTCTAGAAGGCATTCTCTAGTCTTAATTGCCTCTGGTTTGACTAGGTTGCTGAGCTACTTCTGTTTGGAATATACCTTCCCTTTCCAAATCTTTCTCACAGGATTTTGCAAAGTAGATTTCCTATTAAATCATTTATGTGAAAGCAGCACAAAACTGTAAAACATTGTGAAGGTCCCATGTGAACAGCAGAGTATCTTTACCATTTAAGTATTTACTTTATGACTGTTCTGAGTGTATTTGCATCATCAATGCAAACCTGGGGATGCTATTGTAGCCTTATATTGTCTTGGACAACATGTGAATTTTCATAGCTGCTGGAAGAATATAAAGCCTACACAGTAGAAATTCAACTTTAGTGATAAATTTATTTAAAATATTCATCTAACTTTGGGAAAAAAGCCTCATCTTCTCCATTTCCCTCATTTTGTGGTATTGCATTAGAAATGAGAACTCAATATGCAGTTATTAAAAAATCAAATCTAAACAGAGGGTGTTGCACTTTATTTTCAGCATGATATTTCAAACATTTACTTCACTTAAACTGGATAAAATAACCCTTGTCTAACTATAGCATTTTAGTATTGAAAGTATTAAGTATAAAAACGTAGAGAAAAATGGACACTTAGACTCTAACACAAAGTTTCAAGGTGTGTTATACATACGTGAGGCAAAGATTTGCAGTTAAGATGAGTAAGGACCCTAGTGTGGGCCCCTCTACCTTATGTGGGATCAGCAGAATCAGTGCCTCTGATGTAGAACTTCCTGATCATAAAGTGTGATAAAGTGTGTAAATGTACTGTACAAAATGATAAGCACTGGATCTCAAAACATGTCAGCACAACCTAAGAGACCGTGCACCTGCTTTCTTCCCTTTCATTTTGAAAGGGCTGTAGTGAGCCTATCATCCTTTTGAAGGAAGCACATTGCTGGATGAACAGCCCTATTCATAACAAATTTATTTAAAAGTACCAAGAATGAGATGTTCTTCAAAATGATGTTTAATATCAGTTCAATATTCCAAAGCAAGCTTAAATTATTTGAGGTCTTTCCCTTCTTAAAGGTCTGAATGTCAATAAGCTAGATTCACTTTTATTAAAGTATTACTAGCTTTCTCATAATTATCACTTCATTGTAACACATCAGCTACCTCTACAGGGAAACAGCCAACTGTGCAAGGAAACCCGAGTCAAGCTAGAATCTCTATAAAACTCCCCATTGTACCCTATTGTCCCTTTAAATATTTCATAGGCCTATATGTAGCTGTTCAATTATTCAAGCACTTCTATTTCTTGAACATCACATCTTTTTCTTTTTTTTTAATGTGGGCTTTGTCACAGGGTCTGAAATGTGGTTGTCTACAGGAAAACTTATGCTGCATTAAGATGCCTGAGCTGAACTCAGGAAATAATACTGACAGTCTCTTCCAGAGCATTAATGGGCAATCTCTTTGTCTTTACAGGGGAAGAAGATGCCTACCCTGGGAAAAATAGCATGCCCAAAAAATTATTAATTCTCCCAAATCATATTAGTAAAAATTAACCTGATGAAATAACACAAATATTTGTACCTCAATATATCCTCTCAAATATTTTCACTTACTTTATCCTAAATTATTAAATACATTTCTCTGTGTCTCCAGTAGTTTTTTAGGGTTGTCTAAAGGCTTGTAAACAAGTAACAGTGAACTATGTTGCCTGTTGTAATATTATATTTTCAAACTACAACTAAAACTAAAATCAACTGAAAATTTTCATACTGAGGGTAGGTAATGGATGAAAGAAGATAGTATCTGAATGTAGACTTAGTAAGTGCTTAGTAAAGGTCAGAGAGGATGATCAACATTCAATCCAGATGCTGAGGATTTAGGTCGGTGGTGCTGCTGTGTGCCTCGCACATGCAAGGTCCTGAGTTCGATCCCAGGTACTCCCCCCAATTTTTTTTTCAATCCAATTTTATGACAAATTACTTAGTAACCTTCAGAAGGAAGGTCATTCAAAATTGTGACTTTACAAGAAGAAACTGAGGCTCAAGATGATAAATTCTTGTGCAGGTCACACAAAAAGTAAGCGACTGAACTAGGAATAAAAACTGTTCCTCCAGAAGTATATCTGTACATTTTTCCCACTCTGATATTTTATTTTAATCATGATTACTATAAACCAACTGCACAGAAAAATAATTACAACACTCCTAAGAAGGTTATTCATTTATTTCAGGTGCAGTCTACCAGACTCAGTCACTACTACAAATAAAATATAACTCTAAATAGTCATTGCAATTAGGCAATGAGGGCACAACATTTCAAATTGTGTTCCAATATTGTTTATATTTTCCAGTGTTATGTTTCAATTTTAGAGTGGATGTTATTTATAATTAATTTTTTTCTTTTTTGAGCTGTTTGAAGTTTCTTTAATTACAATTTTGGTTATGCATGTCCTAATTGGTTATATAGAATTTTGATGCTTAGTATATTTCATACATTAGGTAAATATACTTAT
Organism: Fukomys damarensis; assembly: GCF_012274545.1. NCBI lineage: Eukaryota > Metazoa > Chordata > Mammalia > Rodentia > Bathyergidae > Fukomys > Fukomys damarensis. The sequence continues at coordinate 8,712,476 of NW_022900948.1, read as the reverse complement.
TATATTTGGAAAGTATTGTAGTAAGAGCTGACAGCCATTATTTTATAGGGAGCAGCTGAACTGCATCATTTTGACAGTAAATTGGAAATCATATGAAAGGAAAAACTAAACTGAAAACCACAGGCAATATAATGTTTGCTCCAATTATTTATTATCACAAATGGTCATTGAGAGGAGACCACTTTACCCGAGCCTTACTGTGAGAATAGATATCTGTTCATGAAATTCACTGGTTAATATCATTTTTTAAAATCTATGTTTATATCTTGGTAAACTCAATAAGCCCGGGACCTTGTATGCTCATAATTTCATCCCATTGGTGAATAATAATTTTCAGAGAAAACCCTTCTGTTTGCACATATAAATCAATGTGCTTTTTATCTACATTTGAATAAAGAATAATAGGCAAGAAGTCAAAAGCAGCTGAATTAAGTGTAGGCATTATACCTTAAATTAATTATTTTTTTCTATATTCTAATGCCAGGATCTTGAGAATTCATTCACTTATTCATGATTATATTCACAATCTCTTTAGTTTACTATTTTTAACAACTATGATGTTGTTTTCTAGAATACAAAATTATAAAGTTGGTAGCACACATTAGAGGAGCTATCTGAGCCTGATGTTCTATTTGTTAGGTAAAATACACTACTTCATTTTTCTTTTTTTCTTCCAATCAGAACTGATGTGTTGTTTTTAAAGATTTTTTTCATATTTTTATCTGTTCAAGTAAAGTGGCATAAATTTGATCATAGAAGTCTATAATTAGTTTCTAACAATTATTCTACTTCCATCATCTTTTGCATTCCTTATATGATATCTTCTCTTTCTCTTAATCAATCTGAAAATAAATCTATCTATATTAATAATCTTTATGATAGTTAATTTGTTGATATATGTAACCTTATTTTTCTTTCCATTTTATTAAATTTTATGCTACCTTCAGTATTTCCCCTCTTTAAATTGAAAAATATTGTTACTTTTGTAATTTTTAAATTGAATGTCTAACTCATTAAATCTTCACTGTTCACTCATAATTCAAAAGTATAGATTTTGGCACTTAATGCATATTGTATGTTTAATTTGTAGCATTTCATTGTAATTCAGTTTTATATAATTTTAATATTTTCTATCAGGATATCTTATTTGATTGCTGTGATACTTAGAAATGTGCCTACAAAATTACAAATGTATTTTATTTCTTAAAATTACCACTTTATTTTTTATGTTTTTTTGATATGCACTTTTTTTTTGTGATCTGAGAACCTAATTTGTCTGATGCTGCTTTTTTGAGACTTGTTTGTGGTCATTTTCTGTATGTATTCCCAGTGAATATCAGTAGAATATGTAACAATTAGAGGATATAAAGTTTTGCATGGCCACTAAAATATGCTTTGAATTATATCATCCAACTTGTCAATGTGTTTATTCATTTCTAGTATGCTTAATCTATCATGAATTAAAAAGTTTTTGAAAACTCCAAGTGTATTGTAATTTATCAATTTATTTCTGTCAATATTTGCATTATGTATTTTTAAGATGTAAAGTTTTTCTAGAGAGAAATTTATAACTATTGCATTAAAATACCTGAGTGGCTGTCTTTTTAAATATGAATCCAATTATAGGTATCAACCAAAAGTGGTTTTATACATTTTAAATCCAAAATAATTTATACATAAAACATTTTTTCAGTAGCATATTTATAAAATCTGATATATTTATATAAGAAAATGTGCAGTAATATTGATTTTAAAATCATATTAACAGGATGTGGAACTTTCAAGAAAATAAATCTACATGGTATTGAGAGATACATAAGAAACAGCAATTTAATATGTGTATATTATGACAGCACCAATTTTTTAAGATTATACCTTTAAGCAACTTTCATAATAAAAATAAATACAATTTATGTTTTTGAAAATACTCGATGCATATGTACATTATTAATCTTCACTCAACACATATTTTCAGTAACAATTATTTGCCTGATTTTAGACCTTGGAGAGAAAATTTGAGCAACATTGTCAGAATGCCTACTGTTAGGGAGATTGTATTGTATTGGCAGTGAATTGTTAGTAATCGAATCACAAGCAAATAAAGAAAATCTCACATAGTGTTTTGTGTTATTAAGTAAAATAAATCTATGTATTGTTTGCAAAGAGAATTAATGGAGGTATATACACAAAGCTATGTCACATAATATGATTAGTAAAAGCTCCACAGATTAACTGTTTTTAGGCATCAATTAAGATAGTGAAATAAAAACAGATGCAGCTGTTTGGGCAAATCATATTACAGGCAGAGGAAGCAGCAACTGCAAAAAGCCTTAGTAGCTTTTCCACTGCTGGGATAAAATGAGGAGAGGTTTATTTTGCCCCAAGGTTTAGCAATTTCAGCTCTTGTTCTACTTGTTACAAGGTAGAAATAGCAGGCGGAGGGGCCTGGCAGAGAAAGCTTCTCATCCGTGGCAGACAGGAAGCAAAGAGGGAAGGAGGAGGTAGAGAGGGAGACCTATGCTGAAAATGTCACAGCCCCTGGGCTCACCTTCTCCAACTACGCTCCACCTTCCAACGGTACACGTAGCTAAGAATTCATGGACGGATCTATCTACAGCACCTCTGTGATTCAATCACCTTATGAAGGCTCCACCTTTCAGATCCAAACCATAGCAGTCCTGCTTGTAGGTACTAATTTGCCAAGAAAATTAGCTATTATGTGACTGAGTGTGAATGGGGGAAAGGATCACAATGTCTAATGAAGGAAGCCTAGGGCACAAATATCCTCAGTCATAAAAAGCCACAGGATGATTTTGAAAAGAGCAACAGGTGGTACTGCTTGATTTTAGAAAGACAAATTTGACTTCCCTATGGTAAAAGTCTGCTTGTAGGGGGTCCATGTTTGGAAGAGAAAAATAAAGAAAGCGAATAATACAGTACACAGAAGAGACAGTGCTGGCTTATTTTGCGGTGTAAGACGGGAGAAAGGTGGGCCGGGGATTTAGCGCAGCGGTTCAGTGGCCTGCCTTGCAAGCGCAAGGACCCGAGTTCAATCCCCGGTAGCGGGGGAAAAAAAAAGAAAAAGACTGGAGAAAAGGAAAGGTGGTTAGATGCAGCACATCTTTGAAGAAAGAACGAAAAAATCAGGTTCATATGAAAGTCTTTTCTGATTATTAAACCATACTCTCTGTGAGGTTAACATTATGAGTAACTGAGGCATTCTGGATGGGATTTGTGTTAGCTTTGGATAAGGTCTCTCTCCTTTGGCTCTGCCTACTTATCATAATCATCACTGCAGTTCCAATGAGCCACTCAAATGAGCTTCATCCAATCAAATGCAAGTTGAAGTGATACTGAGGTAAGATAAAAAACAAAATAAAATAAAAGGTAGAAAGGAGACAGGGAATTGTAGCTAACAATTATACTTTGTGAGAAAACTGTAACTTCCAGGATACAGCCACAGCTCGCGTTACCCAGACCATAAATTTACTCAGTTAAGAAATTAAGGTGTAGGAGCCTGGTGTTTGGGTAGGTTTTGAGCTTTCCAGAGGTTCCTGGTCAAGAGAGTTAGAGATGGCCAGGAAAAAGCCAAGCTAAAGAGGGAATCAGAAGGATTCAGTGGAAGACACAAAAGGACCAAGGCCTGGGCACAGGAAGGCTCAACAAAAATTGCCTCATTGATTAGCAGAATTTTCTTGTCCAGGAACAACAAAAAAAATATATATATATATCTGAAGAACCTCTTTGTTGTGCTTATACTGATAATTTTAGCAATGAAGTCATTGTGTTTTAGTACAAAAGTCCTAAACTGGCAATCCTTTCCAGGCCCTCTTCTGCATTCATTTCCCCTGGAGCTGTTTTTGTGCTATAATTGCTATTTTGTTCAAATACTATACCATATATAGTATTTTACCAGATCTAGTGTTGTTCTTTCGATAGACATGACAACTTTATTATGAACCAAATCTGTTCCTTCTAGAGTAAAACCATCATAGAGCTATACCATTGGTGGGTATTCCCTTTTCCCATTAAATATGGCAATATCTGAAGGTATATGGATACTATCCATTATATTGGAAAAAATTATTTCTATTTTTAGCCTTATGAGAATTCTGGCTTTGTCTTGTTTTGTTTTCCATGAGTTGGAGGAGAATTTTTGAAAATTTATAAAAAGTGTTTAGCTGAATATAGTATCTTGAAAATACCATCCTAAAATATGATGTAAAGGTGTTCATCCTCTTCTATTTTGTGGAAAAATACTAAATAGGATTGCTAACATTTACTTTTTCAAAGCTTAATAGAATGTAACATTTAAAATCAGGGATCAAATGGCTGCAATCAAGAAATCACACAATAACAAATGTTGGTGGGGTTGTGGGGAGAAAGGAACCCTTCTCCATTGTTGATGGGAGTGCAGACTGGTGCAACCACTGTGGAAATCAATATGGAGATACCTCAAAGAGCTGGGAGTAGAGGTTCCATTTGACCCAGCCATCCCTCTGTTGGGTATCTTCCAAAAGAACTAAAAGAATCATATCACAGTGATGTATGCACAACCATGTTTACAGCGGCACAGTTTGTAATAGCTAAAACTTGGAAACAGACCATTTGCCCATCAGTTGGAGACTGGATAAAGAAGATGTGGTTTTTCTATTAAATAGAATATTACTCAGCCATAAAGAATGAGAAATTAGATTCATTCATAGGAAAATGGATACATATTGAGGATATACTCCTAAGTGAAATAAATAAGTCACACATGTGTAAATACTGAATAGTTTCTCTGGTGTGAATAAGCTGTAATAGTACATAAAATCCTAATGAGATTACTGACATTGTGAAATGGGAAGCAAGGGGCTAAAGGTATAGGGAAGGTGGGATGGGTAGGGGAAGGGTAATAAGGGAAAAGAAAAAAATGTGAGAAAATGAAAGGATGGAAATGAAGTGTTTGTAAATAGGGAGGGGAGGAGGGGGTGAACTCAATGAGAGAAAAAAATATATATATATAAAGTCAAAACTCTTGCATTTTTGAACCCTGATTTTTTAAATTAAATAATTGAATCTATTGGTGCATTTTAGGTATACAGTACAGTTACATTCACTGTTGGGATCTTGTGCCTTTACAAGACAGGTCTTGGTTCTCATTTTTTCACCTTGTCCCTGCCCTCCCTTCACCCCCCCTTCCCTATTTACAAACACTTTATTTCCATCTTTTTATTTTCTCATGTATTTTTTCCTTCTCCCTTATTACCTTTCCACTACCCTTCCCACTTCCCCTACACCTTTACGCCTTTTCTTCCTATTTCACATATTGAGGATATACTCCTAAGTGAAATAAATAAGTCACACATGTATAAATACCAAAGTTTTTCTAGTGTGAAAACCTATAACAGTACATAAGATCCTAATGAGATAAAATATATTTTATTTAAACAGATATAGGAATATTCTGATTTTCTATTTATTTTGCTATGCTATCAGTTTTGCTGATATATGCATTAAAGTAATGTGTACATTCTGAGTACATGACATTCCATGATAAAGAGTTGCAAAGCATAATTCCTATTTTATATTTAATAACTCTTTTGTTTGTAGCCTCATGCTTGTTTTCATCCTTAAAACTCATAAGCACTCCCCCAATAAAAACTGAAGCTTTATTAGTTTGCTAAAAATACTTGAGCAAGATATAACTTCCTATGGGGTAGGGTTGCCACAATTAGCAAAGGGATATGCAGAATATCTAGCACAATTTGAATTTCAGAGAAGTATTTTTGTATATGCATTACTCATGCATTATCTGTATATATTTATATAAAAATATCACTTAAAATTAAATCAACTAGGTATCTTGCATGTTATCTTCCAACCCTACCTCTGAAATAAAGCATTGTAACTTTTACATGATCATGTGCTCTGTGCGAAGATAGCAAATATGGCCATCATTGGTAACACGAGTCTGTCATGAGAGGTAAGACCAACATTCACTATAGAGTTAAGAATCTGGGTATTACAAGAACGACTACGAGCATTAGTGTGCTCTTCCTTCCAAAAATGTACACATTCTTAAAAACAAGCTAAAATTACTTTAAAAACTTACACAAATTACAACTTTGGAATATAGATATCCTTTTTAAAATTTTTGTTATGGTGTTTGCCATTCATAATGATCACATTGACGATTTTGTACTTGTACATAATATTTCTTAATTCTTTTTTTTTGTTCCCTTTCCCTTCTTTCAACCTTCTCTTACCCATTTACAAAAGATTGTTTCCCTTTCTTACTTTCATTTTCTTTCCTTTTTAATCTCTTTTTCCTTCCCTGACCCCTCCCTTGGTCCCTTTCCAATTTGAACAAGTTCTTCCTGTTTCCCAATATCTAACCTTCATTGTTTACCCTTTGGGTGTCTCCCACAAGAGAAACAATGCAATATTTAAACTTGTGTGTCTGATTTATTTCACTTAAAATTATAATTTCAAGGTACATCCTAAAAATTCTAAACTTTATCTTTCTCTATGTCAGAGTAGTACTGCATTGTACATAAATCACATTTCCTTTACCCATTCATCTGTTGAGAGGCAAATGGGTTTTTTCCAAGATTTATCTATTATAAACTGTGCTGCTATTAAACATGGATATGAACATATCACTGTAATGTGATGCTTTTAACTCTTTTAAAAAGATACCCAGAAGGGGAATAGCTGGGCCAAATGGAATTACTATTTTTAGTTTTTCAAGAATCCCTATACTGATTTTCATAGTGGTTGTACCAATATATTTTCCCACCAACAATGAAGAAGGGTTACTGTTTCACCACAACCCTAACAGCATTTGTTATTGGTTGATTACTTGATGGTAATCATTTTTCCTGGAGTGAGATGGAATCTCAATGCTGTTTTAATTTGCATTTCATGAATGACTAATGATGCTGAAAATTTGTTTATTTGTTTATCTATCTATTTTCTGTTTGCTCTTCTCCCTGTAAGAAGTGTCAATTTTTGGACTGGGTGTTTAAATTTGGGGGGGGGTCTAATTTTTTGGCATTATTTATATGTTCTAGGTATTATTCCTTTGAGGAGTAGCTGGTAAAAAATTTTTCCCACTCTGTGGGTTTTCTCTTCACTCTCTTTGTGGTTTCTTTTGCTGTGCCAAAGCTTTTTAACTTGATGTGATCTCAAATGTTGATTCTTTGTAATATTTCCTGTGCAGCTGGGATTTTGTTCATAATATCTTTGCCTATAAGTTTGTCTTCAAGATTTTGACCTCCTCTATCTTCCAGCAGATTTAATGTTTACTTTTTAATATCTAGTGTCGCTGTATTTCAGTGTTAGCTTCGTGTGTGGTTATCACAGCTCTCTTCTGAGTGTGTCTGTGCGGGTCTCGGAGGCACGTCTTCCCGTATTCTAGCTGGCGCCTGGCCTCTTTCACTCTGGTGCCGTTTTCTCTGCTCTGCCTCCTAAGTGTCATGACAGAGTAGCTTTGTCCCACCACACACTTCCACCGAGATGCTTCTGTCTTAAAGCTTACAAATCGTTAATAAAATTTCTGCACCTGTGAGCTAAATAGACAATTTCCTCTTTAATGTATAGATGTCAGATATTTGGTCCCTCCAAAAAGAAAGGGAAATAATACAGATGTACTATTACACAATGGAAGGAGATAGCAATAATAAACTACACATTACAAAAGAGAGATGAAAAATTTATAGATGTTTCACCATAAACTAATGAAAAATATTTGAGTTAAAGAGGAGCTTCTTTGGAATTAAACATCATAAAATTTATATATAATCGAAACTTTATGTAATAATCCATTAACGTGCAATGTTATGTTTTCGATTATCAGTTAAAATTAAGTTTAAATATAATGAAAATCAACTAGGACATGTGAAACAAAATTCATCATAGACAAAGCAAATTAAATTAAGGGAAATTATCAAAGTACATTTTTAAATGTGAGAGAATGAAAAGATGAAAATAAAGTGTTTGTAGATGGGGGGGAGGAGGGGGTGAAGGGAGGTCAGAGGTAAGGGGAAAAAATGAGAATCAAGACTTGCCATGTAAAGGTACATGATCCCAACAATGAATGTAACTGTACTGTATCCCTAAATGTACCAATAAACTCAATAAAATTTAAAAAAAAAGTACATTTTTTTCTTTTTTCTTTTTCTTTTTTTTGTACCAAGGATCTAACTCAGGACCTTATGCTTGCAAGGCAGGCGGCAAAACTGAGCTAAATCCCTGTCCAGAGTACATTTTTAACATGATTGAATATATATTCTAAGTGTTATATACAATTTCAGAAATATTCTTCCCGTATTCTAAAAGTGGAAAATGAGTGAATATCTTGTGGTAAATTAGAGCCAGGATCCTTAAATTTAGTGAAGGAAATTATAAATAGGGATAGGAGAAAGGCTATGATGAAACTTATAGTGATGCATTGGAATTGGACTTACAATGCTGAATATGTTAATTTAATGCACAAATAGGCAGAAGTACATTTATATAAATTCATTTAGATATGCATAATAAATCATACATGTGTGCTTTGTATCACTATATATTCACATATAATATATATATATATATTTTATATAGTCATGTTTGAACATATATGCACATATGACATGAAGATAAAGAGTATCAAAATAATTTATTATATGCTTTCATTTTCTAGGCAAGAAACTATCTAAAATGACAAAGTAAGCATATGTTATTTTTACTGCCAATATCTCATAATATCTTTAGTCTTTTTTTTAATGCAGATTCCCAAATTAGATGGAAACATATATTTTCTTTCACAATATCATACTTATTCAGATATGGTTTGTAATGAAGCATTTCCAGTGTTTTCTTATATTTTTTTACAACTGATCAGATTTGATGAGCTTGAGTAAAATGAGTGATTTTATTTGAACAATCACCACTTTGATAACAGCAATTTTTATCTGTCAATAAAATTACCAGTAGAATTTCCTGCCACTTTGGCTGCAAAATTTGCTCATTAAATTTGATTCATATCATTTTGTGACCATCAAAGTAAAGTATAGTTCATGTCATTCAGTGAAGATACGACTTTAGTGCTCATATTTTCCAAGTTAGTTATCACAAAGTGACAAGACTAAAGCTGTATCTGAAACCCTGCAATTGTCATTCTGCTACAGTGCACCACACTTAATAAATATGAACAGACTGTTGTTTGTTGATAACAATTATAGAACTTATCCCACAGGTTTACTTATCAAAATGCTGATAATTGTACAGTTTTGCACGGAAAGTTGCATATTATTCTTCTATACATTTATAGAACTTTTTATCAGTGCAGAGATAAGAACACTGTTTCTCTGGTGTGAATAAACTATCATAGTATATAAAATCCTAATGATAATATAATATAATATAATTGACAATGTGAAATAGGAAGAAAGGGGCTAAAGGTGTAGGGAAAGTGGGAAGGATAGGGGAAAGCTAATAGGGAAAGAAAAACATATGAGAAAATGAAAAAATGGAAATGAAGTGTTTGTAAAGGGGGAGGGGGTGAAGAGAGAACAGGAACAAGGGAAAAAATGAGAACCAAGACTTACCATGTAAAGGTACACGATCCCAATGATGAATGTAGCTGTACTGTATATCTAAAATGTACCAATAAACTCGATGAGGAAAAAAAAAGAATATAATTATAGAGCTGGCTCATACTGGCTCTGAAAAACTATCACATTGGTAGTTTAAAATCATCATTGATGTATAGTGTGAACTTTGAAATTAGTGAGAGGAAACAGTCAATTTCTTCTTTTCCTCCTTTCTCCCCATGGAACTCTTCAATTATTATTTCCCAACACTCTAATAGCCTAATGTTCTCTGAGACTGTGGGGCATTCTACAATGGTAAAGCTGTAAGTGGAAATCTGGGTATGTACTAGTAGCTAGCCAATTAAATGCGGATGTAGAGGGTGAAAAGTAGGTATAAAACAGGCCTAGAATCAGCATATATGAAAGCCAAAGAACTATGTAAGATATTTTAAAAACTGAAAAATGCTTTAGCACAGATATGAGTCACAAAATTATAAAAACAATGAAAATGGAGTAGTCTGAAGAAATATTATTGTAAGCATTCAATAATTATGGGCATTAGATAAGAACAGAAATGTTGAAAAATTCTTGGAAAATGACTCATATAAACACTGTATAATGTCTATTACAGATGCTAATGGGTTCGACTGAGGAAATCAATTTCATGTAACATTGAGGCCATAAAATAGAAGTGTCTGCTATTATCCTTCTATGATTAATAATTACAATACCAAATAAAATATACAGAACGGCTATTTTCAAACAATATCCAATAGGCAAAATAGAATTGTAATTCCCAAAAGAAGAAAAATAATGAAATGAGGCATATAATCTCCCTGAAAGTAATTTTTAAAATGTAAGGGAGAAGCACCTAAGGTAAACTTGATAGTTTCATTTTGACAAAATGCAAGCATTCAGAGTTTGGAAAGGCTGATGAATCCAGAAATTATGAGTCAGGTTTGAAGGTAATTTTTTGAAAAACATTAATTTATGCTGAATGTAAAGTAAACATTATTTCACATTAAAAAATACAAGTGACATAGCTTTCCCTCAATGAAACTGCATTATCAAAATGAGTAAAGGAAACTTTTTAGACAAAGTGACACAGGATAGAAATTTAAAGTAATAAAAAAGCAAGTGTATTGTAAATAAAAAATATATTTGTGAATATAATTTAACCTCATTTTATGATTACTTTAAAAATAATTGAATATTTAAAGAAAATCACTAACACTAAAGTTTGAAATCTAGAATATATGCATCAAAACAAAATATGAGCTATGGATAACTATAGTGTACATATGGAAAGGAGGGACTGCAAAAATACTTTTGTAATCTTCAAGTATTATATTCAAATTACTCTATTCATTTTAAAAATGGACTTGCTATGTTAAAATGCATTTTTGGAACTCTACAATAATCAAAAATTCCTTAGAAATATAATTAAAATGAGCCAGTGGATGAAATCCAATGGAATCATAAAAATATTCTCAATCCCACAAAAGGCAGAAAATTAATTTAGGTATAGAATATTTAGACAAAACTACCTGATGGAATTTACTCTTATACTTGATAGAATTTGTAGTTATAGAATAATACAAGTGAAAAATATAAAACTACACATTTTTAAGAGCCATACATAGCCTTTTTTCACAAATATACCATAATTTGTTTTCTAATAAATTTTATGAATTAAAACATACAGCATTATGTACTCTTACCTAGGCATACATTGGTAAATAATAAATTAGAGACATTTGAAATTTTTCAAAATAAATATACATTATATGATTTTAATAATGTTAAGGAAGAAATGAAAATGTATCTTAGTGTTTTATGATAAATAAATTATACAATACAAAGAAATGAGTGATAGAAGAGTGAAAAGGGAAAGTTTTTTTTTCCTAATACTTACTTTGGAATTATGAAGTTGCTGAACACAATGGCACTTACCTGTAATTCCAGAATTCTCAGACTCTGAAGCAGGAGGATTGCAAATTTGAGTCTAACGTGGACAATTTAGAGACATTGCTAGACACTGTCTCAAAGAGGAAAAAAAAAATTAAATAGGTCTGGCAATGTAGCTCTGTGTGAAGTCCCTGGTTTCAGTCAAGAGAATGCAAAAAAAAAAAAAAAATCTAAAATCAATTGGCTACATTTAGTCAATTGATTCTCTGAAGAATCAAGAAAAGAATTAAACCCAAAGTGAGTAAAATAATTCAATATAAATATAAAGAAATTCATTTAATTAAATAGTCAATAATCTAAAAAAATTATGAAGTAAAGAAATCTATGAATTAAAAATAACATTAAAATTGACAAACTTTCGGCTAGACTGAAAGAGAAAAAATAACCAGTGTTAACAAGGATGTAAGTCTGAAATTGATATGGCTGGTGCTGCAAGTGACCAAAACAATTGAGTCAATGAAAGCATTCTATCACTTGTTTATGTGGTTTGTCAATTTCAGAGTGTTTAACATATACTTACTTCTTTAGGGTCACAAAATCAAAGAGCAGCTGTTGTCTTCCAGACTAAACTTCTCTCACTGTGAAAATTTATAAGATTAACTGACAATATTCAGCCACAGAGTCAAATGTAGAAGAGAGCAAGATATCTGTCCACGCACTAGAGATCCAAAGAATCCATCCAAAGGTCTTGGGTCCATGGCAACTCCTGTGTTGGAGGCTTGAGTGTCTGCATAGAGGTCAATGCTGAAAGCCGAAGAGTCTGCACTGGGAGCTAGGAGACGACGCTCAAGGTGAAAGCGAAGACCAGAGCTCTTTCTAAGAGAACAGCCACCGTCCTTGACGAAGGCAAAAACTGGAGCTCAGTGGAAGAGATGAGCTGAAGCTTCTCTGAAGAAAAGCAGCCAGAAAGAAAGTCAGCAGCAACAAATCTCTTCCAAGGGAAATCAGCATAAAATATTCCCTCCCTCCATTCTCTTTTTGGAGCGTTCCAACTACAAGCCTCCTTAAATGGCTCTTCCAAGCCTGGGCATTCCCACCCAAGCTGACAATCAACCAATGAACCGCCACAATGAGGGAATACTTTCAGTAGAATTTATTGCACAATGCACACAAAATGGATGCATTTTATTACAATAAATGTATCTCAAAAAGTGTAAATACACATCAAAGTAATTTACTGTTTTTTTTCATTCTTAAAGAGTAACTGCAATAAAACCATTACTTTTAATGTGTATAACGTTTTCTAATGTATCAGAAATAATTGTGTTACTTATAATAGCACTGATGGGATAGTCTTAACACATTCTTCCATGTGATTATTTTGTTCTTATTTTCCTATTATTTCAGTATATATTGCAAATAGATGTTGATTTATTGACAGGGAAGAAAGCTTGTTGTCTTTAGAACAGTGGAATCATTTCTAATTTTGTTACATATTCTTCGAAATGTTTTAGAAAAATGTCCATTTTGCCACTAATCAACTTCAGAAAGTTGTAAGTGTTCAAGTGACTGTATTAGACTTCAACTAGAATATTGCAATGGAGTAATTTTACCTTTTACGAAACATAACAATTAGCCTTAAATGACACTGCCTAAAGTGCAGTAGATTTCAAGAAACAAATTTTCAAATAACAAAATAAAATTTTGTAATCTAGTCAAATGAGTCGATATTATTTTTACTACATATCAAATTGTACAGCTATCTAAAAGCATTTCATAATTTGGTAAAATGGCTAACAGGTGGTATTACTACTGTGCAAATCAGAGAAATGAGAAATTACAAATAAAATGAAAACAAATTATTTTATTACAAAAATAACTTTAGCTAGATAGTTTAGCTTGAGATGGATTCAGTTTTAGTATTTATTGATCACATTTAAAAAGAAAAATATAGGAGAATAAGAAAAATATCATGGTTAATTCTATAAAAACTATCATGGGGGCCTTAGTACACAAGATAGCTTATGAAGACAAGTAAGATATGCTAGTAAACTGTAATAGCTTTAAAGAAGAGGAATTATTATTTTCTATGTAATAAAAAATATTTTATAAATATATTGGTCCCGTTTTTTAATATATCCTTAATCTCTTGCTATGTAGTATACAGCTTGACATATAGAAAGCTTAACTCTTGATCAACTCATTGCAAATTTCTCAATGCAAAGCTTATCTTGTCTCTTTTATTGCATTATCAAACATACTCTTGAAAAATTTTGCTCTTAGCTTCTATCATACCGTGTTTCACTGATCTACCTCATATCACTTTTTTATTTCTGATAAAGTATTTTAAGCTCTTTCACAAAGATAAACACATTAATATTTTTCACAAAAACTTTTTCAGAGTCATGTTCTTTCTTTCCTATTTTTATAAAGTTGTTTTTTTTTTCCTATGGATTCTGGAAAAATCAAAAGTAACCCTTTTATTAAATTCTGT
>NW_022900948.1:8687535-8698325 GCF_012274545.1 Fukomys damarensis | reverse complement strand
ATTAGCTACATAGCTAATTTTAGAGGCATATAAATATGATAGTATGTATTTATAGCCACTGTGCCTTCGTTCTACAATGCCTGTTTCCCATCTGTAATCAAACACTAAACAGAAGAGTTGTTCAAATTCGAAGAGTCTTAATAATAATGAAAAGGTTTTCTTCCATTGCCTTGTGATGAGATATTCTACTATATATAACTATGTAAACTAATACAAATGCAGTTATAAAGCATGAAATAAATCTTTACTCTATAATTAAAGATCATTATATACTACATAGTTCCAATATTACTACATAATTGATTTGCTGCCAGTGCTTATAGTGTGATAAAAATTGTGCAATTTTAAAAATATTTAGAATCAATTGTTTAGTATGTCTTAGTAAAAATGAGGGAAGTTATATAGAGTTTAAGATCATTACCTTATTTTACACATTTAAGAATTGTTTATTTTAATAATACATTTAATAATTTAATTTAATAATTTACATTTTAAAAATTACTTTTAATAAAATGTTACTTTATGTGGTATAGCATAATTTTTTTTAAAACAATCAAGTCACAATATCCACATGTATCAGCAGGCTCATATGGAAGAAATATCAGAATCATACTTCTGAAAGTCAGCTAAATATTAATGAAGTTAAAATCATTAAATTAAAACTTCTGCAAAGAAATACCAGCTTCAGTCTTTAGAATTTGAAAATACTGATTATTTTAATGTCAAGAATATAGAGAAACTTTCTCTCTTAATAGGAGTGTCAATGTTTTAAATTATTTATGGAAATTTGTTCACTATATCTGAATTTGTTACATTTACTTTCCTATCAACTTTAATCCTTCTACATTCTCATTACTAATTTCCATGAGTTTGACTCTACAGACACCCTACAGCATTTTCAGGCTTAAGAAAGAAAACTAACAGTTTTTTTGGTAAACCTCATTGTGAAAAAAAAAAAAAAGTTTTGCTATGGCAACAAGGTAGTAGGAAGTAAACATAGCCTTTTAAATCTTAAAGTTTATTTTTACAAAGTATAGTTTCTTATATGTGAATGTCTTATACTTGTCAAAAAATTCTGAAAGCAGTTTTATTCTGAATAGTATCTGCTTTTCAGTACTTTTATGAAATAAATAATTTTTTCTACTTCTTATCTTGTTTTGCCTTATAGAAGTGCCTGCATTTCTAAGACTAAGTACTGAAAAAGCATTATTTAGAGTGAAAAAACAGAATAATGAAGTCCAAGATTCAAAACATAAATTGCAAAATGAAAATGTAAAATAATGGAATATGGATCATGTGTACACTTATTTGAATATTCATGCAATCAAGGGCATGAATAATTAGAGCTACAAGCATAGGCAAATATATACAATAGTTTATTGTATCATTTTAATTTAGAATAATACTGTCCAAAAGGTCATCAATAAGAGGACTGTTTATAAAATTACGATTTTCTGTACATAGCTAAAACTACTAAGAAGGCTTTTATATATGAATGGTAATATTTGTAAAACACATACACATTGTAGAACAATATGAACACTTCGTTTCACATAATCTATTAAGCTTCTGCTAATAACGTTCATCTTATTTTTGTATTGTCAACCCAACACTTGAAACATGTCCTAAAACAATTATTTTTTCCACTATGAGAATTCTCCTATCTCCTCTGATCCTGTCCTACAGACAAATTTCAATATATTTTATTTCCTCTCCTTGCTCCCTTCTTCCTCTCTCCCTCCCTCCGTCCCTCACTTCCCTCCTCCAATCCCATTTCTCTCTCTGTCTCTCTCTCCCCACTCCATCCCTCTCCCTTTTCCTCCCCCTCTCCATCGCCCTCACCCCTCCCACTCACCTCCTCTCCCTCTCTCCACCCCACATGGAAATACCACGTCTCTTCAGCCAGGTGCTTCCACCATAACTTTTTTGTCTTAAAGCCAGGTGACTTTGGACTGAATCATCTGGAAATTGTGAAGCAAATAAACCTCTCCTCCTTTAACTAGTGGGTGTACGGTATTTTGTCCCAGTGACAGAAATCTGATTAATGCATTCCCTCTGTAATATTAAAAGTAAACAATGAAAAAGGCTTGAAAACATGGGTGTACAAAGCATGCACCTTACGCAAAGCTTCTTTTCAAAACAGTGATCTTGGATAACGTCCAAATTATAAGTTATAGTTTTGCTACTATTATTGAATATATATTTTAGATATACAATAAAAATATTGGTATCAAATGTAAAAGAATTGAAAATTATTTGAATGCTAATCAATTAAGTATTCAAATAGTTTGAATATTAATATTTTTCATAATGTACATTTTTTAAATTATATATTATTTTGTGTAAGTCATAATGGCATTGTTCAATACTCTACTTAGATGCTTTGAATGCAAACAATTGTAGCATTTCTTCCTCTCTCATTAAAGAGAGTAACTTCTCATTCATGTTATTATTTACCACCACTTCAGCTATTTATTTGCCACTATAAGTTGGATTTGAATTGATTATTTACATCCCAAGTCATAGAATGAGCAATGAAGATGAGAATTTTTTTTTCTTTTAGTGATACTGAGGGATTAAATGCAGAGCTTTCACACTGAGCTTTACCTCCAACCCTTCCTTTCTAGTTTGTTTTTATTATTTACTGTAAGTTGCACTCATACTAAGTTGTTAAATTACCCAGACTAGGTTGAAATTTGTGATCTCCTTAGTCTCCCAGAATGCAGAGGTTGGAGGCAAACACCACCACTCTAACCTCTACCTTTAAAATAAAGACCCGATTTTAAAATGGGCATCTGAAATGAATAGACACTTCTCAGATGAAGAAACACAAACATCTAGTAAATACAAATATTTAATAAATACATGAAAAAACATTTAACATTTCTGGCCATTTGAGAAACGCACATTAAAACACCACTAAGATTTCATCTCACTTAAGAAATCTGGCTGCCATCAAGAAATCAACCAATGTAACTGTACTGTATATCTAAAATGTACCAATAAACTCAATGAGGAAAAAAAAAGAAATCAACCAATTATGTTGGCTAGTGAAGATGTGGGGAGAAAGGAGCCCTTCTCCTTTGTTGGTGGTACTGTAATTGAGGCAATCACTACCGGAAATCAGTATGGAAACTCCTCAAAAAAGTAAAAATAGACATTCCATTTGACTCAGCTATTCCACTTCTAAACATCTTTCCAAGTGACCTAAAGACATCATATCACAATGATGAATGCATACTAATGTTAAATCACTGCATTTCATAATAGATGCACCCTGGAAATAGGGCGCATGTCTGTCAACAGATTAATGAATAAAGAAAATATGGTATTTATGCACAGTGGAGTAGTAATTTCCCATAAGGAAGGATAAACTGGAGTCATTAGCAGGAAAATGGGTGCACCTTGAGACCATAATGTTAAATGAAGTAACTCAGGCACATAATCTTATATACTGCATGCTTTTCCTTATATGAAAAACCATTTATTTATATTTATATAATCCACCAAAATGTATACATACTTCAGGAAAAGAAAAAACTAGCATTATGGTTTTTCAGCAGATGTTATTAACCTAGTATGGGAGACTCTAAATGATGTAATATATCACAGAAAATTCACTACACTGCTGGCCCTTAGAGAAGAAATTGAAAATTCATGTGCAGCAATCTCAGTGACAAAGGCTATCCAAGCAGTAGTTCACTGTACTAAGAGATGTCTGGAAGCTAATGGCTTCCACTATGAGCTTCTCTTGGAACTGTAGAGGCCAAAAGTGACATGTTTTAATCTCATGATTTCTCAACGAATTTATTGAATTTTATATGACTCATTGAATAACATTAAAATATTTATGCAAGTTTTTCTTTTTCTGAAGTGTGTATACATTTTTGGCAATATACAGATAGATAGATAGATAGATAGATAGATAGATAGATAGATAGATAGATAGATAGATATAATTTAGGTATAGATCTATGTTTATATATATACATGAAGTACAAAATTAAATAGAAAAAAGAGTGAAAAAGATATTGTAATCCAGTGCAGATAGTGTTTCACATGTTCTTTGACCTACTAGTCTTGTTTTTAATCTATATGTGAGATTATTAAATTCATATAGTATTATAAAATAAATTTAAAAATCAAATGCTGGAAAAATAAAATGCATGTGAAAGGTAAGGGGTAAAACAAAAGGAATTGAATTAGATAGGGCTGGGGATTTAGCTCAGTGGTTCCACCAGCTGCCTTGCAAGTGCAAGGACCCCAGTACTGAAAGAAAGAGACAGAGAGAGAGAGAGAGAGAGAGAGAGAGAGAGAGAGAAAAGGGTGTTATGTTAATATACCAATTCCCTCCAGTGAATATATTCATTATGTAGTGTAAACATGTATTAATAAAAGTAAATAAAAGATAAAAGTGTTCCTGTTTTGTCCAATAACTTATTTAGACTAATAGTATATTGGCCCAGACATAGGTATATGCTTATACTTAATGATAAGGAGAGAGAGAGGCAGGGCTTATAGGCACTAGCCTGCAATCCTAGCACTCTAGCAGGTTAAGTCAGGAGAACTAGAAGTCCAATTTAGCCACTTAGTGAGATCTCAAAAAAAGAAGAATGAGAAGGAGGAAGAGGAGGAAGAGGAGGGAGGAAAAGGAAGAGTAGGGGGGAGAAGGAGAAGAATAGAAATAGCTGCAGCACGATCCTCAGCATGTCACGAACAAAATCAAGCAAACAAAGACATATAGAAATGCACTTTCACCTAGTACTTTGGCACACTGAATTAATGCAAAGAGAAGGAAAAAAGGAAGCAATGGGATTTGTTTCTAATCAATCATTAAAATTCTGCTCCAGCTAGTTACCATTCAAAAGCAATCATCTACTTAAATCTATGCTTAATTTTTCTATTTTTGGATTTTCTCCTTTCAAAACAAGATAATATATATCAGTTGTAGTTTTATTATTTGTTCTAGCAACAGACAGATGAACCTACCCAGGGTGGATGGCATTTTTGGTAACACAGAATTTACCCTAGAATATTAGGCAATTTTCAACAATATTTGATGCTGCAGACTTCAGGGATAAATTGGTTCTGTTACTAAAATCTGTCTTTTGGATCTCTTTTGTGTTTCATGAAACATGCAGT
Source organism: Fukomys damarensis (assembly GCF_012274545.1). Classification (NCBI taxonomy): domain Eukaryota; kingdom Metazoa; phylum Chordata; class Mammalia; order Rodentia; family Bathyergidae; genus Fukomys; species Fukomys damarensis. Next base: position 8,693,183 of record NW_022900948.1, on the reverse strand, counting down.
ATTTTCAAATAAGTTACCCATTCCTTTACATATATTTTCTTTGTACTTCCTTGGGTAGGCCCTTAATATAGACATCATTTATATATTAATACTTATTAATAAATTCATATATAGTACTACAATATAACAATATTAAGCAAAATATTTACATGCCGTATATAAAAACTCACCAAAAAATGTTTTTGATTTGGGTGTATATAAAATGAAAATCATTAAAATAAGTTATATAAAAATAGAATACATTCTTCATTATTTCATGAACAAAAGTGCAAAGGCTCATGTGTATTAATTAATATGCATTCAGCAATAAAAAATTTAAGCATATTTGAGTGTACATAACACATTAAAATACAATTACAATTTTAGAGTTTCGAAAAGTTAAACATGTGTCACATTAAAATTATCATGGATTTTAAAATTCAAAAAATATACCACTTAATACTTTTCCCCTTTAGTGAAGAAATACACATCATTTTGCTATCTGTTGTGAAGAAAAACTAATTCCAGACAATTTGTTCAGCTGATATAGAAATTGAGTCTGAACTAAAGAAAATGAAATATTTTTGATGGTCCAGTCAAATCTGTAAGCATTGAAGAAAAACTATTTTTCCTTAATAGTCAAAACATGAAGCACAAATTGAAGGGTGGTAATTTGAAACCATATAAGTGGAAACACAAATAATTTTCGCATGTTTAATAAATCTTCGTTAACCAACCTATGTTTGGAAGACCAGCTCTACTGAATGCACCCTCATAGTTCCCCTCACTGACTTCCCCAGGGTGTACCACTGCTGATGCATAGTGTTTGTCATCCATCTCTATAATTTAGCAGACCAGCATTGAGAAACAATTTGCAGAATGTTTTTCTGATATTTCTTCAACAAAACTACCAAACTGTCCAGAAAAACATCAGCGAATTTTTAAGGAAAAAATTAATTCTTCTTACTGAATCTCAATAAGTTTTTCTGTGAAACAGAGGAGAAAAATAGAATAATATTTGGGTTTTTTCCATGTGTATGACTAATTCTACTGTCTCAGATTTAAAGGAAAAGAAAACTGTCTTACCTTATCTATGTATTAAAATATGAAGTATCCCAGTTTCTTCTAGATCACGTGGTTTCTAAGAATAGAATTCAATTTTTCATGTTGTGAAAGGACTTTTGCTTTTGTTTCCAAGAACAATAGCACAGATTCCTAAACAAAAAATATTTTAACCAAAGTTTATCTTTGATTTCTTGCTTTCCTCAGTCCTTAGAAGACTTCAAAATATTTTACAAAGATTTCTTTTTAATATCAGCCTTCCTTTTAATAGGATATAAGGTTTTGCTATTTTTATTCTTCAATATAATAATCATCAATTACATTAACACAGTGCTTTACAGTTTCCAAAATATTTGCCTATGGAATCTAAGATCAAAGTAATTACAATAATGACAATCACATCAAATCATTCTATTATCATTTTATAAAAGAAATAATAGAACTCTAATTCTCTTATCACAAGGAGTGAACTTATCAGAATATAAATTATGTTCCCAACATAAGAAATTTAAGATTGGTGTATCACTGCATGTGTTTGCGTATGTATGTGATATGTTCAGATATAAGGACCTGGCATAAAAGTTACAACAAGAATTATAACAGAAAACATCTTTTTCATTACCGCTGCGTACTATAGATCATCTGGGATCTTTGATACAGCCTTCCTCATGCAGGGACCCAGCCCCTTCCACTGGAAACTACAGAGGCCCTTAGTTCACTGTATGACCTGTGACGTCAGAGGGGAGAATGGATGGAGTGGAGGAGATACAGGTACTTTAGCAAGTATTGTTCAAGGTGAAAGCTCACTTCTCACTTTCTATTTTGAGTAATTTGCTTTCTATTTTTGTAACTAGATGTAAAAATGCTGGCCAATATATTTAATACCTATTTTCCATTAAGAAAAAATGAAGTCAAGTAAATGTGTTTAATGAACATACATATAAAAATTACAAGTTTCCTTGTAATCTTATTTTTACTAAGAATATATTATAAATTTTGTGACTTACCTGAAATCTAGAGATTTTATTAAAGCTTCAAAATTTTTTCCTTAATATCACTTTTTTTTTGCTATGAGAACAACAACAAAATGTTGACTCTTTTTCCCATACCTGAAATGCTATCATCCACCCCAATGGTTGACCGAAATCACCATTAATAACACTAATCAAGGTAAAGGTCCAGAAGGTTCCAGTGATTTACAATTCCTTCCATCATGTACAAAGGTGGTTGATCTGTCTTGAAAATTATTAAATAAAGAAGAGTAGCTTTGCACGTTGTAAACCCTGCATGCTATCTCCCCAAACTAATTACTTTGTTTCACCTATTACTTGCAAAAATTTGTTACAAAGGTCTTTAGAGCTTTTACAGCTATATAACTGAATGATGCATGTTTCAAGTTGAAGAATCACTAATTCTTCAAAATCTGACTTTCCTAATTTTAAAATGATTACAGAAATTAGTCTAATAATCATTAGATTTAATTATCACTTTCTTTAGTATAACAACTTCCTATCTGAGACAAACCCCTAAGGATTAGAGGAAAGAACCCATCTAATCAACTCTGTGGTGCATAATTTAATAAATCAGCTTTGTAGTGCTGATCTCTAAGGTCCTCCATTTTATGTAAAGTTTAAATTCAATTACCTGTACCTGATAGTGTAGTCTTCTTTCTTAAAAATTGTGTCACCAAGTGAACTTTTGTTATTGAAGTTGAGAACTAATGCAGAACTGATGATACTGCCAGTCATTAATACTATGATGAATTTTACCCATTCAAATCACAACAGCCCCTGATTCTGTGACTTTTGACCGATCCCAGGAAAGTGACTTTGCTGGTTTACTGTGTGATGGAAGTGAGAATGGCAGACCTTCTTTAGGTGCACATATCTTCAACCAACAATAGATGCTCTGTAATGTTGTAACTCTCAGTTTTCCATCCTAAATAGTGCGTAGAGAAAGTAGAGTATAAGCCGGTTATAGTGGTGCACTTCTGTATTCCCTGTACTTGGGAAGTTGAGGCAGGAGTATTGCTGTGAGTTTGAGGCCAGCCTGGGCTATCTAATGAGTTCAAGCCCAGCCTAAACTACCTAGAGAGACCCTGCCTCCCCAAAAAAGCAGAGTTCAAACTGAAAATATTTAACCCCCAATTAAAAGACCTAATCAAAAAATGCACAACTGAAATGAGTAGACACTTTTCAGAAGAAATACAAACAGCTAATAAATACATAAAGATGTTCAACATCTCTGGCCATTAGAAAAGTACAAATAAAAGGAATATGGAGTCCATCTTACTCCAAAATGAATGGCTGTGATAAGAAAAATCAAATAAAAAATGAAGGGGAGTGTTCAGGAGAATATGAACACTTCTACATTGTTGGTAGAAATGTAAGCTATTTCAACCATTATGGACATCAGTATGGAGATTATTCAAAAAGTAAAAAAAAAAAAAAAAAAGGAAGAAATTCCATTTAACCCGGTTATTTCCTTTCTAGATATCTTCCCCCAAAAGTTAAAGACATCACGTCACAAAGACACATGCACACCTATGTTTGTAGGTGCACTATTCACAAAAGCTAAATCTTAGAAGCAGACTATATGTCCATTAATGGAAGAACTGGTAAAGACGGTGGGTCTTCATGAATAATGAAATATTACTCTGTCATAAAGAAGATAAACCTGAGTCATTTGTAGGAAGAAGGATGCACCATGTTGAGGGAGATAAAATGGTCACACAACCTAAAATATTGCATCATTTGTATTATGTGAGAAACTCAAAATATAAATAAACAGTTAAATATAGATAATATGAAACAGCGAGAAAGATCTTCTATAAAAGGAAATGGGATCAAGAGATGAACAGAGAAGATAGAAAGGGGATGAAAGCAGGAATTAAGCTGAGTTACGTCCGTGTAGCAACCCACGTGAGGACTGCAATCACTGTGATCTGAAGACATAATTAAATGAAGAACTGGAAAAGAGAGTAGAGTTAATCAATTTCTAAAGTTCTCAGTGTTTTCTGTAATGTACACCATACGTTTGAGAACTGAATTTAATTGATGTTCGGCCCCTCCTAAAATTTTTTTTCCTGGTTATACATGTATCAATTGTCTAAAAATGGGACCCTGTAACGGGTTTTGAAACTATCTTATATAATAAAAATGTTATCTACAATATATAAATACATAAAAGCAGAACGTGTTTAGGACATTTAGTTCTCATGATTATTTGAATGACAAGTCTGAAATCTACAGTCTGAAGGCGAAAGTAATGCTGATGGGAAGCTCTTCTTTCTCAGGATACAGTAATTCTCCTTTATCTGTGGTTTCAACTTCTCTGGTTTCAGTCACCCCATCATGGTTTTGGTAAACCATGGTCCATAATATTACTTGAAAAATTCCAGAGATAAACAATTTGGCAGTTTTAAATTGAAAGATGTTCTGAGTAGGCTCCTGAAGGCTCATGCCACCACTTCCTCCCACCTTGTGTGTGAATAATTCCTCTGTCCAAACATCTGCACTGTATACACTGCCTGTTAGTCACATAGCTTCCCCGATAGGGAGTCAGTGACATGGTATTACAGTGTTTGTTTTCAAATAACCTTTATGTAGCAACCCAAGTTATATTATGAAGGCAACTTAATCCACCTTACTCCATCTCATATAATCACAGGAAAGGTGAATAAAATACAGTAGGGTATTTTAAAAGTGAAATATCATATTCAAATAACTTTTAAAGTAGTACATTGTTATAATTTTTTATGATTATTAATTCCTGTCTAATTTATGTTTCATATAGAGATAAACTAGTATTTGTAGGGTTTAATTCTTTCCAGAGTGTCAGACCTCCCGAGTATCTTGGAATATATACCCCATGAGTAAGGGGAGACTACAGTACCTCACTTTTGTCCTAAAACCCTCAACTGGTTGGATGAAGCCTAAACACAATATGAAGGATAGTTTGCTTTATTCTTAGTCTACTAATTTAAAAGGCAATGGCATGTTTTAAATACCTATGTAGAAGTGGATTTGGCCAAACATTTGGGGACCATATCATAGCCCAGTTGTTACATAAAATAAACTATCACAGGTCAGCTCCCGTTTGCCTGCACCTCAAAAGCAGTGACCACCCACTCTTCCTTAGAGATACTTCCTATGAATGACAAGTACCTCTACTACAATAGCATGAAGAAAGTTGTCAATTTAATTGTCCAGTGAATTGTGTGTTTTCCAACTTTTAATGCCTGAAAGAGTATTTTTTCATTTGAAGTTTTAAAAACTGGAAACTATTACTTGAATTTCCTGAGATATTCATTTTTAGACATTATCTCTCTTTTTTTAATCTCAAAAATTAAAACAAATATCTTCAGTTCTTAACTTATATATTTTAATGACATATTCCAATTAGTTTAATTTAGTCTTATAGCAATATCTTATTTTCATTCATGCAAAAGGAGTCCCTTGTCTCTGGTGGATTTTGTTTTGTGAGTTTATTCATTCATTTATTCATTCATTCATTTATTTGTACTAGCATTTGCACTTAGCCTTTGCACTGAGCTACATCCCCAGCCTTCTTTTTTTTTTTTTTTTTTTTTTTTTTTTTTTTTTTTT
>NW_022900948.1:8677190-8687491 GCF_012274545.1 Fukomys damarensis | reverse complement strand
TTTTTTTTTTTTTTTTTTTTTTGTTTGTTTGTTTGGTACCAGGGATCAAACTCAGGACCCTACACTTGCGAGGAAGGCAGTGGAATCACTGAGCTAAATGCCCTGTGCTCCATTTTTAAAAATTTAAAACAGAACCTCACTAAACTGTCCAGGGGAAACACAACAGCCTCACCCTCTCCAAGTGCTGAGATTACAGGCATGCATGACCATGCCAGATGGCTGTCTTTTATATTCATGAAACCACTCAATTATTTGACCACTTCACTATTAATTAAATATTTTATGTATTACTTCTGAGCTTATCTTTAGTATATGACTAATTTCTATTGTGCATATATAGAAAATAAAGATAAGTAAAAGAGTATAAGCCCTTCAGAAATTTGTAGTTTTAAAATAGGAGTTAAGACGAAGAATGAGATGTATGATAAAATCAGTGTTGTTTGTAAAATCAAAGAAGAGTTGGTACACAGAAGAATCAAAGAATCACTTTTCAAATAGTGCAAATAATTTTCAGAAAAGTGTTCAAAATATTTCTATATTATAGAATAAGCTAATGGAAATTTTATATTGTTTTCAATCCATAATTTTATGTTTGAATAAATAATCTTTCTAAGAAGTATTTTTTCTTTAGTACAAAGGTGAATATTTTTGCATTTTAATTTCAAAGAGCAAGTTCAGAAGTGTGATTCTGTTTTCCTTTCCTTTTTCATCTTGTGCACTGATTTTAACTGCTGTGAAGTGTATTTCTCTTCCTTAGGAGCACCTATTATCAATAGATAAATTTTTTAAAATCTTTATATCATTACAGTTTTCCCATTTTCTCTTCCAATAATTAACTTTGGCAAAGATGTAAGTCAAACATTTACATTTTAATGTTTTCACCATTCCAATGCACAATAAATAGCTTATTAGTTTTATTATTATAAAGACAACAGTAATACTCAAAATAGTTAATATTGTACAGAGGCAGGTATGCTTTGGTATTATTTTCTGGCTCTATTTGGGATGATATATAATTAAGTACTTGTGTTAGATAAGTATGTTTCTTGAAGCCTAAGCATTTCATTTTTACTCAAAATCCACATTTTTGTCCTAGTTACTTTCCTTGTAGCATTAATTCTTTGAAGAAATTAGACTTTTATTTCACATTTTGCTGAATAGTTTATTGGTCTCTAGTTATGAGACAAAGTACATAATAATCTTTCTAGCTTTGATTTATTTCAAGTTCTTGGTGAAATTATGACAGTAACTGTAGTACCTTCAACAAAAGTAATGAAAAAGAGTTGCAGTGCTTCCTATTTTCCAAACACCAAACAAATGAACACATTTCCCAGAGAAATCAGGCTTTTTATAAGAAATATCTGGCAATGACATAATATTGGATAAACCTAAGAACTTCTCAAGGCAACCTATTCAAAGCATTCTTTAAAAGTGTAGTACCAAATGATTAGAGAGCCCTTCTCAAAGTAAAAAATTCACAAAACCAAGAAAAACAATGGCAATGGGAACATATCTGTTGTCATTTTGTTTAAATGTCAAGATTAAATAAATGTAAAACATTATTTTAAAAATTGCAAGCATGTGTTTATAAGTGTAAATGCATGCTGTATTTTGTGTTAGTCCCCATTTTGTTATTAATTGAGAAATATAATAATCAGAGTACTTGCGGTTATATGTTAGTATTTTATTCCATTGAAAATATCATTCCTTAACATGACCTTGCATTTTATTGTCAAATGTAATTTAAAATGTAATTTAAAAGAGATACACAGCTTTCTATTAAATATAAAATATTATCTTTTTAATTATGTCTAGAGGCTCCTTTTTAGTATTAAAAAATCAAGTTTCCAGTAATTACTTTTCAGTCTTTTGAGAATACAAACCAACAACAACAACAAAAAAAAGAAAATCATGTTTTAAATTCAGTTGGAAATATGTGTATGCATATGTGTAATAACTCACAGAATAGAGACCGATTAGAAGAACTTCTTTCTGTGTGTGCTGTTATAACCAATCAAAATAGATTAGATGCCTTATAAGCAATAAAAGTTATTACACTTTTTCTATCAGGATGCCAAGAATACACAGGTAGAGTTAAGGGACCTGTAGACTGCTCCCTTCTCACCATATAAAAGAGGTCTAGAGAGCTCACAGTGTAGGGAATGTTTTTTCATAAAACCACTAATACTATTCATAAAGACTCATAATCAAAACTACCTCTCCAAGGCTTTATCTCTTAATGCTATGGCATTTCAGAATAAGATGTTCACATATAAGTCTTGCAGTGAAAAACTCTGCTGTTTTAAAAAGCTGCACAGTCATCATTGAACAGTCTGCATTTGCTATATCTGTGCATTTTTGCCTCTCATCTTTTCTTAACTTATCACAATCTCCTTCACAGTATTTAACTGAATTGCTTAGAAACAATCAGTTCCTCTTGATAATTGTACCTGATAAACTGTTCTCAGTGCTACTCTTTCTTAATCATGGCAACATCTAATATTCTATTATTTCTTCTTCAAAACTTTTTTTATTTACTGATAATATTGATTCTGTAATTCAGGTTGCCAATCCACTTTTGGGGTTTCTTCTTTTCCAGTGAGCTCTATGCGAGTCCACATCCTAACTATATTTACCAACAATTGATTAAATTTAGAGTCATTTCCAAGGACTACTATGATCTTATATTTCCTGGATCCAGTCATTCTTTACCATGGTAGCAGCAACAATACCCTGATTTCTTCAAACCAAACACTTATGCTATCAGTGCGGCTGTTCATACCACCAAATCTAGCTCTTTTTATTTTTTTTGCCACATCCAGTTGTAAATTGTACAAACTCCATGAATCGTGATTACAAAAGTGAATATAACTTTCCCTTTTTGAAATTGCACCTATAATTGAGTTCATTTTCTGTCATCATAATTCAAACTACCTATTTCCACTACAACCTGTATCAAGAAATTATGAAGCTTTATTATTTGACTCACACACATTCTCTAAAATCTTAGGATGATGATTTAATTCTCTGGATTAATTTAACAACGTTCTAAATAATCCCAATGTCTCAGATCTTCTTTCCCTTTAATCCAGGCTTCACAGAGAGATCACAATGATCTTTTAAAATTCAAATGTAGCTATGCTCTTTTGCTCCAAATAACCTCTCAGTGACTCCTGTGATTAAGGTGAAAGTCAGGGCTCAGTGATTGTAAGGTTTTCTCTATCCTTTTTATCTTATCAGATTGCCTCTAAGTAATATCATCTAAGATAGAAAATAATCCTATTAAGTGTTTATCATATATTTAACTGCATCATATTTGCCATCAAATCTGTTCCATTGTTTATGGCTCTTGTCTGGAACACCTGTGTGTTTTCCTTTCACTGGCTGTGCCCTAATGTGCTACTTCAGTAAACTATAGTCCTCCTCACCTTGAATGCCACACAAAATAGTGTAATTACTTGTCAGTCCACTCTGAAATATACTATTAGTTCCTTGATGTCAAGACCATGATTTCTTGTTTATTCCTTACACAAAAACTAGTAAGATGCCCAGTAATGTCAAAAACTAAGTAAATATTTGTGGTATAAAGAATACTTGTTATTTGTTATGGCTGTCAAGTAATTGGATTTATTTATTTTTTCTGTTTAAGGTTATCTAGTCTGTTAAAGGATAACCTTGAGAAATAAATCTATTCAGTACCTGATTCCCTCAATACTACCTTGTACTGTTATCCCTCCCATGGAAAACAGATAGTACTATATAATTGTTCTCAAAGTTCTTGAGCAAAGTATATTTAAATTTTTGTGCCCCAGCTAAAAGAAAGTTTGACCTTCTTTTGTAAATATGAAAGCACAGTCTCTGAAGGTTGTAAATGAATGACTTATTTTTTAAGATTCTTGTGTCATGCCAGAAAAGCTTTCTATTCTAAGTTTCCTTTTGAAAATTTTCTAAAGTCTTTTATAAAGTAAATTAAGGAAAATATAGAGAAGCATCTCAAAAACATGAATGAGGTTGTGGGAGGTGTGCGAGCATTTAATTTAATTGTATTTAATTTCCAAGCTGAATAAAGCAGTAAATATAGGATACATCAACCTCCACTATAGCTTGCAACCATCAGTCCCTAAGAACAACATCTAAGAAGACTTAGCTCATGTGAGCCTTGAACTCAGTCCTCCTGCCTCAGCTTCCCATGTGCTGGGATTATAAGAGTACATCACAGTGCCTGGCAGAAAGTTCTTTCTTTTTGCCCTAATCACTGAGTAAATTGGAAAATCTAAATTTCTGGACTGGTTATTGTTTGACATTTCTACATAGGGCAGAAGACTGAAGACTAAATTCACCACAGAAAAGTTAAAATGACTAATTTCATTCTCTTGTTGTCTTTCTGCTTATTTCAAGAAGATTTTTCAAAAGTCGAAATTGATTCTCACCCAGATAGGAGACTTTTAGCATATTACAGAGGGATACTGTTGACCTCTTTACTATTAGCATTGGCAATTCTTCATTAGGTTATTTTTTGTATCATTAAAAGTTTCATAGATTCTTCATTTAAAATGGATGGGAGTTTATGTCATTTTCTTACACACAAATTATTTGGCTTATTCCCAATACTTTTTCTTTTTTTCCTTTAAATTTTAAACAAAGAAAGTCCAGAACATAAAACTATAGTAATTTAATAATGTAAAAAATTAAGTCTTTGGTATCAAATATCATTTGGCAAATATTTGTTTGATACTTTCTAAAATAAAAAAGAGAAGAAATAAAAATAAAAACAGTTTTTTGAGTATAAGAACCCTTTGTTAATGTCCAAGAGGATTAGCTTTGAGAAAAAGGAAGAACCAGAAAAAATAAGAGACAGTAGAAAATACTGAGGCAAAATGATAAAAGCTCCATAAACTAAAAATAGTATAAATAGATTTAATATTTTGACTTTGCAGGATTATTATAAAAGCAAGTGGAGTATGGGCTGTGGATCTAGGTCGATGGTTCTGCCACATGCCTTGCAAGCACAAGGGCCAGAGTTCAATCCCTGGTACCAAAAAAAAAAAAAAAAAAAAAAAAGTGATATACAAGAAAAAGATAGCTTAATTGTTGATATTTTCATTAATGAATAACTAGAGAAGTTTAAATATTTCTAAGAATTGCATTAATTCTCTTTCAGTGTATATGTAAGGATATTTTCAACCATTCTATTAACAGGAAAAATATAAGGGGAAAAGAACACAGAAAAAATTAGAAAATAAGTTTAGCTTATTTGTGATTCCAGGCTTCTGTTAATTTCTGATGTCTGTATAGAGAGTCATTCCTTTCTTTGAAGGACAATAATAAAAATGTGAATGCCCTTCCCAGTGTTCTCTTACTACATATTTGCTACAAACTTCATTTCCTCAGTAACCAACAATTGCTCAGGATTGAAGTTCTGCTTCTCAATTGCCCTAGACATACACAAGATGGAAGATGGATACCATAGGGAAATGGAGGAATGAAATGAAAGGGATGTCACCAAAGGGTTTCTTCTTATCAGCATTGATATCATTATATGTTTCCAAGAATTTTATACACAACATGTGTGACTTTCTCTTCTATTTTTCCCTCCCAGAATAATGTGATTTTTTTTTTCCCTAGGTAAAAGCCTGATGCAGCAAGAGCTGTCTTCCTGGTGGACTGTGAAATGATAATTCTATGTGAACAAACCTTTATTTTTATACAGACAGAGTGGTGTTTGTCCAATCCCTTACCCAAGAAGATATTACTTGGAAAGGCAAATGTGGTGGTGTAGTCCTAGTCATACAAACTAAAGTGAAGTATAGAAGGGTGGTTTGAAATAGTTCATCAACCAAACTGTATAATGTATTATAATGTGTAATGTATTAAATTATAATGTGTAATGTATTAAATATTATATGATTTTTAATATCTGTACATTATCTTTAACATTTATTGAGAAAAAAGAAAAAGTGCAACCCAATTAAATAATGTTATCTTTTAGAAAGTTCAAAGCTTTTCTCTATTCATGTCACTCTTCAAATATTAAAAATCTTCTTTGTCCCATCCTATATCATTCATGTTTATTCATTGTTTTAAACATTGCAGAATACATTTATTAACAAATCAATTAATTTCATAAGATTATTTTCAAATTTACTTATGTTCTTGCTACAGAGAGTAAAAGATACATTATTAGAGACTGAGGATTGCTTCCATACCTATGCAGAGCCTGTATTTTCCAGTCAACAACACTTGTAAGAGTCTTCAAAAGATGTAAATACTGGGGTTCAGCAATTTGTAGAGTCGGTTCAATTATTCAATTAACTATACTTCTGAAGCTTTCCAATGCATTGTTCTGGAGATTCGAGACCCTCAGACTAAAAAATTAACCACCTGTTTTAAATAGAATTTAAAAGAAAATACATAACATTATATTAAAAAAATGATAGGGAAAGTAAATGTAGTTTTAAAGGACACCCAATTCACAATGGTGGGATATCAAATAAAAATATGTGTAGTCCTGTCTTGACCTAGCACCACAGAAAATAAATTTGAAAGACATAAGAAACTATTTGCCATTTATGCAAAAGAATTATTTCAGCCCTGGTTACTTTAAAAGTGCAATACCTATTAATATAGTAAGTAAAAATAATACAAGTGGAAAATCTTGTGAAATAAAAGCTGATAAAAATTGAAATGTAACTGGGCATGGTGGCACACACCTGTAATCCCAGCATTTAGGTGGCTGAGGAAGGAGGATCACTGTGAGTTTGAGACCAGCCTGGGCTACACAATGAGTTCCAGGTCAGTCTCAACTACATAGTGAGACCCTGTCTCAAAAAACAAAATCAAACAAACAAACAAAAACAAAACAAAACAAAAAAAAGAAATGTACACTGACTATTTAACATAAATTTCCAGATGGAATTTTTATATTTCATTTTAATACCAGAGCTTAAATTAGACATGTCATTAAATGAATTTAGAAATTATGTTTAAGGAAAATAATTTGGGCTTAAAATATGACTGAAGTGACAGTTTCCAAGAATATTTAAAGTCAAAAGGAATGCACAGGATTTCAAGACAGTAAAGTAAAATCATAGCCTATTGCTTTACAGTAAGTAAATGCACACAAAAACACTAGAAATTTTTCAACAACAGAAAACAATTATAAAGAGGAGCACTCATCTATAATAATTCTCTAAAACTAGCAGAGAAGAAACACTGTTACATGGATCACCGCACCATCCTCTTCTCACTATTTGCCATGTAACAAAGTCCTGCAGATTTGTGTGAATATGCTCATTTATACAGAGGAGCCGACTGAGAATATAAGAACAGCAATTGAATATGAGAATACATCAAAACTCTGAAGAGTAGTTTTTTCTTCTTTGTTTAGCTCATTATTGTCATTTACTCATTTACTCTTAAATTTAAGGAAAACTGGCAAGAATTTCAAGATATCCTTAATGATAAAGCCTTAGCAACATAAATCAGAAGAGAACAATAAAGAGACTAAGAAAGTATCTTCAAGGAAGTGTATATATATATATATATATATAGTCAATAAGCACATTCAGTTTTCCTGTGAAGATCCATTTCATCCAGGTTCTTCTGCTCCAGTGGTAAGCAATAAGATAAATACACAAAACTATAGGTACTAAGTTCATATTCTGTTTTGAGTTAATGGAGGAGAATAAATGCTGACCAAAATAAAAGAGAGAAAAACAAGGTATATAAAATTCAACAAACAAAACCCCCAAACTGTTTCTAGGAAAACAAAAGCTAATGGTCCTTGCAATAAATAAATTTTCATTTCATATGAGTAAACTGCATAGAGTCCATTAATATAATCGCAGCTTAAAGAATATTTCAGGTCCATCAGCCAAAGTTGGTCACTATCACCTAAAAACAAAACAAAAACTATAGTACTGTGGAGAAGAAAAATCTCTCAAAAATGTGTGAAGGAAGTATTAAAAAGTCATTAAAAAACTAAGTAATTTTGGAATTATTTATTTCTTCAAGTAAAATGGAGAAAGAAAAAGAAAAAAGAAACATAACACTGACAGAGAAAAGCTATATACAAAAGAAAAAGGAGAAAAGAACATGACAAGCACCAACATATAATAATAATCAATTATTTAAATAAATTATAACAGAATAGAAAATTTTCAGACTTTTATATTGTATCTGGAAATGATATGAAAATAAAAAATCTGAGTTTATGTACATCATCAGTGAGAGTCATTGCTTGCTAAAAATCAACCACAAAGACATACAAATACATATGCACATGAAAACACACACAATACACATCCAGTAACAAAAATGTAAATAGTAATCATGTATTTCTCATGGGTTTATAAACCACTTATGGTGACTTTATTGGCAAAGTCAGCTATAGAATATTGGATATTGAATTATTGGCTATAGGTTGAGGTCTGGTCTGTTCTTTATGCCTCTTCTACAACTTGAACTCATATCCTAGCTGAGGCATGTTCATCTAATGTTCATCTAATGGCAGTGGCAGAAAGACAAGAGAACAGGTTCTTTTGCATGAGTACATTTCTAGTCCTAGCTAACAACACTGAAAAAGTCAGTCATATGTCTGAAACACTTTTAAAATCTCTGTCTATATTTATGTGTCTCAGATGCAAAACAATTTCCATGACAAATAGTATATCTACAGTAAGCTGTGAAGAACTGGAACTAATAACTGAATCAACCATAACATCACACATAAAATGTTAAGCTAACATTATGAAAAAATATGTAAGACAAAACCACCAGTATACAATTTAAAAAGTACTTCTCAGAAATCAACTAGTGGTTTAGAAATAAATTATAGTGATGAAAGAAAAGCTTAAGGTAGAGTGAAATTAAGGTAAAATGACAATAACATGATTTGGGCAGACATTTTCCAAAATAGATATGTTATGTTCAGACAAAGAAAATTAATAGAGAATATAGAAAATGGATCCAAATCTGTAATATAATAAAATATGTATATTAAAATATGCAATTATAGAATAACAGTCCCTAAAAATTATATAGTACCACTGTGCAACAAATATTGAATGATAATATTTTATAAACTACACTACTACAGCTTTGAAGTACTTTTAATATTAAATAGTATGATGTCTCTCCAGAATTATTCTTTTTTTTTAAAACTTGTTTTGGCTGTTTTGTCCACTTGTGTTGCAATGCAAGTCTTAGAAATTTGTTTTTCATTTCTATGAAAGATATTGAAATGCTAGTAAGGGAGAGGCATTGGGGATGGTGAAGATATCCACCAAATAATACAAAATATCAGACAGGGTGACTTAACATCAAGAAATCTATGGTACAACATAGGTACTACAGTTAATAAAAATATTACATATGCTCAAAAACTACTAAGAAAGTAGACTTTCAGTGAACTCACAAGAAAAAATGTGTGTGAGATCATGCTTATGTTTATTTCTCTAATTTAGTCATTCACACAATACATATATATATACATATATATGCACATATATATGTCAATGTTGTACAACACAAATATGAGCAACTCATTTATCCATTAAAATAATTTTAGAAAAAAAACTCACATAAATCATAACTTAATTATTCAGAGTCAAAACCAAAGAAATTTTTGTATGACTAGATTTTTAAAAATTTAAAATGGAAGCAAAGAATCTGGCTTGCTGCAAGTATCTCAAAAACACATGAGATTCTACAGTCTAAAGAAGTACCATTTGCAAGTCATGATTCATGAAATGGTTCACATTTTCTCATAATGTGATTGTGTATTTTCTACTAAAAATAATCAAGGGCTTTTGTTTCTGTGATAAAATCAGTTCTTATCAGGCTGATACTTTTAATGAAAAGAATGCAATCTGAATAAGGTCCCTATTGTCAAGTAGAATGTAGACAGGCTCAATGACCATCATCCCCAACCTTACTTGAAAAACTAAGGAAGATAGTCAAAAACACTAGCTTTATAAACTATGTCTATCAGAGATCTGTGGTCTCAAAATAATTGAAGCCAATCAAATCCAGAAATGGCAAGCCAACTTTAATTTTCTCTGTTTACAACAGGGTACACTAGTAGCAAAGAAAGAAAACTTGATTAGGACAAAATCTCTATGGTACATAATATTTTAACTGTTAAATGAAGAATTAGATTTCAATAGATCTCTAAAATGTATGTTAGCAAATAAAAAATGATTACCTTTTTAATACATCCATCTATGAGGGCCAGGGATTTAGCTTAGTGGTTCTGCCACCTATCTTTTTTTTTTTTTTTTTTTTTTTTTTTTTTTTTTTTT
>NW_022900948.1:8657163-8676827 GCF_012274545.1 Fukomys damarensis | reverse complement strand
AAAAAAAAAAAAAAAAAAAAAAAAAAATGCTGATGTCAAGACTTCAGAATTTCATGTTTTGTCCATTATATTTGCTATATTTCATTTGCTTGTTGTAGACATTTGTTATATTTCATTGTCTATTAGTTGAGTGATTTTAAAAGCATAGTATTCCAGAAGTGAAATAATAAAGACTTGAAACAACCAAGACACAAAATTTTTACTTTAGTAATCTAAGTAAACAGAAATTTTATAAAGCGAACTCAATAAAAATCCAATAAAGTATATTTGTTTAAGTATCATTAGTTTGGTCAAGTGAAGCAAAATTAATTCAGTGAATTGGAACTTCAGTTTCGTAACTTAAAATGAATTATATAATGCTAGCATTACTTAAGAGTATAACTAAAATGTACCAATAAACTCAATAAAAAAAAAAAAAAGGAGTATAACTTTCTGGTCCAAGGATATTGCTCAGTGGTGTTGCCACCTGCCTTGCAAATGCAAAGCCCCTAGGTCAATCCTTGGTACAAAAAAAAAAAAGATTATAACTTTCTGGGTATTGGCTCATTATATTACCTTTTGTACAGTTCTACAGTGTTTCATGAAATTAGGAAAACAGTCACTTAATGTAAAAACTACCTTTTTCACATTAAAGGATGTAGGGAACAGGGAAAGGGGGCATTACTCGAACCTTTGTATCAGGTTCTAGTCTCCTGTGAGCCATGACAGGTCAATTAATTAATATATAGACAGAAATGAGACTTAGAAAAGAAGCTGAGCTTTGGACTGATAAATGTAGCTCTAGGAAGCAAAGACCTCAGACCCAGAGCTTGACACACTTTTATTCAGTACATCAGGAGAAACAAAACATGTGACTCACGGGGTGGCAGTGACAATCCTAGAACAATGAGGAGCTATGCAGATGAGGTATTGCTTCCTCCTAGTGCTTCTCCAGCTTGTGTAGTTCTCTGTCTGGAGCATCACAGCATCACCGGACCATTAGAGATTTAACTGTGGCTGGAGGCCAAAATGGAGTTTTGGGGCCCTGGATTTGGCTCAGTGGTTCTGCTGCCTGCCTTTTGAGCACAAGGACCTGAGTTTCGTACCACAAAGTCGAGTTTTGTCTCAACATGTCCTACCTGGCCAGTAGGCTGGAAAAGTTGGCCCTAATCATGATTTAATTATGAAATTATTTTCCTCAAATCATGTAGAATTGCTCCTGACAAAAGGATCATTAATTTTTAGTTAAATCAAAATTTTAATGACAAAGACATTAGTGTATCTATCATACACTTGACATTTCACCAAGTTTATAAAATCTAGATGTCAATATTTATGTAATAGCAATTCTTTTTACTTTCTCTGAAAACTTACCACTATCCACATAAAATGTGATTTTTTTTTTGTCTCAGTTTAAATGTAAAACAGTGCTGTCATCTCTCAGTTCTATCTGCTAATTATTATAAGCACTTTAATAGTAAATATATTTACAGATTTTCCAATAATTTTAACAAATTAAATGAGATTTATAATAAAAATGTATGTTCATTAATTAATTTCCTTATCAAATGATATTGAAAAATTACATAGTCACTGGACCCACATATTTTAAATAAAGTGTTACACAAACACAACTTAATTTTCTGAGTAATAAAAGTGTTTTGCTCGTGTTTTTTTTTTTGTTTGTTTGTTTTTTTGGGAATGAATTCAGGTCCTTGCACTTGCAAGGCAGGCCACTGAACCACTGAGCTAAATCACCCTTGCTCTTTGTTTTTAGCTTTGTCATTTAACTAATGTGAAACTAACATTGTTATAATTAAAAAATGCTAAATATGTAAAATTGTCTTATAGTTTAGTCTCATAATTGTAATGTCCAGTTTAATGTGGAAATATACACAATATGTAAATGTACATGAAACAGGAAAGCAATAGAAAAGAATATTAATAAGATTTTATATGGTAAAATTAAGGGCAATTTATAGGAGTATTTTTCTTTAGGTATTCATCACATTTCCAAAGTGAACATATATCACTCATAATCAGAATAGCATGGCTTTTTTAGGTCAAATACACTATTATAGGTGAAGCAAATAATATAAAAGACAATGTATGGATTCTCCTGTCAGCCACTGCTAACTCTGAATTTATGATTATTCTATAATTGACTGTATTCTTGGGCTTACACTATTAAATTTTTTTATATTGAAAAATCACTTGTTTCTAAACTTTCCTTTTCTCTAAACCTATCTTTTCTTTCTTTCTTTCTTTCTTTCTTTCTTTCTTTCTTTCTTTCTTTCTTTCTTTCTTTTTTTTTTTTTTTTTTTTTTTTTCAGTACTGGGGATCAAACTAGTGTCCTTGCACTTGCGAATCAGATGGGGGAACCACTGAGCTAAATCTCCAGCTCTTAATTCTCTAAGTATATATGCAAACATTCTTTGTTGTTCACCAACAAATTGTATCTCTTCATCTTCCTGAGCATTTTAAAATTTTAACCTTGAAAATAAATATGACTATGAGAATTGAATTCCAACCATAGTGGATTAACTAATGGTCGACTTGTAACTCCTGGCTGTGTGGGCCACTCATGGCCCACTGGTGTTTGACATTTGGAAAATAACTTCTTCCTCTGCAATTAAGGCCTTTGTTTATTTTCAAGGACACTGTTTGTTAAGCTTGTTTGTTCTTTGACCCTGTGATAACAGGAACTCATTAGCCAAAGATCTGATGCTATCGGTAAGAGTCAGGAAATCCGGTCTTTACATAAAGGTAAAAACATTTAGAAATGGGAAGAAAGGACCTAAAGGTGTAGGGAAGGTGGAATGGGTAGGGGAAGGGTAATAAGGGAAAAGAAAAAAAAATGTGAGATAATAAAAAGATGGAAATAAAGTGTTTGTAGATGGGCAGGGGAAGGGGGGGTGAAGGGAGGGCAGGGACAAGGGGAAAAAATGAGAACCAAGTCATGTCATGTAGAGGTACAAATTCCCAAAAATGAATGTAACTGTACTGTATCCCTAAAATGTACAGTAAACTCAATTAAAGCTGAAAAAAAAAAAAGATAAAAACAATTGCTTGGTGCTTCCTGTTGTTGTGTGCCCTTAAAAGCTTCCTGTTGTATGCCTTTAAAAGCTTCCTGTTAATGTGTGTCTTTAAAATGAGCTGTTTCTATAAAATAAATCAGACTTCTCTTGGTCTTCACTCAGGCTTGAGTGTTCTTTCCTTTCTCAATCCTCACTCCCCAACTTAGGCATGTTCGTGTTGTGATGGCTGGGCCACCACACCTGGCTGAACTGAATCATCATGGTCTGAGTGTGGAGGATCCACCTGAATATTGTTACCAATAACCATAAAGAGAACTGGAAGGGAAGATCTTGATCTGTTGATTTTCTAGAAGAAGCTTGCTGTGGATGGTTTGCCTGATGTGAACTAGGCTCTTCTTGTCAGAGGAGGTGCTCAGAGCCTTGCTGTAACTGGGAATGGCTGCTGTTTTCATCAGGGGAGCTCTGACCTTCATTGTGAACATCACTTCCTGGCTCCAATATGGATCCCTTAGCTTGGTGGCATTTAATCAGTGTAGGTTTTTTGGCTCTCACCCCTGGATTTTGGGCCTTCCAGGTGCAGATTCTCATAAAATAGACAAACATGAGGCATTGTAGTGGGCTCTAGGCCACTAGCTGGACTAATGGAAGACATTGCCTTGTACTCTAAGCCTTTAGCTGGACTTGTGTGGGAAATTTCTGGGATCCACGTCCTCAGCTGGATACTTTGAGCCCCTAGTGTAAAAGAAACTGGTGCCTACCAAGGATCACTCCTCACACCTACAGAGCTCATATGAGAGATCTTTTTTAAAGAGCCATAGTGGCACTGACCCGTTCAGCAGAAAGGGAACAAAGGCGAGAGAGAGAGAGAGAGAGAGAGAGAGAGAGAGAGAGAGAAACGAGAGAGAGAGAGAGAGAGAGAGAGAGAGAGAGAGAGAGCTGGGTGGAAGGGCTTGGTTATATAGTGGGTGACTGGTGTGAGTGGGTCAGGGATTGTGTGGGATGCATGGGCAGCCACTCAGGGGCCACTCTTGGACATTCATTCCTTATATGGACAAGCCTTGTTCTTGGGCTGGTTTTACGATTGGTGACCAGTGAGATAGGAAGTGGAAACTTTAAGGTGAAGAAGGAAGTTGCTTGTCAGAATGGCGGTAGCCATTTTAAGGCACTTATCTTACATTCCTCCCTTTTTTGTTTGTTGTAGCCTCAGGAATAAGGGCAAAGTATCTCCTGTAGCTACTTCCTGATGAAAAGGAGCAAGTGTGTGTGATGAGAGGCCAAGAGAGGGTTCTCTAAGTCTGTCATCTCTTATGCTTGTGGAGGCAACATAGCTGTTGGAGGGCCACTTGTTTAGGAGCTTCAAGGAAGGCAATGATGGCAAGATAGTGGAATGATGGGGGCTGATCCGGGTGTGTACAGTGGCTTGAGGGGCAGCACAACCATGTAGAGGGGAGTCTGAAATGGTGAAGAAAGAACTGAGTTAGACGTACCTAAAAGTATCATGTATATATACAGCAGGTGGAGGGGGCCTTCCCTGGCAATAATTAAAAATAATAGCACCACCAAGGAGTTAAATGTATATTTTTCCCTTTTAATTGGGGAGCATGTGTAACTGGGAAGGTTGGAAGAACAGATGGACCAAAAATCTAGTGTGGAAGTTGGGTGAGAACCAGGCATGATTTAAATCTCCCAAGTACCAATTAGGGGGCTATAAACTTTTTTTTCATGGGAACTGCAGTATGCTGGGAGCAGAACTAAATTGCCTTATGTCTGCCATGACAAATCTAAAGAGGAGCTTATATACTCAGTGCAGAAAGGGCAATCTTTGGATGAGTATGACAAGCAGCAGATTAGGTCTTTTTGAGTAGGCAACAGGTACTGTTGTGAAATGTATAAAAAGAATTGTGTGTATAAATATATAAAAAGAAAGTTTTTGGGCCACTGGGAACCTTTAATCTGATGGCTCAAATCTTAGCTGTGGGGGGTGAGAGTTTAAACCAGCAGATAAGGAGGAGGTTGTAGAAGGCAAATTTTTTTTAACTAAAATCTTAGAGGGTTTCTTGGTAGAAATGTCCTGTCAACCAAAGATCCCATCCCCTGATCTTTCTTGAGAATAGAACCAATGGGAGTCTTCTTGTCATTGAGTTATGAAGTGAAGAAACCACAGCCAGATCTGGATCCATGTCATGGGGCTTTATCCAGAAGATGGGCTGGCAAAGTGTTCACTTCCTGAAAAATAAGCTGATTAACCATGTGATTAGAAACATTTTGGATTTGATTTGAGGAACTGGAGTAAGCAAGGGGCAATAATGGCCAGAATTAGGGTACAAATGAGGGTTAAGAACAGAGATTATTTATGATGTCCAGTGACATGTAAGATATAAGAATAGCCTATTATGTTCTTGAACCCTGGAGTTTTATCTCTGCCTTAAATGAAATGTATAAAAATATATAACCTTGAGATACACAGTCCTGTTTTCTTAGTAAGTGAAATAAATTAATTCCCAATTGGCTTGTAGATACAAAAGAAGACAAAAACTATAATGGTACATAAGATCCTAATAATATAATTGACAGTGGGAAATGGGAAGAAAAGGACTAAAGGTGTAGGGGAAGTAGGTAGGGTAGGGGAAAGGTAATAAGGAAAAAATATGAGAAAATGAAAAAATGGAAATAAAGTGTTTTAAATATGGAAGGGAGGAGGGGATGAAATGAGGGCAGGGACAAGGAGAAAAAATGAGAACAAGGACCTTTCATGTAAAGGTACAAGATCCCAATGATGAGTGTAACTGTACTGTATACCTAAAATGTACCAATAAACTCAATGAGAGGGAAAAAAAAGTGGAAAACAGCAAAGAATAAAAAATTTAAAATTAAAAAAAACATTGAAAGGTAAATTAATTTTTTGTATAAATAAGCAAACTTGAATACCAAAACTAGAACTCACATATCTATTTTACAATAATTAAAACACCAAAAACAGATAGTGGCCTACTATGGCCAGAAGACATGCAAGTCAGCAGGACCCATAAGGGAAGTAGTCATGGCATAATCTGTTGGAGCCACAAGTAGTCTTGTGTCATTCCTCATGTAACCCATTGTTTTTAAGGTTTTTATGTATTGTTGTAATTTTTAACCTTTTCCTTGACTATACCTAATTGGTTAACAAAATAACACTCTTCACCTAGAGCCTGGCATGTTTTCCCTTGGGCTGCTTGTTAGCATGTCAAGGGCACATCTATTTTGGAGCAGAACAGCTGCTAGAGAATTAATCTAGTCCTGGACTATGTTTAGGGACTGGCTTATTTTGTCCATGTCTTAAGATTTTTATTGACAGTGTCTCATAGAAATGTGTAGAGGTAGAGATACATGCTATACCTATCACCATGCCATTGTGGACCCCCACTTTTATCAAGAAGGGGACCAGGAGGGGGGTTGCCCTCTTGTTGACCTTTGACTGTGGGAGGATCCTTTTAAACATCTGAGATTCTATATAGATGGTGAAAGGGGGGCTGAGAGACACTATGTAAACAGAAAATTTTAGATCAGTTGAGGCATCAGAGTGCCTCCTGGCTGTGTATGAAGTATAGGCAATTGTATAGGCAGAAGGGGTGTTCTTCTGAGATAAAGAGGGAGTAAGTAAGGCAAGTGATATCATTTTCCCCTGTGTATGTCAGGTTAGTGGTTTGTGTAGGGAATGGGAGACCCATAATGAAGGGTCCCAGAACTGCAGATAAATTGCCAGTATTTGAGACAAAGAGGTTAAAATCTAGGGGGGTGGAAATTGGAGTGAATGAGTGGGGGTAAACAGACATAAACATCTAACAGTCTGAGATATTGACAGGGAGGTAGTAGAAGGTGGTATTAAATAGGTGTTGTAGCCTTTTTTGAGACTGGGTTATCTGGTTTCTTACTTGGAGATCTATTCCTTTATAGGGAGGTGGAATGTTGGACCTCAAACATCTATCACTAGTGCCTGTTTATTGATTGCCTCTTTTGGTTATTCTTTTTTGCTGGGTGTTTGAGACCAAATTAAAGTGAGACCTGTGTTAATCAGTATGAACCTCTTGCTATCCATCAAGGTCAGTTAAGTCTCTTTAGGCATTATTTTGCAACCATGCATAGAGTCTCTCAGCTCTTCTGTCAGTGTCAACTGTTAGGATGGATCACAAACTGTTTGTCCATGGTGCTTTTAGTGAGAGCATAGGAGATTTTTTTTTTTTGGTGACTCTCCTTTAGCTCACGTTACATTTGTCCTCTGGTGTCCACCATCTCCCTGTTCAGGTGGTTTGGTGACTTACCAAGGATGTAAGATGTTGTAGAAAAGGCTCCATCATACCTTGGATCTTTGATGACCTTGGAGGGCCAGAGCCAAAATATTGGCAGTCTTCTTAGCCCCAGTTACCTTTTAGTGTTGGTCTTTTGCTTTGGTGGGTGAATACCCAGAAGAGAAGATCAGTGACATCAGTAGTTTAGTAAGAACTTAACTATCATAACTTTATCTAGATAGCAAGCACTGTGCAATCTAAAATACAGTTAGAGGGCTATTGTTTTTAGCAATCATGTTTGTTCTAGTAGTTGATTTTCTATAGAATATCAACAGAAAAAAACTTGTAATCAGGAGCCACACATAATAATATTTTAGCATGATAATCATGATGAGATTATCTTTGCAACAAACTTAGATATGTATCTTAGTATAAAATAGGCATTGTTAAATGTATTTATTTTTCTGTAAAATACATAAAAACAAAAACAAAAACACACAGGAAACTTACTTAAGTTATTACCTTTTGATAGGATGCCATCTAAGGAAAATGTATGGGCCTACAACTGTACCTGTAATCACAAGGAGGTGGAGCAGAAGAGAAGGGCAAATACCTGGATCACAAGGTTATTGTCATAAACAATATTTAGGAAGCCCAGCATGTTCAGACAACATGAATACATTTTGTACATGAGAAAGGTAGCAATAATAATTATTATAATTGTATGAAATCTTATGTAATTTGGCTTGGTATCAAAAGGATCCTTTTTTAATAACTCCTTGTTTTTTTTACAGAAAATATTATATTTTGAAGATGATCATCATAAACATATTGCAATAACATATTTAGAACTCAACCCTTTGATGATAACTAATGTAAATATTTTATAACAACATGTTTAAAAAGGCATATATTTCCAATTATTGGGGCTTCCATTAGTGAACAAAGACCAGAATAAAATTTTCTGAGCAACTGCATCTTTATTTACCAACAGGAGTGTACTCAAACCTAAAAGTTTATATTTAACTATCTTAATTTTTTTAACCTGTAAAACTGGGTTGTAGAAATCAACAATCTACTTGTATTTTTTACTTCATTCCAATTAAAAAAAAATTAGACAAATATCTACAAACAATTAGATACAGACAAACATATAAGACAATTTATGAATCTAGAGTGCACTCAACATGTTTGGCCAACTGACTTATAACATCTCATTTATTAGGGCTAGTCAAAACTTTTGCAGGTCAATTAACAGAGATCTCTTGTAATTAGGATGAGAAGGAATAAAAGCGCTTCATAACAATAGCATGATCTTGTGTTATAGTCATTGTCAGAAGTCTATAAGCTAAAAGTAGGTCAAGTTTATCCATAATTATAATTTAAGAATTTATAATGTAAAGTAAATATTTTAAACACATCAATTAAACTTCTAGAGACCAAACACCATCAAACACTATTTTAAGTTGAAGATGAAAGGTACATTTGTCAATTAGCTGGAGGAGGGAATGATAACAAAGTTCCTGCCTTGAGCTGGATGTAGGGTCAGAGTCACTAGATGATGGTGGATGTTTACAAGATGGAGGCGGAGAGGAGGGAGCACATGGAGGAGGGGAACAGGAAGGGCAAGGTGGCGGGTGTCTCTGAAAGTGGTAAGGAGGAGGCTTATCTGCTGGATCAAACTCTTCAGAGATAGAGGAGGAACTCAGGGATTTAGTAGCAAGAAAATCGTGACAAGGCTGACAAGAGGAACAGAGGGAAGCTTTAGATCTTAGATGCTAAAAGCCCTGAATGTATGGTATCTCACTCCATTTGCCCATTCGCTCACAGAAGTTATAAAGATCCTGGGAAAGTGAGGGATCAAAAGAACCATTAGGGGCCAGTTCTTTTGGTTATCTAACAAATGTTGGGACCAAATTTGGGTAGAAAGCCTAATAAGACATTTAGGCTTTAGATCAGACCTGAGTCTGAGTACTGTGAGATTTCTGAGTAGGCAGCCCAAGGGTGAGTCTGCTGGAATCGATTGTGTCAGTCCCATGGTGGAGAAAGGAGACTTCTGTCGCTGCTCACTGAGGTGTCCCAGGGGGAGGGACAGAGTCACAAAACAGTAGTGCTGCTTGAGAGGATTGTCACCACTCAGAAATGGAATGCCAGGCCACAGTTGGCTGGGGAGACTTGGGACCTGAGCTCAGGAATTTTATTTAGAGGCCACAGTTGGCCAGGAACATGACAAGTCTCATAAAGGGGGAGAGGCCAGTGCCTCAGGGGGAGTCTCCACCACAAGGGTCAAAATCCAGACTGAGAAATCCATGAGTAAAGACTGGTTATTCACCTATTGATGAGGCCAGTGGTGGGTGTAGAGAGGCATCTGGGTGAATGGACATGAGTTGTCAGGCAGGAGGATCAGAGAGCCAAGTCTCGGGTTCCCTAAGCCCACGGCATTAAAGCCAGGGGCTAGGTAGCACCCCATCCGAGTCATGGCACCAATGAAAGAAACCAGCACCTGCCAAGGATCACTCCTCACACTGACAGAGCTTGTATGAGAGATCTTTATTAAAGAGCTGTGGTGGCACAGTGGCTTACTTGGCAGAAAGGGAACAAAGAAGAGAGAAAGAGAGAGAGAGAGAGCTGGGTGGAAGGGACTTGGTTATAAAATGGGTGACTGGTGTAGGCAAGTCAGGGATTGAGTCGGCTGCACAGGCAGTCTCTCAGAGGCCACTCTTGGACATTCATTACTTGTATAGACAAGCCTTGTATGTGTGCTGGTTTTATGACTGGTGACGTGAGAGGTAAGAAGTGGAAACTTTAAGTTGAAGAAGGAAGTTATTTATCAGAATGGCAGCAGCCCTTTTAAGGAACTTATCTTACATAGTGTGCAGTTGATCTCTTGCAATGTTTTGCATTTCATTTTGTGTAATTATAATAAAATAATCCTGTAAATTATGTGTCCTGTATTTGTTTTAGTCTCTTGTCTAAACCCTGACTATAGCACTAACTAAAGAGATATTGGTAAAGGTAGAGTGAATCATTACAATGCATTTAAGGCATATATCAACTATCATTACATTCTCTTCTACCAAGCAGAGTGATGATTCTCCAGTAATTGAATCACCATGTGGAGGAGAGCCACTTGCCAGTGAGCAACATCTAACTGGGGCTGTCACATAATGAGTAGAGCTGCTACAATGTATGCACAATTGGTAGGAGAGCCTAGACTACTCTTAAGCTAATATGTAGCTTGGAAGAAAACACTGTGTTTATAAAGTAAATAATGGAATGGTAAAAAGTACAACTTAATTTGAAAATGTCTGAAGATTCTATATAATGAATCACAAACAGAAAATGATGTCCTTTGAATTAGAATCATTTAGTTAGAGATCCTGATATCTCTGGTTGTGGCACCATGAATATCAATTTTAAATCCATCAAAGCTATGAGATCATTAAAATCACCAACTAAAAATATAGCTCTGTATTTTCCTCATAATCCCCTTACTTTCATATATATTCTATATATAATATGTATATTATATTATATATACTATATATTCCACATATATAATTTGTATTATATAATTCTATATATATAGTCCATATTGTTCATCTCTCTCCAAAATACTTTGTGTGGCTTTAAATTAACTCTCTATGTGATTTTTGCTTCTGTGAATGTTGAAAAAACTTGAGGTTGACCAAGTCTCATACTGTAAAAAGATACAAAATAAAAATATGTACAAGATTTGTATGTAATATTTAAAGGAACATAAATGAGTTAAGGCAAGCAACCCAATAGAAGTAGTATATCAAGGGGACATAATTGGATTTCTAAAGCTGTGTTTTTTCCTCAAAAATACAAAAAAAAAAAAAAAAAAAAAAAAAAAAAAACAAAAAAACAAAGCAAAAAACAGGAAAATGTTGACCTAGAATAAGCACTATATGCTGAAAATTTCAGTAGGAGATAAAGCAGGTGACAATGACTAATGGGTAGAAACCTATACAAACTTTATAGATCCATAGTAGTAGATAGAAATTCTGGGGTTGCACTGTAGAAGGGAGGAGAAGATAACTAAATAAAAATGTTGAAGAGATGAAAGATTAGAGTTTGGGATTTAACTAACAAAAAGCCTCATGATATTGCCATATCTGAGTGGAAAATCTTGGAGGACTTTCCCATAGGGACAAACCAGATGAAAACAAAACATCATTAAAATCTACAGCCCACACTTTTGTAGTCTGAGACAGGATTAAGGTGATTAGTCCCCAGTCTATCTACTTAACCACAGCAAGTACAAAAAGGAACTCTGTCTAAAGAAGGCTAAAAAGAAAGTCAGAGAAAATAAGAACATACTAAAAGCAGCTACCAAAAACAGGCATGATGCCTTCAAAGCCAGAAAAATTAAATTTGGTATTTTCATATAAATAATGGAGGATATACCATTATGAAATAAAATCTATAAAATCCTAAAAGGAAAAATCCCTAGACTTCTATATGGAATTAAAATATATTTCATCAATCTGTAGAAAATATGTTTGCAAATACAGAAACATAGACTCCCCAAGAAAGAATCTTAGACCCATGTTCTGCCAACACATCTACAACCAAATTGTTACAGTGAGCTTTTCTAATGGAGGTGAATTCTAACTACCAAAAACATAAATATGAGAGAAATATTCAAAAGCAATAAAAAGACAAAAGCACTGTAAGTAAGCATAACTTGATAATGACATTAAAAAATAAAATTTTCCTTTTGTTCCTTTTCTTCTTGTTTTGATAAATAATTGTGAACCATACTGAGAAATGCATTACTGATGCTTAAATCTCTATCTTCTACTAGGATAAAATGGGAAAACTGCATTTGAGTAGCAAATTCTCATACTCCTCTTGGGGAAATCATACATAACTATATCTGTCCACTCATACACACTTCAGCTAAGACTGCATTATATACTAAGCATGTTTCAGAGCATTAAGACTATAATTCCTATATTAAATAAAATTATGGAGACAAGTATTGAAATAAAAATGAATAAAGTACAGTATGCTAATTTATTTGTTTTACTATTTGTTTAATTCCTTAACAAGAAAGTCTGGTGTTATGTTTCTTTTTTGTAAAAATCTTTTTGTTGTATATTTTGTACTCTGAATAACTATTTTGAACTACTTTGTACTATAATGTACAGTATATTGACTATTGTTATTGTCTTATTATTTGTTATGAATTTTTATTTTTTCATAAAATAAAAAGTAAAAAACTCCAAAGTATCCTATTTCAATTAATTTAATGTACAAGTCAAAATCATGAATTTAGCCTTCAGTTGAACTGGCATAGAACCTAGAGAATAAGAAAATGAATGTGAAAGGATTTTAGCTATCTATTCTACCCTGTAATTCAATTTTAAATTGTACTTCATTGACATTGATGTACATTCTAGATAACTATGTTTTAAGAGGCAGCAGTTAAATGGTAAAGAGAGTAACAAATAAATCCAGTTATATACCACATAGTATCCCAAATAATGGTTATGATAAGCTTATGACATAGATTTAATAAAATTTTGACTAATTTTGTGCATAAAGAAACAGAACCTTCATTGTGTTAAGTCAAAAAAATTACAGTGTACACAAGTTTTCACCAAACTCAGACTTAACAAATGCAGTTTTGTAAAATTTCAGGTCCCATGTGCTTTCTAGTATAACAATTATTCAAGAAAATGATATCATTTCCCACACTACAAAGTATGAGTAAAGTTGTGATCCAATTATATTTTACTTATGAATTTACAAAGAAGTAAAAAATGTCTTTCCCAAGTATATTTATCAGTTTCTTGAAGACGTCATATCTAATAATTACAAACATGACAATTTAAAATAACAGAAACTTTTCTCTTACCAACTTGGAGAACAGGATTCTGTGACCAAGATGTCAGCAGGGCTGTTCTCTTCTAAGGTTTATTGGGAAAGTCCTTCCTTGATTCTTCCTGGTTTCTGGTAGTTGCTAGCAAATATAGAATTGCTTGGCTTACAGATGCCTTTATCTTGACATGGAACTGTTCTCTGTGTATCCAAATGTGTCGGAATCTCCTTCTCCTTATAAAACACCAATAACTTGATTTGAAGCCTGCTTAAATCTAGAATGACTTTATCTAACTTGATTATACCTGGATAAACTTTGTTTCCAAAGATCACTTTCACAGGTATTGAGGGCTGGGACTTCAATGTAACTTTTAAAACAATTCACCAACAACACTGATTAGTTCTAAGAACTTCTTTTTTTATTTCTTCCAAGAAAGTATAAGCAATATACATCTTTTCTAGAAATAACTCTGTATTATTCCTTAATTGAATAATAACATTGATGGTAAACCTCTCAGTTCTTTTAATGATACAAACACCCCCTGTGGCATGCATGCCTGGCTCACCACCCCTGAACCATAATATCTCTGAAACACAGCTGAGGCAAAACTTTTATTATACATTTGGCTTAGGACTGAGTGTCCAACCAGTTGCTATTGTACTGTACCCTCAGGGTTTGTATAGAATAAAACCGATGCTTGTGTAGACAACATGGTAAAATGGATGCCAAAGATTGGGTGATATTAAGAACAAAATATAGATTTATTTATTGGAAGAAAGCTCTGGACTGAGTAATGTACTATATTGACTTTCATAAGGGTTAGCAAAATATATATATTTAATTTCACTCATTATGAACATCTGACTTGTTTATTTTTAAGTTTTACTTTTATAAGGGGATTTGAGGAGCCACATGTTTGTTTGTTTGTTTGTTTCTTGGAAGTCTTTAGTTATTTAGACTAGCTTTTTAAAATTATCTGTTACACAACCACATTCTTTTCAATTTGGTATATATTATAACAATAAATTCTGTTTGACGGCTGGATCCACATAGGCCCTGCAAATACTTCTGTCTAATAGTGTCTTAGTCACCTCCTCTTTGACTGGACAAAACACTCTACACTTGCAACTGAAAAAAGCAGAGGTTTAATTTGGCTCACAGATTTTAGAAGTTAAAGTTGGCTGACACCCAGAGGAAGAGGCCATGGTGGAAGGATTTGGTTGAGGAAAGCTGCTCAGGGTGCCTGTAAGCTAAGAGAGAAGAGAGGAGTTAGGGAGGGAGATATAACCCTTCCGTTGAAGGCCCATTGACCCACATCCAGTTAGGTCCCCTTGGTAAAAGCAAGGAAGCTGTATCTCCATAAAGAACCAATAACTTTCTACAAATCCCACTTCTGAACACACAAGACTTTGGGGACACATTCTAGATATAAGACATGCAAATACTTAAAACTAAATTTTACCATTATATTTTTATTTAGCTTTGTATTTTTACATCATTACTTGGAATTCATAATTTTTTGTTTCTGAACATTTCTATGCAATTTTTCTCTAGTAACTTGCACTAAATAATTCTGCAAATTTTTAATCAAATATTTGATACATTTAGATGGGCTAATTCTTACATATTTCAAAATTGCTTCTCATGCATATAATTTTCAAAGTTGCATTATTCGTTGGTGTTTAAATTTATTTGCAAGAAAAAAAGCTTGGGGACGTTACCTCATTATATGAAATTGAAAAGTAAAGTAATTAAAATTGCTAGTACCAGTACTCAATATTTTGCTATTTGTTTTTGAACTTTAAAATAAATATAGAAAGTGTATTTGTTAGTTTTCTGTTAATCACCTGTTTTAGCAGTCTAAAATCTGTACCATTAATCTCACTTGACTGTACACTTTCCTTACAGATGAATGTTTGCTGTAATTATAGGTGTTTCACTGAACTCTTCATTCCATTTTTTCCTGGAAGTAGGAAAAAAAAGATATTATAAATGAGTATGTTTCTTCATACCCTTTTGGCTCTATGAATGTCTGGAATTTGGATAAACTATTTCCCCTTTTTCATAGTTTTTCTTGGATGTTCCTGTTTATTCAATGAAAGTAAGTGTTAAAAGTAGGCTATATTCTACATAATTTATGGATGGAGTATTCAAATAATGAGATTGGTATTTACTCATTCAGAAAGCCCTAGTAGTTCACAGATGGTGAGAGGTATTGAACATGGTAAGCAGAAAAATATCCAGGGCAGGCTATTTTTCTAGTTTACATATTATGTAGAAGACAGAAAGGGGAAGGTTAAAGTACAAAGGTGGTTAAAATACAAATAACAATACTGGCATAAAGAGACTAATATTACAGGAGTAGACTATATTTAGTCATATGGAAAAGGACTTATGTGATACACCGACTCTTATCATAATGTAAGAGACCAAAATGATTAAAGAGAGTTTCTAGTAGGATGCAAATAATGAGAAATATAAACTAAAGCATTCCATATAAATTAACTGTACCTATTTATGGAAATGCAAGATTATATCTGTGATCATAAAAATATTCAAGGAATTTGCTTGTATGTTAGTTTTAAAATACCTCCTATAAAAACAGTGTTAATAAGATTCCGCTTGGAGGAAAGGTTTACTGTATCATTCACAATATGGTTAGAAAGGGATACAGAAGCTGGGAATGGTGGTGTACGCCTGTCATTCCAGCCCAGTTGGAGACTGAGGCAGGATAATTGACAGTTCAAGACCTGCCTGAGCAACTTAACCTTTTAGCAAAATTCTAACCCAAATAAGCAAATCTGCTAAGAATATAGCTGTTTACACCCGCGAAGGGTTCAGTGCCCAATATCACTTCAAAAATACTTGTGGACTCTTCCCTTCCTAAAAGTATTTTGTTCTACTTTGTACATGTATTTTAGATTGTGTTCTTGTATTTGAGAAATATCAAATTATCTTCCAACAAAGAGGAAAGGAACAAGTAGAAGACAATAATAAATATTGTAACTATTAATACAGAAATATAAATAATCACTTTGAGCACCAATGCTCTACATATGCATAGTCAGAATGTTGAACATATCTTTTTTTCCTTTCATTTATTTTTATTTTTTAATTGAGTCTATTGGTACATTTTAGGTGTACAGTACAGTTACATTCATTGTTGGTGGCACAGCCTGGAACTCATGGTGATTCTCCTGCCTCATCCTCCAGAGTGCTGGGGTTACAGGTGTGTAATGATGTGTCATCATTCAAGCCAGGCATGGTGGCACACACCTGTAATCCTAGCACTCTGGAGGATGAGGCAGGAGGATCACCGTGAGTTCAAGGCAGGCCAGCCTGTGATAAATAGTGAGTTCAGGGCCAGCCTGAACTACAAAGACAGATCCTGCCTCAAAAAACAAACAAACAAACAAACAAACAAAGACAGTCCATTCATATAGTGAAAATTAAGCAGCACTGAGATTCCACCTTTCCTCAGAAAGAATAGCTACCATGAAAAAATCAAATAATAAATCCTGGTGAGTCTGTGGGGAAAAAGCAATGCTTCTCCTTTGTCCATAGGATAGCAAACTGATACAATCACTACAGTAATCAATATGGAGATTCCTCAAAAACCTAAAAATAGAAATTCCATTTGATGCAGATATTCCCTTTCTATATATCTTCCCAAAAGAGTTAAAGGCATTATTATCAGAATGATATATGCATACTAATAGCAGCACAATTCATAATACCTAAATATTGGAAATAGCTTACATGTCCATTAACAGATCAATGGGTAAATAAAGTACAGTATGTATACACAATAGAGTACTACTCTGCCATAAGCAAGGATAAACTGGAGTCATTTTTAGGAAAATGGATGCATCTTGATACCATAATATTAACTGAAGTAACTGAGAAAGACAAGCCTAAGTGTTGCATGGTTTTTCAATATATGTATATTGAGTTTTTCATTTAAGAGAAACCATGCAAAAGAAGGAACAGATAATAAAGAAAAAGAGAAAAATAAAAGGTATTATAATCCAGCATAGCCAATATATCTAAAAGTGTTCCTTGACTTAATACAACTGTCTTACATGTTTTATATGCTCTTTGGCCTATTAGTCTGGTTTTTGATCTGTGTACAAGGCATTAATTTCCTAAGGTCTTATAAGGCAAATAGATTAATCTGATGGTTGAAAAATACAAGGGGGTGGAAGGAAGGCAGAAAAAAGAATTAAAACATATTATGTACATGTACCATTGCCATACAGGGAATGTAGTCATTATGTACTGCAAACACATACTAAGAGTAGTAAAAAAAAAAAAATGTACAAGACAAAATCTGATACAACTGGAAGAAGAAAACGGTGAACATACTATTATACTTCAGATCTTCAACAATCGATATATCCACCAAGCAGAAAATGTGGAAGGACACAGTACAACTCAACATCATCTTCTAACCAGGTATTTTTGACATCTGTAGATTAGTTTATCTAACAGCCACAGAACATACATTTTTATCCAATTTATACAGAATATGCACCCAAAGAGATCACATTCTAGTGTATAAAATAAACAATAAAATTTTTACATAGAATTCTTTAACATGTACTTTCAGATTTCATTGGACTTAAATAAGAAATCAATAATAGAAAAATGCAAAATTCAGAGAAATTAAATGGCAGTTATAAACAACACATTTAGGTAAAAAAGAAATCTCAAAATTAATTTAAAAATCATTTTTGAACAAAATCAAAATGAAAACACAATTTACTAAAAAAGTAGCAAAAATATTTTAGAGGGAAATTTATAGCATTAGTTATCTTTTATTGTTTTTGAATGTTCTGTTAAAGCCTGGTCTTCCTGTGAAATACATGGCACTCTGTTCTGCATGTAGTTAACATTCTTTTACTATTCTGTAGCATGCTTTAAACTCTGCTTAAAAATCCAAACTTTTAAGATCTTTTACCCATTCTGAAACTCCTTTTCTTATTTTCATCTAAGTGACTGTACTATTTTGAAAAATGTAGTGACTGATGCTGATACCCCTCTCAATTATTTCTATTTATCATCTGGGAGAGAACATTTCCATGTGTGTGGCTGGATTCTTCTGTGATGTCCTTATCTGCTAG
Source organism: Fukomys damarensis (assembly GCF_012274545.1). Taxonomy (NCBI): domain Eukaryota; kingdom Metazoa; phylum Chordata; class Mammalia; order Rodentia; family Bathyergidae; genus Fukomys; species Fukomys damarensis. The sequence continues at coordinate 8,658,570 of NW_022900948.1, read as the reverse complement.
GCCTTTCACCCTCTTGCCACTCTCATAACTAACCTTTGTCTTGTCATATTTCTTTGCCTCATTTGGATTTGCTCCTCCTTTGAAAGATTTAGACATAATGTAATTCACAGAAGTAGGTAAAATAGGGACTGGTTAAGAACTTTGACTCTAGAAACAGAGGCACTACATTAAAATCACAGTTCTGCTCCTTAATTGGTAAACATGAGAAATTTTATTTAACTTCTTTGTATTTAGTTTTATACTTTAAATATATAATCTGAAAAATGAGAATATCTACCTTGAATGACTCCAGTGAGGATTATCAATTTTAACACCTGATAGGGGAGGGAGAAGAGGGTGAAGAGAGGGCAGGGATATGGGGAAAAATGAGAACCAAGCTCTGTCGTGTAAAGGTATAAGACCCTAATGATGAATGTCACTATACTGTATACCTTTAAAGTACCAATAAACTCAATTAAAAAAAATTAACACCTGGATATTTGCAACAATGTGTACTACATAGTGAACACCTAATCATTTACTTTAAAAATAACATTTCATTTTCCTTTAAGTTGCCTCAGTCTATATGTTTTATTTTTATCTAACAGTTAACCTCACCCTAGCACTTTTAATTATCTAAAATGTGTTTTATTCTGTTTTCTTAACATCTGATAGATAATACCTTAGTCATTTTCTAATATGTCTTTGTGTTATCCTTTCCTTATTCAAAATAATTTCTAATATACAGGAAATGAACAGGTCCTGCTAAGATTTGGATAAGTGCTCCCCAAAGATTCCTGTGTTATAAATAGGTCTCCTGACAAAGGAATGTGGAAACATTTAAGAGGTGAGTACCCAATGGAATATTATTGTCATTCAAGGTACATCACAAAGAAGCTTATGGGACTCCAGCCCTTAACTGTTCTTTGCATTTCATCTTGGCTATGGGGTGGAAACTTTTGCTCCGGTGCAAACTTGCTTCCATTATCGTCTGGTACTCCCACCTGAAGCCTAAAAGCAATAGGTTCACTTGATTATGGACTGGAATCTCTAAAACTATCAAGCCCCACTAAATCACAATAAAGTTTTTTTATATAAATTGTGATAATCACATAGAACTAATATTGGTTATGTAGAAGTAAATAGTTTAATATTCAAATATATGGAATGTTTATATTTTTATGTAATTTATTTCCAATGTAATCTGTGATCATACACATTTCTGCATTTCCATATTAATTCACTTGCCTTTTTAGGTGACTTCCATATAATGGCTATTTGAAAGCACTTGCTACTGATTTTTGATGTCACTTTCCATAAATATCACCAGTGTCCATTAATTTGATAGTATTTCTCAAATTTATCTGCATCAATTTAGATCTTATTTTCTATTTATTATAGAAGAATATTTAAATCACTGTGACTGTA
>NW_022900948.1:8623749-8656768 GCF_012274545.1 Fukomys damarensis | reverse complement strand
TATCTATCTGTATCAACCATCTCCTTGTTTTGGAAGGTTTTCTTTCATTTATTTAAAAGCTCTTGTTAAGTACACACTCACATTTATGACAATATTATATGATTGCAATCATTCTTTTTATTGTTTATTGGTACATTTTACGTATACAATACAGTTACATTCATTGTTGGGAACATGTAACTTCACATGATATATCTTGGTTCTTATTTATTCCCCATTTCTCTGCCCTCCCTTAAACCCTTCCACCCCTCCCTATTTACAAAGACTTTGTTTCCATTCTTTCTTTTTTTCATTTTTTCCTTTCCTTTCTTTTCTTTCCCCTACTCCTGCCACTTCCTCTATACCTTTAGACCATTTCTTCCTATTTCACACTATCATTGTGCATTCTGATCCTTATTTATACTTTTAGCTCTTCATACCAGGGAAATGATTCAGTATTCACATATGTGTGTCCCATTTATTTCACTTAAGAGTATGGCTTAAATATGCACCCATTTAGCTATAAATGTCTCTAGTCTTTCACTCTTTATGGATGAGTACTAGTTCATTTTATTTGAAAACCACATTTTCTTTATCCAGTCTCTAGTTGATGGACAATAGGGCTGTATCCACGTTTTAGCTATTACAAACTGTGCTGCTATGAACATGGATATGCATATATCACTGTGGTTTGATACTTTTAATTTGGGGGGAAGAAACCCAGCAGAGGGATAGCTGGGTTAAATTGAACCTCTACTCCTAGTTCTTTGAGGTATCTCCACATTGATTTCCATAGTGTTTGCACTAGTCTTCACTCCCACCAATGAAGAAGGATTCATTTCTCCCCACAACCCTGCCAATACTTGTTATTGATTGCTTTCTTGATAGCAGCCATTCTTTCTGGGGTAAGGTGAAATTTCAGTGATTTTTTATGTACATCTCTCAAATGACCAGTGATGTTGAACATTTTTTCATATGTTTATTTGCTATACCTGCTTTGACTGAGAACTGTCTGTTCATTTCAGATGCCCATTTTTAAATTGGGTCTTTATATTTCAGGTGTCTGATTTTTTTGGCTTCTTTCTATATTCTACAGAGTACTCCTTTGTCTAAGGAAGAACTGATAAAAAATTTTTTCCCACATATCTGGTTGTCTTTCAGCTCTGTTGGTCATTTCTCTCATAGTGTGAAAGTTTTTTAATAAGATAAGATCCCAGGTATTGATTTTTGTGCTAGTCCATATGCTACTTAGACTTCATTTATAAAGTTTTTTCCTGTTCCAGTATCTTCAAGAGTTCTACCCAATTTATCTTCCATCAAGTTTAGTGTTTCTGTTTTAATATTTAGATCTTTAATCCACTTGTATTTTAGTTACATCATAGGGGGTTAGTTTTAATCTGTGGCAGATTAAAATCAATATTTTGCAACACCATTTATTTTTTAATCTTTATTAAATTTATTGGTACATGTTTGGTATAAAACACAGTTACATTCATATTGGGAGCTTGCACCTATACATGACTTATCAGGTCCTATTTTCCCTGATATTCTATTTTCACATTGGATCATTCTGCTGCAAAACTTTCAATGGCATTTTTAATCTCCTGGATATTTGTTTGAATCTGTTTCGTGTATTCCACTTCTTTCCTATGCTGAGCATTCATGGCTTCCATCATGATCGTTAGCTCATCTATTTTTGTCTGTTTACTTCTTATAGTATCTAATTATGTCTTTCATTCTGCTCACCATTGCTGTAGCTATCTGGCAAATTATTAGTGTGTTGAATTTTTCTAGAGCCTCATTCATCTCTTTTGTTACTTTCTGTGCTATCAGTTCAAGGTGTTCAGGTTGTTGATTATCAGATTTTCTCACCTAATTTTCCACAGAATTTGCCTTTGGTGAGCTGGAAGTCTGGGTTTGCACCTTGCTTAAGTTTCTTTTCATTTCTATTTTCTTGGTGATGCTGTTTTTGGTTTAATTCCTGGGTTGATATTTCAATATTGCTTATTATATGTATATTTATTGTTTGCATTTAGAACCTTTATGGAATGAGTGCTTCTCAGTGATGTCTTCCAGATATCGCTTGTCTTTAAGTTTTGAGTCTCTGATGACTTAGGCAATTTGTTTCTAGTATACCAGGGAGGATAACTGATTAGATCAATCACAAAACCTTAGCCCTAGTGATACAATCAGTAACAACATCAAACACAGCTTGGAAAAATTACAATTGTGGTAGCTATTAATCTATCATGTTTAACCATGTGAATTAAATCAGAATAGAGGACCAGACCAAAATATGTTAATAGTGAATAAAGTCTTCAGTATAGCAACTTTACCCTTTATGATGAGGACTTAGAAGGAGTTGGGGAGGGAGAGATAGATAGATAGAATGATAAGGAAAGGTTAGAAATGAGGCCAGAGGACACAGGAAAATCACAAAAACTTTGAGAAACTATTGTTGATGAGAGGAAAAAAAAAGAACAAAAGAACAAACATAAGAACAGAACAAACTAATAGGGAAGGTAGAAACTATATTCAATTTCTTATAAAACTAATGACAATCAAGAGAAGGAAAAAGAAAGAAGAAAAGAAAAACAAATCCTGATTAGGACAAGAAGAAGAACAAAAAAAGAGACAGGGGAATAACAAGGTGAGGGAGACAGAGAAAGGGACAGGGAGAGGGAGTGGAAGAGAGAGAGAGAGGGAGGGGGGAGAGAGAGACAGAGAGAGAAGCAAAAGATAAAGGAAAAGAAAAAATAAATTAAAAAATAAAAGCTAAAAATAATTAAGAAAAAAGTAAAGTAAAATAAAGGGCCTCCTTCAGGGTATGTCTCTACTGTCACAATAGACAATGTAGGCAGCAGGGTGCAGATCTAAATCAATTAGTCTCAGCAATCCATACACAGTCCACTGAGATTCGTGCTAATTTTTTGTCTGCAAGGCCCAAGTTGAGCTCCCTGATTTCCTGCCTGATGGAACTCTTCAAGGTTTTGTTGCAGATTCCAGCTTCTTTTCCCCCAAAGATAGTCCAGGTTCTAATGGTAGGTGATGATTCCTCCAATTTACCAACTAAAGTGGTCAGTTAAGCCTTTATTGCAGAGATTTTCTTCACTTCCCAGTGAACTTCAAATTTCCTCAAGGATCCTCAGTGAGACCCTCTCACTGTTGTTCACTTCTGTTCTATCTTCTGAAGCTCAGAACAATGGTCTTTATGATAACATGCACCTCTGTGGTATATGGATTGAGGTACTGGTAGGGCCCAGCCCATAGCTCCTTGGAGATCTTGGGGGTGGTTCTGCAGGAAGCATGCACAGCTGGGCTCCTAAGAGCCATGTTATTGAAAGGAGGAGTAGGTTGGAGCACAGCCAGAGGGGTGATGGGGAGTTTGGGTGCATCAAGAAAGAGTCTTAGGAAAGGAAATTAACCCAACATATGCCTGGACACTGGCTCCAGTGGCATCCCTATTGCTATCATTCTTGACACTCATTTTCCCTCTCTCTTTTTTAGTATCCCCCTTTGTATTTTCCTCTTTGCTATCTCCAAGAAGTTTGTCTCCCTGTTTTCTGCTTTTTCTTTTTTAATTCTTCATTTTATTTATATCTTGAATTTCTCTTTTTTTTCTTTTATTGAGTTTATTGGTACATTTTAGGCATACAGTACAGTGACATTCATTATTAGTATCTTGTACCCTTACATGACAGGTGGTCTTGGTTCTCATTTTTTCCCCTTGTCTCTGCCCTCCCTTCACCCCCTCCTGCCCTCCCCATTTACAAACACTTTATTTCCATTTTTTTCATATTTTTCCTTTATTACCTTTCCCTTACCCTTCCCACTTTGCTTACACCTTTAGCCCTTTTCTTCCCATTATACAATGTCAGTTATCTCATTAGGATCTTATGTACTATTACAGTTTATTCACACCAGAGAAACTATTCGGTCTCAATTAACTGGTGGCACATCTCCAAATATCACAAAATAGGTTTGATTGATTGATATCTATATTTATAATTTGTGCCTATATGTAGAAATAATAGCATTTCATGTGGTATGTGTTATTTATTTATTTATTTATTTGTACCAGGGATTGAACTGGGGCCTTGAGCTTGCGAGGCAGGTGGTAGAACCACTGAACTAAATCTGCAGCCCCTAATATGCTATTTTTTAACTTGTACTTATCTCATGTTACAAATATATAGTTTCTAGAAAAAATTACCTTAGAGCCATGGTGGTGCACACCCATAAGCCCAAAATTTGAGAGGCTGAGACAAGCAGATCACCGTGAGTTTGAGACAAGCATAATGACATAGCAAAACCTTGTCTCAAAAGATCAACAAAAATATTATTACTTTAAACATAATCATAAATGTGACGTAGAACTATTTTAGTTAAATCATTTGAAGATTTCTACAAAATGAGCTCAAAGAATACAGTAAGCTAAGATACAGCTATTTGTTTATGTATTTACTGATAAATCTAAAAAACAACATAAAATATGTTTAGTATTAAAGAAAGTGACATTAAACTAAAGTTTACATCTCTTCAGCAATTTAATTTTTTTTAATTCTAAGGGTTTTTTAAATATTGCTGGGGATTAAACCAAATGTATAGAGGGTCTCAGTTATAATAAGTAGTTTTCATATCAACTTTATTAAAAATTATATCATAGTTGTGTATTTTAAATATTTATTAGTTTTGTCATTTATAAACCATGAATATTGCTAACTTTTCTACTGTGTTATTACTACAGCACAAGTCTTTAAGATGCATCTAATAGGAGTGGGATTTAATGTTATTCTTTTTTCAATTTATTATTGTGTGTTTATAATTCATGCAATTTACAGTCATCTCAGGAGTATATATATATATCTCTATATATACAGATATATATATGTATGCATAAAACACACAGCTTTTTTCTTTTTCCTTTTCCATATCTTTGCCCCTCCCCATCCCCAGTGGTTCTCCTAACCCATTTTTCATACTTGTTGATATTATTTTTCCGAGGTCATATTATGATATAAACTGTTTACATTAATTGGGGTTATTAGATTCCTGTACAGGATGTATCTTTATTCTTCTTATTTCCCCTTCTCCTTCTCATCTTATTCTTAAGCAAATTGACAAAAGTGAAATATGTCCATTCAATAATTTCAGTTATTATTTTTATACATTATTTATTTACTTTGCCTTCAGGTTAACAAAGAGCAAAATATTGAGGATTTATTTGTTTGAATTTGTATATTGGACAAGATAAACCTCTACTGCATCTGTTCTAAGAATCCTATTTTCTCTAAATTTGAGTTTGGTTTTTTTTTTTGTGGTACCAGGGATCGAACTTGGGTCCTTGCACTTGCGAGGGAGGTCACCGAACCGCTCAGCTAAATCCCTGGTCCTCTATAAATTTGTTTTTACAAAAACAAAATAAATTTAAAAGAAATATTTCAGACTCTCAATTTCTGAATAGAAAACCTTGTCACCAGAGTTTCCAAGATTTTTAAGTAAAAAGTTAGTGTAACTAAGCTCCTACCTCTACGCTCTACACCAGTTACATCCCATTTTATTTCTATATGTACAAAACCTCATAAATAATGAAGATATTGTAATGCAAATGTATTCATGTCCATCCTCTCTGGTAATAGAAATTAGGCACTGCACACCTGTAAGATGAACTACAGTGTCTTATGAGTTTTAGGGAATCCAGCACGATCAAAACCCTTCTCAGTTAAGAAATATAAAAATAGGAATATAAGTTTTCTATGAAGAATTCTGAAATCATAGATTTCATGGTTGCCTTATAATAGTAGCTTACTCTGCTCATTCCCAGATCTTTGCAAGCTCTGCTGAAACAGCATAATTTTGAAATGGGCTGTGAAATTAGATTTTTCTATCATGAGTAATGAGAGCTGTCATCAGTCTGACCTAAAAAAAAAAAAGTTGTCTCAGTATATTTCCATCTCCCATGACTCTGATCATAATATATAAAGGGTGGTTTACAAATTGAAGTTGACTTTTGTGTATTTATGAATTTTTAGTAGGAACTGAGCTATAAAATTTCTTTCCTCTAACAACATTTACGAAGTCTATGCCTAATGAAAAAGTGGAAGAGATTCATAAATTCAAAGTAAGAAATACTCAGCAGTGTCAAAACAGCTTGTGTTTTCCTCCCCCTCCCACATTTTAATCTGTTTTTGGTAGCACTAAATATTTGGGTGTTTTCTAGACTACTGGAATATACTGATTAGCCAAAATATCATTCAAGCACCCTATTCATTTTGCACCTCTTATTGTGTTAGTTTATATCATATAAGCTTATCACTTACATATGTAAATTAATGTAATGCAAATTTACACATGTAATTGTATGAATTCATATTAGGATTTGAAGCCACACAAAATTGTGTTCTAAGATTGACTTTGTGTCTTATAATTTGTTTTATTTTTCTATTGAGTTTATTGGTACATTTTTGATATACAGTACAGTTAAATTCATTATTGGGATCTTGTGCCTTTACATGACAGGTCTTGGTTCTCATTTTTTCCCCTTGTCCCTGCCCTCCCTTCACCCCCCTCACCTCCCCACTTTATTTCCATTTTTTCATTTTCTCATATTATTTTCTTTCCCCTTATTCCCTTTCTCCTACCCTTCCCACTTTCCTTACACCTTTAGCCCTTTCTTCCTATTTCACATTGTTAATTATCTCATTAGGATCTTGTGTACTGTTATAGTTTTTCACACCAGAGAAACTATTCGGTATTCACACATGTGTCTTATTTATTTCACTTAGGAGTGTGTCCTCAAAATGTATCAATTTTCCTATGAATAAATCTAGTTTCTCATTCTTTATGGCTAAGTAGTATTCCATCTTATAGAAAAACCACATCTTCTTTATCCAGTTTCTCATAATTTGTTAATAGTGGGCTGTACTAAACAACAAAATTACAGCATTCTCCTCTTTAACATAGAGATGAATTCCCTCACTCTTGAGACTGGGATGAATATTAAATATGATAACTTAGATATACTTAATTAAAATGCTGAATATCTTCTCTATACTTATTGTATTTAATTGTATATTTTATCTTATATGGTGTGCTAAGACAGAGAGCCATAGAGATAATCATTCAAAGGTTCATAAGAGAGATTCTTAGGAAATTCTGATCTGAGCATTAAACTTGTTTTACATTAAAGAAATCAACTGTGGAGGGTTAAAGAGTGATAAAAACCCTCACAATAGTACTAATACCTTAGAACAATTACCTTAGAAATAAAACCAAATTATTTAAGAACTTAGAGCTGAATTTAAACTTTTAATTATCTTAAAACTTTTGGCATGGATCCTCTTAGCGATTCACTATTAGAGTAAAATCAGAAAAAACTATAGGGACACTAAAAGAAATCCCATGGGGCTGGGGATTTGGCTCAATGGTTCTGGCACCTGCCTCACAGTGTAAAGGACCAGAGTTTGATTTCTGGTACCAAAAAAAAAAAAAAAAAGAAATCCCAGAATGTGGACATACAGTTCTATATCCAGAGACTGATAAAATGTCTCTTTGAAGAGTAAACTGTATTGTTAAGGTCAGAGAAAATGAAACTATTTATGGGAAGTATGCAGAAATCACTTAGTTTCTCACCAAAATGCTCTATTTTTCTTTTTAAAAAACATAAGCTTGGAATCAAGCCAAAATTGGAGAATTGGGCACTCTGTTGCTTGAGTTTGTGAAGGAGTACCATGCTACCCTTTTGCTCCTTATTTCCTTTCTTCCCAGATTTATCTCAAATTTATTAGAAAACAATCAAGGAGAAAATTTCAGTATGTAGATTTGATATACATAATGTATTTAAGGAAAACTCCATGAAAAATTATCCACACCTCCTTTTGCTCTATATATTAGAGATATATCAAAAGGAGGAAGAAAATTCTCAGCCTGCAAACAAGACAGAAGAAGGGGGTTAATAACAGGAAGAGGAAAAAATTAAAGTGTTTTATACATATTATTGCAATATCAAATATCAGAGGCAAAAAATGTTTGATAAAATTTTAAGATAGTAATTTAATTGTGTGGTGATCTCAGTTTTAAATATTTAAGCAAGTGAATTATTATTTTCTATTTAACTTGAAATAATAAATTTCTATACTAAAGATCTCACGTGGATCTTGGTGTCTATACATTGTGAGTTTATGCAACATATCAAATAAGTTTGTATATAAATTCCCTAATATCCCTATTTGTCCCATTTAATTGATATCTATTAGATTATCTTCAAGACAGGGACTATAAGATTATTTCTTATTCTAATTTCATAGTGAATTTTCATCATCAACTACTGATTAAAAACTTTTAAGAGAGTATGTGTTCATTTAAACATAAAGCCATGTTTGAATATTTTGCCTGCATGTTGATTCCTTTCTCTGACTATATTATATTTATATATTTATTATATTATGTTATATTGAACCAATACGGCCATTAGATTAATGATTAGAGAATGTTAGTGCTGAATTAAGTCGTGCGAGGTGAGATTTAACAGTGGGGAGATACTAGAAAAATTGCATCATTTTTTTCTGTGCTTTAATCTCTTCCAGATAAAAAGAAAAATACTACGTAAAGATAGGTAGCTGGCTTCATTTTCACATCCAGTAATCAGGAAATCATTCTTAATATTTTACAGAATTCTATATTATATTGTATATTTTATAAAGCAACAGTGGTTAAAGGAGGGAGATTGGCTAGGAGTCTAATTGAGTAACTGAATTTTCTCCATCAAGACTGACTCTTACAATTTGAAATACTGAAAGAAAAAGTAACTAGCACAGATCATCAAAAATTATATATTAGGGATATTTTGTCAGCTAAGAATAATACCTACATGTAGTTTCTTTCCCTGCTGTAAATTTTTTTTTTTTTTGTAAAAAGGTAATTACCTAAGACTATCCGAAACATTTGTCCTTCAAGTTTTGCTATATTTATTGTGTGTTCTTAACACTATTTAGGATTCTTAAGATATACAATATTTATAATAGATTTTTCCAAACACACACTTGTTGAATTTTCAAGAACTTGGTTATGTAGTTCCATCCTTGCTATTCATCTTTTTATTTGGTTCTGGCATACTATTTTTAAACCAGTCCTTCTCACCATTTTCTCTTCTGGGCTCCTGCATCTCTCATTATTTTATCTCATGGTGACCCCACAAAGTTGCTTATGTAAGTGCTATTAGGTGTGGACTTTTTAAGGAATTCAGTTGAGAAGATAAAGTAATAGAATTCTGATAGAAAGGAAAGTCACACACACAAAAACACAAGAATCTCCTGGCAAGATACTTGATAAATTATTTAACTTTATCATAAAATATGATTTCAGATTATGTTTTAATTTTCCTCCCTACTAGTGAAGTGGCAGATGTGATGTGATGATACAGACATGTAGGACAACCAGAGTTGTCTGTGTTCAGCTAGAATACTTTTCTGACATATTTGACTTCTCTTTCTATTATTACTTTCATGTGAAGCATTTTTCCCCCATGAAAAGTCCCTTTATTATTCTCTCTTAAAACTACTGTTTCTTTGTGGTCAATTTTGTGTGCTACATTGATTGTAAGAGAAGCAAAGGTAAGAGGGAGTCTAAAATACAGAAAACTGGTTTACTATACCTTTTCAATAGGATATTTTAAGTGGACCCTATTTAAAATGAACTGATAATGTCATAAATGAAAGGGATATTCTCTTATCTGAAGAAATTGATATGATCATTGAACAAAGATTTACTAAGATACTAAGATGTGCAGAACATATTCATTATAAGATACAGAAGATACCAAAATATACAGGTCATGAAAGACAAATACAATCTGTGATCCAGAGGAATAGCAGGATATAATAAATGCTATTTATTAGGAAGAATTTAGAAATACTGGAACATGAATCAGAATGGAGCCATGAAGAAAAAGTCAACTACGTGTGATTTTTTCCTTGAAGACCATAAGAGAAGAATCACAGTTCCATATTTGTTGCACATTGCATTTTTAAAGAAAAATGGAGTTATTGAATTAAAAATTTAATAAACTATTATTTTCCCAGAAAATATTTAACGAATTACTTTCAGAAGTGTTTATTGACAAGTGAGAGTTTATGTAAGAATAATCAAGGAAAAGTACAAGTGCTCTTAAATTTCACAGCACAATAACAACAAAAAATTCTATAATTAAAATAAGGAAAAAATTGTACAAATGAATAATTGAAAGGGCTCTATTTTCTTCTACATTATCTTCTTAACTTTATAAATCAGTACAATTATACATTTTGGTCTTCATTTATACATTTAGTTTCTCACAACAGAGAAATAATTCAGTATTCACGCATGTGTGTTCTGATGAATGCCACCATAATGTACCAATACACTTATTGAAAAAAAAAACAGTATAATAAAGGATTTGACAATACCTTCAATATGATTTTTACATCTCTTTAAAATTAAGATTCACTAAGTCTTCACTATATTTATCCTAAAATTATTGTTTATCTTACTGCTTTTGTTCTATTTTATCTCAATTTATTTCATTTGAAGATGAATGATATTTTAAAGACTCATATATTTAATTTTACTTTTTTCGAGTAAAGGAAAATATTTTTAATTTACTTAATTTTCAAGTAATTTTACAGTTATTTTAAATCCAAAAAAATAGTATTTCAACTGCAATATTTCTTTGGATGTTGAGTTGCTCTATCCTCCAATCTTCTAATAAGTGACCAAAAAGGAAATCTCAGAATTGTTTCAAATAATACAAAAATCCTCCACTACGGTCAAACTAATCACACACGCACACACACACACACACACACTAGAAACAACAGAGAGTGTCAAACTAAATCACACTCACACACACACACACACACACACACACACACACACACACACACACATACTAGAAACAACACAGAGTGTTCAATAGTTTTTGGATATAGTTGTATATTTCCAAATAAACTAATGCTTCTTTTTCTCATTGAGTTTATTGGTACTTTTAAGTATTCAGTACAGTTACATTTATCATTGGCATCTTTTACCTTTACATGACAGATCTTGGATCTCATTTTTCCCCATACCCCTACCCTCCTTTCACCCCCTCGACCCTCCCCTATTTACAAAGACTTTGTAGTCACCTTTTCCTTTTATCATATTCTTACCTTTCCCTTATTTCCTTTCCTCTGCCCTTTCCACTTCTGCTGCACCTTTAGCCCCTTTCTTTCTATTTCACATTATCAGTTACACAATTTGGATGTTTTTTACACTTTTAGCTTTTCACATCAGAGAAACTATTTGGTATTTATACATATGTATCTAATTTATTTCACTTAAGAGTAAGGCCTCAACATGCACCCATTTTCCTATGAAAGGCTAGTTTCTCATGCTTTATAACTGAGTAGTATTCCACTTTATAGAAAAAACACATTTTCTTTTCTTTTTATGTTTTATTTATTTATTTTTTGTACCAGGGATCTCACTCAGGCCCTTGCGCTTGTGAGACAGGTGCCAGAACCACTGAGCCAAACCCCGGCCCTAAAACACATTTACTTTATTCAATCTTCACCTGATGGCTAATTGGGCTGTTTCCAACTTTTAGATATTACACATTGTGCTGCTGTAAAAAAGGGTGTGCATCTATGACTGTGGTATGATTCCTTCAATTCTTTTGGAAAGATACCCAGCAGGGGGATGGCTCAGTCAAATGGAACCTCTACTCCTAGTTCTTTGGGCTATCTCCATATTGATTTCCACAGTGGTTGCACCAGTCTGCACTCACACCAACAATGGAAAAGGGTTCCTTTCTCCCCACATCCCTGCCAACTTTTGTTATTGGTTAATTTCTTGACAGCAGCTATTCTTTCTGGGGTGAGGTGGAATCTCAGTGTTGTTTTCATCTGCATCTCTCGAATGACCAGTGATGTGGAACATTTTTTCATATATTTATTTGCTGCTTTTAGTTCTTTGGCTTAAAAATGTCTGTTCACACAGATGCCCATTTTTGAATAAGGTCTTTATATGTGAGGAACCTGATTTTTTTTTTTAGTTCTTTATGTAATCTAGATAATAGTCCTTTGTCTGAGAAGCTGCTGCTAAAAATTTTTTCCAACATTGTAGGTTGTCTTTTAGCTCTGTTGGTGGTTTCTTTTGCAGTGCAGAATCTTTTTAATAAGATGAGATCCCAGTTGTTGATTCTTTCTGCTAGTTCCTGTGTGACTGTGGATTTGTTTATAAAGTCTTTTCATATGCCAATGTCTTTAAAAGATCTGCCTAACTTATCTTCCACAAGTTTAGTGTTTCTTTTTTAGTATTTAGATCTTTAATCCATTTGGATTTTAGTTTAGTGCATGGTGAGAGATAAGGGCTTAGCTTTAATCTTTGGCAAAGTGAAATCCATTTTTTACAACACCATTTATTAAAGAGGCTATCTTTCCTCCAGTGAGAATGGTTGTCTCCTTTGTCAAAGATAAAGTAGCTGAGTACATCTGGAGTTGTTTGTCTTCTAATCTATTCTAATGATGCTCAGGTCTTTATCTTTGCCAGTGCCATGCTGTTTTCATCACAGTGGCTTATAGTATAGTTTCAAGTTGGGGATTATGATGCCCTCTGCCATATCTCTGTTGTCTAGGATTGCTTTTGCTATTCTAGGTCTCATCTCGTTCAAAATGAATTTTGGGGTTATTTTTTCTAGTTCTCTGAAATATGCTTTTGGAATTTCAATAGAGATTTCATTGAATCTGTATAGCAGTTTTGTTATAGTATTTCCATTTTCACTATGTTGATTCTTCCTACCCAGGAGCAGGGGATATCTTTCCATTTTCTTACATCCTCTTCCATCTCTTTTTTCAGAGTGGTGTAGTTTTCAGTGTAAAGATCTTTTGCTTCATTTATTAAATTGATTCCTAGATTTTTTTGATGCTATTATGAAAGGAATTGTTTCTCTAATTTCTCTCTCAGTGAGACTATTATTTGTGTACAAGAAAGCTATTGATATTGGGGTGTTGACCTTGTCATCCTGCTACTCTGCTAAAAGTGACAATTAACTCAAGAAGTTTTTTGTTGAAGTTTTTTGGGTCTTCAATGTAGAGTATCATATCATCAGCAAATAATGACAGTTTAACATCTTCCTTTCCTATCTTTATTGCTTTAATTTCTTTCTCTTGTCTAATTGCTGTGGATAATGTTTCCAGAATTATATTGAACAGGACTGGTGATAGTGGGCATCCTTGTCTTGTTCCTGATTTTAACATGAAGATTTTCAGTTTGGGGCCATTTAATATGATGTTGGCTATTGGTTTTTCATAGATAGCCTTTATCCAGTTGAGATAAAACCACCTATTCCAGTTTTCTGCAGCTGTTTTTTAAACATGAATGGGTGCTGAATTTTGGTGAATACTTTTCCTGCATCTATTGAGAAGATCATATGGTTTTTGTGCTTGACTCTTTCAGTAAAGTGCACTACATTTTTGATTTGCATATGTTGAAACTTCCTTGTATCCCTGGAATAAATCTGACTTGTTCAGGGTATATGATCTTCTGGATGACCTTCTGTATTCTGTTTGCCAGTATATTACTGAGGATTTTTACATCTTTGTTCATCAAGGAGGTTGGCCTGTAGTTCTCTGTTTTGGTTGGTCCTATCCCTGGTTTGGGGCTCAAAGTAACACTTGCTTCCAGAAATGAATTTGGAAGTATTGCTTCCCTTTTAGTTTCATTGAAAAGTTTAAAGAGTATTGGCATTAGTTCTTCTCTAAATGTCTTGTCGAATTCAGCAGTGAATCAATCAAAACCTGGGCTTTTCTTCATTGATAAATTTTTAATTACATTTTCTAAATTACTGATTTTAATTGGGGTGCTACAATTTTTGTCATCTTTGATCAACTTTAATAATTCATAAGTATCAAGAAATCTGTTCATTTCTTCTGTGTTTTCCATTTTATTAGAGTACAGGTTTTCAATGTAAGTATTGATGATCCCCTGGATTTCTGTTGGATCTGTTGTGACTTCACCTTCTTTATTCCTAACTGAATGGATCGGAGCCTTTTGTTTCCTTTTTTTGTTATGGTTGGCTAAGGGTTTATCAGTTTTATTTATTCTTATGAGAAACCAACTCTTTGATTCATTGTTGTTTTTGTTTTGTTTTTTTTTTGTGTCATTCTCTTAGTTTCCATTGTATTGATTTTTGCTCTTATCTTTACAATTTCTTCCCTTGTATGAGCTTTTGGTTTTTCTTTCTCTTCTTTTTCTAGGAGCCTAAGATTCATCATTTGGTTGTTTATTTGATCTCACTCTGTTTTCCTAGTGTGGGCATTCACTTGCTATGAATTTCCCCACAAAATTGCTTTCATTGTGTCCCATAGATTCCTGTATGTTTTATTGGCATTATAATTTATTTGTAAAACCTGACTAATTTCTTCTTTAATTTTATCTTTGACTCATTGTTTGTTCTGGACAGTGGTTTTCAATTTCCATATTTTGGAGAAGTTTTTATATTTTCTTATGCTATTGATCTCCTGGTTAATGGCACTATGATCTGATAATATAAATGGGGTAACTCTGATTCCTTTACATTTATTTAAACCTGTTCTATGAGCTAGTATGTGTTCTGTTTTAGAGAATGACCCACGTGCAGACATAAAGAATGTCTATTCTGATTTTGTGGGGTGAAACACTCTGTAGACATCTATTAAGTGTATTTGTTTAAAAGCTTGCTTCAGTGCTAGTATTTTGTTTTGACTTTTTGTCTACATGATCTGTCTATTTGTGATAATGGGGTATTTTTGTCCCCTACTACAATTGTATTAGTGTTTATTGTGCTCATTTGGTTTTTCATGTGACTTAATATTTTTTATATATTTGGGGAGATTAATATTTGGTGCATACATATTTATGATTGTCATATCTTCCTCTTGAATTGTTCCCTTTACAAGGACATAGTGGCCTACTTTGTCTCTCTTTAATCAGTTTTGGTTTGAAATTTACTTTGTCTGCAAATAAGATAGTTACCTCTGATTTTTTCTGGGCTCCTGTCACATGGAGAACTGTTTTACAACCTTTCACTTTCAGTTTATGAGTTTCTTTTTGAACTAGATGTGTTTCTTATATACAACATATTGTTGGATTTTGCTTCTTAATCCATTCTGTCAGTCTATTTCTTTTGACTGGTCAATTGAGGCCATTACCATTGATGGTTATAACTGGTATGCATTGACTTTTCATTGTCATGTTATTTTCCTATTTTTGGTTCTTTGTTTGTTTATCAATTATGTTATTGTCCTGTTGTTGGCTCTTTTTAATTTTTCCCCTCTCTCCCTTTAATTTCTTGCCTTGATAGTTGATTTGCTATGTTGGGCCTCATGGTGTTGTGAACTTCATTGTCTTTTTCTAGGATATTGTTTAAAATTGTTTGTAGTGCTGGCTTGGTATTCATGAAGTTTTTCAGGTGTTCTTGGTCATGGAAGTATCTTATTTCCCCATCCATTTCAAAAGAGAGCTTTGCAGGATAGATCAGTCTAGGTTGGAGATTGTTTCCTCTTAAGACTTTAAATACCTCACTCCAGGCTTCCCATGACCAGAAGGTTTGTGTTCAAAAGTCTGCTATGATTCTGACTAGCTTTCTTTTGCATGTGATTTGTTTCTTTTCTCTAACAGCTTGTAATATTTCTTTCTTCTGTTGGGTTTTTGGGAAATTGACTATTATATGTCCAGGTGTAGATTTTTGTTTTTTGTTTTTTTTATTTGCTTGTTTGTTTTTTGAGACAATGTCTCACTCACTATGTAGTTGAGCCTGACTTGAAACTTACTATATAGCCCAGGCTGGTCTCAAACTCACAGCAATCCTTCTGCCTCAGCCTCCTGAGTGCTGGGATTACAGGAGTGTGCCACCATGCCCAGTGGTATAGATTTTTTTTCTTATCATGGCTACTTGGAATCCTATATGCCTCACTAATCTGTATGTCAAATTCTTCCCCTCTGGGAAGTTTTCTACCATTAATTCTGTGAACAGCTTTTTTAAGTCATTTGTATTTTCTCCTGCTATTTCATGGATTCCTATCAGCCTTATGTTATTCTTTGAATCATGTAGGAGTTGTTGGATTGATCTCTCATAATCCCTTACTATTTTTGAGAGATCTCTTTTAATGGTCACTGACTGCAAACCTATCTTCTAGATCTGAAATTCTATCTTCGCATTCTTTCATCCTTCTGCAAATGCTTTCCATACAGTTTTTAAACTGTATATCTGTTTGAATCTGTTTCATGGATTCCATTTATTTTTTGTGTTGGACATTCATGGTTTCCATTTCTTTCTTATACTGGGCCTTCATAGCTTCTATCATGGTCCTGAGCTCATCTATTTTTTTTTTTTTTGTCAATTTCTGTTTTAGCATCCCTAATCCTGTCTTTCATTGTGCTCACCATTCCTATAGTTATCTGAGAAATTGTTTCTGTTTTGAATTTTGTGAGAACCTGATTGTTCTGTTTTGTTACTTCCCATGCTATGAGTTTACAGTGTCCTGGTTGTTTGCCATACTTTTCCACCTTATTTTCCCTAGAATTTGCCATTGGTAAACTGCAAATCTCTCTTTTTCACTTTCCTAAATGTTTTCTTTTTTATTTTTGTTGTTGTCCTTCCTGATATAGCTGCTCTTTAGGTTTTGACTCTCTAATGACTCATAGACACTCTCATTTTCATAATGCCAGAAGGATAACTCATTAAATAACTCACAACCCTTTAGCCCAAGTGATCCAATCAGCAACACAATAGCATTAAGCACAGTTTAGAAATCAACCATTTGTGGTAGTTATTAATTTATCACCTTTAAACCATGTTAATTAAATCAAAATTGAGGGCCCACTCAAAATATGTTTATAGTGAATAAACTCTTCAATATAGCAAATTTACCCTTCAGGATTGGGACTTAGAAGTAGTTTGGAGGAGAGTAATGGATAGGTAGAAAAGTAGGAGAAGGTTTCACTTGATGCCAGAGGACACAGGATGGTCATGCAAACTTTAGGAAACTGTTTAAGACAAAAGTGCAAGTCAGAGTGCAAGAACAAAGACAAGAATAGAACAATTTAACAGTAATAGGGAAGCTATAAACTATATTTACTTTCCTTTGAAGCTAACGATACTCAAGTGAAAGAAGAAGAGAGAAGAAAAGAAAAAGAGAGAAGAAATCTGAATTAGGGCAGGAACAGGAACAAAAAGGGTGATGAAGAATAATGTGGGGAAGCAAGAGACTGAGCAAGAAAAAGAAGAAAGAAAGCAGTAAGAATTTTCAGAATGGGAAAAAGTAAAATTTTAAAACTAAAAATTAAAACTATGAAGAAAAGAAAGAAAAAAAATTGAAGAGCCTCTTTCAGGGTATACCTCTGCTGTCATAATAGGCAATGTGGGCAGCAATGCACAGAACTAAGTCAATGACTCTCAGCTAGCTGATGACAGACCCCTGAGATTCAGGCTCAGTTCTAGCTGGAAGTCCCAAGTTGAGCTCCCTGACCTGTAGGATTGAACTCTGCAAGGTTCTACCAAGCTTCCCACTTTCCTTTCCCTGAAGATAGTCCAAGTTCTGATGGAAGGTGGTGATCCCTCCAACTTACCAACAGATGTGCCTTCATTGCAGTTGTTCATTTCCATTCTATCTTCTGGAGCTCAGAAAAACAGCCTTTATGACCACTTGTGCCTCTGCAGTGTGGATCGAGGTACTGGCACAAGTTGGAGGCCTGAGTACATGGTGGTGGGGTGATGCTGCAGAGGCATCTGCATGCCTGGGTGTTGCTATCCATTCTTCTCAATGAAGGCTTTGGGCACTGACAAGCTCCCCATGCAGCTGGGCTCTCCTCACTGGACTGAAGACCTCAGGAGCTGGTTAGTTACCCATGCACCTGAGCATTCCTTTCTGGACTGGTTGATGAAGTCCTAGGGTTCTGGCAAGCTTCCTGTGCAGTTGGGCAGTCCTCACCGGACTGCAGACTTATGTTTTTGTGTATCACAGTCACCTCACAATAAATGGAAGTTTTAAATGCCATCCTACTTATATTATTGCTTACATTTAGCTGCAAAAAATGGTTCTGGGAATTTCCACTGCATTTATCCACTTTCTATATAGTGGTCATAAAATACCAAACTTGCTCAAGCATATTTTAATGGCAACAAAAATAAATCTAATCAGTGCTGATACTATGGCAGAAATTATTTCTAAACTGGATTTCCCAGTGGAACTAAGGTTCCCCATGCCATTTTTTTCAGTGATATTCACAATTTGATAGAGCATGGATGTCTTCAATTGTCTTTAAGTTACTAGTAATTACACATAAATGCCTATTGGCAATCTTCCAAACAAACCCAGATCATAAGCCTTGCAAATCCACCCAGGAGAAACAAACAAAATCTTTAAAAAAAGGAACAAATGCACCAATACTAAATCATAAAAACTCGAAATCAATAAACATAAATACCATTTACTAGTGACCAGTGTGGCAATAGTCAAGTTGATTATTTTTCTCAATATTTACTTGGCAGTATTTTTAGTATTCATGTAGTGCCTATGAAATTTGCTAATTTGACATTTAATAAAAATTTAGCTTTTTTTCCCCCTGGATTGTAAGTATTAAATCTTTGGGCTATTTGAAAAGCCCTTTGAAAGAGAGGCATATCTCTCTACCACCTGCCCTGTGTGTTAGTTATGGAAACACTGTACTTAATGTTTGCTCTGCTGTTAGTCTCCTTTTAGTCCTGCTGCTTTCTATTCCCCTCTTCCTCCTTTTTGGGATGATAATGTTTATCCTTTGCATTGTACATTGGATGCTTTAAACTTTCATTTAGATTTCTGTAGATGCTCACAGGTAAGAGTCTGTCTTTTGAACTTGCATTTTTCAGCAATATTGGAATTGTTAAAAAGTTGGTGGCCCCTTATAGATGCACTAAATTCATTTTATGTAATGAGATGGATGTAAATCTTTTAGGGCAGAGGCAAAATGTTATGGTTTTGATCTAGAATGTCCCCCAAAGAGATTCATATATCCAGACGTAGAGCTTTTGAAGGTGATTTGATCATGGGAGTGCTACACTCTCCAGAAGATTAATCCACTGATGGGTTCAGAGTTAAATGTGTTGTTAGACGAAAGAGGGGGATCAATGGGGCTATGACCCAGAAGTGTGCATTTCTGCCCCTGAATCTTATCTCTTTTTTGTATCTGCCATGTGAAGAACAGAAGTCCTCCACAAGAACTTCTCACCGTGCCATTTGTGCTGCAGAACCAGAAGAGCATGGACTGAAACCATGAGCCAAAATAAAGCTCTCCTCCTTTAAGGTGTGCTTTTCAAATATTTGTCCCTGTGAGCAGAAAGTGATCAAAACAAATTTTAAAAGAATGAACACCCAAAGGTCTGAGCATTCTTTGCAGTTAGCAACCTATTTTGCTTGCCCAAAACTGGAAACTTTTTAATTGTGAGAAGAAGAAAAAGAAGACAAAATGTTTCCAGATCATTTACTAATTTGTACTATTTATTTCATTGATGCCAATTAATTTTTATTCAGATATTAAGAATTTTCCAGACAGCAATGGCAGATCATAGGATTGGTCTCCTTTTTTACACAGGGTTCTGTGCTATTACTTTGAAAATGGTACTGTCTCTACTCTCAAGTTTTTCCCTAAGATTGAAGTTGAAAACTTTCTACCTGGTGCTTATAACTAGATGTCTCCCTGGTTCATGAAAATAAATGTGTCCAGCTCTTGATACCCAGAACTGAGATGTCACCTTTAATGTACAGGCCTCTTGGGTTGTTTGTTTTTTATTTATATTTGTTGCCTTTGTTGACATCATTTTCTTCTCATCCATTGAAGTTCCTTAATAATCTTGACTTTTACCCTTCTCCCTTTAATCTATTCTTAAAAACTCTATTAGTTAAAATTTTGAAATTTTCTAGTCATTTCAATTTGTTTTGAGCTGTCCCTTCTAATGTTCTTTTCTAGTCTCAGTTCTCTCCCTGCACCCTTCAACATTTACCCCATAAGTCAGGTGAAATTATTTCATTCATGCCAAACTTAGAGAATCTAATGGCCTTTTACTATTTCTACAGAAAAATAAAAACTGAAAAAATATTTATCAGAATATTTAGTTATCTCCATTAACATAGCATTCTCATATTTTTCTCTAAATTAATTCCCTTACCTTTCCATTTATGTCCAACCTTCTTTAACAATATTGTATATCACTAAAAATGCTATAAATATTTTCCACCAGCATACTTTTAACTTTTTGTAAATTATCATCCTCTATTCTATATCTATAAGATTGTCAAAAGCTAATTTAAGTATTAAAGCATTGATTCCTTTGAGGTTAGAAAGAGTAATTTAATTTTCTGTATTCAAACGCTTTTGAGGGATAATTCTTGGGGGCAATTCTTGATGTTTCTATATCAAATTGATCCACAGATTGACATTTTCTGGATTATTTACAGATTTTTTTTTTTAATAGAAAACAAGTTTGTTAGGCCAAGAATTTCTTACTTTGGAACAAAGGATACACAGGTTTACTGTGCACTATGGACATTTCCTAAGCTCACATTTACTTTCTTGCATTGAAGCCCACTGTATATGGAACTGTCACATGGTGCACTTTGTGTCACCCAAGGAGGACAGGCTGGGGTGATCAATGCAAGAAAATATTTGCAGTAGATATTCTGCTCACTGTTATTATTATAATAAACTATTATTTATCTTCCATCTGTAAGAATTGAATAAGCTAAAGTGACTCCATGCTAATTGGCCAGACTGTGCTTCTTCATATGCTAATTGCTACCTTGGTTAACAGCCCTCCCAGGGGCAAATGGTATGACAAAAGGTGACCATAGAACATTCCCTGCATAAGATAAGCAATGTGTTTGCAGTCTTGTTCTGTGAATTCCCTGACTCTTTGTTTAGAAAAACCTTATAAAAAGTACCACAGCCCCTGAGCAGTTGCCTCTCTGAGCTACCTGGCTCCGGGAGTGCCGTCTGGCCAGACTAATAAAGGTCTTTTACCATCTAGCCTGGTGTGTTCCTTCCTGGGTTTCTCATTTTGCCGTTGAGCTCCTGGAGCCTCGCTGGGTGTTAGGGCCCAGCATCATTGAGGCCTTTTTGGCTGTTCACACTCCGTGGAGTGGAAGTGAGACTTTAATTCTTACACATCTAATATTTTTATGTTTCTGCCTACATCAATAAAATGCGGTAGACTATCATATTAGCTTATAAGAATAAAAGCTAATGTTCACTTTTTGAATAACCACTATTGAATGCTTTTAGTCATTGTAAATTGTATATCTCATTTTCTTATATCCTCCTAATCAAATTCAAACATATCAAATTTAAATTTTTTTCAAGTTTTAACATACACTGGATTTAAGGGAATAACTGAGCAACTTTCACCATGCAATACTTGTCTGTTAATAAACTGACAAACAATATGATTACAGTTCTCAAAGCAAATGCATTAATTTTTGCAAATGCATGGCTAGAAGTGGTTTCATTTTCTATTATATGGAAAAGAAATATGGTTTAATAATAACTTGTAACTGAACTAAATTCATTAAAATTTATTTTTAAAAATTAATCATTTTCTCTATATACATTTTTACTCAAGATATTCTATCTATTTCAATTTGCTTTCCTTACATTTAAAATTCTCTTCCATCTTCAATAACCTTAGAAGTCATGTCCTCAGTAAGATAATTCAAAAACACTCACAATTATATGTAAGCTCCCCTATCCTTTTATTTAATTTTCTTTGTCTGAATTTCAATTATAGCGCTTTTTAGCATTTACGTTGTTTTGACATTTTCTTATCTCCTTCAGTGCTTCTTAGAATTTACCTGGTATTAAAAGTTTTGTATCCTTCAGTGTAATTTGAGTTCTGACAACATGATAGTTACCTTTAATTGATTTAGTATCACCAACTGTGCCAAGCAGAGTGTGTAATAGGGGATCAATAAATGTCAATTTAATTAAATGTAATAAAGTATTTCACATTGAGTTACTAATCAGTTCTCACTTCTTCAGCCACTATAATTCTGATTGTGCCCATTTACTTAATTTCAGTTTTATTGTATTTGACATATTAAAGCCAATTGAATATATTTCAGAAAATAATTTTTCGAGGCTTCAGAAAGTCTGAATACATTAAAACAAAACAAAATAAAGCAAAACAAATAAAATAAATACACCTCGGTAGCATTTGAATATCTGTGAAGACAACAGCATCTAACAGCTTCTCAGCCAGTTTGAATATTTGTATGGTTAAAAAAAAAAGCAAAGGCCAAGTCTTAAATGTTTCCAAGGTAACTATTATGGATAAACAATTAAATATCTGCAAGAAAGTAGAAAACTAGAAATTACAATAGAAATGTTTGTAAATTGAAACTGCTTCAGATGATCTGTGGCACATGAATATTTATTATACCAAAAATATTCAGGTATATCTTTGCCTAAAATGAAAAATTTTATATACAAGTTTTTCATAAATACTTTTTCTTAATAAATACAATGATTGTTCTTTATATACGTTTTTCATAAATACTTTTTCTTAATAAATACAATGATTGTTCTGAATTTGTCTGCTTTCTTATGATCTAGAGGAAGATCAATTATTTTGACTCGTTGACTAGAATGACACCTGTCAAATCTAATATAATTTTAGATTATATTTTTAGAAAGCAGTCACTGAGTCAGGAGCCTTAACTTAGTGTACACAAGGTTTACAAATTACTTCAGTTTGCATACTTTTATCTTTTTATATTTCTAACCTCAATATTCCACATACAATTTTAAGAAAATTCTTTGGTATTTGGGCATGTATTAGATAAGGAAGTCTAGAAACAAAACCTAGTAGTTTCCATTTTCTGGAAAATATGTTCATGCCTAATCCTCTCTCCTGCAATTAAAGTAAGCTCAGCGAGTTCCTGCTCTCAGTAAACCTATTCATATTTGGACTGAATATTATTCCTGGTAATTTTATTATATTCTCTACTTGTAAATATAATGAATGTCACTTATATAACTTACATGTGAATTATAGTTTTCTATATTGCAAACTCTCAAGTATAATATCAAAATTTATGAATATTTGTGAGGAAACTATAAAATATGAAATAGTTTTTGAAAATCTAAGAAAAATTGAAAAGAAAGTATTATTCATAAAGTGATTAATAATTATCATTGTGAACAAGTGTCTCATTTAAATTTGTTATATATGTTAATAATTTTATTTAATCCAATATCTCAGAAAATATAGGAGATATTGTATTTTTGTATTTTATTTTATTATTTTCAGACAGGGTCTCACTATGCAGTTCAGGCTGGCTTTTAATTCTCTATGTAGCCCAAGCTGGCCTCAAACTCTCAGTGACCTTGGTACCTCTGCCTCTGCAGTGCTGGGATTACAGGCATGCACCACCACGTCATGCTAGAAGATATTTTAATTTCAATTTTTTTCATTTTATTTGAGTTAATGCACTTTATTTTTTTTTATAAATAGATTTACTCTGTTTGTTGTTGTTGTTGTTGTTGTTTTGGTACTGGGGATTAAACTCAGATCCTTGCACTTGCCACTGAGCTGAATCCATGGCCCCAAAATTGATTTATTCTTTTAGAACAGCTTTAGGTCACATCAAATCTGAGAAAAGGTTACAACAAAGAGATTTCCCATATGCAGGTTACCCACACTCAAGCATTTTGTTAGGAGGTTTCTCATAAATCTAATATATTTTTACCATGCTTTTCAACAATCATGCCCCCTGGTACTTACCCAAATAGTTAAAATTTACACACACACACACACACACACACACACACACTCCCACACAGTGATGTTTACAGCAACTTTATTTATAGTATTCAAAATTGGAAGCAACCAAGACTCTCCTTCCAGAGATGAATGGCTAAATCAAAAGACTTTACTTTTTAGAAAAATATTAAATTTACAAAAAATGAATAAAAAATACAGAGATTTATCATATCCTGCCAACCTCCACACCTGCATGTTTTTCTGATTATTGACTTCTTGGATCAGTGTCATGTATTTCTTATAATGGTTAAGTCATCTGTTGAGTTAAAACTAGAAAAACTTGAAGGCAGAAGTATTATTGTTATATTTAATAGAGACTAATACTCATTACCATCCTAAGGCAATGCAATAAATGGAGGGGTAAGTACTATTACTTAAAAAATGAGGGCTAGTATCCATGATTTTATAGTTTGTGGAGCTTTTTTGTTGTACAAATTATATTACTACTTTGGATTCCATCAAATTGTTCTTCTAGACCTCAGCTGAAATTTATGTGTGCCCATTTCTTGTGCTCTATTTCCTTAATGATACAGAATACGAATACTAGAATTCAAAAAATTAGAAAATTCAAAATAAACAGATTTGAAAAGAACAAAAAGATATAGGATAGAAAAATGACAAAACTATGTGCAATGAATGTTGGAAAATTATTATAAAAGTAAGACTTGCTTAGAAAGTCTACTAGTACTTTACGTCCAATTTGAACAGTACTTATTGGGAAATTTTATCAAATTAATGATAAAGAAGCTCATTGGTGAATACATGGTCTATTTCTTTCAAGTGAGGAAAAGAGTTGAAAGCCAAATTCTAATTGCACTAAGAATGCTATTTGTGCATAGAATATTCATTTCTGGAAGGAAAGATCCAGACATTTTTATTGAAAGTGTATCTCCTGTTACAGATTAATATGTATAATAATATGTATAACAATATGCATAATAATGTGCCAACTATATAGTAAACAAATATATCTAATTTTATGGTGCTTATTTGATCATTCTTTTTATAAAGTCTGAAACTAAATAATAACTGTAGGTTGGTATAATCATTAATGGGTATTGATAGAATCGTACTAAATCACAAAAATAAAATTCTGTCTCTGTGGGTAGTAGACCAAATAAAATTCTCCTTTAAAAACATATTTGCTTATTTGGGTACAATACAAATTACATGTGAGCCTAACATCAGGTTTTTCCACATAGAATTTTTTAGAAACATAATTGCAGACTAGAATAATGCCCAAACAATAATTATTTCTCACAAACTATAATTCTTATGACTCCCAATATCCTAATGTTAGTCAGATCTTATTTTATTTTTGTTTTTAACATTCATTAAGGGTTTGAATTTAGATTGCCTCATATTGCAACGCCTTTTGTCTTAACTGATCTCAATTTATATTGACTTTCCTTTCTAAAAAAAATCCCATATTTAGATTTCATACAGTCCAATTGGTTGCAAACAATTAACTGAGGACATTATTCAGCATTTAAATATGCATAATAATTGGGTGTTTTTATTTTAATGTTTTCCAAGAATAATTACAATTACTCAATTCTAATATAGGGGTTTTTCTTGATAAATATATTAACAATTTCCATTAGGCCTAGAAATGAACTTGAAATTCCAATTACTTTAGTGATTGGGTGACAGAACATTTTGATAGTGAACTTCATATTGGAAGAGTTCCTATTCAAATTTTTAATTATTCATATATATATGTGTGTGTGTGTGTGTGTATGTGTGTGTATGTGTGTGTGTGTAAGACCAAGTTTCACTTATCCAAATTTCCTAACCTGCCTACAATAATGGTTATTGGTAAGCTACTAGGAAACCACTTGCAACATCTGTTCAAATTCTTAAAAAATATTTTAAATAAAAATGATTTTAAAGCTTAATGAGTTTTTTAATCAAGTTATGAACTAGCAATATAAGCAGATGTGCTTCAGGACTAGTGACTCTAACCTAACAGAAGTGACTAATTTCTTTTTCTCTAACCTAACAGAAGTGACTAATTTTTTGTTTTGTTTGTTTGTTTGTTTTGTTTTTTGGTACTGGGGATTGAACTCAGGACCTTGCACTTGCAAGGCAGGCAGCAGAATCCCTGGCCTAGTAACTAATTCTTTAAAAATATGAAAAGAACATTGTTAAATCTGTTTTAAAGTTTCACTGGTGAATTTCCCACTCTATTTAGCAATACATTTTATTAGTGATACATCAATTAGCAATGAGCCAAGTAGAAATTACAGACAGCATCATATCATTTGCATTGGGATCCTTCTAGTACTTACTATATATGTGATTTTTAAACCTGTGTTTTTATATATCCATACATTTTTTTGAAAATAAAAGTTGAAATAATACAGATATGTTTTTTCCCTACCTGATTTATAGGAAGAAAAATATAATCTTAATAAAACTGGTGAACTAAAGAATGTAGGACAATCTTTATCCTGCCACAATTGATTTAATTGTTTGAAAATTAATTTGATTTTCAGAAATGTGCTTTTTGTGATAGTGTAATGATTTAGTGTCAGATAATATGTCATTCAGGTACAATTGATAAGGATTTAAAATAACCCTTTTACAGACACCAGTTTTTCAAAACGCTTGTCATTTTGAAGTCAAGTATTAGAGACACAGTTTAGATAGAATTCTAGCATTATGCAAACTGAGAAAATACATTATTTTTATTTGTTGGCAGGAATTTCCTTTATGCTTTTCATTTTGGGCATAGTCTGCTCTAGGCAACCAGAGTGGACATCTGTGGATACAGGCAGCAACTCTTTTTGCTAATGAGTGCCGATGACTTTGTGGCAAACAGATGATGCATACAGATGGTTGGGATCAGCAAACCTCCTCTGTTGTTCAATTCTCATAGGTTTCTCTAAGAAACATATTCTATTTTCATTCATATTTCAATGCAATTTTTGCTCATATTGGCAGGGAAAGCTCACCTGAAACTGTTTTTCAACATGACTTCAAAAGTTTTTTGGCATTTAATCATTTCTTCACAGAGTTTGTAGTTTAGAAAGTGTGTGTGTGTGTGTGTGTGTGTGTGTATGTGTGTGTGTGTGTGTTTGTGTCTGTTGCTGCAAAACAAATGAATCTTAGCCAGTTCATTTCAGCCACAATCCATTCTAATATTGCACTGTGCATTGTCATCCTTGTTGGTTATTTTTCATGTTATCTAGTATAATATAAATGTATAATTTTCAAAATTAAGTAAAGTAAAAAATTAGGGTAAACTTTTGTATCTTTCACAGGAACCATCTGTACTCAAGAAACATGCATATGAGAATAATGAACTGGGGCCTCTAATAGATTCATATAATAAAAAGGGGAAATATATATTCTGAATTTCAGATTTTTTTATTTGAGAACTGTTATGGGATGTTCATCCATCCCTTTAATGCATGTGTATTTTTCACCAGGTTTATGTTTCTTTCTTATTTCAAAGAAAGAGTAAATCATACTCCATAAACTGACAAGTTTTAACAACTACTAAGAAACATAATATTCTGTACTGCTTTAAACTTCAAATTGCTCTGAAGAACAATATTTGTTTCCTGTCAGGCAATATGTCTAATACATTTGTTGCATCACTATCACTGAAGTTCAATATCTTAGACATCCCTAAAATAAAAGGTTATGTTCATGTCTATCCCTTGTATCTCCTGTCTGACATAGACAAAATCAGATTTGCCAATAATATGCAGACTACTCCTTGGCAAGTTGCAATGGGATTATAAAAGTAAAAAGGCAAAAGTAATCAGTGAGCTTAATTGGTGGTTAAGAGAGCTTCCCCTTCTAATGTCTACCCTCATGCTACTGGACATGATCCACATAATTATTCACCACATTAATAAAGATATAGCAGCCAGTCTTCTATAGTGGCCAACATGTCTCGACAAAAATAATCACATTCATTTTTAAGGCTGTGTATACATTGAAAATAACTTCAAATTTTGAAAAAAAACCTGTTTTTTACTTACAAAGCTTATTTTACAGTAAAAACTGCTAATTTTCATCTTGGTTAAGCTTCATTATACTTTCTTTTTTCTTCATTAAGTTTATTAGTACATTTAAAGCAAACAGTACAGTTATATTTGTCATTAGGATATCATACTTTTACATGATACATCTTCATTCTTGTTTTTTCCCTATACCCCTACCCTCCCTTCAACCACTGAGCTAAATCCCCAGTCCTTTCACATTTTTCCTTTAGTTCCTTTTCCCTCCCCTTCTAACTTTGCATTTAGCCCTTTTTTTTCCTATTTCACCCTCTCGATTATACCATTTAAAACTTATTTATACTTTTATGTTTTCACACCAGACAAACTGGTATTTACTCAAGTGCATACTATTTATTTCACTTAATGGTATGGCTTCAATACCATTATATAGCTATATGGTGCATATAGCTATAAATGTTTCTAGTTAATCATTCTTTATGGTGAGTATTACTTCATTTTATAGAAAAACAGCATCTTCTTTAGCCACTATCCAGTTGATGGGCATTTTGGTTGTTTCCAATTTTAGCTGTTACGAAGGTGCCACTATAAGCATGGATGCACATATGTCACTGTGTTATGATTCTTTTAATTCTTTTGGACAGATACCCAGAAGAGGGATAGCTGGGTTAAATGGAATCTCTAGTACTAGTTGTTTGAGGTATCACCATATGGATTTCCACAATGGTAGCACCAGTCTGCAATCCCACCAACAATGGATAAGGGTTTCTGTGTCCCCACAGCCCTCCCAACATTTGTTATTATTTGATTTCTTGATAGCAGACATTCTTTCTGGGGTGAGGTGAAATCTCAATGTTGTTTTCATCTGCATATCTCAAATTACCAGTGATGTTGAACAGTTTTTCATATATTTATTTGCTGCTTTTACTTCTTTGTCTGAAAAATGGCTGTTCATTTCAGATGCTTATTTTTGAAACATGTCTTTACATTTGGGGGGGCCTGATTTTGAGTTCTTTATAAATTCTAGATAATAGTCCTTTGAGGAGAAGCTGGTAATTTTTTCCCACATTGTAGGCTGATTTTTAGTTATGTTGATGGTTTCTTTTGCAGTGCAGAAGCTTTTTAATAAGATGAGATACCAGTTGTTGATTATTTATGCTAGTTTCTGTGCTACTGAGGATTTGTTCATAAAGTCTTTTCATATGCCAATGTCTTCAAGAGTTCTGCCTAACTTATCTTCCAGAAAATTTAATGTCTCTTTTTTAATATTTAGATCTTTAATCCACTTGGATTTTGGTTTAGTACTTGGTGAAAGATAAGGGTCTAGTTTTAATCTTTCACAGGTTGAAATCCAGTTTTTCCAATGCCATTTATTAAAGAGGCTATCTTTCCTCCACTGAGGATGGTTGACTCCTTTGTCAAAGATGAGGTAGCTGAGTGTGTCACTAGTTGTTTCTGTATCTTCCAATCTATTCCACTGAACCTCATGTCCATTTCTTTGCCAGTACCATGCTATTTTTAATCACAGTGGCTTTGTAGTACAGTTTAAAATTGGGAATTGTTATACCCACTGCCATGTCACTGTTGCCTAGGATGGTTTTTGCTATTCTAGGTCTCATCTGGGCTGCAAATGAATTTTTGGATTATTTTTTCTAGTTCTGTGAATTATACTTTTGGAATTTCAATAGGGATTGCATTGAATTTGTATAGCAGTTTTGGTAGTATGGCCATTTTCACTATGTTGATTTTTCCTACCCAGGAGTAGGGGACATCTTTCCATTTTCTTATATCCTCTTCAATCTCTTCTTTCAGAGTTCTATTGTTTTCAATGCAGAGGTCTTCTGCCTCTTTTGTTAGATTGATTCCTGGATAATTCAGTTTTTTTGGATGCTATTGTGAAGGAAATTATATCCCTAATTTCTCAGTGAGTCCGTTATTTGTGTACAAAAAGGCTATTGATTTTTGAGTGTTGACCTTGTATCCTGCTACTCTGCTGAAAGTGTCAATAAAGTCTAGAAGTCTTTTAGCAGAGTTATTTTGGGGCTTCTATGTCGTGTATCATATTGTCAGCAAATAAGGACAGTTTAACTTCTTCCTTTCCTATCTTTGTTGCTTTAATTTATTTCTCTTGTCTAATTGCTGTGGATAATGTTTCCAGAACTATATTGAACAGGAGTGGAGATAATGGGCACTCTTGTCTTGTTCCTGATTTTAACATGAAGATTTTCAGTTTGGGGCCACTTAATATGATGTTGACTATTGGTTTTTCATAGATAGCCTTTATCAACAACAAGACTATCTATTCCAATTTTCTGCGGGTTTTTTTTTTTTATCATGAATGAGTGCTGAATTTTGGTGAATGCTTTTTCTGCATCCATTGAGATGATCATGGGTTTTTTGTCCTTGATTCTGTTAATATAGTGTATTACATTTATTAATTTATGTATGTTGAATCATCCTTGCATCCCTCAAATAAATCCAACTTGGTCAGGGTGTATGATCTTTTGATGACCCTCTGTATTCTGTTTGCCAGTATCGTATTGAGGATTTTTGCATCTACAGATTGTCCTGTAGCTCTCTTTTTTGGTTGCGTCTTTCCTTGTTTTGGGAATTAGAGTAACACTTGCTTCTAGGAATGAATTTGGAAGTATTACTTCCCTTTCAATATCCTTGAAATGTTTACACAGTATTGGCAGTAGTTTCTCTCTAAATGTCTTGTAGAATTTAGCAGTGAATCCATCAGGACCTGGGCTTTTCTTCATTGTTATACTTTTAATTACATTTTCAATTTCACTGATTGTAATTTGGGTATTTAGATTTTTAAAAATCTTTGTTCAACTTTGGTAATTCATAAGTATCAAGAAATCTGTCCACTTCTTCTGTGTTTTACATTTTATTCGAGTACAGATTCTCAAAGTAGGTATTGATGATCCTCTGGAATTCTGCTGGTTCTTTTGTGACTTCACCGTTTTTGTTCCTAATTGCATGGATCTGAGCCTTTTCTTTCCTTTTTTGGACATGGTTTACTAAGGCCATATCAATTTTATTTATTCTTTTTAAAAACCAAATTCTTTATTCATTGATTTTTGTATAGTTCTATAAGTCTCCATTGCATTATTTTCTGCTCTGAACTTGATAATATCCTCCATTGTAGGATCTTTCTGTTTGTCTTGCTCTTCTTTTAGTAGAAGCTTAAAGTTAATCATTAGATTATTTTAGCTTGCTCTGTTTTCATAGTGTGGACATTTTTTGCTATGAATTTCCCTCATAGAACTGCTTTCATTGTGTCCCATAGATTCCTGTATGTTATATTGGCATTATCATTTAATTGTAAAAACTGTCTAATTTCTTCTTTAATTTCCTCTGTGATCTAATGGTTGTTCAGCAGTGTTTATTAATTTCCATGTTTATGTGAAGTTCTTTTGATTTCTTATGCTATTGAACTCCAGTTTAATTGCACTATGGTCTGATAATATACAGGGGATAACTTCAATTCCTTTGCATTTACTTAGGCATGTTCTATGAGCTAGCATGTGGTGAATTTTGGAAAATAATCCATGTTCACCTGAAAAGAGTGTATATTCTATTTTTGTGGTGTGGAACACTCTATAAGCATGTACTAAGTCCATTTGTTCTAACACTTGGTTTAGTTCTGTTTAATATTTTTTTTTTGTCTATATGATCTGTCTCTTTGTGTCAGTGAAGTATTGAGGTCTTCCACTACAATTGTATTAGTGCTTATTTCATTTATCATATCCATTAATACATGTTTTATATAGTTGGGGAAATTAGCATTTGGTGCATATATATTTTTGAGTGTAATTTCTTCCTCTTGTATTGTTTCCTTTACAAGGATAAAGTGGCCTTCTTTGTCACTCTTAATAAGTATTGGTTTCTCTGCTGGTGTAGTGGTAGTTTGAAGTCTATTCTGTCTGCAAATAAAATAGCTACTTCCCTTTTTTCCAGGCTCCTGTCCCATAGAGAATTATTTTCCATCTTTTAACTCTCAGTCTATGAATTTCTTTGTGAATTGCGTGGGTTTCTGGGATACAGCATGTTGTTGGATTTTGCTTCTTAATCCATTCTGCCAGCCTGTTTCTTTTGATGGGTGAATTGAGGCCCTTAACATTGATGGTTATGTCTGTTATGTATTGACTTTTCATTGTCATGTTACTTTCTTGTCGTTTCTTTGTCTGTTTATTTTTCCCTCTCTCCCATTAAATTCTTGCCTTGCCTGGCATATTTGTTCTGTTGGACCTTTTGGAGTTTTGGTCTTCATTTCATTTTTCCAGAATATTGTTTAGGAGTGTTTGGAGTGCTGGTTTGGTGTTCACAAAATTTATCAGGTGTTCTTTATTATGGAAGTATCTTATTTTCCCAAAAATTTTGAAAGACACTTTTGCAGGATGCATCAGTCTAATTTGGAGGCCATTTTCTTTTAGGACTTGAAATACCTCATTCCAGACTCTCCTTGATTTGAGGGTTTCTGTTGAAAAATCTTCTGTGATTCTTATGGGCTTCAATTTGCATGAGATTTGTTTTTCTCTAACAGCTTGTAGTATTTGGTTCTTCTGTTATGTTTCTGGGATCTTTATCATTATATATCTAGGTGTAGATTTTTTTTCATCATGGGTAGTTGGATTCTTATATGCCTCACTTATCTGTATGTCAAATTCTTCCCCTCTGGGAAGTTTTCTGTCATTGATTCTAAGAACAGTTTTTTTTTTAATGTTATTTTAACTTTCTCCTGCTATTTCATGGATTACTATCAGTATTATATTATTCTTCTTTGCATCATCTAATCATTGTTGGATGCATTTCTCATCATCCCTTACTGTTTTTAAGAAATCTCTCTTTTCATGGTCACAGACCACAATCCTATTTTCTATATCTGAAATTCTATCTTCACATTCATTCATCCTGCCATGAAATGCTTTGTATAGAGCTTTTAATCTCCTGGACATCTGTTTGACTCCATTTCATGATTTCCATTTCTTTCCTGTTTTGGGCATTCATGGTTTCCATTTCTTTCCAATGCTGGCCATTCATGGTTTCCTTCATGGCCCTGAGCTCATCTATTTTTTAAAAAATCTCTTTCTAGATCTCCAATAATGTCTTTCATTCTTTTCACCATTTATGTGGTTATCTGGGAAATTATTTCTCTTTTGATTTTTTTCTACAGCTTGATTTATCTTTTTTTTTTTTTTTTTTTTTTTTTTTT
>NW_022900948.1:8620776-8623458 GCF_012274545.1 Fukomys damarensis | reverse complement strand
TTTTTTTTTTTTTTTTTTTACTTTCTTTGCTAATGGTTCAGGGTGACCAAGAAGGTTGACTGTCAGACTTTCCACCTCATTTCCTCCAGAGTTTACCTTTGGTGAGGTGGAAGTCTGTGTTTGTGCCTTGTTTAAATGCCTTCTCATTTCTATTTTTGTTATTAGTCCTGTTTTTGGTTCATCCCTGGGTTAATACTTCAATCTTCCAGATATAGGTGGTCTTTAGGTTTTTAGTCTCTAATGACTCTTAGGCAATCTCATTTTCATTATAACAGAAATCACAACTGATTAGATCAATCACAATATAAGGTATTGTGATACCCAATTTATATAGTCAGCAACACAATAGCATCAAGCACAGCTTAGAAAATTAAAAATTGTGGTAGTTATTAATAATCCTCTTTAACTGTGTGCATTAAATAAAAATGGAGGACCAGCTCCAAACATGTTTATAGTGAATAAACTTCAATATAGCAACTTTACCCTTCAAGATGGGGATTTACAAGGAGTTTGGGAGGGAAGGATATACAGATAGAACAGAGAAAGGTTAGAAGTGAGGTCAGAGGACACAGGAAAATCACACAAACTCTAGGGAGCTCCTTGAAGAGAAAAGGACAAGACAGAACAATTTATACCAAAGAACAGAAAAACCTAACAGCAATAGAGAAGCTAGAGACTTTTGTCAGTTTCTTTTAATGCTAATAGCAATTTAGAGAGTAAAAAGGAGAAGAAAAGATAAAGAAACAAAATAAATTCAAATTAGGATAGGAACAGGAACACAATTGGAGAGCAATGGAGATCAAGGTGGGAGAGAGTGAGTGTGAGAGAGAAAGAAAAGATAAAAAAGATTTAAAAGGAAAAAATGAGAAAAGAAAAAGATAGATAAAAACTTTTTAAATGATTAAAGATGAGAAAAATATTACTTGGAAAATAAAAAATACAAATAGAAACAGAGGGCCTGCTTCAGGGTATGCTTCTGTTGATGCAATACCCAGTGTGGGCAGGAGTGTGCAGATCTAAGTTAATTAGTCTCAGTAAGCCAGTAGGTTTCCCCTGAGGTTCAGGATGATTTTTGGCTGCAATGCCCAAGTTGAGATCTCTGACCTCCTGCTTGGTTGAACTCTGCAAGGTTCTACTGCAGATTCCAGCTGTCTTCCCCCTGAATTTAGATTCTGTTCCAATTTCTGTTCCCTCCAACTTACCAGCTATGGTGATGTGGTGTGCCTTTATGACAGATTTTCTTCACTTTTCCACTGGGCTTTATTTTTCATCTAGGAGCCTCAGAGAGGCCCTCTTTTTCTTGTTCATGGATTGGGGGTGCAAACACTGCTGTATTAGCACCCACACAGCTCCTCTGGTTGCTAGTTCAAAGAGCCAGGCTTACCAGAGGTGTGCAAGCCACTGTTGGGCTCCTCTGGCAAAATGGGCTCAATGGGCTGGACATAATACTTTCAATACAGTTTTATTTACAAGCTAATGTGTTCCTGAGTTTTTCGTGGAATACAAAAACAATTTCCCTTCCATTTTTCTTTTGGAACCTATTAGGTTAGAATGACTCTAGACTTCCAAAATGCCTGTAATTTCTGACATGTTCATCAACTTGTGGTGTAGAAGAGTCACTACAAAAAGGTATCAAAAATGTAATTATAAATAAACAGATAAGTAAATAACTGGAGTCTATTGCTTAGCATAATCAGGCTTTGTATAATAAAATACAATTTTGCCATAATTAGAAAAGTTTTGTTTTCTCTTTTATAGAAGTACAGTAGTCTCCTTCTAGAATCTAAATTGAAGCTAAAACTTTACTACACATCCAGAGGATTAATCCTATTTTACTTTAGAGAATAGGATTTACTTTGAAACATAAACATTAAAATTTTCCTCCTTTTGAACTTTTCACATAAATATAAATATATGTATTCATAAAATTAACATTTAGAAGATCTAGCTTACTATGTTCCAACTGAAATTATAAAAAGGAAATAAAAAATGAATAACATTTTGATGGATGTTAGTAGAATCTCCAACTATTACTATAATGAAAATATATCTTTTCACACTCAAATATCTTCTCAATTATTTTAGAGAATGTATATTCACAAAGTTTGAGATATTTACTTTAAGTTCATATAAAAGTTTAGGTATTTGTGTATGTATTTCTGTGATGTAGGAGAAAATTCTGAGATGAGATATAAACTAGATAGCTTTAATTTGCATAAATAAAATATGGTTAAAAGCATGACACAAAGAATGGGACTAAAAGATTAATACAAATTGAATGTATGTTCAACCATGAGCTTCAGTTTATCTGATCAATCCATACTTATGATGATATTATTAGCAGATAAATTATTGTTCATTCCATTAATCACCCTTTGTCAAATATTATGAATAATAAACTATAGCATAACTATTTTTTTCAGGAAAAAATATTATATTAAAAGTACAAAGAAAATACAAAGGTGATGGTGAGCTGGAGAATACAGTTCTTGGGAATGTGCTCAATTCAACTCCAGTGTTCTCTAATTTGGTATTTAGCAATGCATACAATTGTGATTTCTTTATTTGATTCAGTATCTCCATGTAGCTAAACACTACTGATTTTATATTTTTATCTTACAATACCCCATTAAATATTAGCTTTGTATATCTTTGTATATCTTTTTTTTTTTTTTTTTTTTT
>NW_022900948.1:8589768-8620329 GCF_012274545.1 Fukomys damarensis | reverse complement strand
TTTTTTTTTTTTTTTTTTTTTGGTACTAGGGATTGAACTCGTGTTCTTGCGCTTGCAAGGCAGGCCACCGAACTGCTGAGCTAAATCTCTGGCCCTAGCTTTGTATATCTTAATAGTCACTCTTATATTACTTCAAAGAGACATCACAAAAGTAATATCCAAACCTCCTTCCAAACACCAAATCCATCCTATAGCTTTTCTTGCCTCAGTGAGTGGTGACTTTTTCCTTCAGTTTGCTCAAAAGGTCATTTAAATCACAATTTTTTTTCTTTATATACATTTTCCCATGAAGTTATCCGTGGCTATACTTTAAGAAAAAATCCTGTATCGTAATAGTTCCCATCACTTTTATTATAATAATTCTTATCCAAATTATAAACATTTCAAACCACATTTGTATTACTATTTTTCTAACTAGTTTCAGATTCAACACTTGTCCTTTACTTCCATCTTCTGACCTTTCTCACCAAACAACTGCAAACACATATATTAAGGGGGTACCAGTTGTAACACAGAAGGGAAGACTGCATATTTCTCAGAAAATTGGGATAATGTGTTCAATCACAGGTATTAGTTCTTCAATTCTTTTTAATGTATGTATAGATCAGCTCTGTCATTAAATAACTAGGAAGAATAAATTTGTATAGTGTTACTAACTCTTTTAAGAAACACTTTTTAGGATATGAAACATTTTTATTTAGTACAATTTCCAAAAGAGTCTTAAATACAACTTTAAGAAAATATAAATTATTTCAAGACTAATCCTTTAGCCTGGACTTTTATCACTTAATATTCTAAATGGGGTAAATAATATTTTTTTTAAATTATAATGTATTAATTATGAAAATACATTAAAAGTTTTACAGATATAATTATTATTGTTTCAAAATGAATGAAATGCTATAAAGTATTAGAAAATATACATAAATTTAAAAAATTGTATTCAAATTCATTTTATATTTCTAGATGGAGGTGTAACTACAATGGTAAAACATTTGTTAAACAGATGCAAGCCCTTGAGTTTGAACATAAGCACCACAAAAGAAATGAAATGAAATAACATAAAGCATTTAACAAATAAGTGAAAAACAATTTTGATTTGTTAAATTTCAATGTATTATTGTTTTTATCATAAAGAACAGCATTACTCTGAATTTTAAAAAGATTAATGAAAATGGAGCATTCTTGTACTCACATTAATTATTTTTACATAATATATACTTTTACATATACTTTAAGATGGAAAATATAAAGTACATTATTTTCAAGAAGATTATTATAACTCTAAAATTAAAAAAATTTTCAATTATAAATCCTAAATCTGGTACTGGCAAAGAAATAGGCCTGAGGATCAGTGGAACAGACTGGAAGACACAAAAACAAAGGCAGATGTACTCAGCTTTGACAAAGGAGCTGACCATCCTCAGTGGAGGAAAGATAGCCTCTTTAATAAATGGTGTTGGAAAAACTGGATGTCAACCTGCCACAGATTAAAATTAGACCCTTATCTTTCGCCATGCACTAAATTAAAATCCAAATGGATTAAAGATCTAAATATTAAAACAGAAACATTAAACTTGCTGGAAGGTAAGTTAGGCAGAACTCTGGAAGACATTGGTATAGGAAAAGACTTTATGAACAAATCCTCAGTAGCACGGGAACTAGCAGAAAGAATCAACAACTGGGATCTCATCTTACTAAAAAGCTTCTGTACTTCAAAAGAAACCATTAGCAGAACTAAGAGACAATCTACAATGTGGGAAAAAATTTTTACCAGCTGTACCTCAGACAAAGGACTATTATCAAGGATATATAAAGAACTCAAAACAATCAGTCCCCCCAAATATAAAGACCCGATCCAAAAATGGGCATCCGAAATGAACAGACATTTCTCATACAAAGAAGTGAAAGCAGCAAGAAAATATATGAAAAAATGTTCCACATCACTGGTCATTCGAGAGATGCAGATGAAAACAACACTGAGATTCCACCTCACCCCACAAAGAATGGCTGCTATCAAGAAATCACACAATAACAAATGTTGGCGGGGTTGTGGGGAGAAAGGAACCCTCCTCCATTGTTGGTGGGAGTGCAGACTAGTGCAACCACTATGGAAATCAATATGGAGATACCTCAAAGAGCTTGGACTGGAGGTTCCATTTGACCCAGCCATCCCTCTGTTGGGTATCTTTCCAAGAGAACTAAAAGAATCATATCACAGAGAAGTATGTGCACCCATGTTTATAGCGGCACAGTTTGTAATAGCTAAATCTTGGAAACAACCTATTTGCCCATCCGTTGGAAACTGGATAAAGAAGTTGTGGTTTTTCTATAAAATGGAATATTACTCAGCCATAAAGAACGAGAAAATAGATTCATTCATAGGAAAATGGATACATATTGAAGATATACTCCTAAGTGAAATAAATAAGTCACACATGTGTAAATACCGAATAGTTTCCCTGGTGTGAATAATCTGCAACAATGCATAAGATTCTAATAATATTACTGACATTTAGAAATTGGAAGAAAGGAGCTAAAGGTGTAGGGAAGGTGTGATGGGTAGGGGAAGAGTAAAAAGGGAAAAGGAAAAAATGTGAGAGAATGAAAAGATGAAAATAAAGTGTTTGTAGATGGGGAGGGGAGGAGGGGGTGAAGGGAGGGCAGAGGTAAGGGGATAAAATAAAAATCAAGACTTGTCATGTAGAGGTACATGATCCCAACAATGAATGCAACTGTACTGTATCCCTAAAATGTACCAATAAACTCAATTAAAGCTGAAAATAAAATAAAATAAAATAAAAAAATCCTAAATCTGTGATACTCATAATGAACTAAACCAAAATATTATTATTTTCTATAAAAGTTTAAAACACAGGGTATTCAACTAAATTAAAATATTTTAATATCAGAACACTGCCTTCAACTAATTACAACAATAAAAATGTGGACAATACTAGGTGTGTGTTCATGCAAATAAAATAAATGTTTATTCTCTTTCTCTGCTTTTGTTCTTTTTTTTCTTTTCTTTCTTTTTTTTTTTTTTTTTTTTTTTTTTTTTTTTGTGCAGAGATCAAACTCAGAACCTTGCACTTACAGGGGAGGCAGCACAACCAATGAGCTAAATCCCAGGCCCTTATTCTCCTGATCTTTTTAAAATTCAAGGTACTGCTTTTCTTTATGATAAAAATAATAAATACATTTAAATCTTAACAAATAAAAATGATGGTCCATATACTTGTTAAATATGTTAATTCTCTTTTCACATTTTAAAGTTGATTGTGATAACAGCACATGCTCTTTGGAGCTCAAATTCAAATCGTAAGTACAAATATCCAAACAAGAACATTAATATTAACAGCAGCACTATAGCACTCCTATGAGTCAGGAATTAATAAAGTGGTATAAAGAAAATCCATACATGATACAGAAAATTTTAAATTAGCGATTGATTGTCTTAGTAACTTTTCTCATTACCGAGACAAAATACCCAACACCCAAGGTTAAAGGAGGAAAAATTTATTGCAAGTCACAGTTTCAGTTCCTACTTGGCTGGCTCCAAGGCAGACTGGCATGGCAGAGGAACATTGCAGGAAGAAGGCAGTAAAGCAACAAGCAGCAAAGTAGTGGAATGACAGCAGCCTTTTTTCTGTTCTTTATATCATATCCAGGCTACCTGCCATTAGGTAGCACTCACACCCAGGGTGACCCTTCCCATTTTCCACTCCCAGAACTACGGCAAACCAAAAAGTGAGCTAATTTAGTAAGCACACAACCTTGAGCTCTGCATTGCATACTCGATTCCAGCATCACATACTTTAGATACAGCCACTTCAGAAAAGCCCTGCCTATGACCTCATGAGTCCTTGGAGGGATATCTAAACACAAGCCAAAATATGGACCATTTTAAAATGTAGTGTTAT
This sequence comes from Fukomys damarensis, assembly GCF_012274545.1. Lineage (NCBI taxonomy): Eukaryota > Metazoa > Chordata > Mammalia > Rodentia > Bathyergidae > Fukomys > Fukomys damarensis. The sequence goes on along the minus strand of NW_022900948.1, from coordinate 8,616,406 downwards.
ATTAATTTTATAATATATACCATAGCTTGTACTGTATTTGTTTTTAATTGTAAATCCAAAAAAATTACTGAGGAATAAAAATAATATGGTTTGAAATAATTATCTGACCACCTTAATATTAAAATGATTTTACTAAATGATACTTAATGAAAATAAAATTATAATCAAAAGTAAAGAAAATTATACAATTTTCACTAGTGTAAATGACTTATAATAGATTGATAAATATAACAGCTACTAAAATAACTTGTTACAAAGGTACATTAATTTTCTGTGGCTAGTATAACAAATCAAAATAAATCTGATTGGATAACAGCATACCACTCTCCTCAGTTCTGTAGGTCAGAAGGTTGAGATAAATTTCACTGGACCAAAATCAAACTATGGCTGCACTGTGCTGTCTGAAGTCTTTAGAAGAAATCAATTTTCTTAGCATTTTCAGTCTCTATAGTCCACCTGCATTCCTTGAACTCCTTGGCTATGGCTCTTTGCTCCTTCTTCAAAGCCCACTTCATAGCATTTCTGTTCTCTATTCATTTTTTGGCTGACCTGATAATAAAAATCCCTATTTTTTCTCATTGAGTTTATTGGTACATTTTATGTATACGGTGCTGTTGCATTAGTCATTGGGATCTTGTACCTTTACATGACAGGTCTTGGTTCTTATTTTTTTCCCCATACCTCTCCCCTCCCTTCACCCCCTCCTCCCTTTCCTATTTACAAATCTTTGTTTCCATTTTTTCCTTTTCTCATATTTTTTCTTTCCCTTATTTCCTTTCCCCTACCCTTCCCACTTCTCCTACAATTTTAGCTCTTTTCTTCATATTTCACATTCTCAACTACCCCATTTGGATCTTATTTACATTTTTAGTTTTTCATACCAGAGAAACTATTTGGTATTTACACATGTGTGACTTATTTATTTTACTTAAGAGTATGACCTCAATATGCATCCATTTTCAAATGAATGAATTTAATTTCTCATTCTTTACTACTAGGTAGTGGATTATGATTGCATTCAAAATTCCAGGCATCACAGTAATCCAGTACAATCTCTCCACTTCCAAATTCTTAATTAAATCATATATGCAAATACCTTTTTCCATATAAAGTAACATTCACAGTTTTCAGAAATCAGAGTGTGGATATTTTGAGTATTGTTACACAGCATAAAATAAAAGGCAAAATTGAAAACCTAAATATAGCACACTTTAAGACATAACTTCTTGGATCTTGTATATAGCAAGATGACTACTTTTATTCAATACAATGTTTTTATTTGGCTATTTTTAAAAATTATCTTAATTTTGTCAAAATAATTCAACTAAAAATTTTAAATTTATTGCTGTTTTTACCTCTAACCTGAAATTCTAAAGATTATATATGTACATATATATTTTTTTCTTTTCATTTCAAAAATTATGTTTCATTGGATTCAAGCAGTTTAGACTCTCCAAGATTGGAAGTTCAGACACTGGACAGTAACAACTGGGGAAAGAAAAAGAAAAAAGGGGAGAAGTGTAACCCCAGAAATGAGGAAGAAAATACAAGGAAAATTAAAAGCTACAGAAAAGTTAAAGAGTAAGACCACAATGCAGAGAGAAGAACAAAATGGCCCAGAATCTCCCCAGCCTTGGCCTGAATCTGCTGAAGCAAAGTGAGTACTGGGAGCTCCAGGAGGCTCCAGGGAGAAACTGGCAGGCTGTGCCACTGTTACTATCTGTAGACACAGCATGGTGTGCCATGGGAGTCCTTCCACAGGCTATAGCTAAAGAAGGATCCCAGTACAAGCACCTGTCACATTCCCGGAAGGAGTGCAGAGTAGGGTGTGATTCCGGGAAATAAATGAGTGTTTGAACCTGGGACTCAGAATAGTTGCAGGACAGATTCATTTCAAAGTTTCTAGAGCAACCCCCCACAGTCACCAAGTGAGAGGCAGCCACTGGGGACAGCTGCAAACAGGAAGCATGCTGGAAAGACATGCCCTAGGGATTCTAGCCCAGGACCCAATCCTTATATCCAGAGGTCAGGCCTGGGTTCAGTTGCTCTGAGCTTGGAAACATTGACATTGAATGTTCAAGCCTTGGCCCTTGGACCTGGAGTCTGACTGTCTTCCCTATCTACCAGTATGAGCGGAGACATGTTTAGGCTTAGATGTTGCCATAGCCTGCATAAAAGTAGTAGCCTCTGGAAAACAGGGGACATCTTAAAAAACTATAGGCCTTAAGGCTTGGTGGAGAAAATTTGGAATAGATAGCCTCAAAACTTATGGATCCAGGAAGCAAATCACTCATTGAAAAATGCAGAGCAATTTTTTTTTTGATTCTTTTTTACTTTCCTTTTTCTTCTTTTTCTTCCAGTAAAGAAGATTTTTTTGGAGGGGGTTTGGGGAATTTTCCTCTTTCTTTTTTTAATTTTCTTTTCTTTTCTTTTTTCTTGCTTTTCTTTTGTTGTTTCCCTCTATTATTTATTATTATTATTATTATTATTATTACTATTCTCTGTTATTTCCTTTTCTTCTTTTTTCTTTTCTATTTTCATTTTCAAAATTTCAACTATTATTTAATTATTATTATTATTATTATTACTATTCTCTGTTATTTCCTTTTCTTCTTTTTTCTTTTCTATTTTCATTTTCAAAATTTCAAATTTTTCTTGCATTCTTTCATTGCTAATATACTATTTCTTAAAAAGTATTACCATTTAGCTTTACTAAACTTTAAATAATTAGCTAATTCTATATACTTAATCTTAAATTCTATTTTAACATTAGCGAAGATATAGCTGTCAAGTTTAGTACATATTGTGCTTGTTTCATTGTCTTTGTTATCTTTCTGTTCATACTATACTTGTGGATTTCTTTGCTTTGGTTAAAGGTGATACTTTACCATTTCTTATTTTTTGTTAAATCTAATTGGTCTTGAACAATATTAATGTAGCAGATTTCCTCAGAATTGCCAGGGTCACAAAATTTTTGCTATTAATGGGTTTTCTCTGTATGTCAACATGCAGAATGCCTTTGTGACATGAACAATACTGGTGTTCATTCCCAGAGAACTGGGTATTGGGACAACAATACTTCAGCTACCCTTTTCAGATTAAGAGAAGTGGTCAGATCTTGGGGAAGAGGAAAGGGACTACAGTTAGTAACATATAAGTCATTACTGAAAAGCAGATCAAGTAAAGAGAGCTCCATCCTAGCAACAATGTACCCATAAACCTCAGTACAAAACAGTCAACAAACAAAATCACAAATAAAAACAATAGCATAAAGCAAATAAGAACAATAGAAAAGTGAAGATGTAGCTAATAAGAACAGAATAGCAAATAAGAACAATAGAAAAGTGAAGATGTAGCTATAAAATATACCCCCAAATTCCCAATTTTCCAAAGTTGATCTAGGTGTCATTGAGGGGGAGAACAGTGAAAGCCATACTCCTGAATTATTGGAAAGGAAAAGAGAAGAGGGTAAACAAATCAGAATTAAAGAGGGGTTTGGCTAAATCCTAGAAGGTAAAAGTAAAGAGATAATGGAAGTAAAAAAATCAGCAGGGCACTTTCAGAAGATGCTAATAAAAGCTAGCTGAACTAAACAAAAGATAGAAAACATGAAAACCAATTTAGCAAAAAATTAGAGTCCATGTAAATGTTTCAAACAGAAATCTAGAAGATTAAAAATTGTATTGAAGGTGTGGGCAACAGAAGTGACCAGAATTAGGACAAAAAATCATAATTAGAAGCTAGAGATGATTTCAAGGAGCAACTAAACAAAGACAGCTTATAAAGAACATGAAGGTTGGATCCAAGAGCTGCTAGACAGACCAAAGACTAAGCTAAAATTATTCGGAACAGGTGAAAAATCAGGTAAGAGCACAAATGGCATAACTGTTTTCTGCAGTGTTACCAGAAATAATAGCAAAAAACTTCCAAAATATGTGAAAAGAAATAAACGTACAGGCAAGTGAGTCATATAGGACCCTAAATGAACACAATCAAAAGAGAATATTTCCACATCACATTAAATCTAACTATAAAGTTAAAATGACAGAAGTCTAACACAGGAAAAAAAATCTTAAAAGCTATTAAAGGAAAGAACATAGTCATTGATAAAGGTAAAGTCAATAGAGTTACACCAATTTCTCAGTGCAAGAAAACTTACAGGACAAGAAAACTTGAAGTGAAGGGTTCAACCTAAAGATAAAAATTTCCAAACATGACATATATGTGCTGCAAAACTTCATTTTAAAATTGATGGAGAAATGAGACATTTTCCTGAAAAACAGAACATCAAATAAACCATGACCGTCAAACTAGCATTACAAAAAATCCTAACAGATATCCTAGAAAGAGACGATGCTGACCATGATAATAATGTCAAAAAGAATGAAAACACCTGGAAGGGTGAGCCAGTAAGCAGAAGGGAAAGCATAAGGAAATCAGCAACAGGAATATAATTCAATGACAGAGATAATTCAGTACCATTTGGTAATAATTTTCAATGTGTATAGTCTCAATTCTCTAGTTAAAAGGCATAGATTGTCAGAATGCAGAAACAAAAGCAACTGATATGCAATATACAGGAAACATTTAATTTAAAAATTTACAGATTAAAAATCAATGAAAGAAAAAATGTTATTTCTAATGGGAACCTGGAAAAAAGAAGTATCCTAACTGCAAACATAATGGGTTTTAAGCAAAAAACTGATCACAAAAGACAAAGAAAGTCTTATATATTTTACATTTTGGTTAAGGGAAGAATTCATCAGCAAGTGATAACAATTAAAAACAAATATGAACCAAATCTCAAATGCACTTAACATCATAAAACAAATACAAAAAATCAGATAAATGGCAGTTTTATTACAATGGATCTAAATAACACACACACACACACACACACACACACACACACACACACACAAATTCAACCAGACCAAATGTTTAACAAAGATATACCAGATTTGATACAAACTTTTGAACAGGTAGAATTACTAAATATCTGAAAAGTGTTCCACCCAAGAACAGAATACAATTTTTTTCAGGAATGTATGTGACTTTCTCCAAAATAGGCTATAATTAAATGCAAAAATCAAATTTATCCTATACATATTATCAGATTACAGTGCAATTAAACTAGAAATCAATGGTGAAAGAAACCACAGTAACTATGAAAAACATGGAAATTAAACAATATACTCTTGAATGAACAATGAACTAAAAAATAAATCAAGGAAGATTAGACAGCGCCTAGAATTAAAGAATAATGTCAGTAAAGAAAGCAGAACATATAAACACAAGAAAACAGCCCTAAGATGTAATTGTATAGCTCTGAATGATAAAAAACTTAATGATACACTTCAAAGTCTTAGAAAAAGAACAATCCAAGTCCAAAGCTAGTACAAGGAAGCAAATTATTAAGATCAAAACAGGAAAATACATGACCAAGCAAGTTTCAGTCCAGGCATGCAAAGATGCTTTAACATAAGCAAATCAATAAACATAATATGCCATATAAACAGAAGCAAGGACAAAATTATATGACCATCTCAATTGATTCAGAAAATCTTTTGACAAAATCCAGCATCCATTCATGGTTTAAAAAAAATGGAAGAAAATAGATATAGAAAGACCTTATCTTAATCTGATAAAAGCCTGAAAAGAAACTGAAAACTGTATACTCTCCCTCTATAATCAGGAACATGACAAGAGTGTCCAATATCACTACTCCTATTCATCATAGTTTTTGAAACATGAGCCAGAGCAATTAGGCAAGAAAAAAAAATAAAAGGAATATATATATAGATCCTACATACAGAAAAATGCAAAAGAACACAAAATTTCTTTTTGGGTGAATAACCAAATTCAGTAACATAGTAATAAACAATGTCAGCCCACAAAATTAAATAGTACTCCTGTTTACCAATAATAAATTTACCAAAAAGACATCATGGAAACAACAATTCTCACTGTAATATCAAGAATAATGAAATACATAGGAATTGTTTGAGTTGCTTTCTCCATATGGTGACAAAATACTTGAAACTCACAAGTTAAAGTAGGAAAGGTTTATTTCAACTCAGTTTGTACAGGTTTTACTCCTTAGTCTGCTAGTTCAAGAGTAGGGTGGCATGGAAAAGTAAACAGTCCATGGCATGGCAGGCAAGCAACATTAGACTTCTTTTACTTTCCCCATATTCCATCCAGGTTACAAGACTATTGGATGGTGCCAGCAGCAGCCAGTGTGGGCCTTCCTTCTTCTTTAAATTTATCACCCACACCTTGAGACAACCCTAACAATGGGAAAAAGATTTTGCTAGCTATTCCTAGGACAAAAGACTAGAATATATAATGCATTCACAAAAAAATTAGACCTCCCAATTTAAAAGGCACCATCAAATGAGCAACTAAAGTAAATAAACACTTAGCAGAAGTAAAAATAGCCAATAAATACATGAAAAAAATCAATACTGCCGGCCTTTCAAGAAATGGAAATTAAAACGCTGATATTTCTTTTCATTCCAGAAAAAAATGCCTATCTCTAAGAAATCAGATAATAGCAAATGACGGTGAGGCTATTGGGAAGAAACCCTTCTTCCTTTATGGTGGGAGTATAAACTACTATTCACTTTTGCAATCATTGTAACAATGTCTCAAAAAACTGACACTAGAAACTCCAGTTGACCCATCAATTCTTCTTCTACGTATCCTTTCAAAAGAGTTAGACATACTATTACAGTGATACATGCATACCCATGTTTATAGCACCACATTTCACAATAGCTAAATCTTTGAAGTGGCTTATATGTCCATCAACAGAAGAATGGGTAATAGAAACATGGTATTTTTACACAGCAAAGTACCACTCTATCATAAAGAAGCATAAACTTGAGTCATTTATAAGAAAATAGATGTACCTTCCAACCATAATGTTAAGTGAAATAAATCAGACATGCAAGTTTAACTATCATGTGGTTTTTCTTATATGAGAAACTAAATATAAAAAGAGCAAAATAAAAGATGTACAATAGGAAATAGTGAGATAAATGTTCACATATGGGAAGGAAATCAAGTGACGGAGTGGAGGGAAATGAGAAGGTTTGTTGTGTACATGTACCAAGTGTCTGAGTAACATGATCATTATGTATAAACATATATATGTGTGAATGAAGGGTTTCAAGATAGATATAGAGAATGGGAGGGAAGTGAAAGTGCATAAAAAGAGACCTAACATGTGTCACCTACATGTACCAACTCCCCATGATGAATGTAATCATTATGTACTACTAACAAATACATGCAATTTACATATTATCATTCAAACTCAAAATGTTGATGGTAAATCAACACATTAATTGCTCATATACACATTATATTCTGTGGTACCTCAGTTAGTGGATGCTTCCTTTTGCAAACAATTCAGCTCACAAACAAAAAGTATGTTTCTGCTCTGGAACTCCACATACGGTGATGGAAATAACCTGAGCAATCTTCCCTAAGTCATGGAATGAATTGAATTTATGAACAAAGGGATCACCAAATCATGAAGTTTAATTTTGTTAAAGTCTCTGGAGTTCTCAATAATAAAATAAGTTTTTACATTGTTTTATTTTTTTTTCAAGTTACTTGTTTTCAAGTAAACGGATTGGATTATATCCACACATATTTTTAGACTATATCTTAAAGCTTCAGAAAGTCTAGTTTGCTCTGGGTGAAAAGAAATATCCAATTATAAAACCATCTGGTATTTTGATTTTTAGTTGTAAATTTAAGTTTGCAATTTCTTACCTCTGCAAGCAGTTAACCAAATGAAAGAAAGCACAGCTTTATAATTGAGCTACAGCCTTTTTATTGTTCCTTTCAATAAATGCACAGAAAGGAGGAAAATAGAGATGCAAACATCTGTCTATTCCAGCTGCTAGAATAGATCAGAGGTGATAGAAATTCTATCTTGATATTCTGTTGTTTTTCATTGGACTTGTGGGATTTTTGAACAGTTTTCTTCAGGACACATGTGCTTCTCTATGCATGAGGAGTAAAATAGATGGTCATTGGATTGCTTGCCATCTATTCTCACATGCACTTATTTATGCAGAAATTTGATAAGTCTTTAAAGAGTTTTATAGTTCACATTTTAAAATATTGCATAAATATAGACATTAAAGTAAAAAAGAGTCACTTTATGATATTTTCATAATCACAACCCATGTCCAATTAAGAAGAATAATTTGTAAGTACATACATCAATAGCACAGTTCTTTTCATGATGTAATTCTTTTCACTAGTGATTTGAGCTAAATCCCTAGTTCTTTTTTAAGTTTTATTTTGGGATAGTCTCATTGAAGTGACCACCTCTGTCTCCAACAAGTTTGTACTACAGATGTGCACTACCACATCTGGCTCATGCTAGTTTTTCTTTGTTTTGCTTTTTTATCTGGCGATTGAATACAGGCCTTTTGTACTGAGCTATAGCCAAAGCCCTTTTTATTTTTATTTGAGACACAGTCTGAGTTACTAAATTGCCCATCTTAGCCTGGAACTTGCAGTTCCCCTGCCTCATCCTTCTGAAATGCTGAGGTTATAGAAGTATGCTACCACATTCAGTTTGATACCGTAATTTTTTGAAGAAGGTTTTAAAAACCTTGGGCATTTGTATATAATAATTACTAAAATTTAAAAAATCTGTATTTCATTTAATCATGGTTGGAGATTGTCATTTTTAAATTATTAAAATTCTCAAGTTTAGTACTTTGAAAACCACAAAATGCAGTATTAAAAAAAATCATAAAGTGTAGTAACAGACTATGATTTCATAATTTTTGGAATTAACTGATGAAAGGCTGACCCCAAAATCTGTGACTTTTAGTCTTCTATAACAATGAAGTTGTCATTATTTCACAATACAGCCATTGAAGGAAAATTACATTTTAGGCAAATATTTGTTCTTTAAAATTACTCCCAGAGTACTTTATTGTTTTGAGGATAGAACATTAAAATCACTTTTTATGCTTTTTGAATAGTTTCAGCAAGATCTGAGTTCTTTTAGTTGGGGAGATTTTATTACAAATAAAAAGGTGAATGAAGGTTTCTACATTCTATGGTTCTATGCCCTTCTAAGGATTAACTTCACTTAGCATATTTCAAAACAGACAAAGTAACAACAGATTATGGGAAACCAGAAATAATAGGTTGTAAAATCTCTGAACTGAAATAAGTACTGAGGGCACTGAGATGGCTTTTCCTTAATGTTGCTAAATATCTCTCTTCTACATTTTATGATTTAATTTAACAAAAGATGCACACATCACCACTAGAACTCAATTTAATACTAGAACTCAATTTAAAGAAGAATTTCCTGGTAAGAATGAGTTCCTAGATTTCTCATTAGAGAAAATTATACAATATACAAAAAAATACAGCAATATTCGTATAATAAGCAGAAAATCATCAAAGAAATTTCTGTAAAATAAAGAGATAAGTCATCCAACTGATCAGAAATATTTTAGGTGTATTGAAAAAATATAATAGTGAAGAATAATAGGACATAATTCTCGTCTCAGAAACATTTGTTTAATGAGTAAGAAAAAGCATTTTATTATGAATTTTTTATTCAAAATTCAATTTGATGAGGAATATATTAGGTTTAGGAAATGACAAGATTATGATAATATATATCTAGACAATGTTTTAAAAAATAGAATTTATGAGCACAAAATACCACTGGAGACAATAAAATTGTGCCAAACATTTAGTAAAATGAGAGCTAAACTGGAGGACTAAATGTCGGCCCAAAAGGGGAAAACAGAATAGCCCCTACCAAATTATGAAAACAGAAGATATAGAAATATATAATACAAAGACAGAGCATCAGGTAGCATTAATGTAATTTTTAAAAATTAATTTTAGTGCTTAATAGCTACCAATATTTTCCATCAAAAGCATAAAAATAATTATCCATTCACTGAACATAATTAGAATTACAAACCTAAAATATAACAAATTAAATTTAAATATGATGCCAAATGTTAATTCCCTTCAAAATGGAGGAGAGTATTCCAAAAGCAAATACAAAAGTGAAGACAAAAAATAAAGAAAAATCCACAAGAAGAGACAAATGAGGAGCTAGTGACAGATCTCCCAGTAAGAAACTTCAATGAAAGCTTTAAAACACTAAAAATGCATACTACTAGATAAGAGCACAGACTGAAGGGAAGGAACTTCAAAGTAAGCAAGATTTTCAGTAGAAAATATAATTTGGGGCGGAGATGTGTAATAAGACAGCGTTGGCATTTTAAGGAATTCTGAAAGGACAATGCCATTGTACCACAAACCTGCAAAAATTTCTTAGTAGCTACCATTAAAAATCAGCAGGCGATTTCAAACATACTTCAACACTTGATTCTCTGTCACCATTACCCTCAACATAAAGTAGAGGACATTCTAATTCACGATGTTTTACAAGCCTACTTTTTGGCTGGTTCTCACCGTACTTTTGATTACAAAGAGAACTTTCGGAACTGCCTCCAAAAATGGCAAGAATGCTGGGACAAATACACTCCAAGTGAGGGGGAGAATTCTGAGGGAGATTAGTATCAATGTGTCTCTTACTGCAATAGTTACTGTTATTTAAACTTATATCCTATACATTGACCATGTCAATGTTTTATCATTTAGGTGATCAAAAACAAATGACTGAGAGTGGACCTATTAGTATTGGTTCATGTAACTACGGAAGCTGAAAAGAAGTCCTGCTACAAGCCCTCTACAAGCTGCAAAGAAGTAAGATAACTTCTCTGAAGTTTAAAAACCTAAGAACTCAGAAACTTCTGGGATAATTCCTAGAACCTGATGTAAGTCCTGCAGTCCAAAGTAAGAAACTGGAGTTTTGATCCAAGAAGCAGAAGAGTCACAGATACATTTATATACTTAGTTATTTAATTGCCTCATTGATTTTATCTTTTCAAAATCATTTTGCCAAGACATGATTAATATTTAATATGCAAAACTTATTTTGACATAAGTATACATCCATGAAACAGTGAAAATTTATATTACATTTATTACTTCCAAAAAGTTCTTTACATCTTGTTTACTCAATGTTAGTATAACACTTAACAAATGATCTATACTCATAGAAAATTATACAAATAATGCAATATATTGTACTATTATCCCACTACCTTTATATTAATTACTATGTATGTATGCTGCTAACTATATTACTTTACTAGTAGTAGTAACCAGAGACACTCTAAATATAATAGAGTCCTATGATTTTTTCATCTTGTAAAACTGAAACATTGCAACTTTTGACTAATACCTCCAGTTTCCACCTTTCCTACGCTACTAGTAACAAATATTTTGCTCATGTAGTTATTGTATTTCTGGATCTGGATTAACTCACTTAGCACAATGTCCTCCAGGTGATCTATATTTTCACAAATGACCGATTTTCTTCCTTCTGAATATGTCATACATATATATATATATTACTGAAACATTGCAACTTTTGACTAATACCTCCAGTTTCCACCTTTCCTACGCTACTAGTAACAAATATTTTGCTCATGTAGTTATTGTATTTCTGGATCTGGATTAACTCACTTAGCACAATGTCCTCCAGGTGATCTATATTTTCACAAATGACCGATTTTCTTCCTTCTGAATATGTCATACATATATATATATATTTTTAATATTTGGCGGGGGTACCAGGAATAGAGCTAGAGCCCGGATCCCTGTACTTGCAAAGCAGGCACCAGAACCATTGAGCTAAATCCCCGGCCCCTAAGTTATATTTTTATTTCATATGTTTGCCACATTTTTATTCATATCTTTAAATTGACATGTAGGTAGCTTCCATAACTTTTGTGAATTATGTGGAAATCAAACTGAAAGTTTTGCCAATTGCATTGGCTATATGCACAGAGGTAGGATTTCTAGATTATATGGTAGTTCTATTTTTATAGAGTTTACCATGATGATTGCATTCCCACCAACACTGTACAATGATTATAACTTTTCCATATCATTATCAATAATTATAAATTATTTTTCCTGATATTGACCATAATAATTTCACCAAAACTGGATCATAATGCCACTAGAAACCAATCCTTTCTCATTCTTGTGTGTGTGTGTGTGTGTGTGTGTGTGTGTGTGTGTGTGCGCGCGTGTGTGACTTGATGAAAGAATTCGGTAAAGATACATGGGCATCACTGCAAGAGTAGGGTAGATTTTGTAATAAAGCATATATGAAGAGATGTATGTCTTCAAGTGAGAAAGTGGGCAGAATTAAATTTTTATCCTCATAAACTGATTTCTCAGATATATGTTATAGAGACAAAAATTTAGCATGGCACCTGAAAAAAGAAAAACAAGGAAACAAACACAACAACAGAGACTCACAGTCAAACAGAGTAAACCCATGCCAACTGGACTTCCACAAGCATGTAAAGAATGCCCAATGGGAAAAGGACAGTCCCTTCAATAAACAGCTCTGGGAAAACTAAAAAAAAAAAAAAAAATTAAACAAAAAAACATTAACAACAAAATTTTTACTTTAAAAGGGGATACAAAGGCACACTCATAAAAATACAAAACCAAAGAGATTCCACTTTGAATAAAGACTGAACAAGAGATATCAGGTGGACAAAAATAATTATGGTTATAGTAGGCCTAAAAAACACAACCAGTAATTAAATATCAGATATAACTCTTTTTTAAACACCCAAGAAACAGTCAAAAATTTGACATGGTTTATGTCTCAAAAAATTGTTTAATTCTTATAAAGTAGAAATATCACAACCAATAGTGTCTAGTGAAAAGGCTATACACACGATGTTATTAATAAAATTAGAAAATATTATACCTGTAAACATGAAAGTTAAAAAAATCCCTACTGTACTCATTTCATTCCACACATAGAAAAAACAAAAACAAAATCACATAATTTCTAAACACTATATTTAGTGCTACAAGCAAAACTAATGTAATAAATTTAAAACACTGTACAGATATTTTCCTGATTCTATCAGGAAAATTTGTACTAAAGCATGTGTGAAATCACTCTGTCTGGGTATGAGGGGAAATGCCTGTAATTTCAGCCATCTAGGAGGCTAAGAAACCAAGATCATAAGCTCAAACCAAGACTGGAAAATTTAGTGACGTAGCATGACCTTGACTTAAAATAAAAACTAAAAAAGGGCTGAGAATGTTGCCCAGTGGAAAGGCCCTCAGTTCAATGTCCATTACTGGAAAAAAAAATCTAGCAGTGTTCTATTCAATCCTAAACTAAAGAAATTTTTAATTATATACATCAGTGATACACTTCTAATAAAAATTTTTTGAAAAACCAAGGAATTTTCATTCAAATATGTTACTTGTATTAACAAGTAGTGCATTTTCATTTCTGATTTAATGAATTAATAGATAAAACCCATTTAATGTACAAAAATTTAGTATCAATATATCAGTCTTACACAAAATTTCTTCTAGGTTTTTATGTTTTAACAACATTCCTTACAGATATGGAGAAAACAATCCTAAAAACATGATGACACCCATAATAGGATTAACAATGCTGAATAAAAAAAATCAAAGCTGGAGGCTTCCTCATCACAAACATGAAGGTTTTGTGATATCACAAAGCACTGTGACAAAAACAGAATAGCACTGGCACAACAACAGACACGAGAATCAATGGAATAAAATAGAAAATGTAGAAACAACCCCAAGTACATTTGACTATTTGACTTTTGACAAAGGGTCCAAAAACACACACTGGAGGAAAGATAGCCTCCTTAATAAATGGAGAAACTGGCTGTCTATGTGCAGAAAAATGAATCTAGGTCCGTATCTCTCACCATGTACTAAAATAAAATCGATTTGGATCAAATAACTATTAAACCAGAAACATTTAATCTACTAGACAACAAAACAAGTAAAACTCTTGGAGTTATAGGCATAGGAAAGGACTTTCTGAATGAAACCCCAGTTGCATAGAAAATAGTTTTGAAATTCAACAATTGGTATCATATCAAATTAAGAAGTTTCTGCACTGCAAAACAAACCAACAAGCAAACCAAACAAACCAGAGTTAAAAGGCAGCCTACAAAATGGAAAAACAATTTTGCTAGTGATTTTTTCAGACCAATTACTCATATATAGAGTATAAAAAGAACTCAAAAAATTAGACCACCCAAAATAACAGACCCAATTATAAATAGGCAAGTGAAATGCATAGATACTTTATAAAGAAAATGTACAAATGGGCAACAAATAGTGAAGAAATATTCACCATTGCTGATCATCAGAGAAATGCAAGTTAAAACAGCAAAGGTATTCTATTTGACTACAGAAAGAATGGCCATCATCAAGAAATCAATTAATAACAGACACTGGACAGGCAGCATGGGGAAAAGTAAGCCTTATACATAATTGATGGTAGTGTAACCTAGTATAGCCATTATGGAAATCAGTGTGGAGATTCCTTTAAAAAGCTAAAACTAGAAATTTCATTTGACCCAGTTAATTCCGCATCTAGGTATCTTCCTGGAAGAGTTAGACTTCCTCTTAGAGTAATACATGCATATTCATGCTTATAGCAGCAGCACAGTAACAGGTAAATCTTGAAAGTGGACCATATGTCCATCAACAGATCACTGGAGAAAGAAAATGTGGTATTTAACACTGCTATACCATAGTAAATCTTGGTGGACCATATGTCCATCAACAGATCACTGGAGAAAGAAAATGTGGTATTTAACACTGCTATACCATAAAGAAAAATAAATCTAGTCATTTGTAGAAAAATAGATGTACCTTGAGATCATAATATTAAGTGAAATAAAACATGAGTTTAAATATCACATTGTTACTCATATAAGAAATACAGAGTAAAATTAAAGAGCAAAATAAAAAATAGATAATGGGAAGTAGAGAAATAGATTTTTTCCTCAAAGGGCATACAGATCAGGCTAATGGGGGAAGGAAGGATAGATAGGAGATGATAAAAGGAATTAGAATGTGTTACGTACATGTACCAACTCCCCACATTATGTACTAAGCATAGGTACTAATAAAGAGCAGCAGAGTAGAATAAAAAGAAACACACACGTACTCTGATAAGCTGAGAATTTCTGAGCTATAACCTCTATTTTTTTTCTCATTGAGTTTATTGGTACATTTTAAGTATACAGTACTGTTGCATTCATCATTGGGATCTTGTACCTTTACAAGACAGGTTGGTTTTCATTTTTTGCCCTTGTCCCTGCCCTCCCTTCACCACCTCCTCCCTTCTCTATTTACACTTCATTTCTATTTTTTTCATTTTCTCATATTTTTTTCTTTTCCCTTATTTCCTTCCCCCTACCCTTCCCACTTCCCCTACACCTTTAGCCCTTTTTTTTCCTATTTCACATTGTCAATTATACCATTAGGTTCTTATGTACAATTACAGTTTTTCACACCAGAGAAACTATTAGGTATTTACAATGTGTATAGCCTCTAAATTTTGAACAATCAGGTTTGGAAAGGCAAATTGTAGAAGTATAGGTTCTTCCTCTATTCCTAATATTCCTGAAATATCCTCACTGATTTCCAGTACGGTTTCCATGAGGATCATCTTCAACAAACACACTCTCAGTAAGAATGAATGGCAAAGAATGCTCTCAGCTTGGAAAACAGGTTTCTTTCCTTATTATGTGATGCCATAGAAGGTCAGTTTACTGAGGGAAAAAGTACCCCTCATGGACAACAAGAGAATCAGTCTAAAACAGTTTATTCTTATTTTATTTATTTCAACCTGTATTAACCTCCCTTTGAAAAAGTGTATCAGAAATTTTAGATGATAAACTGAAAAAGCAACATTATTTTACCTTATTTTCCTATTAAATTGATTCATATTAAAAATAAATATATCAAAGTAAAACACTATTCTCCTATGCTTTTTTCTTATTGGTTCCTCAAAGCTTGCTTTTGATGTTAATAGTAATCTTGTAGCTATTGTCACGTCATCTGATTTAGTGATTGGATGAACGCAAAAGTCCACTCATCCTTTTTTCAACAGAATTTGTACAATTTTCTCTTACTACAAAGTAGTCCCAGGTGCAGTCTAACACATTTTAGAGACAAAGTTCAATAATTTCATTATTCATCTTCAAGGAGAGATTATTCAGAGAATAGCTGATCAGACTTCACTTGAGAAGTGATTTTTCAAATGGATTTTTTCATAATGTTAAGAATCATTTGTAATAGCAATATATTTTAATAATTAGTCTAAATATGAGAATGTTAAATTGCTTTGAATCTATATGATAAATTGCTAGTTTTTTAGAATTATATTTCAATTTATATGTAAACACAAAATGATAAATTTTAATATAAATTTAATAAAATAAAAAGTGTACATTTAGTAGCTGTGTAGCTACATAATGAGAAACAGGTAACTAAAAGGAATCAAATTTTTAAATTAATTTTTGTATTGTTGATTGAAATGAGTTTTAGTGGGTATCACTTTTCATTTACTCTAGGTTCACGTGACAAGTAAATCACATTTTAAAACTCAGATGATAAAAGCAAAAGAACTCCCATCTTTCAATTATAGTTATTTCTTTCTCTGACAGAGACTGAATCATTTTCTTAGAAATTAAATATTTTAGTAACTTCTAAATTAATTTTTATATGCACAAAAATAATATACAACTTTAAATGAGAAAAGAAAATTCATATTACTTGGAAGAATGTTTCTAGAGAGAGAAAGAAAAACTGAAGTTCATAGTTAGATAGGTTTTCATTTAAACCTTTAGGCAGAAAAAAGTTTTCAGTTGAAACCTAGACATATTCATTCAGATACCACACAGAATTGCATAAAGTTACAGTTATTTTCCTTTCTACTAGATAAATTCATTAACTTCTATAACCTCCAGACTTTATTTTCTCATTTGTAAATTGGGCTAATATTAATGTTTGCTACATATGCAAATGGTAAAGATTCCAAGGTGTGATATGTTTAAAGTGTCTAGAAGAATATTTGTTTTCCTTTTCCATAATCTCTCTTGTCTGAATGTGGTACACTAGAAAGAAAAGTAATAACTTCGCTGTTGACCGGAATAATGTGAAATTAAAAAGATACAATCATCAAATCTTAAATTTAAAAAAATTAATAATGGGCATAACAAAACATATTTTTGTATCATTGTACTAGAATTTGCTAAAATAATATCATATAATGCTACATAAGACAGTTAATATTCACTGGTGAATTGTTTGTTCATAGCAGATTTAAAGATAGTTATTTTCCCTCTAAAAATGAGCTCTGTCATCTTTTAGCTTATCAAATTGCACTAGGATATTTTCACTTTTCTAAAAAATAGTAGAAGGTGATATGAAGTGGATCAAGTTTAGGAGATGC
The DNA here is from genome assembly GCF_012274545.1 of Fukomys damarensis. Classification (NCBI taxonomy): domain Eukaryota; kingdom Metazoa; phylum Chordata; class Mammalia; order Rodentia; family Bathyergidae; genus Fukomys; species Fukomys damarensis. The sequence goes on along the minus strand of NW_022900948.1, from coordinate 8,598,996 downwards.
TCTTTCAGTGTAAGTCAATCTCAGGTCAGTGGGTAAAATGAAAAATAGTCCTTACAACTTGAGAGCAATAATTCAGAAGTATGTGGAACCTGAAAATATTTAACCAGATCATTCCATGGCCTCATGTGCTCTTACAGAGCAGAAGATTGCCATTTTAGTTTTGCTCTGGCTGTTGCCATGACTTTCTTCACTAATGTAAGCTTTTACCGTACTTGAGGATGAGAAGTATTTGCTGACTTGCCTGCTGCTTTCTATTGATTGTTTCCAGTCTTTGAATCTTTCCTGTATTGAGCCAAAAAGGAATGCAGCATTAAGACGCCATGTTTACCAAAATTGCTTCTCAGCAGTTTAAGACACTTCTTTGAAAAAGACTGGCATGAAAACTGACTGTGTTCAGTCCAGCACTATCCAACCACTATTACAGGTAGCTAAGGAAAGAAGACTAAGATTGATTCTACTATTAAAGAAAAAGTGTCTACTATCTTAAATCCAACACACTGCACATTTTTTTTTTATGTAGAAAGTTTCAGTTTCACTACTTCCAGCTTTACAGAATAAAAGGGGAAGTTAAATTATTTTTAAAATAAATTACACTGCATATTCTTGAAAGGCAACATAGAGAAGATTAGGTCATTTTAACTTAGCAAAACGAAAGACTAGATTTAATTGTCTCATGGTAGGGAATTTAAAAACATAATTTAAATTAAAAATTACTGCTTGCATATCCTGACAGAATCTAGGAATTCCGTGGGCTTGTTTGACATTATGTGGCATATATGAGAATAATCAGAATATAGAGCATTTGACTTTCATATTTGCAATCTAGATTTCATAGGGCTGTTATTTCCTTTTTCAAAGTTTAGTTTCTTTTTCTTTTAAGTTGAGATAGCAAACACTATCTCATGATTTTGGCTTGTGGATGGAATATGATCTGACTATGTGAAATAAATCAGCTTTTAGGAAGTACTGAAATTATATTTGTAATATTTTAAATTTTAAAATATGACAAATTTTTTCTAGCTTTTAAAAGACATGTTAGTATTTGATATTATTAGCCTGCCTAATAATATCTGTACGCTGTGAAACATTTACTGTTTTCAGTCTAACTATATCAATTATCTGCCCAGTAATAATTGCTTACATTGAAATTCATCATGATGACAAATTGAAGTAGAAACATTTTCCATCTTTCCATATGCTACCGTATTTATGAATTTAAGAGATTGTTGATTAGATGAAATCTTGTATGGAACTATGCAACATTTAATTTAGTAGAGCTCTGAGGCTTAGAAGAACGCATAGTGTTCCAGGATCTGACCTTCAGTATTTATGTTGGAACTATGTTGAGGCTTAATAACCTTATCAATAACACCTGCCATGCTTTCTCCATAAGTCTGCTCATAGAATAAAATGTTATTTTTGCATGTCAAAGAAAATTGTTAATTTATAGAAGAACAAACTCATATACAGTATATTATCATATTGAATAATTTCAAAATCAGTCTCACATTGATTTTTTGGTAGTAGACAATGTACCAGATTGGTTTATACATAGAACTTTTAGTGAAGGCTTCCAACATGTATCTTGTCTAAATGAAGAATGACATTTAAAACAGTCCAAGAGGGTCATGGATTTAGCTCAGTGGTTCTGCCTTCTGCCTCACAAGCACAAGATCTTGCATTCCATCCCTGGTACCAAAAATAAATAAATTAAAATAAATAGTTCAAGAGAAGTTCTAGCCATTGAGTGTACATCAGTATATGTTATGGAAACAAAATTTTTATCTTATCTCTGAATGATGTTTAAGGTAAAGAGAACAGTTTACGCATGGCAAAAGTATCTGCTGTATTATTCAGCAATGCGTTTTATTGATGAATGGTATTAGTGACATTATGACAATTATTGCATTTTAGAAAAACATATAAATATTTATACTAGATTGTAGACCAATAGAGGAGTAGAGTACAGATTAGCTTAAGATGATTACAGTAAGACAAAAAGGAGTTTGATAGAAAAAGTGGAAATGGAGAGGAACTAAAAGGATAAATTATTATTGTTGTTATTATTATTATTGGCATAAGCATTTTCACATGCAATAATGGGAGCTTCATGCATATAAATATTGAAGTTGTTCTAGTTGAAGAAGAGTTCTGAATAGAAAGAGGAAAGGTAACCCATGTGATAGACACATATAAAGTTGTATGAGACCAATTGTAAAATCAATCATGTAAAGTCAAGTGATGGTTTTCCAGAATTTAATGATCTAGAAATAGTGATGTAGTAGTACATGAGATAATTACAGCACCTAAAAATTATATAAGTAGGAAAGATTTTTTTTTTATCTTTGCAACCTAAAGGATAATTATAACCCTATGGGAAATCCTGATCCCTTTTAGGATAAAATGGAACATAACACCTTACATGGAAGATCAAAGAAAATAGGAACATTCACATAGAAAGCATTTGGTTTACAGAAATCACGGCACACAAACATAAAGCAAAAAAAAGTGGTTGAACAAACAGAGTGCAACAGATATTTAAATGTATTTTTCTTTTGATATTATGCTACAGACCCATGCAGAAGAAAGACTGTGAACATACAGAAAGAAGATAATCATCATCACGTAAGGAGAGAGACCCTGGAAGAAACTAAATCTGTGATCTTTTGATTTCATGTATCTAGTGTCAGATTTATAAGCAAATAATTTTTTACTGTTTAAGCCTTCGAGGCTGTATTATTTTGTTTTGGCCAGACCAGAAACCAAATATACATCTGATTTTATGTGTTTTAGCTTCTGCTGTTTAAACAGACCATAACTGGATACTGGTTATGGATAACATGGATTCTAAAAGCTATTGAATTGCATAACAATAATCAGTTACTTCAATCAAATATTTGATGTGATGACAGACCTCTTGGCTTAGAAGCTTCTACCTGTGCATGTAACCACCAGTGAATTCTGTTACAATTCAGTGCTATTAAACATTTTTTTTTACACCTAGAAAGTGAATGCCATATAAGGCAGCAATGATAGAAGACAATATTGTGACAGAGTTGGTGAACAAAACATATTTCAATGTTGTTTTGCTGGGGCTAGAAGGAGATTTTAAGATCATTTAATCTCCCCAAACTTGAAAAGGATAGAATGTAAATTCACAAATTCCATAACTAATGTCAAGAATATTTTGCAAACATGTTTAATCTGTTCCCCCAAAATAAAATTTAAAAATTCAGATATTAGGTAACTAAAAATAGCAATGACATAAATTTTTCAGTCTAAAGTACAACAATTTCTCAATTTTAAATCCTTGAGAATCTGGGTCATTTAATAAAATACTCCTTCCAGGCTGGAAATATCTCAGTGGTTCTGCCACCTGCCTTGCAAGCACAAGAATCTGAGTTCAATCCCTGGTACTAAATAAATAAATAAATAAATAAATAAATAAATAAATAAAGTACTCCTTCCTTTTATCCATGCACATACTCTTACTGTCAGTTGGGTTCATATTAACATTACTAGCCAGGTGTAGTGGCACAGGTCTGTAATCCTAGCATTTGAGAGTCTGAGGCAGGATTGCTCTGTGTTCAAGACCAGACTGGGCTACCTAGTAAATTCAAAATCAGCCTGAAATACATATAACATGCTGTCTCAAATAACATTGAAGAAACAAAATATTAATATGACTAAAAAGATTACTATACTACTCAGAGGAAAAAGGAAAAAAATAGGAAAAAATAACACATTCCAATGAGGCAACAGGAATGTAACACAAGGATTATATATAGTTAAAGACTAGAGTCAATTATTTCTGGTCACTATTCTTCATATGGGAAAATAGAGTTAAGGTTCAATTTTACCTTTATCTAGAATTCACCATTAACTATGCTAAGACAAACACTCAACATGTCATTGCACATACAGAATATTCAAAGTTAAACACTGCAAATGTCTTTAGCTCAGAATGGCTGAGATATATACTTTTGTGATAAAAGCATGGGCTCAAGAATCATAAAGCTACTTATTAAACACACCACTTATAAATTATGTTACCTAACCATAGACAGTAGTGTTACATAGTTGCTTTATAAAATAGTGAACCCACTTCCTTATTTATGTAGTAGTAAAAATAGTTTATTTTAATTGCAATGTAATTAAGGAGTAAATTACATAGTATCTCTAAGGTTTTATTTGAAGACCTAGTATAAACCTAATACTTTTTATATTTTAGAACTTCCCAGTGTTCTATGAAGTTTTTTTCTTTCTTGATTCAATGACACAATCACATGAGGTAAATATATTAGGACATTAATTGAATACCAATCTGCAGAACCATTACAGTATAAGTTATTATGACAACCCATAATGTATTATTCAAGAAAAAAACAAAATCCACCTATAACTTCTAACATTGTATCCAAGTAGTTGACAATGGCCATACTTGTCTTAGTTCCTTTTCTCTCATTGCTGAGACAAAATACCCAACACCCAAAGTTAAATGAAAAAATGGTTTATTTAGCTCACAGATTATAGAGGTTTCAGTCCATAATCACCTGGCTCCAAGGAAGAGTGGTACACGTTAGAGGGCTGTCGCAGAAGAGAAATAGTCATGGCACCCACACGATAGCAAAAACAACACTGGGACCTAACAGCATCTTTCTGCCCCTTATATTCTTATACAAACTACCAGGATTAGGGTGGTGCCAAACTAATCACTCATATGTAGTGGTTTTGTAATCATATGGCCTTAATCCCAGAGTCACACACGCTAGATTCAGCCACCTCCAAAATAGCCCCACTTTGTTCATATGAGGCTTTGGGTGGACATCTAAACACAAGCCACAATATACTCAGGATGAAGCTGAGTTTGATTCTATTAAACGGTTTCTTCGAAAAGAGGAAAAGACATTTGCAGTTACTGAACGTATATAATGCGGCAGGTACAGAGTGGAATGCCTTACATACAAGTAGGATAACGCTTCCTTTAGTCAAACTAAAAGGATTTAAATTCTAGTTTTGTGACCATGTGAAAAAAATTAAGCTCTTCACAAATGCTCTTTTGTGAGTCAGAATATTATCTATTCAATTGGGTAGTTGTGAGGATGAAATAGTCAATGAATAGCACATGCATGTGGTTTTTCTATAAAATGGAGTACTACTCAGCCATAAAGAATGAGAAACTAGAGTCATTCATTGGTAAATGGATGCATATTGAGGCCATAATCTTAAGTGAAATAAATAAGACACACATGTGTAAATACCAAATAGTTTCACTGGTGTGAAAAAATAAAAATGTAAATAAGATCCTAATGGTGTAATTGACAATGTGAAATAAGAAGAAAAGGGCTAAAGGTATAGGGGAAGTGGGAAGTGTAGGGGAAAGGAAATAAGGGGAAAGAAAAAATATAGGAAAATGAAGATATGGAAACAAAGTTTTTGTAAATAGGGAAGGGTGGAGGGGTTGAACGGTGGGTAGGGAGAACCAAGACTGATCATGTCAAGATACAAGATCTCAATGATGAACGTAACTGTACCATATACCTAAAAAGTACCAATAAACTAAATAATAAAAATATAGCACATGTAGATAGAAAAAACTTTAATAGCAAAAAAAAAAAAAAAAAAAACCTAGGAAATGTCACAATGTAAGATAAATTCTTCCCTTTGCTCTGTTTAGTGAGGCATTTAATCTCCCTAAAAAGTTTTGTAAATGAAAACAACCATTGTTAGCTTTGTTGACCAAACACACTCCCTTCCCCTTGGCTAGAATAGATAAGTCTTTTTTTTTACAATAAATATTTGTATTTTATTTCTTTAAAATTAATAAGTGGCTAGAGTCATGATAAAGAGTGATAATATATATGAAAAACTATAAATCAAAGTGCCAAAGACTGAATCTACAAATGTCAGTTCAGTTCCAAAAGACCTTCTATTGGAGCCACTGGGGAGGATGAAATTTAGACTGTTTGTTCTTTAAAATTTTACTTGACAAATAATTCAACTTTAGCTCTTTTGTCTCTCACCAAGAATGGGAGAGCATTCATTCAGGTTTTCAGGTTTGCATCATGACATTTGTGTATTTTGTCAGTGGAATATTTTACACAGAATCAATCTGAAAAAATCTCTGATGAACTATGTTTTAAATATGGCTAAATGTAATTGAGAATATGATTTGTAATATGCATTTATTTCACTTTTTATCCTGGAATTTTCAAGGCTTTTCCTTTTTTTTTTCCTCATTGAGTTTATTGGTACATTTTAGCTATACAGTAGTTACATTCATTATTGGGATTCTGTACCTTTACATGACAGGTCTTGGTTCTCATTTTTTCCCCTTGTCCCTGCCCTCCCTTCACTCCTTCTTCCCCTCCCCATTTACAAATACTTTATTTCCATTTTTTCATTTTCTCATTTTTTTTCTTTTCCCTTATTACCTTTCCCCTACCCTTCCCACTTTCCCTACACCATTAGCCCATTTCTTCCTATTTCGCATTGTCGATTATCTCAGCAGGATCTTATGTACTATTATAGTTTTTCACACCAGAGAAACTAATAGGTATGTACACATGTATTTATTTCACTTAGAATAGATAATTCTAAAAGGTAACCTCCGCTAGCAAAGAACTGCATCCCAAATCAACTGCCTCTCCACCATGTTTTGAATATCAGCAATGTGAACTGTGAAAATTCAATAAAACCAACTGAATGAGACCAAGGCTGTAAAAACCTGTAAAAGAAAGAGTTGTAATCCAGTAGGGGATCAATTAGGGCACCCCGCTTAGGTGTCATCAATCCCTTCATCAATCCCCATTGATAGAGTAAGCCTTTTTATTTTACTTCCATTCTGCTGCCTCTCTGTGTGTCCCTTGCCAATTCCTTCCATAAAACTGTAAAAAGTAGTGTTATTCTAATTATTATCATAATCCATTATAAGAATAATTTTGTTTCTGAAACATCGTGACTTTTTGGAGAAACTAAATTTCTATCATGATATTTTCCCCAAAATGGCAGGCATTCCAATGGCATTTTTTTTTACATGTCTGAGTAGGGAGTAAAAGAAACAGAAAACCTATAACAGATTAGGTTCATCCAACTCTTCAGCATAGCAACTAGGGTCTATTACTCAGCTGAAAATGAATGAAATTTTTCTTTGCTTACATTTATTTTCTTATTTATCTGTTATGTGCAGAGATTATTAGAATCATAAAGACAAAAGCAACTGTGCTACCCTTTCAAGTGAAACACATTTGAACTATGTAACAACAGTTAAAATTATTATATAATATATCAAGATAGAACCAATGTGAATTTCTGGAACCATGCATAAATCTACAGTACCAAGCCTCAAAGTGTCTTAACAAATTGATCTGTCTTCTCCCCTCAAGGTTAGAGGTAAAGTCCTAATTTCTACCCTTTTTCTCAAATAAAATATCAGTTGATAAAAATATAGTGCTCCCATAAAAAGAGAAGTTAAAGTACGGAGGAAAAAAATTAACTCTAAAAAGCAATGAAAAGAAACTGACCTTACATAGAAACATTCAGATCAAGGCCAGGATGTAACATAATGTGCCTGCCTGGCAAATGAAAGATCCTGAGTTCAATTCCCAGTGCTGAAAACAAAACAAAACAAAAAAATAGACGTTGGAAAACTAATTCAACCAACAGAATGATTCATCCCTGAAGAAATGAAAATAAATCGGCATTCCTGAAGAGAATTTAAAATGAGATTTTTAAAAAATCCTCAGTGATAAAAAAATGAGTAACAACCAGGCATTTGAATGTCATTCCAGCAGTCTGGGATACAGAAGAAGGGAGACTGAAGGTGCAAGCCCAGTCTGGCTCTAAATAAATAAATCATCTAATAAAATAAAAATGAAAGGCCTGAGAATGTAGCTCAGTGCAAAGGCCCCGGGTTGAGTCAACAGTAGCATAAAAAATGTCACGACACACCAACAAAGGAATAAAATAAATTATAAACATTCTTGTCAGATGGCAAAAAGAACAGATGAAGAAGAAAAGTAAAGTAAATTAAGAATGCTTACATTCCATTTATGACTAATTATAAGTGAACTCATCAAGGATCAATTCTATATTAAACTCATGTTAAAAGAGAGTTTTGTAAAACTGTTTCAGATCCCAGTACAAGAACTAAAAGACCTAGATCTATCAAGTACAATTTTTTTTTTTTTTTTTTGTACCTGGGATCAAACTCAGGTCCTTGAGCTTGGGAGGCAGGTGGTGGAAACACTGAGCTAAATCCCTGACCCTATGAAGTACAAATTAAGGAGCATCTATGTCTAATCAGAATTCCATGATTAGAAAAATTAGGAATGGACAATTCATATGTAGAAAATTCTAGCTAATAAGCTTCCTTCACTTAAGAAATATATAGTCCTTCAAATTAATGTCCACAGAGTAATGGGAAGCTAAATACAAATAAAATGCCATTAAAAAGTGTACAATGATATGGCTTCATCACAAATTTCCACAGATTTATCAGCTTAAATCAACTCCCATGTAATTTGATCACATTTCCTTAGGTCAGAAGGACAACATTGTCACCAACCAGTCAGATGCCTACACTCAGATTTCTTTGCTCTCCACTGACCCAATCAAAAGAGGTCATTTATTTTGGTAAAAGAGAAAGATTTATTCAAAGCTAGAACAAAATCTATCTTTTAAAGTTCCATCTTGCCGTGCTGGGTACAGTATCAATGGTGTTGGATACGACAATTCGTATTGAATTCGAGCTTGAATTCGAGCTTGAATTCGAGGTGCTGGTCAGAGCAAGTTTCCATCTGGCAGCTCTGGGGAAAATTCTGCTTCCGTGTTTTTGTTTATTATTGGTAGAATTAAATTCTTCAGTGTTGTAGGACAGAGACTACTGTTTCCTTGCTGTCACCCAGGGACTGAACATAGCCCCCAGAATACCTGCATTCTTTGCCATGAGTTCCCTTTCATCTTCAATCCCACTTGACATCAAATGCTTTTTGTGATTGACTCTGAATTCCTTTCCTCTTACCTCCAGATTCAAAGGATTCAGTACATCAGCTCAGGCACACCCATTGATTTCTCTAAGGGCAACTTCTTTTTCATCTTAATTACATTACAAAATTCATTCGCATCAACAGCTACATTTTTGTTAGACTTAATAAGTGGCAGAAAGTATGTGTACACCTGATGACATAAGTTTGGGGACTGTGTGTGTGTGTGTGTGTGTGTGTGTGT
>NW_022900948.1:8522204-8587841 GCF_012274545.1 Fukomys damarensis | reverse complement strand
ATATACCTAGCATAATAAGGTTGAAAGGTAGAAATCTTAAACTACACTTAAATATACACATATACAGCTGGCAGACAAGAAAATTTTCTGGCCAGACAAACTTCTCTCAATAGTAGCTATGAATTCAAGAAGTAACTTGAATGTGAAGAAGTGAAAACTATTAACCCAGGCTCTATGGTCATTTTAATTATTATTTAAATTTCAGCGCAAATAAAGATGTTTCTGTCATGATAATTAATAAACTGCTTTGAATTAACTGAATTTCATGTGAAAACTGTGCTTTCATATATTAACCTCAGTTGACACATTCACACTCTTGATGCACAGCAATATCGAATACAGTACGTTTGTATTTAAAAAGAAGTGGGTAAAAAATGTCAAAGTGAACATACACATTCAGTTGTGTTCCCTTCTGAAACCGCAGTATAGTAAGAAGAAAATACTTTTAAGACGTCATCCCCAAAAGACAGGGAAAAGAAAACAAAATTAAAAATAGTAAAATTTTGAAATTTTAAAGCAATTGGACTAAGAACCATAACATACAAATTCTCATCCAGCAGAGGAGGAAACAAAACACCAGGTTAATCTGTACAACAGCATTCCCTGCACCTGAAGCTCCTCAAATCTGAGGCTGATTTATCAAGAGAGATTGTTTGATTGTTGTTTTATTAAAAGTTAGAACAAGGAAGAGGTCAGTTTCTCTAGTAAAAAAAGCTTGAGACAGGAATTCAGTTATTTTTGCTTTAGCAGGGAGTTCTGGAAAACCAGAGAAAGAAAAAGTATAGGACAGAAATGTGCTCTTAGGTAAAATGCAACATACACTGCTGAAAAGTTTTACTGGGTGGAGGCAAAGGCATCTGGCCTTTCACACCTACAAACAAGCATCCTAACACATATCCAAAATTAATCAAAGAGAATTCACAGTTGAAGACATTCAAGAAGGCTAGCATAGGAAAAAGGGATTGGGCCAAAAAGACAGAAGGATGTTTCAGACAGAAAAGGCAATATGTGCAAGACAGCAAATGTAAAAATGCCCATGAGTGAATGTGTGAAAACTCACAAATTACTCTAAGGATGTTGTGAATATAACATTAAATTTGTAGCTTTAATTGGATCAATATTACAATTTACATAGCCAGATAAATATTAGATGACAAATAATGAAGACATTTCTAGTTGGTTAAATGTTTACTTTTGAACTGTACTGAGAGCTATTGAATGAATATTATTTGTAATAAAAATAAAACTTCCACTTCACAAAATTTTTTAAAAGAAATCTATAAAATGTCCATAAGTGAAGACACTTTTTTTGGCTACTCTGCACTATTTCAGTGATAATGCTTAAATGGCAAAGTGGAGAAAAATAATTTTAAAATATAGAGACATCTAAAGGTTAGTTGAAGGCCACTGTGGTACATAAAATGTTCTTATTCTACCATTTTCTGACTTCATTTGGGAATCTAATACCTTGAAATAATTTCCTCTTTTTGGTGACTTTTGTAGCAATCAAATGAACCTCGGCAACTTCATCATATATCTTTTCCGAAACTTTATTTCAAAGTTCTGATTATTTCATTAAAGGGCTTAGTTTCCAAATCGAGGTTTCCTGAAAACTTCTTCATTATACACACATTTATGCATCTTAGCTTTGAACTAAAGAGAAAAGAACTTTTCAAGTTCAACGTATAAAGGAAAATTTAATGTGTGATTAGCATCCAATTACAAAACAGAACTCTGGATGAATAGAAGTATTATTAAAAAATTAATTCCTTCCTGTTTCATTATGTTTACATATTTAGGTGTACATATGTAAATTTATTTATATATTGTATAAAACTCCTAGCATTTAAAATAATGAATTTTCATCAATTTAAAATCTGATTTTTAATCAGAATTATTTTAAATATAAAGACCACATACCACATTTGCACATACTTATATGCATATATGCATGGCTATATTAGTATTTGTGAAGCAACTGATCTATTAATAAAACCAATGTAGTTTATCAATAGTTTTTATACCATGGGTATAGTTCTTGTGAAAATAAAAATGTGAACTATAGTTTCTTGATAATTTACTTGCACAGTTTCTATGGAACATTGAATACTTTAGAAAGAAGCCAAATAAAATTGAAAATAATATAGAAAAAGCACTTAAAACATCATTTAAAGAATGTGTAAACATCTGAGGCATGAACAAAAAGAAGAGAAGTTCTATTGAATTGTGTGCTACAAGTTCTGTAATAACTACTGCCGTGGATGAATTGTATCACTCCAAATTTCAAATATTGAAGCCCTGATCTCCAATGCAAGATAAGGCCTTTGCAAGTTAATCAGGTCTAGATAAATTCAAAGATAAGCTCTTCATGATGAAATTACTACTCTTACAATAAGAAAAACCATGTTCTCTCTTACCTTCTCCCTCTTTCCTGCTCTTCTCCTTTCCTCTCCCCTCTCTCCTCCTCCCCCATCCTCCTCCTCATCTTCTTCATTCTTCTCCTTCTTTTTGTTCCTCTTCCTCTCCTTTATCTCCGTCCTTCTCCTCTTCTCCTTCTCCTTCTCCTGCCCCCTCTCTGACATGCTACTCTATGTGAGGACAAAATGAGAAGAAGCCAGTTTAGAAGCTAACAAGAGATTCCTCATCAAAAAGTAACCATGCTGGTACCTTGATCTTGGACTTACAAACTCCAAACCTTTGAAAGCATAACTCTTTGATTTTTAAGTCACCCAGTCAATGGTAGTTTATTTTGAAAACCCAAATAGACTAAGCTATCTACTCTTCCTCTCCAATTTGATGAAGCTCTTACAATTAGTCCATGATCTCATAAGAAAGTCCTAGGAGTTAGCCCATATTGTATTTATTCATGGATAAGGTTTATATGCAGCATTTCATATTCAAGTATATGGATCTTAAAATTCTACCCATTTATTTTTCATGGTGTTTATAAATATACAATATTAAATATATTCTTCTGTGAAATACAGGACACACACAAAAATAAAATATAGGTTAGCCATTTTTAAAATATGCTACCCTACAAACTGGACAAAATAAATTAAAATGTGAATTATAGTTGAAGGCAATATGAGGAAAAAAGAACATGTGGAAAGGTCATGTTGAAATTAGTTCAATTAATCATAAAGATATAATATTTAAACCTTATAGGGTTCAGTTGTTTGAAAGTAGAAAATAGAAACATTTACTCTTAATATAAAATTTTTTCTAGCTGAAACATCTGCCAAAAACATTCCACAAGCTAAATATTTCTCAAATATAACACAGTAGGATGAACATTTCCAAACAGCTTGTTCTGCTATATAAATCTGGTAATGCAAGGTGACAATGTCATTTACTTACTGCACATCAGATATGTTTGGAAGATTAATTTTAAATTGAGAATTGAGCCTTCAAATAATTTGATCATTGTGAAACATTAAAGAATCTGAATTTTGAAAATAGTATTGGCAAATATTCCTTAATATGAGCTTCAGTTTTCTCTTGCATAATATTAGGTCACTAATGTGTTTTTCTCATTCGTGTGTCGGGGGCTATTGTGTGTCTTGCGTGTGTACAACTCCTAGATCAAGATATAGAACAGTCTCATCAACTGCACAGAGCACACTCTGCCTCTCCTCTCTAACCAGAAGCACACACCGTTCTCTTACTACCACCAGTGTGTGGACCTTTTGTTGACCTTTAAATAGAATTATGCATTATGTACAATTTCATAGCTGTAGAGTCATATAGTGATTAAGATTCTTAGTCATGTTGCTTATCTCTGAGACACAACGACACCCACAAATTAAAAGAAAGTTTATTTTGTTTCATGGTTTGTAGAAGGTGTTATCCATAGTTGTCTGGATCCAAGTCAGAACAGCATGGGAAAGGAGTTGCTCATGGGATAGCAGAGCACAAGCAGAGAGAGATTGGAGGGGAGAGTGTGAAAGAGATGAACGCTTCTAAGCCACAACCCTCTTCCACCAAATCCCGCCTCCTAACCACAAGTCAGCTATTAACTCATCAGTGGATTAATCCATGAAGATCTAACGCCCTCATGATCTAATCATCTCCCCCCAAACCCCACTTACAGGCACATGAGGGTTTGGGGCACATCTAGGTATAAATCATAGAAACATGTAAAATAATTTATATTGTGTGAATCTGAAGTTTTTCTTCCCTATTGCTGAATTTTATTCTTTTGTGTGAATATAGGATAATTTTTTTCCTTTGCATGTTGCTAAATTTGGGTTTAGGTTTTGACAATTAATATTGAAACTGGTATCTCTTGGTGGGTATAGGCACTAATTCCTCTGCTTGAGTGCTTATTTAGTAGTACAGTTGTTACATTAGGGTTAGGTATATGATTTGTTTGAATAGTTATATCGATTTAATTGCCCATATCAAATTATATGTCAAACTAAATTACATTTCAAGCTAAGGTTTTCACATAAATTTTATTAGATCTAAAAACACAATCATCTCCCAGGTATTTTCTTATTAATTATAAAAAGTCATGCATCCTAACATTGTCAAGAATAGTACTAGTAATGTTAATAAATAATTTTTCCCATAAACAGCTTTCTTCTTCCACCTTTCTGCATATGCTATGCAATCTTTGAGCTGATGCCATGTTCAAAGTCATGAAATTTAAAAATCCAAGGTTTAGGTTGTATAAGAAAGATGTGAGAATTTTCTATTTCCTGAATATTTCTAATCATAAACCTATTTGCAGGGACAATTTATTTGTTCATCTCCTGTGGGCTATTTTTGTAATTGAAGTAAAATCTATGATGGTAAAAAATGACCATATTAACATCATCTTCCTTCAAGTGGTCTTTCACAGTGAAGAAAAGAAAAAATAATATATAAAAATGCTCTATTTTATCTGTGATCATATTCATTATATTCCAGTATTGCATCTCTGAATAAGAAAAGTAAAATTTATTGAAAGTCATGTATTAGACAAACTTTCCACTCAGAATTGTCAAAAGAAGAAAGTACATTTTCTGTTGCAATATCTTATTTCACAATGAATTAACAGAGCTTTTCTTTCTTAAGGGATGCTGTTATTCTATATCTTTTACACTAATGTTTGTATTACCTCAGTTTAGAAATTATTAAATTTTTAAAGAATATTTAGTAATTTTAGTGATACTTGAATTTTATATTCTTTATCTGTGATAATATGTTCATTTTCACTACTCTAGAAATTAATATATTTGCAATAGAAATTAGGTGCCATTTAAAGAAAAAATAAAATTCAGTTAAAAATAAAAAAATACCTTCAGTTTAAAGAGCCTTCAGTATAAAGAGAAAAAAAATACAGTTGGAAATATGATTTCAGAATAGTAGTGTTTAGTGCTTTATAAGACACTTGTGCCCTTAAAGAACAACTTGAAATTTGCAGATTTGAAATAAGTATTAGAAAAGAATGGGTTATTACTTGTGGAGAAAATCAAAATAAACATTAGTTGCCTTGGTATATCATATTATCAGTGTATCATCTTATGGTATGTGCATAGTACTAAAATGAACCATGATCGGCAAAACGTAAAAACTAAATTAAATAATATGTCTAATGCTCCTTTCTCTCAGACTCTTACTCCATAGATAGGATTGAGAAAGCTCCAGGAGAACAACAACTTACATCCTCAAGTTTTCCTCAAGCTCCACAGGCGTTTATCTTCATTTGCTGGATTCTCTTTCCTGATGGGCTTTAGAAATTATTTATCTCTGGAATAAGCAAATGCATGGGAAATAACTAATTTTCATGATTAATAATGCAGTCATGCCTTTCACCATGTGCACAGTTTTTGTATCAATAGCACGATTCATTAAAATTTATTTGAAGAATTTCTGGTTGTATTACAACATGAAAGTGATTCTATTTTTTTAAAATGAGTTTATTTTGGTACATTTTAGGTATACAGTACAATTACATTCATCATTGGGATCTTGTACCTTTACATGACAGGTCTTGGGTGTCACTTTTTTCCCCTTGTCCCTGCCCTCCCTTAACCCCCTCGAAAGGTGATTTTAAAGTAAAGTCAGATATTTACTCTCTCCCAATTTCTCTTCTTTTTGGTTAAGCCCTTTCTCTTCCTGTATTTCATAAGGCTTGTGAATCCTTAAATTCTATGCATCAAAAAATACAAATACATTTGCTGAAATTTCCAAGAATTTTCTTGTTTTTCTAAATAAGGATTATTTTGCTGCAATATTTATTGTATAGACACAGTTAGACTATCTGCTGCTAGAATTCTATTCTTTAGAACATTTTAAAGTTGGGATAACATTTGAGTCAGAGAATATTTCAAAAGAGTAAAGTGAAAAAATTTGAAGAGAGTAGCAGTGGTAGTGGTAAATGTATATAAATTATAAGTACAAGGGAAAGTAATAAGTTGAATATTGAATAAGAGGAAAATATTTCAAAAATATAATATTTTATTGTATTACATTATATAATGTGAATTATAAAATATTTTGTATAAAACATTTTTAGAATTTTTTTTCAATTTGTCACTTTTCTATATTCTGTTAAGATGAACAAAATAGAGTTTCAGACTAAAGAATCCCTGTACAAACAAACCAGTCAATCCTCTTATGGTACTCAGCTTCAGTTGATTTAGAAACATGAGGGAAACAACTTAAGCCACTATTCTAAAAGCCTATAGTACAGGAAAATCAGCAGTTAAACTCAAAATTCAAAAGGAGCCAACAACCTTACAATTATATAACTGGGAACTTTATACCAAGATAGCCCATATTAGACAATATACAAAGGGTGATCAGAGTTTAAATTTTTAAAATTTGTTACAGTAAAAAAACACATTGCTATTGTTGGAAAAACAGGATTTGAATCTGCCAAAGATTAAAACTAGACCACTATCTTTCTCCATGCGCTAAATTAAAATCAAAGTGGGTTAAAGACCTAAATATGAAAACAGAAACACTGAACTTGCTGGAACATAACAGGTAGAACTCTGGACAATATTGTCATAGGAAAAGCCTTTGTAAACAAAACTTTAGTATCACGGAAACTATCACCAAAACTCAACAACTGGGATCTCACCTTATTATAAAGCTTCTGCACTGAAAGAGAAACCATCAACAGAGCTGAGACAACCTACAGAGACCAAAAAAAAATTTTTTTATCAGCTGTTCCTTCGACAAAGGACTACTGTCTAGAATATATAAAGACCTCAAAAAAATCAGGCCCCCTAAATACAAAGACCCAATTCAAAAATGGGCATCTGAAATGAACAGACATTTCTCACACAAAGAACTAAAGCAGCAAATAAATATATGAAAAAAAATGTTACACATCACTGGTCATTGCAGAGATGCAGATGAAAACAACACTGAGATTCTACCTCAGCCCAGAAAGAATGGCTGCTATCAAGAAATCAACTAATAGCAAATGCTGGCGGGGCTGTGGGGAGAAAGGAACCCTTCTCCATTGTTGGTGGGAGTGCAGACTGGGGCAATAACTGTGGAAATCAATATGGAGATACCTCAAAAAACTAGGATTAGTGTTTCTATTTGACACAGGCATCCCTCTGCTGGGTATCTTCCCAAAAGAATTAAAGGAATCATACCACAGTGATATATGCTCACCCATGTTTATAGAGGCACCGTTTGTAATAGCTAAAACAGAAACAGCCCAATTGCCCATCAGCTGGAGACTGCATAAAGGTGTTTTTTTTTTTATAGAATGGAGTACTATTCATCCACAAAGAAGGAGAAACTAGAGACATTTATAGGAAAATGGATATATATGGAGGCCACCCTCTTAAGTGAAGTAAATGGGACAAAAATGTGTATATACCAAATAGTTTTTTAAATGTACCAACAAAAATATTTTTTAAAAAGTTGCCGTGAAAGGAAAATATGTTGAATCAGTTCAGCACAGTGGGACAGACATGACATTGTAAGTAGACATGAAAAAGGAAAAACAGTAAAAGTGTATATTTGGTGACAATTCATTAATCAATTACTTAATTGCAATTTGTCTTTTACTGTACTAAATATTTCAATACTGCATATGAAGTATTTGAATTTCCCTTCTGCTGAATATCATGATTAATGTTGCAATGATTAAGTAAATATTAAACCAAAGAAATAATTTCCTTTACTAATTAGCAAGTAGTAGAAATTTATTTTCTATTTAAAAATTTATAGAGCACTTTTTGAAAAATCACTGTAAAAATATATGATCTGAGCTTACAGACATAAAATTATTATGTGAACAAAAACTATCAGATATAAGACAGAATGATTTTAATATACATGTAAAATATGGAATAATGTGAAACAAAACCAATGAGCATCAAAGTGAAATGAAAAAGAAAACATTTTAGGATTAAAAGATCTATTAACAGTGTTTTATAAGTAAGACTATATAGTTAAATGTGTTTAGATATAGATCAAACATTAATAGACAAATATCCTTAATTTTCTTCTTAGAATATGCACTTATTATTTCCTTTTTAGCAAAGCTAATGAATGTTGTATCTCCTAATAAACAAAAAGTAAATTAAAGAAAAAAAAACTAAAAAAGAAATAAAATACTCTTTTTAATTCTAATATTCTGATGTTTATCTGTATTTTGATTTTAATGATAAATTCTAGAACAAACTTATTTTAACAGGCTTCCTTATAACACACACACACACACACACACACACACACACACACTGGTGTGGATATGACCCCTCTACACTGAAAGTTAAAACAGTGCATATAACTTCTTATAAAAATAGCACATTGAGGTTTGCCAGTATATATGATTACTTCTGTTTTTGTGGTAACCTATCAACAGTAGACCTAGAACCACAGAGTCATGTCCACAGTTTTATTTCTCTCTCCCAAAATATTTTATTTGCCATATTATGTCAACGATGCATATATTTTCCTACCTAAGGACAAATGTTAAAACTAGAAGAATATCATTATTTAGTTTCTTTTTAACTATGGCATTTTCCATTTTCAAGATTCTCCAGGAGCTATTTGCACAGAGGCAGAGATATGAACAGATGGTAGTCAAACAATCAGCTATTCTGCACTAACATACCCATGTGAAACAAATCCAGCTCTTAATTTTGTCACAACAGAACACAGAAGAGTTCCCCACAGGTCACAAAGCATCTCTGGAATATTTAAAGTACATTTTGGACAAACTCTGACTAATTCTCCTGTCACATGTCCTCTAGGAGAAAATAAATGTTAGACTTATGGTGATAAGTTAACTTTTAGTAATATTGTACTGTGTATACTTACAATTAAATACACATATACATGATTTAGTCTTTTTTTCCAGAATGACCTGTTTATCTCAGCATCAATGGTTACTTGAAGAACAATTACCCTTTAAAGGAGTTAACACAACATTAAATGTGGTAAGAAGCTAAAGTTGGAATATGTAAGCAAAAGTTATTTACTTAGGTGGTTTCAAGTCATTATACCCAGAAAAATGAAGAAAAGGAGTTATTTTATAGTTATATGAAAGAATAAGATAATCACGTTTAAATAATCTTATTTCCTTGGATTTCTTTGAGTGTGACAGTTTCTCAGACTTTCCTTGTTTTTGTTTACCTTGACATTTTCATGAGTACTGGTTAAAAACTAAGACAGGTAGATAAGTTATCTCAAAATTAATATACAGTCAGAGAGGGAATGAACTCTCAAGGAAGTCAGCAAAAAGTAAAGACATCAGAATTGTACCTGGAGATCCATCTGAAGAAGTGCAGTCCTCAAGATAAAGTTGCAACGGCCGTACCTACGTGCCTCCTTAACCTTCATCATTCTTTAGAATTCATTCTTCAGTTTCTGGGGACATGAACTCAATATATCTGACATCTAACAAGTCGGGAGTTACATTTCTCCTACATCCAAACTTTTCAGAATATCCCAACAATTGGGATATGTTTAATAATTTTTCTGTTAACTAGCCAAGGGTTCTGTCATTTTGGACTTCACATTGCTTACCCCATCCAAAACTAGTATGTATAAACTCTTCTCAATATCAGCAAAATTCCCCTTTCTGCAAGCCTCACCTTAAACAGACTTCCCATAGTGCTAAAAATCCTCCGAATAATGTCCTCACCTTTATAGTTTGTAGGCACTATAAATACTGTCTCATAGTGAAGTTATTTCTAACCTTGGAAAGGCTAACAATCTTATCTTTCATTTTCAGGCTGCTTTTCTGATGGTCTTCTGGGGAGTTAGTAGTCCTCAATGACATGTTGCACTGAAAATGTAACCTTTCTAAGATTTCAAGATTAAATAAAAATCAAACCTACCCTCACACAGCCTGATATTAAAGCATGAGTTTTCTTAATTCATTTTTAACTTTTGTTCACACTGCAATTTCATATCTATTAATGTCTGGGATAAAGAAATACATTTGAGTGTGTAGAAGTTTTCTAAGAATATGTTTTATTCTTTCCTGCAACGGATGGTAAACTAACATGAATTTAACATGAAGCAACTGTTGACTTGGGTCATGAATGTTCATGTAATAAGTTTCACCTACTTATAGTACTTGATTTTTGTTTTAGGTTATCTTATTGACAGAGAAGCAAGATCCTTAGTAAATATATATATAGTGAGTGACATTGTCATATTTCATTATTTTCACCATGAGGATGAGTATGTGAACTAACTCTGCCTCATTTCTGTATCTCATTTCTTATTTCTGAATATTTTTAATTTTTATGGTATGAATCTTAAATCTCATAGCTGAATACTTCATTATTCCCATTGGTAGATTGAACTGTCTTCCACAAATAAAAAATTAAAACTATTTTATAATTTTAATTTTTTGCTCTAATTAGATTCTTAAATTTACCTTATTAGCCTATGTTTTACATTCTGTACTTTGAACCATGGCTTAATGCAGTCTACTTGGCTGTACTGCATATACATTTTATGCTGGTTGGTAATACTCTGGGTTCCGGCTTCACCAAGGCAGTGGTCACTAGAGCATCTCCCACTTTCTCTATGTATACTGCACTGTGAACATGGTTACAAGAGCCCTGTCATAAAACTGCGTGAAAATTTCATTATAAGTTTTTATTTATGCTAAGGTTGATTTTAATGAAAAACACAAAAGTATAATATGTATTTGTAATGTCAACATTATTTACTTTCAGCTTATTTGTATGGATACACATACACATATATAGTACATGCATTCATAAATACAGTGCTAATGTTTAAAATATACATGTACTGTTTATATTACACATTCACTCTGCATACATGCAATATATATGTAAACACTTTCATTTATTGAGTTCTAAGTTATCTTAGTAAAATATATATGTAATATTATAGTAATTAAGATGTCATCTAAATTATAATCTCACAGTTTTCAGAGAGACAGATTTGGATATGTCAGTTTGGATTGTTTTATCAATGATTTACCCTAGCAAAGCTTTGCTCAACCTTCCTATGCAGTGAGCAACCCCGCAATGAGGGAAGGCAGTACTTTTCCAAAAGCACTCAGCTGAGAAAAGCAAGAGAAACTTAACTTTTCCTCTACTTCTTACTGCTGCTCTTTAGCTGCTGCCAGGGTGGTTACTAAGTCATTCCATAGACTACGTATGTATAGCATTCAGTCCTCTGAGAAGCTTCTCAGAGTTTTTGTTAAATTTATATCTATTGTTTCTTTCTTGTGTTGCTTGAATTTTGTTTAGTATGGCTTGTGTGATCCGAAAACAATTACCTAAACCTTCATTCCACCAGTTTGTCAGGGACTGAAGTTGGAAATCTTCAGTTTTTTCTAAACAAATTAAAAATCAATTAAGTGCTGTCATATTTGCCATCAATCATTACATCAAGCTTCAGATCATTTATCTGAACAATTTACTTTTTTCTTTATCTTTATGAACAAAGCATTCATATTTTCTCCCAAGTGTCTTATTTTATGTCTCACAGAGAGAAACACCTGATTTTTAAATGTTCATTCTCCCCGCATCCCATGGTTAAATGATATGTCTTCTTCTCTCATCAGGGAAGGCCTCAAAGTGCCTGCGAGAGTTTACTTTTCTCATTTCCTAAAAAAATGTAATGGAGCCTAACTGCTAAAATATGTGGCTTTTAAGTGATAAATATAGTTCATTGTTGTTCCATCTGTACATACAAGAGTACTTTATGCCAAGAACTCAGTTACGTAGTGAGGGGGTCACTTGTAGAAGGCATGATAAAAATATAACTATTGGTTAGATTTTTAAAATCACTACAGTAAATGACACATTACCATGAACCCACCTCACCTACTCCCCATAATCTGAACAAACATACCCCTTCATTCTTGCCCCCCTCTGAAGCAATTCTGAAAGTTCCTTGAATGTTTGGTTTCATTTCATGGTTTCCTCAATGTTCTGAATTCATTTAACACATCTACCTTTCATAGTCTTTTTCACTTTAGGGAAGATCCAGATGTGAAACAGTACCAGATTCAATTACGAGATAGACAAGAGCACACTATAACGTTTTCCCCCATTTTTCTTTTGGTGGCACGGCATGAAAGCATTCACTGTATTTTTTATCACATCTAATAAAGACACTCAAGAGAACTTTCAGAACTCTTTCACAAGTGGACAAGAACGATAGGATAAGTGCATTTGAATGGAGGGGAAATACAATTGGGATTGATGACAATGTATCTTTGACTGTATTAAATTTTCTTTCAATTTATACATTCACTATGTATTCTGATCACCTACTGTATTTATATTGTGTTGATCTAAATGAGTGAAACAGCAAACTAAGTTTGATTTTAAGTTTTTTGTCTTTTCATTCATTTTCTCATCAAAGAATCAGAGTTTACAGGATCTCTATATTTCAGAACAGATAAAACTTTATGGAGATATCTGCTACCAAGAAAAGGTTTTACAGAAGTATAAAACTTTATTTCTTAGTATAAAGCTGACATTTTGACAGATATTTAATTTTATCTACATAAAGCAGGTGAGTATATTTCCCAGCAATTTCAAAAGGAAGTTATAATGTGAATTTTATGTAACTGGCATGTGAAAATAAGTTTATATTTTATCATAAAGGCAGAAATCTTTGTATTAAAACCACATAGGTTTATAGATTTTCATTTCTAAATGACTTGTTCTTATATTTTTTAAAAAATGAATCATTATATAAACAACTTCATTTTTTTTTTTCACCTGGGATCAAACTTGGGACCTTGTGCTTGTGAGGCAGGTGGTGGAACCACTGAGCTAAATCCCCAGCCCAAATTCAAAATTTTTTTAGAAAAAGGTGAAAAATTAAAAATCGATAAAGAGTATCCATATGAAGACTTTAGTCACTGAGATCTAGAGGTTGGAAATTTTCCAGGATAGAATGATGATTTTGCTTACTATGTGCTGTAATGAACTATATCAGTTCAAGAAATAACTATGTAATTGTTGAAGTCCCATGGTTTTAAAATATCTTATATATTTTTTAAATGTTTACTGTGCTTTGGTATTTTTCTGTATATTTTCATTAAATTAACATATATGTACATTATTTAATTTTTATGTTTCAAAATTCTTTAATACCTTTTGGAATCTGGTTTTATAGTAAGGCTATTAACTGAGCCAAAGAAAAACTGTAATCTGGCTGTGGTGAAGATTCAGACATTGATAACTGCAAAAGCATAAAAATGTCAGAAGTTTAAGCGGGGGCACTGTGAAATAATATTTATGGAAGCCCCTGTTGGGCCTTTCACAGAGATATTAGGGTGCACGTTAAACTTCACCTTGGAGTGAGGCCTTGTGGGCTCTATGTGATCAGTGGATCTCATGTCAAATTCTCAATGTGACACTGACTTCAACAAAGTAAGGAGACGAAGTGTTTAAATTAGCTAAGACATGTAGAGGTACTGGTCTACAAATCAATATATAGTAAGATTTACATGGGGAGTATAGGCAAAAAAGAAAATTTTATGAGAAATTACATTCATTCATAGGAAAATGGATACCTATTGAGGATATACTCCTAAGTGAGATAAATAAGTCCCACATGTGTGAATCCTGAGTAATTGCTCTGGTGTGAATAAACTGTAATAGTACATAAGATCTTAATGATATAATGGACAATGTGAAATAGGAAGAAAGGGGCTAAAGGTGTAGGGGAAGTGGGATGGCTAGGGGAAGGCTAATAAGGGAGAAGAAAAAAATATGAGAAAATGAAAAAATGGAAATGAAGGGTTTGTAAAGGGGGAGGGGAGGAGAGGGTGAAGGGAGGGCAGGGACAAGGGGAAAAACGAGAACCAAGACCCGTCATGTAAAGGTACAAGATCCCAATAATGAATGCAACTGTACTGTATCCCTAAAATGTACCAATAAACTCAATGAGGGAAAAAAAGAAAGAAAGTTTTATTTGTGGAAGGCGTGAACAGTTTCAGAAAACCTATGCATTGAAGGTTTAAAGGAAATTTGGCAGGGAGAATGGAAAGCAGATAATATTGTAGTGACCAATATAAATCCTTTCCTAATTCTATAGCATATTTTTAGCCTAATAAAATCATGACTCTCAGTGTTCTTCAATAATTGTCCCATAAATGAGAATTGGACTCAATGATGGCCAAAAATAGCAAAGAGAAATCTTGTGGAACAGGGAATTAGGCTGGTCTGTCTTGATGAAGCAACTTACCTTTTTAATAAAATGGTATGAAGAATAGATTCATTATTTATTTAAAAAATTTCTTGTCTAGATGCATAACAGAGGTCTTGTGAAGCTATCTTTTAGTTTCAAGATAAAGTCAAAACCCAGAAATGTATAGTAGAGATGCAGAGAGCATTGTGGAGCCAATTCAAACAACTTAGGAGTGCAACTCATCTCTGTAAATATTATGCAAATACCTTTATAAAAAATTAATAGATAACATTGATTGGATGTCTGAGATGAGTCATTTAATTTAGGTATCTGTGGAATAACAATTTTATGTTAATGTCTAAAAGTAGAGATATCTGATTTTTTGGAAATATGAAAACTCAGAATATAAATTGGGAAGAAAGCTACCAATTGGTGGTCTGTTTTTACAAGTAAGTATAGAGATCAAAATCATTCTTTTTTAAGCTTTTTAGTACATATGTGTGATACATAATGTTAATGTTTTTGTTTAAAGTTTGTGCACAAACATAATACATCTGAACTCCATTTTTATCCCATTTCTCTTCCTTCCCTCCCCACTCCGTCCATCTCTTGATCCTCTTTCTTTCTTTCTTTCTTTCTTTCTTTCTTTCTTTTTCTTTCCTTCTTTCTTTTTTTTTTTTTTTTTTGGTTCATGTTTGCAGTATACAGTGTTTGCATTCCTTCTGTGAAATCGGTACATTACCTAACACATCTTAATTCTTTGTTTTTAATCCCCTGTCTCCCCTCTTGCTCCACACTCCCTCCATTCCTTGATCCCCTTTCTCTTTTTTAGAGTGGGCTGTCTCTCTACTTCCTATTATTTTATTTTGTTCATTATTTCTAATACAAAATTAAAAGACAAAACATTTATGCAAATAAGAATGAACATCGCTTATATATATCAGCTAAAAAGAGAAAAAAATATTTCTGAGAAAGATAATTTAAGCCTGGCCAGAAGAGAACAAGCACTGTCCAGTATAGCAAAACCAAGAAAATATAACCCTCAAAAAAGATATAGGATTGCAAAAACTGTTTAATTAAAATAATGAAAATTTTAAACAAATGACAGGCTTGTTTTAGTGCATATCATTTATGTGGGATGAGATTCAGGTTGGTATATTGGTCTATAACATATTTGGATTATTTTCATCTTCATTGCTGCGTTTCTTTTCCTTCTCCCTGATTCTCTTACACTTGCTCATGGCCAAAAGTTGCCACACTTTACTATCACCTCCTTGCCTACCACTCTCTCTCTCTGTCTCTTTGATAATTTATATACAAGAAAACATCTAATATTTAACATACTGGATTTGGCTTATTTTATTTAATATGATGTTCTCCAATCTGCCCATTTTTCGGCAAATGATGTGATTTCATTCTTCCTTGTGGCTGAATATAATTAGGCTTTCATCCAGGAGGTATAAAGGAACCTTTAAAAGAACATTAAACTTTGTATCTAACATGTCTTTTTTAACTATTTCAAGGAATATAAACATTCTAGGAAGCACATCAAAACATATCAATACATAGGGGCTCTTTTTCTCAGTCTTCTAAGGAACTCATAGCCATTTGAATTCTAATTTAGTAAAGATTTTATCCAATGACATGTTTTAGATGGGAATATAGCACATTATACATTTATTTTTAGGTCAAGAGGCTACAAAATTGATTCTTTCTCAGTTTAAAGAAACTTCAGTTTCCTACCCAACATGCTTAACTTTCTGAATTTAGATTTCCCTTCTGTTGTTACATGCATTAGGTAAGGACTTGCATGGCTGGGAGGTTGAAATTTTCCTTAACAAATAGTTGCTGTTGAGGCCGATTGAAATTCGCAATGTGCACTTGTTTTAATATGAAACTTTCATTTCATTAACACACCAGGAGCCTAATAAACAAAAATCCCCTCAGCTAACCTATTGTGTGTGTGTGTGTGTGTGTGTGTATGTGTGTGTTTCTGATTCCACAGGGTTTGAAGACAAACGCAAAACATGAGAAATTATAATCATGTACAGATATAAACATGAAATTTAGCCAACGCCAGGAATTATTTTGGTTTAAATGGAAATGAGAAGCATGAGATAAGTGAAGGAAACAAACAGAAGACAACAACTTTCTTTACTGTCCTTCATCTTTTACATAGGAGGGAAAATCAGATACATATATTCATGGGTAAAAATACAGAATTAATAAATAGGGAAGAAATGAGACTCATTCCTTTAGCTTTTGAAGGTTTCTGTGTTGGCTAACTCTTCATGCAGTGATATGGATGTTTAGTTAATATCATAATGTCCTTGTGTAAACAGAAATTGTAAAAATAAGCTATGTTCAAGCTATGTCTAATGTCCCATTTTAAAAATTTTTTTTCTTTTATTGAGTTTATTGGAGCATGTAGGTATACAGTGCAGTTACGTTCATTATTGGGATCTTGTACCTTTACATGACATGTGGTCTTGGTTCTCATTTTTTCACCTTGTCCCTTCCTGCCCATTTTCTGCCCACTATAAATAAAAAGGTGCCAAAAGACTTCAGGGAGAATAAGAAATGTATTTCCTTGACTATCTTAATTCAAGATCTACTCCTCTAGGTCTACACTTGAAGATATAAATAGGTCATCTTGGTTAGAATGGGAAACTATAAAGGAATTTTATTTATACCTTACCATTTCCAGTAGTTTTGCTTTGCACAGTTTTATTTACCTACAGTCAGTTACAGGTTGAAAAAGGTGGCCACAGAGTAGAAAGTTATTTTTAGAGAGAGAGATAAAAGATCCACATAAATTATATTATATTATCCTTATGGCTCTATTTTATGATTAATGTTTTAAATCTCTCAATATGTTTGATAAAATTGAATTTTCATAAGTGAAAATACATACAAAAACACAGAATTAACAGGATTTGATACTACTATGCTTTTGGCATCCAGTAGAAATTAAGCAGTGTTTTTATTAATTTTTTATTTTAGAGAAACGAGAATGGAAAAATCATTGATTTGCTTCTAATCTGACCTTAATTTATTCACAACTCTATCACATACAATGCACTTTAGAAAAATTAAAAATAATCATTTTTTAAAATTTCTTCAGATATACATTTAGGATAAGAATAATAACAATTTCCAGGGTTGCTATACTCAGTGAATGAATCAAAATGTATACAAATAATTCAGTGCTCAACATTGAAGAGATTTTATAGCTACTGGATCTTTCCCCACCATGTGAATAGTTAATAGTTGAATTGATTCCATATACTTCTTTTCGAGGTTTCAAGTTGTTATTAAATTAAACTTGTAACCCAGGCCCTTGCGATATAGGGATAATAACAATAGAATCGCTACACTTGTATTTGAAATTTTTTTGTTTGAAAACAAGAAGGAAAGAGACCTACTTAACAAACTAGGTTGCACTTATGCCTTATCTCTTACATTTTCTAAAATGTAAATATCATTGTAAGTATCTATTGTACTCTCAGCTGAAATCTCGGGTATAGTAAAAAAAAAAATCTGTTTTTTTTTTTTTTTTCATCGTTGAAGAACGCAAGCAGCAGGCTTCACACAGCCTAACACCAAAGCTTTCCACACAGATCCAAGTGTAATGGCTGAGAGATGAGAGGAATATCAGCCCCTATTCCTCTTCCTTTCTCCATTCTTTTAAAGTATGATTTGACATCGCATCTTGATGTTCAAGTTGAACGTTATTTTTATGTATTTAGCAGCTGGATAAATTATACTGTCCCTAACATAGTCTCGTAGCCTTCGCTGTCATTCTGTATCTCTCTAGAGAGATAAACAAATAACCAATAGATTAACAGAGATAGATGACACAGCAGGAGAGAAAGAGAGGAGATTGATTCTATCTCGATCCCCCATCACCACCACTGTTCCCCTGTGTGTGGGCTGTTGGGAAATGACTGGATCAACAGGGCCACCGTAGTCATGAGTGGATCAGCCCACTGATGAGTTTGTTGCTAAATGTGATGTTGGGAAGAGAAGACGGATCCAAGGTGGTGGGTCACTGGGGACATAACTTGAAAGAGTGAATTTCCCTCCCTCCTCTCTTGATTTCTCTCTGCTTCCTCCTGGCAGTGCCATGAGCAGCCACTCCCCTTTGTCATGCTGTCCTGCCTTGGAGCTGGGTGACTATGCACTGAAACTTGTGCAAATTGTGAGCCAAAATAAGCCTTTCCTCCTTTCTCTTGTGGATGTTAGGTATTGTGCCCCAGTGATGAGGAAGTGACTAAGACAGAGGGAAAGCGAGCAAACATATGACCTTATTGTAGTTTTTCTGAGGAAAAAAAAATTCTAATTGTTTATTCTATCCATTCTCTGTTGAAGGGAGGATTTATAAATTGGATTTGGCAAGGGAGATTTGGACTCCATAATGTCTACTTTGTAGCATTTTATTAGATTGCTTTTTACAAATATAAAATCTCAAATAAAATTTGGTTAAATTCCTTGAGACCTAAAACATTTATTTACATTGCCTATTCCTAGCACAGAGATCTTAGTACACTTACAATTCAATCAGTAGCCATTGTACAGATCTAAAGAATGTGTAACTTAATGCTAGGCACACTGCCACCATGGGAAGCAATTTAAAATAAAGTTTTAGTTAAATAATACTTACTTTTACATTGTAACAGAATCAAGGCACATATCTTCTGAAGAGATTTGAGGAAAAAGAATCACATTTCTTCATCATAAAACAAAACACCTATATTTCCTTGAAGTATTTCTAGTATTTATAGTTTTAAGTTTTTAAAGAGGAATACATTTTCCGTTCTGTTTCTAAGACATCAAGCAAGCAATAGTCTCAACTACTTCAAATGTCCATTAAACCATTTTCATTATATGTACTGAGATCTTTAAGTACAGGTCATAAGCTCAAATACTACCACATGGCAGGCCCAAAATTAAAGGAGTGAAATAATTGGGTTGAAGGCAATTGGAAGTAGGTGGAACTCTGATGAAATGGAGTCCATATGCTTTTCATAAAGACATTTTAAAATATTTTAAACACTGTATACATAACAATATGAATTAAACACATTCTCCTAACAATCTGCTTGTCAATTTTCAACTATTTCTTTTAAGAACTAATTTTTTAATTGAGTTTATTGGTAAATTTTAGGTAGACAGTACAGTTACATTCATTATTGGGATCTTGTACCTTTACGTGACAGGTCTTGGTTCTCAATTTTACCCCTTGTCCTTGCCCTCCCTTCACCCCTTCCCCCACTCCCCATTTACAAACACTTTATTTCCATCTTTTCATTTTCTCCCATTATTTTCTTTTCCCTTATTACCTTTCCCCTACCCTTCCCACTTTCCCTACACCTTTAGCCCTTACGAACTAACATTTTATATAGTAGGAATTTATTTCTTGTTCAGCAACTTCAGCTATGTTTCTTTAGTTTATACTTCTTTAGTCAAATTTAAACAGCCAATACTTTGCAAAACTAATGGTTGTGTTTCCTTTTCTCATATGATTTTTATCTATCTAAACTGACTTTCAGTCAAGTATTTATACACAATGATGGCTAAAAATATGTTTTCTAAATGTTAATTATGCATATTTCTGAGTGAGAAATTTAATGTTATTTTCCTTTTTTATTTATAGTTTTTCATACTGACAAATTTTTACTTTAGATGTATTCATTTATGCAGCACATATTTACTGTTAATTTATTATTTGACAATAGTCTAGTCACTGTTTGGTACAGCAGTGAGAGCAGCATATACAAATCTGTCTCCTCGAAATGGGACCATAACATAGACTACTAATGGCAGAAAAATAAAAAACAGGCATAGTTAATGTGCAAAGAAATACAAGGAACTGTGTCTACAAGATATGAGAATTTGATGAAATGCATGTTTTAGTTAAATGAACTACTAGTCCAGATCTAGTCAAGAGTCATAACCATAGCAGTTGCTATAACCAGAACTTTACTATACTTGTTCAACCAGTTACTGAATATAGAAAAAGATAAAATAGAATTTAAAGTATTGTAAGAATAGCAATGAAAGAAAACAGGTATCTCCATTAGATCTGTGGAATAGAGATGGACACTATGAAAATGAAGATTTGTTTGGGAGACCTCCTAAACATCACTATGGAAAGCTGGAATTTGTTCTTAGGAAAACGAGCTGCAACCCAGTTTGGGCTGATATTTCTGTGCCTGGAACAAAGACCCTAAGTGCTTGAAAATTTGACTGCTGAAGATGAAGCACTCTTAATGCTGCGTGTGCATCTACTTCTGTGACTATTAGAAACTCTGCAGGCTGGAATAACCTGTTTTCTGGACAAATTGTACACATTAAGCTGGGACTGAGTACCTTAATATTTTCATGGATTATTATATGTACATCTCCCTGTAAGTCATAAATATCTCATAGTTGGAGAGGAAAAGAAGGATCAAGTAGGTCCATTTATGGATTCTGTCATATTGGTTTAAGTACATTTGCCTTATAATATCAATTTGTTCTATGCTGGGCAAAGAGAGGATATGAAACATATAATATGATATATTCATTTACTTTTTATTTTCCCATCTGAAATGGTTATTCCCTCCAAATTATAAATTAGGAGTCAAAGAAACAGCATCTATGGGTAATCCAGTCCAGGGAGCTGAGTAAATCGGTCCTCACTTCCCAGGGCTCTGGCTGGACATCATTGCTGCATTTTGAGTTGCACCGTTTGTCTGCAAATAATTCAATTATTTTGATTTAAAAAACTGCTAAATTACTTAAAATCTCAGTTGATATATGCAGTTTATCTCACTCTTCTCTGTCAACACTCTGTAGAATTTGCAACTATAATTAATAGATTTTTGCATTTTTCTAGTGTCAGGATAAAATGTTCTTTCTTCCTTCTAAATTTGGGCTCTGTCTATGGAGGAATTGAATAAGAAAATTCACACAGTCAATCTTTATCAGGCTATTTATTTTCTAAATTATAAAAGGAACAGAAAAGACTCCATGAGACATGGTGCTCAAATTTAAGAGATACAATTTTTAAAATTTGCAACCAGTTACTCACAAAATATCCTGTATTTATTCATAACATCTTCCCTATAAATCTTATCCAAAACCATAGATATTTAGACATTGAGTCATTAAGTAGCAATTAGACAATGTCATTTAGTTTGATTAAAAGTAGCTTTATACGTGAAGTGATATTCATTCTAAATATTATGTACAGCAAAACACCAAAATATAACAGATTGATTAAAAATGATTTATTTGCTAATTATACCTCAATAAAACAAAAAGATAAATGGATTAAACAAAATACAATGTTTTGTATATCAACAAAATGTTATTTGGAGAAAGTCAAAAGAAAATATAGAGGGAAAAAAGGCATTGAAAAGGAAGAATGAAAGAAGAAATGAGAAATAAATGAATAAAGAGGAAAATAAAGAAAGGCAGGAAGCCAAGCAGAGAAGGAGAAAAGAAAGAGATCGGAGGGAGAGCTGGGGATTTAGCTCAGTGGTTCCATCGCCTGCCTTGCAAGCTCAAGGACGAATGTGATCCCCAGTACTAAAAATATGTATATATAAAGGGAGAAGACAAAGAGGCTATTTAGAAATGATTTCCTTCTTGTAGTTAGGTAGTGAATCTTAAAATGACTACACATATATATA
This sequence comes from Fukomys damarensis, assembly GCF_012274545.1. Taxonomy (NCBI): domain Eukaryota; kingdom Metazoa; phylum Chordata; class Mammalia; order Rodentia; family Bathyergidae; genus Fukomys; species Fukomys damarensis. The sequence goes on along the minus strand of NW_022900948.1, from coordinate 8,565,558 downwards.
ATGATGAATAAGACCCAGAGTATTCTGAAATGAGGAAATGTATTTTAATTTTAATATTTTCTTTCTAAAATAGTTAAAAGGTTTAATCATAATTCCTTTTATTAAAATTCTCATAAAATAGTCTTTTAAATGTATTTTTCTTTTCTAATTCATTTCACAATTAGCTTGATTCAAAGAGAAGTTTAGGACACTTCATCTCAGATTGCCCAAGTATCTTCTGAATGATAAAATATAAATGCAGATTTTGATTAAGGTTTGTTTTTCTTTTTACTGTTAAACGTCATTGGTGCTGCATCCATGAAAACTAAATAAATGAAGTATTCATGTTTTTAATGCAAGAGTATATGATAGCCCATAGTAAGATATGTAACTTAGGTCCACTTGGTCTATGTTTAATGTACAAAGTTATTTTTAAGTTCAATTACTATTATTTTAATTATTTTTCAAATATTACATTTGATAAACTCAGATTAGTTTGTCTGGCACCCTTAAACTTATCTAATAACTATTTACAAAATAAAATTAGTCATTTGACATATTTTCAATTTATGTTTAACTTCTTATATATTTAAGAGCTTGGAATCTGTTTAAACATTTACGTATACTTACATGTTTTAATAAATTTATTTACACTCCAATCTAGAATCAAAATTTTAATTAACTGATTTATCCTAATCACTTCAATATTTTAAAAGGCATACATAGTATTTACACATGTGTGACTTATTTATTTCACTTAGGAGTATATCTTCAATATGTATCCATTTTACTATGAATGAATCTAATTTCTCATTCGTTATGGCTGAGAAGTATTCCATTTTATAGAAAAAAATACATCTTTATCCAGTCTCCAACTGATGAGCAAATGGCTGTTTCCAAGTTTCAGATATTACAAACTGTGCCGCTATAAACATGGGTGTGCATATATCACTGTGATATGATTCTTTTAATTCTTTTGGGAAGATACCCAGCAGAGGATGGCTGGGTCAAATGGAACCTCTAGATCTAGCTCTCTGAGGTATCTCCATATTGATTTCCATAGTGGTTGCACCAGTCTGCACTCCCACCAACAATTGGAGAAGGGTTCCTTTCTCCCCACAACCTCGCCAACATTTGTTATTGTTTGATTTCTTGATAGCAGCCATTTTTTGTGGGGTGAAGTGGAATCTCAGTGTTATTTTCATCTGCATCTCTCGAATGACCAGTGATGTGGGGCATTTTTTTTTTATATATTCACTTGCTGCTTTTACTTCTTTGTCTGAGAAATGTCTGTTCATTTCACATGTTGGTATAGGTATGTGTAATAAGTCACAGCTGTAAATTTAATAACTTACCTTAATTAAAACATTCAAATAAAATTTAAAATTAAATGACTCTGAAATCTATTATTCTACTTGAGCACTATCAACTCCTTAAAACTTTAAGTAATCACATCTTCATCCCAGAGGTACAAATACATTCTTTGATGAAGCAAAATCTAAGGAACATCTTATACTTACTAGGACAACTTTGATTCTTCAATGGAATTATTGTCCCAGGATTCTGTCTCTGACATTTGAGTGCAGATTGAACAATAATTAAAGCAAAGCTTGACTTCAGTAACTATTTTTTACTATGACACCTTTTCTTTCAGTATGGGTAAACTGATAATCTTTTATCACACCATGTATATAATCTGTGTGTGCATATGTGTGTGTGTGTGGAGAGAGAGAGAGAGAGAGAGAGAGAGAGAGAGAGAGAGAGAGAGAAGAAAGAAAAAGACAAAGAGAAACAGACACATATACAGAATTAGAAAGAGGAATTGTGTGTGTTTGGAGAAAAATATGTGTCAATTAAAACCCAGGCAAAAATAACAACATTATAAAATTCAACGGAATAAAACTTTAACCTTGAAGATGCCTTTTGTCTTATATGGAATCTACAATGGAGAAATATTATTTCTAGTTTTAACACATTCAATATAAATTTATAAACTCTCCTCAACATTTTCTGTGGCCTGAATGTTTTATGATTTCAATATATTTTAACTTTGTTAACCCAACTAAACATAGAACTAGTCACTTTACTCTCAAATAATTATGAGATTTGAATGTTGATCAAAATGATACAAGCATGTATTTTTAAAAGTCTGCAATCAGTAATTCTGTGAACACTCAAAACTGATTTTTATCTGGCCATTCTGAAACATATCTTTAATTATCACTAAAGTCATGGATTTTCCAAGAATTTTTTTGACATTTAACTCTTACAAATGACATTTTGTGCAAATGGCTGAGTTCTTCCTGTCCAACAACAGCTCAAGCTCCTCATCATATATTTGTTTTCCCTGGTCTATGAAGTAGACAGCTTTAGATAGGAGCCTTATCTTCTGGCAGTGAAGAATAAAGTTACCACTTTGGCATTGTAGATGAACAAAAAAATTATAGTAATGGATAAGACCATTTATTGAGCTACCTTAGAGAACTAAAAAACATTATTTATAAAGAATTCTTATAAATTTTTAAATGGGTTTTTTGTAAATATTTTAAAAATTATAACATGAAGTTTTTCAAACTACTTTTTTTTTGTCCATTATGTCCTGTCATTAAAATTATTGTATGAATAAATGTAAAATTTTACCATTATATAATTATTTTCTTAAGGATATAGCACTACTTAGATTTCAGAATTTTTAATATGTATTTGGTTGTCTTTTCCTTCTCTTCTGGTGTTAAAATGTTTCACTGTTATCATTCTGTCTCCCCTTACTGATACTTTATGGACTCTGGAAAAGAAATATAGTGGAAGTTTCAGATTGCAAACTTCAAGTTTCCTTTTAGAAAAACAAATGTGTTTGGTTAATTTATTAGACTTATAAAGTGGATGCAGATATTTAAGGGAATGCAATACACAATTTTCATAATCCTTTGTTTTTGTCATTATTTATCAGTTGCAGCATCACTTGTCAAATAATGCTTTAGTTCATCCTCAGTTTCTGCTGTGGTAGATTGATTAACTGCAGTGTTTGTAACTACTGAAAACTCATGTCCAAATTAATATATACTGCTACAGAGAAACATTAATTTTTATTATACTATGCTGAAATACAGCAGTTCCCTGAATAAATAACACTATATACAATACACTATATACTAATAAATACACAATATATACAAATTTAATTATATAATATTTATTTAAATAAAGTAAATCTTGAGAAATTTTATTGCATCAGTGATGCAATTTGGCAAATTAAATACACACATATATACATAATATATGAACTTGAGAACATAGGTGAGTAAAATACACTACTTACAAAATTTTCAAGTTATCCAAACTATTTTTATCTAATTCTGTTTTGCAGTCTGGTGCAAAAATAAAAAGGTACTAAAACTAAAGTGTCCCAGAAACTAGTTAGAACAAGACAAAACAAATATAAGTAGTTTAATATAGTATTGACATATCCCAAATTAGAAGTTTGAGAAAGGTTTTCCAATAATTTAAAATATTAAATATGAGAAAGTGGCTGATATAATAGGTCATCACTGAAGCCATATGCCCGAGTCTTACACAGAATGGAATTTGGCCATTGATATATGTATAGTGATTATGATTATCATGTGCTACATACCAGTTTGCAGATTGGAAATCAATAAACAAATAAAAGTGACCACAGTGATTATGCAGATTTGAATAAGAATTGCAAGGAAAGAAATGTCCTTAAGTCATCATCATCAACAACAACAACAACAAAACAATTTGCCTAATTTTTTGTATTTTCTAAAGTAAAAATACTGGATTTATGTATTTATTTGTTTGTCTGTTTGTTTTATTTATTTTTGTTTTTTGAGATTCACTTTATAGTTCAGGCTGGCCCTAAACTCACTATGTAGCTCAGGCTAGCCTCGGACTCACAGCGATCCTCCTGCCTCTGCTTCTCCAGTGCTGGGATTATAGGTGTGAGCCACCACGCCTGTCAATACTGGAATTTCAATAAATTATTAATTATGTTTTCAAGTCTTAGAGAGGTTAAACATTTCAAGGATTGCATTTAGTCCTCCTAAATTTATTAAAGAAAGATATATGTAATATAACCAACTTCTCCTTCTTATATCCACTTTAAATATGGCTGTAGTTTTGTCAGAATAAAAGTTTAAGAGCAAATATTTATACTAAGTAGGTTAATTTAAAGGGAAAATTTATTGTATAAGAGTAATGTAAGGGGACATAATTGTTATGAATATTCTGAGATATAACAAAGCACATATTCAATAATAAAGTGTATTCAAATGATAATAATCATAATCAACATTTATTAAACATGTAATATGTTCCAGAAACTGATCTATTCTTTACATTAGCTCTTTTTCATCTTCAAGCAAGAGTATGAGATTAAGTTTTGGCACTTCCAATGATTTCAAATGATAAATGTGTGCCTTAAAATGTTCAATGATTTTAAAGGGCAGTACAATTGGCAGAACTGTATTTTAGTCTTACCTGCTTAATCCCGGTGGTTATAACCTTCATCATACTTCTTCTCATGATTCCTTTTTAATATAATATTTGATAATTATTCTGTAATTTCTTTCTTCTATATAAGTGTTTAAATGGGAATATTCTTTAAAATGGTAAGAGATTTCTCCAGTCCACTAAACATAAACTGCATTTAACATGCTTGTTTCACGCCAAGTAGTTCAGTTATATTCAAGTCACATCCTTTTTGTAATAAATATTATTAATAATTGAAATTATCACTCCTACTATTCTGCTTAATTTCCTAATCGGCTGTTTTGACCAACAATTATCATAATTAAGTTTACATATTACCATGATGATAGGATTTGAGACTTTGACAAAGCTATTATTTAAAGTTTTGATGATAATAAAATAACATAAAAATGTTTCTCCTAGTCAATGAGGAAGTACAGGGTAAACATTGCACTTTAATTATGCTTCATAAGGTTAGAAAAAGGAACTAAGAAGAAAAATGTAAATTATTCCAGATTGTTTGGGCCAACACCTGAAACTGATTTCTTTTAATTTTTTTAAAATTTTTTCCTTTTTTTTTCTTTTCCTTGCTTATACTACATCACTCTTCCCAAGACTTTCTCAAATGAGTATCCTACATTTTGCTTCTAGTTTGAGACTAGTTTATAATCTCCCTCCCTCCACTAAATTGGCTACTTTAAAAAATTTATTTGTTGATAATACCTAGTGGTATAAAATACTATAGTTTAAATTTTGAGAGGATTATATTCTAAGAACTGAATTTGCCTACACAAATCAAAGACTTAACAATGTCCTCTATGCAGAAGAAATTATGCAATGTGAAAAAAGATCAAAATTTTAATCTATAAGAAGTCAATCGTCATTTTACAGTTTTGAAAAAGTTGTAAACTATATATATTTGATTATAGAAATAATACGAAATATAAGTGGGTTATTCCAAGAAGAGATCGGTAATTATTGAATTTGAATTAAAATTTATTAAATTGAATTAAAAATAAAGACCTCATAATTAAAATAAATTCAAAAATTATTCCTTGCTCTAAGAAACAAGATGGAAGAAAAATTTTCCAATAGATATATCACGTTATCCATTTCACATTGCTAGTTTTCTACCTAATAATAAACTTTTAAATGATAAAACATTGGTGGTAGTTATGATTAACTTACATAAATTTTAGTTTAAAATGTACATGACAGGGCCGGGGATTTAGCTCAGTGGCACAGTGCCAGCTTTGCAAGTGCAAGGTGTTCAGTTTGATTCCCAGTACTGTAAAAAAAAGAAAAGAAACAAAAAAGAAAAAAACAGTACATCACAATGTTAAAGTGTTTAGTAAATTTTGACATATAAATGAAAGAAGTGGCTGATAAATTCCTTGATGCACAAATAAACTAAATGCCGAGGAATTGGCTATTGTTCAGAGAGAGCATTCGGGTAACTTGTGTGAAAAATGACATATACTAAGAAAGCCGAAGGAGGGTTAACTGTTTTAACTAAGTAAGAAAGTTAATGACTTGATAGTTACTGTAATGCTAAGATTTCAAAGTGATGATTAGAAAATTTATATCTCCAAGAAAATAGTTATTTATATGTTTGCTTTGGGTCTTTTCACTGAGCTAAATCCCTGGTCTTGCTTTGGATTTTAAGGAAGATGTTTGCCTAAAAGAATTTTGAAATATTGAAACAGCTTAGTTAAAGTGAGAAGTTATAACAATGCTTTCTCCTGTGAATTACAATAAAAATGAATGGGATATTTTCTCATTTTTCAGAGGACAGTTTATATAGCAAGCAGGGGATAAAGTTGGTGACTTCTCCGTCACCCTCTCTATCCTGGAGGGTGTTTGCTTCTCACTTTGTTCGACCATATGAAAGTTGAAGAGTTCATTTCACATTTGTATCACCAACTGGGGAAATAACTCTGTTACCTGAGAAATATTTTCCTTCTCAAATTGGTTTTTTCAAAAATAGTCCCTCAGTAATATCTCGTAATATTCTTTTACTTTTGCCACAATCTGGCAGATAGAAGGTCAAGTAAATAAATTTTATGTTGAATTAAATATGCATGAGAACTACTTATTTTAACAAGAAATATTAAAAAGTACATTTTGATGTTTCTTTCAACTCCCTTATGGTGTCTTGCAACATAACCTAATCTTATAATGTATGGGTCATCTTTATGGTCTCTTTATAATCTTGCAATTTCTTCCTACATATTTCAGGCAATGAAAACATGTAAATGTAATTTTTAATAAGGCATATTTATACCAAACCCATCATATAGATTATTTCAAAATGTTTACATAGACATCTTTGCAGTGTTTATTTTTATACATAAAATTTTTCTGCCTTTCCTCCACTATTTTGAGATGCATTATTATTTTATTATATAGGCTCTGTAAGAAAAATCCTTAAAATCCACCAAAATCCTTAAAATTTTTAGATTGTGAAGAAATATAAAATTGTACAAATTTGTGCCAAATTCATAGAAGTGCAATTATTTTAAGTGAAATTTTTTTCAAATATGTAGAATATTCCTATTAGATCAATACAACACTTTACTAATTTGTAAGGCAAATTAGTGTAATGTCATGTTTTAGCAGATTAGTTAAAAAGAGTACATTGGTAATTAACTATTATTTGAAGAAAAATAGAGTCACTATTGGGAAACTCTGACGTTTTCTAAGTAATTAGATGAATGATACCTGAAAGCCATTAACTGAGTTTCCAAAAATTATGAGAAAGAGTTCAATAAAACTGTGTTTTAGCATCTATCCAGGCAATGAGGAGTGGAATGACATGATTTAATATAATTATCATGATCATATTTAAAGTTTAAAAACTTCAATACAGAGGAAAGAAAGACCTAAATAAATTTCAGCAAATCAAAGAAAAGTAATATTTTATTTGAAATGAAGTGGAAAAAAGCAACCATCAAGTACTTACAATCATCAGGCTTCCTCCTACTTTTCCTCTTCATATTACTTTTTACTCTTATGTCTTACTTTTCAGACATGTGCAAGCTTTTTATGTTTGCATGTGTTCTGATGTTATGTTGTTCAGCCATTAATTTCTGCTTGTTTTCTTTCTTCTGGTCTTTATCCTTATAAAAACTATGCATTGTAGAATATAGTCCTCATTTTTTTCAATTTAAAAATTTAGAGCGTGTTAGCACTCAATTTAAATAAGCAGAAACTTTATTTGATCTAAATTTTTCTTTTATTTTTTTACCGGGGATCGAACTCAGGACCTTGCACTTGCGAGGCAGGGGGAGGAACCACTGAACTAAATCCCCAGTTCTGATCTAAATTTTTAAAAGGGGTAGATACATTGAATTGAATGGCGAACTATAAGAGGAATAAGAATAGAGGTGGTTTTAAAACTACGTAAGCATTGTGTAGTTACACCATGAAAACCATTTCCATCATTTCTTTCAGTCATGTTTACTGAAGAATAATGGGTATGAAAGAAAACCAAAATGCTGCAATTAATTGTCAAATTTTGACTGCTTTGCAAAAAGTGGTGTAATACTTTTTTGTTTCCATTTCCTGTTTGGAAAATCTAGTTAAAATTATTATATTATTTGTGTAAAGGAAAGAGTGTGATATTATTATGACTTCAAAAATTTATGAGCATCCGTTACAGTAATGGAGTGGAAGAACCAGCAAAGTACTGTATCAACAATGTCTCAGTTTGAGTTGAGAATTTTTCTATTAACTACATTCTATTTATATTACCCAAATAAGAAATCAGTATCTGTATAGTAAAGAAGAAAACTCAATTGATTATTCAGTGTTTTTTCTATGTATAAAATATCTTCTATAATTCATCAAAATATTTCTTAATACCAACCCCAATGTCCATATGTTTTAATCTATATTAATACTCTGTAACATTCAATCAGTTAACTATATCGTACATGAAAATTCCCTCCCTCTTTTACTTAGTAATAGATATCATGATTATCTTCCATCTTGCTCTTTGCTCATTCTCTGAATTGAAGGGTTGTCGCCAATCCTTATGCTATTATAAATCCTCTACAGTCAGGCCTGTGGTGGTGATTTTCTCCATGCTGTTATCAAACCTCAATCTTACAAAGTGCTACCTGAAGATAAATTCTATTATGACTTCACCAGATGCATTATTTCTATTTTATTGGAGGCACACAGCAAACACTCATTTCGTAGTTTACATTTAAGAAAGCTCAGTCTGATCCATGAGCTTATGTTGGATATGATGTGTACATCATATCCTTTTCTCCTAAAACATGCAATTACACCTATTCAAGGCTTTTTTTGCCCTGGCTGTAGGATACATGAGCTTTATCCAGTGGAAAGTTTCATGGCCTTGGAAGAAAATGAGACTGCTATGTTAAAGAAGCCTAGGTCCCTGAGTGAGTGTACAAAGTGGAGTAGAAAACAGTGTACAAAGCATGTACTTTAAGCATACTCACCTTTCTTCTCATATTGAATTTCTGTGGTTGAACTTGGCCATGAAAATGAAAGACATATTGTTATTATTTGAAGCCACAAAAATATGGGGCTGTGTTACAACCCTGAATATATCTTGCATATAGAATATCTTAATCTATATTTTTAACTATGGACTCTTTCCCCATTTATAGGTATCTGTTTGCATGTTTTCTTATTATTTTTTACTATATATTTTGTGATTTTGTATAGTTGATAACATTCTTTTTCATGAGAAAAATAGCTGTTTTTTGCATGTCTACTTTTATTAAGGACATGATCAATTATATCATACATAAATGCATATGTGTTTTAATAACCAAATTTATTTATATTCTTTTCTCTTTCATGAAAGGGTTTATGCCTTTTTTTATGAATTTCCAATAATTAATGGTATATGCTGCACATTAGTTTTTGGCAAATATTCTCAAATGATTTAAAATACTTTTTTAGAAAACTCTACAAATGAGGTTAACTTAAAAATCACACATTTTTTATATTTTCCTTAACATTATGCAAAAATTCATAAAGCTGAAAATCATATGCTATCCAAATGATTCATTTCTTTTGCATAAGTCTTCCTCTCTTTCTCCATTTAATCACCTAAATTCATATAAATGTGACTTAGCTGTAACTATACAAATTTTTCTTAGTGTATGCAGTTAGTGCTTGGGCAAAATGTCATGCCACTCCCAGATCATAATTTGAGAAGATAATGTAATCAGATTACTAACTTCAGTTAGTCTTCCCACTGTTTCCTAAACTGAGCAGATGTTTTGTCTCATTAAAGTATTCCCATAGCTTGTACAATCTACCTGCTTGACATAATTTCTTCTCTAAGGAAACATTCCAGATGATTTGCTCAACCAACAATACTCATCACTCCTCTTAGAGACACTGAGTCTCCCTCCTCTGATTCATTCTATGCTGTTTTCTCTACTTCAAATATTTATTTTCTTTAAAAAAAATAGCACATGCTTATAATACAGAATAGTGGTGTTCATTTTGAGGAATTAATACATGTACAAACACTATATCTTGATTATTTTTAATTCTTTGACCAATTTCCTCCTTTCTTCTACCCCCAGGCTTGGTACCTTTCCAATCTCCAAGAATCTACCTTTGAATATTGTTTCTCCTAAAAATATATCTGATTAAAATTGATATCATGCCACAAAAGTCTTTAAAATATTCCCAATTAAATGTTACTTCTCCTCTTTCTTTTCCAGAAAAGTCTCTTTATTTTCTAAAAACTATTGTTTATTAACCAAGGCAGCCAACTATGAAGCCAACAGTCAGGATTTCTTTGTCTTCTCTTGAGAAGACCATTTAACAAATTTTCATATCAGCATATTTATAAACAAAAAAACTGTCTCAAAGATAAAAATGTAATGGCCACATAGGTTCATACACATAGATTTGTTTGCTCTTTGCTCACCAAATATTTTCATAAAAATAAAAAGGATTTATTTTAATTGAACTCTCAGGATAGAGAGAGGCTCATTTGCCTCAAATCACTATCTGACCTTATACAAGCGAGTAAATCTTTTATAGTAAGGAGCAGAGTGAAGTGGGAGCACAGCGAGATAAAACGGATCTCCACACTTGCTTAATCATTTCTGGCCGTCTTCAGCTCCTTGTCCCTTTTCCTCTGGAAAGGAAACTGGGCTCCAGCATCACGTGGTTGGTGGGCATCTGGGTATCATATCACTTCACATGAACTGAGAGGAAGAGGTGTTGGCTATGTGCTCAGCAGGAAGGATTTTTGGGAAAACACTTCATCCACAAGAAAGAAATCTAATTTTTACAGTTCTGTTTTGCAATGCCTGTCATAACTCTCCCTTGCTCATTTCAGCTCGCAGTACTGAAGGTCATGAGGTGCTGCATCATCAGGCTGTCTGTCTCACCTTGGATTGATACACAGATTCCATCAAAGGTATCAGGAACACAGGCAGAGGGAAGCCAGATGTTTGAACCTAATAAAAATCACTTAAAATTGTAAAGTCAAATGTAAAGTCCAACCTTTAGCACCGGCTAGGAGGGACATTTTAAATTTTAATGTAATTATGCATAAGAATTATCTGTCTTTTTTTCTCTCATTGAGTTTACTGGTACATTTTAGGTATGCAGTACCATTACATTCGTCACTGGGATCGTGTACCTTTACATGACAGGTCTTGGTTCTCATTTTTACCCTTGTTCCTGCCCTCCCTTCATCCACTTCTCCCTCCCTATTTACAAATACCTTATTTCCATTTTTTCATTTTCTCATATTTTCTTTCCTTTCCCTTATTTCCCTCCGCTACTCTTCCCACTTCCCCTACACCTTTATTCAGTATCCAGTTGATGGGCATTTTGGTTGTTTCCAATTTTAGCTATTACAAACTGTGCCACTATAAACATAAGTGCGTATACATCACTATGAAATGATTCTTTTAATTCTTTTGAAAAGATACCCAGAAGAGGTATGGCTGGATCAAATGGAACCTCTAATCCTAGTTCTTTGAGGTGTCTCCATATTGATTTCCATAGTGGTTGCACCAGTCTGCACTCCCACCAACAATGGAGAAGGGTCCCTTTCTCCCCACAACCCTGCAAACATTGGTTATCAGTTGATTTCTTGATAGCAGCTATTCTTTGTGGGGTGAGGTGGAATCACAGTGTTGTTTTCATCTGCATCTCTTGAATGACCAGTGATGTGGAGCATTTTTTTCATACATTTACTTGCTGCTTTTACTTCTTTGTCTGAGAAATGTCTGTTCATTTCAGATGCCCATTTTTGAATCGGGTCTTTATATTTGGGGGGGCTATTTTTTGAGTTCTTTATATAATTTTTATATATTATATATGCTGCTGATTTCAATGTGAAGATTTTCAGGTTTTGGCCATTTAATATGATGTTGGCTGTTGGTTTTTCATATATAGCCTTTATTAAATTGAGATATAGACCATCTATTCCAATTTTTTGCAGGGTTTTTATCATGAATCGGTGTTGAATTTTGTCAAATGCTTTTTCTGCACCTATTGAGAGGATCGTATCGTTTTTGTCCTTGACTCTGTTAATATAGTGTATTATCTTTATTGACTTACATATGTTGAACCATCCTTGCATCCCTGGAATAAATCTGACTTGGTCAGGATGTATGATCTTCTTGATGATCCTCTGTATTCTCTTTGCTAGTATCTTATTAAGGATCTTTTTCATCTATATTCATTGAGGAGATTGGCCGGTAGTTCTCTTTTTTAGTTGGGTCTTTCCCTCGTTTGGCAATCAAAGTAACACTTTCTTCCAGGAATGACTTTGAAAGTACTGCTTCCCTTTGAATTTCATTGAAAAGTTTAAAGAGTAGTGGCAATAAGTCTTCTCCAAATGCTGTATAAAATTCAGCAGTGAATCCATGAGGACTTGGGCTTTGTTGGCAAACTTTTACTTACATTTTCAACATCACTGATTGTAATTGGGGTGTTTAGAATTTTTTTTGTCTTCTTCGTTCAACTTTGGTCATTCATAAGTATCAATAAATCTATCCATTTCTTCTGTGTTTCCATTTTATTAGAGTACTGGTTCTCAAAGTAGATATTGACTATCCTCTGGATTTCTGTTGGATCGGTTGTGACTTGACTATTCGGTGCTGGTTACAAAATGAGTTAACACAAATTAAAAACTTAGATTAACACATGTTAATTAAGACTATGTAATGGTTGCAATCCTTTTGTATCCCTGTAGTATAAATTCAGACACCAATATCAAATACCAAATTGTCTCCATGTCTTACAGTATGCAGATATATAGCATAAAAGACCCTTAAAGAAGTTTACTGCAATAATTATGCATTAATTCAATAAGCAAGTAAAGAACATTCACTGTATGCCAGATTTTCCTTCTATGTCCTAAAAATACCACATGTGATAAGTGTCATATGCTTAATGGTTGTCACCAAAAATGTCGATGGCTAATCTAGAACTTGTGGGTAAGATAAATGAGACTGAAAGTGTGATTAAGTCAAGAATCTTGATGCGGCACAAATAAATCCTGCATGATCTGGATGGGCCCTGATAACAACAATCCTTATAAGATGGGGGGAGAGGATCAACATGAGAAGTAGATGTTGATGTGTAGTGCAGTACAGGTGAAAGGAGAGGCTGCAGCCCATGAATTCAGGACCCAGAAGCTGGAAAAGGCAAGCACACACTTTCTTCCTGGAAACAGATGCTTCCTCCAGAAAGAAACCGCCCTCAGATGTCCTGATTCTAACCTCATAAAGTTCATTTTCCAGTTTAAGAACTGTAGCATAATAAAGATGTATTACATTACTAAGTTTTGAGTGACTTGTTACTACATCAGCATGAAATTAATCAAATTGTTCCAGCAATAAATCATACCTACACATGTCTATGATCTAGTATAGGCCCCTTCCACATTGTTTTTCAGTTTGGGAATGAGATTTATTTTTACCAATATGCAGTACACTTAAAAAAATAAAACAGAAGCTTGACTACAACATAGTAAGGCTTATTACCATTTATTACTGCCAGAAAATATTTTACTACCTTGTGAAGAAATCTAAGGATGAAAGAACAATACTGGGTAGAAATCTTGCTATCCCAAATGTTGCAGACGTGCTGCCCTAGGAGCTGTGTACCCAATCATGAAAGAGCTCAGAAATACCAAGATTTGAAATGGGAGCTTAGTAAACTTCGAACCTGTAAATGACATTGAATAGGCAAAGGGGAAGGGAAGAGGAGGGGGCACTACCAGGGAAGCCATGACACATATATGGATCATGCTTTACAGAACAAGGGAAATGAACAAGTGTCACCATTTGTCTTATACTTTAAAAGAATTAATGTGATAGCTAAACAGACTATACTACAGTAGTGTAAGCATAAGAGCAGAAAGTCCATTTAAAATGCTACTGCAACAGTTCAGGTAAGTGATAAAATTGATTTGGACCAAGAGGAAAACAGTAAGAGGTGAAATTTTTTGAGGCTCAAAAATATGTTTGAAGCTGAGATGTCAGAGTTTGTTGCTGTGCTGAACATAATTTGAGAGAAGAAAGTGTGTAAGATTGGTTGGAGTAGCATAAACTGGGAAGAGCAGAATAGTGAATGTGCAGCAGGGGTTGATAAATCAGAGCTCTTTTGAGTACAGGACATTGAAGAAGCCTATCAGAGGCATAAGGGGAGTTGAGTAAATACTATCATGTAATAAATAAAGCCAGAGTTCAAGGAGGACAAATAGACATCTCAGTTGGAGATGTGAACCTTGTAACCACCAGCAAGCAATCCATATTTAAAGCTGAGGGTAATTTTCCCCCCTAGGGAGACTGTGTAGAAAGAGGAAAGGAAAGGTATATAGTCGTGCTTTAAAATCTGCTCAAATGAACAGAAGACAATGAACCAGCCTTGAGGAGGAGGCTATAATGAAACGAATGTGCTCTGTGTGATTTACATACAAAACAGCATTGAATCCCCTATTTTAATGATGCGAATAACCAGGGTTTAGTAAACTCAATTTGCCTAATCTCATAAGAGAGATAATGAGGACGAATTCTATATTTTACTAAAATCTGATGCCTTGAGTTTTGAACATTAATCCAATCACATTTGAAGACTCAAGCCTCATAGCTATAACTTTATGTTCTTGAATGGAATTATTCACTGTATATTACGAAAGTTTTACTTGTCACCACCAATGTAATTTGACATCGAGAATCCCTGGTTGTTCCCTATTTTACTAACCACAAAATACCTTACAGCTGGGATATGATCCACTATTACTTGTTCACTACTAAGTAAGATAGTTTATCCAGAGAATAAAATGGAGTGAATAGGGCTGTTGGAAGTGAACAGTCACATTACAACAATTCAGATTTGTTATTGCTGCATCATTTCTCCCTTGTTGGTTATATCCCTTCAATTGTTGAGCATTATCTTACACTTTACACATCCTTTATATTTGGAGGAAGTGGAGAACATTTCATTAAAATTATCATAAAGCTGGGAACCAATATCAGCTGTAAATAATATCACTATGCAAGCCAGTGAGACATTAGTGTTTTCTACTCTAATATAAAAAGTTAAGTGGAGTGCATAGGGAAGTCTAAATTATCTCAAAACTCAGTTTTATGCTGCTTTACTGTTTTTTCTTAGCTCAGCTGGTATTAAAGATGAACATGCACAGACAGAGGGAAAGAAGGAGGGAGGACAAAGAGAAGAGAAAATACAAAGTTGGCTATAAAACAAGATTTTAACACCTTTGGAATATCTTAATTTAAACTTCATAGCAATCAGAATTTCTGATAAATGTATATATATATATATATATATATGTATATGTATATAGTTATAACACATATTGCTATAACATCTATTTATATTGATATGACATCTAAGAGATTTACAGTTAATCCATTTGTCAGCATGATTTAAAATCAGAGACCCAAACTGAGTCACTATCAGTCACTATCAGTAGACTAGTGTCTACTGCCTCTATCAATTACAGAGTAGATACTTTACAGTCTCCCAGTGGTCTTCCTACCACTACAATTTACATTGCGCTTTAATGTTTGCACAATTTGAATCAACTTTCTCCCCTGAATTCATACTTACAAATTTCTAAATTGCTTTCACCTATAGTTACATGGAATCTTTGAGTGATGTTAGAGTCAGTTTAGTTGTTTCAGGGGTACGGATGTTCCCAGTCTCTTTGCTTGCTCAGAGATTTTTATCTAGTAGGCATTGGATGGGGCAGATACAGTTTTATTTTCTTTAAAGTCCTTAGGAAATTCTGGCGATGGAGGCATAGTTGCTCAAGTAAGAGTTATATGATTATACTTGGCAGTGTGTAGGGATAGAACTTTGAAGTACTGAATGTAATATTACACCTTCTATTTAATCTGTTTTAGCTTTCCTTTACTGTATGTATCCTCTACACCCATGGTTATGACATATTCCAGAAGAGAAAGTGTTCTACCCCACAGAGGGGCTGACACCAGCACATACAAAGCTTTCTTCTCTCTGAGTATGTTGTTAAACATGCTTGTCCAGTTTCATGTGAAGTTTACAATTAATGGGCTTAACTCATTTAACTCTTATTTAATACATAAATGTCCAAGAATCTGAATACTACAGATCACATCAGTAACAAAATCTTTAGTAAACTGAAAATTCAAAGTTAAGATTCCCTTAATTTAAGCAAAAGCATTGATAGTATTTTATAAGAAATAAGTCTTAAAAATCAAAAGTAGAAGAACATATTTCAAAAAAACAGTTTTTGCACCAGGAATGTAGTTCAGTGGCATCATGCCTGCTTGGCAAACACAAGGTCCTGAGTTCAATCCCTGGTACAGGAAGCAAAATTATTTTTTATGTTCACTATGGGTAACAGTAAACCTCATTTCTAAATGCACTTTGTGTCCTAAAATTTGTATCATGTATTTTATCTTTGCTTAACCGATTTCTTTCCATCTCTTAATGTAATGTGAAATTTAATAACATGCAAATTACCATATTAACTATATTTCACTTAAATAATGACATTCATAAAGGATATGTTCATTTTTTTAAATAGGAACAAAGAAAAAAAATGTTGGCCAGAAAAGCCAAGGCCAGGTATTTAGCCCAGTGGTTATGCCACCTGCCTCTCAAGCACAAGGTCTCAAGTTCAATCCCCATGCAAAACAAAACAAACAACAACAACAACAACAACAAAACAGAAAGAAATAAAAAAAACAAATTTCCAGAGAAGATACAGAAGGCTCTTTGCCACATTATTCCCTGCTGTTTTCATAATACTAATTTTTTATGTTTTACAAGAATGCACAACTTTAACCCAAAGTTCTCAAACTGAGGAGAAGAGATGCAAAAAAAGGAATTGAAAATTTACTGACGAGGGGAATTTCCATATACTTGCTTCCAAAATCCTAAATAATTATGTTTTGGATGTGTTTCAAAACTCTGCTTTTTTAACAAGGGCATTTAAAAAAAAAACACTAATTATATTTATTATTGATTATTACACTTTATTTCTGAATGCTTATACATTCCTTTGCCATATGTTTGGTTTTTATGTATTCTTTTGTGAAAACAACTCAGTGATATTTGAAGTACAAAACATCCCTCTCTGTAATTTTCCTTATTGTATTAAGCTTAAACCTCAAAAGTAAAGTAGCAATAATTTTGTCTGCATCTATATTCTGCTAACATTTTTTGTGAACCTCCATTTTGCTTTATATTATCTTATTATTAAAAGCATAGATTATAAGTCATAAATTTTGCCTACTTGTTTTAAGTGAAAAATCTCACTCTCCTTCTGATTTATTGAATCAAAGCAGAAAGGATTCCAAGTTTTTTCGCATGCACATTCAATTTTTTTTTTTAGTTAATCTTCTTGGTACATTTAAGATACACAAAATAATGGCATTCATCATTGGAAATTTGCACCTTTACATGATCCATCTTGGTTCCCATTTTTCCCCATTCCCCTGCCCTCCCTTCTTTTAAAAGCATTTCTTTCCACCTTTGCCAGTAGGAACTTTTCCTTCCCTTCTTTACTTCTCTCCTTCCCTCCCTCATTCTTTCCTTCCTTTTCCCCCATTTTCCTTTTTTTCTTTTCTTTTTTGCTTTTGTTTTTCAAGTTCTATGTCTCTCTCCTGGTAAACAAAGCATGTTATTCTGGAATAAGCTTAGGTCTTAAAATTGACTTTCAGCATTTAGTACAAAACCAAATGTGTAATTAGTATTTACTGTAGATTTGTTAAAATGAAAATGTATCTATGCAAGGATTAATGATGTTACCAAAAGAGATAAGAAACACGTATAAAGGGAGAATAAAACTTACAAACCAGTAAGAGAGTATGTGAAAAATATGATAAATAAAGATATTTCCTTAAGACATTTCATTTTTAGGTGAAATAAAATTATCAGTTCATTCTGTAGCATGGCAACACCATGCAAACAACATTTAGCACCACTGGGTTAACTTAAAAATTGGCATTCTGTCTCACCCCAAACTTCTGCATCCAAAAGGTTTTGTAGTTTGCTGTGAATAGCACAAACAATTGCCATAGAAACATTAGTATATCATTGAATATCTATTTTTAAACGCATTGTAAAAGTTTCTTCAGAAAATACTGTGGAGCCTACAGCTTTGATAATCTTGATTTAAGAGTGCTGGGGTGCACCTGGGTCTCTCCATTGTCACCCTCAAAGCTGAGAGATTTTGATATATATTATCATGGAAGAGTCCTTTGCTGAATACACAATTATTCGTTGTAGACTGGATTGTGACTCCTCACAGGGAAGATATGTTAAAACCTGTAATGGTTAATGTCTTGAGTTTACTCCACAGGACCAAGGCGTGCCCAGACAGCCCAGTGAGCCTCACCAATTGTTTGTCCCATGGAACAAAAGGTGAAGGAAAGCCTAATCCTATCTCTATTTTCTCCTGCTCTACAACATCAGTTCCCAATTCTCAGGTCTTCAGACAAGTCATCAGCAGTCTCCTTCATATGCAGATAATCATCCTAGGACTGAGGACTGAGTCACATGCACCATGGGTATTACCCTCTCCCTAGCTTACAGATGAGGTTGTCAGACTGTGCTCTCCATGACAATATGAGCCAGTTTCTTCCTCCCTCACTCCCCTCTTCTCTTGTAATTTAAATTCACCTTTTCCCCCTCTCTTATCCAGATAGAAACTTCATGGTGTCAGAGACCTATCTTGACTGTATTGATCACATCTTAAATCTAGAGGAATTTGAGACATTCAATTGTTCAAAAGTAGTATTTGTGTCACAACAGAATGGATTTTTCCAGAGAACTTGATCAAGAGAGGATAAATGTGATGTTAGTACACGCTAAATCACTGAATAGGAAGGACTGGAAATTCTCATGAGACATCCATTTTATAGAAACCAGAAATTGGGCTGGGATTTAGCTCAGTAGTGCTCTCACCTGCTGTGCATCCTGAGTTCAAGCCCCCGTTCCTGGGGGGAAAAAAAAGCAGCCAGATCTCATTTGGCATACTTAAGACTTACAGAAGAATTTTTTCCAATCTGCTAAACATACTGACAATGTTTCAAATGTATAATTTTCTATTAAAATATATTTGACAAAATAACATAATTTTATGTATAATTCTGTATTGTTTCCCTCTTGTTTCTATACCTACATTCACACATTTTTTAATATTTTAATTTTTCAAAAGCTGAAATTCAAGACAATCAAATAAGGAATATTATCATTAAAGTAATTGATATCACTAAGTAGGAAATCCTTTTCCTCCATTTTTTCAAAATTTACTACAATAAACACAAATTCTTTTTAAGATAGTAAAAATAATCACTTCAAAACCTGTAGTATTCATCCTAATATACATTGGTTAGATACTGGAATGTGGCATAAGTTGCCTGTGAATTTGATGGGCTCATTTTGAGAAATTCAAACAAATAAAGGTTTATCTGACATATGGAGTAATTAATTACTCTGATAGTGAAATAGAAAATGCGGTAGTGAGTACTCAGATATATAATTAAACTAGATAGGGAATGAATAAGCCAAACCCTACAAAACTTAGAAGAGATAGCAGTGTGTACATTAAGATATAAAATTAGTAACCATCACATAAATGAAGGATGTGTGTGAGATGTGTGTGCATGTGGTCTGCCTATGGTCTTACATGTGTTTTGTGGTTACAGGGCAGATGGGTCTGGGGACAAAGCTAAATATAGTAACAGGAGATACTTCATTTCAATAGTGACCAGAGAAATGTAAATTAAAATAAAATGAAATAAAAATTTTTCATCCATTTAGTTAGCAAAGATTTCACAATATTTAGCAATATCAAGTATTGTGGCAGATATTAATCAAGAATATCTCATAGATTAGTGTTAAGGATGTCAATTAATGTAATATTATTCTTTTCATTATTTTGCGATTTAATAAAGTAATTCATTTTAATCCAGCAATTTAAATCTTAGATGTATACCACCTCTTTAAATCTTTGTATATATGCACTGGTAGACAAATGCAGGTATATTATATCAGCACTGTTCATGTAAATAATTATGACAGTGAGTCATAAAAACTACTGTTATTTACTTGCTGATTTTTGCCATATGAGGGAGAAGAATGAATATCAAGGATCATACAAAAATTACAAACTAAGGTCCAATGAAAGAGGAAAAGCGTAGTATTCATACGAGTAGCCATATGAGTATATGAGCTTATTGGTTATGTGACATAAATATAAATAGTAGAAATGGACTGAGAGAAAAGATAAGAAACAGTTATCAAACAGAATTTCTAGCATTTGTAAACAATTCATTGTGATGGGTGAGAAAGAAAACAGGCAGACTAAAAGGGCTGACAGTTCATGCCAATTATTAAGATTATTACAACAAAGAAAAACACTTTAGGAGACAGGAAGAGAAGAGATATTGATTGGGAACTGACAAAAAAAAACTGCGTTAATTTCAACCTTATCTATTATTTTGTATCCTTCAGTCATTTGCAGGGAAATGAGTTCTCAATGTTTCTTTAGATTTTTAACAGTTTTTATACTAAAATAATATACTGGTACATCATCTTTGGTTTTTATTTCTAATTCTATTTAGGTGGGGGCCCAGAAAATCACCATGGTATCTCTTGAATCATGGCTTAATATGTTTTTTAAATATAAAAATAGATTATCTACTTATTTCAAAATAAGATTTGTTTTCTGTTGTCCTTGCCAATGTATATTCATAGATGACTTTTTAAAGCTCTCTTATCATTCCTGACACTTCAAAGGAAGATATTATCCAAACTTGGCACTTAGTTTAATCTGCAGATGGGTGGTTTGTTTTTCTCTTGTTGATCCTTGAAGACTTTCATTTGTCTCTCCCATATGGCAAAAATGGGTACATATTTTGTGAGCATCTGCAAGACAATATTTAATACCCTCACATTCCTAAGAAATTATGTTCAAGCTGACACGTTTTCATACCAATGTAGTGAAAATGTGTAATGTCACTCTGCCCCAACAGAATAAGAATGATTTGTCAGTTTTGTTGAACACTAGGAATGCTACGTGATGCTCCCTAATTTACTCTGGAAGAAACTGCATATTAAATAAATTATTTCAGCTAATTTATTTGACCATTTTTTGTGTTCTTTTTCCCTGTATTTGATGCAAATATTCACCAGAAAGAAACAGAGCACAATGAATATTGATAAGCAAAAGAAATATGTCACAATACCACAGATAATACCATGAATTTTATGTTCCTCTGTCCTTCTCATCCCAGATGTGACTAAATTCTTGTTTATTGCAAGTTTGACATTTTAAATTTTGGTAAACAACACACTAATTCCCTGATGCTTCTCTTGTTCAATATATTTATAACTGCTCTTTTGCTGTTATCATAGAGATAGGTTATCATCCACAGAAGGTATAATTAATGTTATATTTATATATAAAAACGTCATTGCCAGCTTTCAAACACTTTATTCAATAATCCTAATATGAAAAAGAACATGAATGCTTCTGAAATATAAATTCAACATTAAAGGACAAATGCATTTTCACCCTTGCGATAGATGCCACAGAAGACAGTGCTCATGTAAGTCTACAAATTCTCAAATACTTTTTAAAATGACTATTGTGCAACCTTGAATTCATATTTTCTAGACCAAGTGGAATATGATACAAATGGTATTTCTCCCAGGAAAATTTTAGAAAAATAACAAATAATGTAGACATTACCAAACAGCGCTGTTAAAATTCTCCATCTTATTCCTCTAATTTAAAGGTCATCACTTTTTTTCTGGAAAAAGTCAGATAGCAAATATATTAAGGTCCTTGTTCCAATTTGTCCTTGTGGTAATTATGTATTGGTACTATGGCAGCAAAAAAGAAGCTGTAGATATTAGTAATAAAAATTTTATTTGCAAAAACAGGCAGTGGAGCTGTGGAAAATAAATGATCAAATTCTCCCAATGGTAATATTTATCTGTTACAGAGATTTAACACATGCCTTTTATCCAGTCTAAAAAATATTTAGTAAATGATGAAAGTGTATATAAATAAGAACTAAGGAATGTATTTTTCATTGGTGGGACTAAGGAAACATCCACTTTTTAATGAAAAAAATGTTTATTCATCCCACCAATAATTACAGGGTGAATCAGCCTTCATAATAGGAACCAAACAAAAAATGATTAAAAAAGGAAATACAGGCACATTCTAAGAAAGACTTCACTTAATGCTATGAAGAATATGTGTGATTTGGAACAGTATCTTTTATTCTAAGAAGTAAAATAATTGCATAAGGAGCACTTAAGTGTGTATTATTTCTTTTTATCCATATTTCATATACCAATTTTATTTATATATTCTAAACAACAGATTCAACTATTTATGACTGGAATAGGCATAAAGGAAACACAAAAGAATGGACTACTGCATTTTTAATTAAACTATATTATAGAGAGCTCAGAGAATTTGATAAAAGTCATGCCTAAATTGATGATGTGGGAAATATGTATTATTGCACAATTTCCCAACACTATATACTCTAGTATATTTCAGTGTATTTTTACTTCTAGAAGAAATTAAAAATAATATGAATGAGAAAAATAATGTTAATCTATCTAGTATTTGCAAAGGACATTCTAAAATGCTTTACATAAGTTACTTCCTTGATGTAAGCAATAATAATATTAAGAATTATAAGATTTTTTTCATATTTGGCGCTAAAGCTAAAACTGAAGATTTAAAAATAAACTGAAAACCAGGTAATAGTATACAGTGTCAAATTATTTTACCTCAAATTAATATGTTTACATTTAAGTTCACTTATGTATAAGAAATAAAACTTAAAAGAATAATGAAATTATTATGAATATTATTATAAAACAGCACACTTATTCGTTAAATTTCTAAAACTTGGTTTAAGCTAGAGAGTAAATACTTCATCTTTTGTCTTTTGGAATTTGTTTTCAGGAAAGTGTCTCCCTCATAAGATGTGAATTTCTATCTGCTTTTACAAAAGGCCATACTCAAGTCAAATTAACAAGACACATGTGTAAATACTGAACAGTTTCTCTGGTATAAAAAACTAAAAGTGTAAATAGTGATCAAAATGTATAATTGACATTGTGTAATAGTAAGAAAAGGTCTAAAACAGTAGGGGAAGTGGGAGGGGTAGGAAAAAGGTAAGAAGGCAAAAGAAAACATATGCAAATAGGAAAAACTGAAACAATATCTTTGTTACAGGAAAGAGTGGAGGTGGTGAAGGAAGGGCTGGGGAATGGGGACTAAAATAAGAACCAAGATAGGTCATGTAGAGGTGCATGATCCCAATGATGAATGCAACTGTATTGTATATCTAAAATGTACCAGTAAATGAAAAAAAAAATGGACTTAATAAGTGTTCAGTTATCCACTGCCTACCTCACAAGTACAAGGTCCAGAGTTCAAACACTGGTACCAAAAAATTAGCAATGAATAACTGTTCAGTTGCCGTTTTTATATTTATACCAAATATAATATATTATCAAAATCAACAACTAGGGCCGAAGACTTAGCTCAGCGGTTCAGTGGCCTGCCTTGTAAGCGCAAGGACCCGAGTTCAATCCCCGGTACCAAAAAAACAAACAAACAAAAACAAACAAACAAACAAAAGTCAACAATTAATGGGGATTATCTTGGGACCAGCTTGTTTAGATATGTACCAGAAACACCATGTCACTTATCTGCAACAGAATATATTGTTTCTCTTTATTAGGAGCTACATTTTTTTAAGATAATTAACAGAGGAAAACATACCCAGATTAATGTACAAAATGCAAATCTCATCCATCTGCTTTCCATGTTTAATCCATCTCTTCTGCTTACAACATTTGGCATATACTGAACAAAGGTCTTTCATTTGAATGTGTCCTGGTTGCAAGACAAAAGGAAAAGTAAAATGCTCAAAAATACTGTACTTTACTTGACAGGATATTTTTCTATATGGCTATGGGTTAATGATTTTGATATCTCCATGTATGCACACTAATAATGAAAAATTAGATGGTATGAGCCAGTTTTTTCACACTTGGAATGAATGGGAATTTACAAATCAGCAAGAGGAAGAGATTGGAATGATGTACATAATGACAGTTTATCAGATTATCAAGTTGGAGAGGCCATCATGAAATGTTCAGATATCATTGTGAAGTGATTACACAGAGGAACATTTACATATCCGTGAATATGTACAGGTTAGTGTTGTTATAGCTTGTGTCTAGATGTCTTCACAAAGCCTCATGTGGTCTTAGATGTGGTTTTTCAAAGGTAGCTGTATCTGGGGTGTGCAATGCTACAATTATGTATGTGATGCTAGAATTAAGTGTGTGTGATTATTAATTAGTCCACTGATTGGTTTGCCAGAGTTCTGGGTGTGTATAATGAGAAGGCCCACCCTAGGTATGATTGCTACCTGGCTAACGGTGTGTAGCCTGCATAGCATAGAAAGGATAGAAAGATGGTTGTTGCCTTTGCTTGCTGCCTTGCTACCTTCTGCCTGCCATAAACTGTTTCTCCTCTGCCCTGCCATCCTGCAGTAGAGCAAGCCAACTATAAACTAAAACCTCTACAGGCTGAGCTGAAATAAGTCTTTCCTCCTTTATCTTTGTGTGTCAGGTATTTTTGTCTCAGCAACACAGAAAAGTAACTAAGACCATGGTCACATATCTTTGCTTCTTTCAGGTATCTTTTTAGGGGGCAGTACCAAACACAGGGGCACTCTATTACTGAGCTACATCCAAAGAATTTTTAACTTGTTGAGACAAGAAGTTGCTATATTGCTCCACTCAAACTTTTAGATATCAGTAAAAAATGAATTCTTCTTGAATCCACATTTTGCTTTCTCTACCACTCTTCAATACAAGAAATCAGGCTCCTTGACACATGACTAATTCTAGGACTGACTAGGTCAGAAAATATATGAGATAAGCCTAGGATATCTCAAGCACCAGAGATAAGAAATCGCTCAAAAATGAAGCAGAAGAAAACATAATGACATAACACACACAATGATAAAGATATTTCATAATAACACAGGAACCGTCTAAAAGAACCCCTAATGGTGCAATAGGCAAAATTTTAAGCAAAATAGTATTGAATTAATAAAATCCTGACTTTGTATTGATGTAAGTAAATAAATGAATGATAATTAAACAAGTAAAATAAAATGGGCAAATTTCCTGAGGAGAGTTCCACAGGCATCAGTCAAAATCACTTAGAAAATTTAAAAAAATTTTCCACATTTGCTTTTCACCTTCTTTTTATTATTTAAATTTAGACTGTGAATAGTGGCTTCCTTTGAAAGAGGGCAAGAGAGGAAAATGGGAGGAATTAACTTTATATTGGAAAACCTGCCAAATACTACCTCACCTGTGTGGTTTGGGTTAACATCAACAACTGCTAAATCATGTTACTAAACTGGGTTTTCAATATGATATAGAAACGGCATTTCACCACTATGGTCTTCTCCCCAGAACATATAAACCTGCTAATCATCAGAGCATAACATATAGTATAATTTAAGGAAGTTCTATGCAGTATCAGACCAGTACTCTACAAAATCATCAAGGTCATGAAAAAGTCTTAAAACTTGTGATGGTCAGGAGGATCCCAAAGAGAAAAGATGATAAATGTAATATTTTATCTTAATTAAGATTGTTGAAAAAAGGGAATTAAGTAAAAACTAATGAGAATAAAACAAAGTGTAGACTTTGGTTGATAATAATGAATTAATATTAATTCATTAATTATAGCAAAGGCACTCTCATAAGATACTCATGGTAGGAGAAACGGGGGCTGAGATATAAGGAAATGCCATATAATTTTTGCATTATTTTAGCATTTACAAATTATTCTATGATAAAACTTTATTTTAAAAGATCCTTTAGTGGCTATCATGATATTTAATTGATAGTTTCTCAGTTTACTAAATGAAAATGTACCAAATAGAGATTGGCTATATTGCCATGTTTCTGTCTGCTTAATTTCTTTCAGTCTCACATTATTTTAAGCCAAGGGATAAGTGTAGCAGTTAAGAGTATGAGAGAAATGGTTTAAATCTCATGTTTTCTCTATTTGTGTGAATTTCAGCTAAGTAAGATTTATAAATCTCTGATTTTTAAAATTCCTCCTGTAGAAAATTTTCAGTTGAATATTAAGGTTAAAATAAGTCTTCTTTTCCATTTTATTTATTTACTTTTTTTCTCACTGAGTTCATTGGTACATTTAAGGTATATAGTACAGTTACATTCATCATTGGGATCTTGTACCTTTTAACTTGCATGAAATCAAGTGAATGGTCTTGAAAAATGAAAAATGGAAAAAATAATTAATGTTGTAAACTGCCTCCTTTCTTCTCAATACAAGATTTCTCCTAAATAAATATCATACAGAAATTCTTTTTTGATTATGATATTAGTAATTAAGGATATCTATTTTTCATATGTGAAGTCAATATTTTTATCTGCACCTAATCATATGGTATCCTAACACCAAAACAAAAACCAATTGTAAGAACTGTAGAGAGATTTTACATTAATCTACCATGTGGTACTTTCCTCTGAACCATTTTGTCTAGAAATTCTGATTTTGAAAAGTTCCACCTTAATTGCCAATGACATGTTTTAGAAGAAATAATTTCACTATGTTTGCTATACCAAACTAATGGAATAATCATTAGAACTAAATGGGGAAATATTTATATATCAACCTTTACTGAGAAAAAAAAAAAGCGGACTTCTGCAAAGTTAAATGCATCCTATTATTATCTATTTTTAAAAAGACAATTTAGATTATTCACATTTATTCTTCATAAAAATTGAGTAGTTTTATAATTCTTTTATAGTTGCATAACAGCAATGCTTAATACATCTTTGTTTCCATAGAAGATTCACACCACAGAACATATTATTTTGACTACATTATTTTCCACTTTATTTGTATTTGATTTATATTCAAATGACTATTTTAATAAAATATTATTTACATGGAGTCCTTTTTCTTTCTTTTATTTTTCACACCATATACACAACAGATTTTCTTAGACAAAACTATAAAGTTATAATGTACACAAAATGCTTCTTATTTAAAATTATCTTGGAACATAGTAATATTATTGTCTTTAAATACTGTGACAACTTACATATGGATTTTCTTTTATCTTAATTACAAATGTCAATTTCTATTGAGTTTTCACATATAAACCTGGGCCTCATTGTTTCATGAGGCTACTAAAATAGAATAAGTAATTTGAGGTGTTTTTCAAAGCACAGTGAATATTTTCCCATTCCAAAGTATTTTGCAACATATAACCCAAGGGAAAGGGTTTATTGTCAAGTCTCCTGTTGAATTTAACTGAGTGTGACTTTGAATGACAATGATATATTTTCAAGGTTTAACAAAATGTCACTGATTGCTTTTGGATTAGAGAACCCACATTTGAGAGCTCTCTAAGGAATATTTTAGTGCCCAAGGAATTGGAACAAATCTATAACAAATCTATAATTATCTCTATAAGTAAAATTTGACCCCCTTAAAAGATTTGTGCTGTAGAAGATTCTGATATTCTTGTCGGCTACCTATAATAAGGATGACAGCAGCAGCTCTAAATGTCATCTCTGCATGATGAGCGATTTTAAACAGTGCAAATGGGCAAGTCCTAGAGCAAGAATTCAGGTTGTGTGAGTAATGAACAAGATGATATTCTTGATCTTTTACAGAGGTAGATTATAATCTCATATGTAGCAGTTTATCCTTTTGCCATTGTTTTCTCTCTCTCTCTCTCTCTCTCTCTCTCTCTCTCTCTCTTTCTCCATCATATAGTTTTTCTCTGTCTAATGACAAACCTCAAACTCACATTCTACACCTAATAGGTATAATTTTCAAAGTAGGTCAAATTCAACCAACTTGGGCTTTCTTTTTCATAGGTCATCACCTATAAACTATGAATTAACCATTAAAAACAAAAGTATCAATGTACCAAGTAATTTCCAAATAGTTCTGTAGCTTCTTCATGCAAGACTTCTGAAATTATTAATTTACAGTACTACCCTCTTCTTTAAAATGACTAAATATTTTCTGAGCTGCGTATTTCCTTTAAAAAGGATAGATCACCATCTACTGCACATTAATCTGTATATTTCTTGAATTTGTAGTAACATACACCATCCAAAGTATGGCACAAGGTGTCCATCTGTAATGCACTCCCTTTTTCAAAGCAAGTCGGAGACATTTCCTTATTGTATAAACTTGTTATCTACAAAATTGCCATTATTTCAAAAAAGTGCAATTTTTCAAATTATGTAGGGATTATGAGCTCTTAAGGGTACTTTGAAAATAACGGGTTTTCCAAAGAAAGTCTTAAAAGCATTTATGGGCGTCCAAAAAAAAAAAAAGTAC
Source organism: Fukomys damarensis (assembly GCF_012274545.1). NCBI lineage: Eukaryota > Metazoa > Chordata > Mammalia > Rodentia > Bathyergidae > Fukomys > Fukomys damarensis. The sequence continues at coordinate 8,537,153 of NW_022900948.1, read as the reverse complement.
TTTCAGTAAGAGGAAAAACACTTTGATTCTGTTAAATAGATAACTCAAATTATTCTCTGTACAACTTTTCTCTGGAAAGCCACACTTTCCCTACTTCCTTTCATTTTCATTCCCATAATTGTCCTTCCTAAGATTATTATATGTAATATAATTTTGATTACATTAATGGACTGGTTTATAGGAAATATTCAAAAATAGAAAAGTAATATAAAAGAATAAAGAAGGCCAACTGGAAAATTCACCCTATTAGCACATTTCATATATAAGGCCAGCTTTAAAATTTACATTTATGATTAAATCATTCTTATAGTTCACTCCTCAGCAGCATCCGGAAGATAAAAACATGGTTTTATATATTATAGCAAAAAAGCATGTATTATAGTAAAAATTAAGTATTTTTTTTAATTTATGGGAATGCTTAATAAATTTTCTTTACAGTTCTGTTATATAAACCTTAGAACATAAAGACAAGGCACAAAAATCACAGTATCAACTTTTCAAAGATAATCACTAAAATTCAGAAGTCTTTGGAGTCAACAGAACTTTTAAATCTTTAGGAAGGGCCTATGTATCAATCCTGTGATATATATCCGCTTCAAAGAAAGAGTACAAAATGTATTTAACACTTCACATAACAATAATATCATAAAACAGAAATAGTAACATGCCAATATGACTTTGAGAGACAAACTGCTTTAAAAAGCTACTGTACTATACTCTTTTTATTTGACTTAAAGTCCTAAAATTTGATTCATCATGCCTTTACTTCAGATAACCTTTCCAACCATCTAACTTTGGTCAGAGTGAAAAAAAGAAAAAGCAAAAGAAGGGGAGAGAGAAAAGAAAAAGGAAAGAAATTAAAGTGATGGTTAAATTATTCCTAAACCAGGAATTATATCTCTGACTGAACCATAAACAGTGATATTTCTTGCCACTAAGAATCACTTTCATATATTATTTGCATTAATGAACTATGTATTAAAATTGGAGTTGACATCAGCTATGAGCACATAAGTATACCTAATGTAGTTTGACCTTTTTAATGTTTTTTGAGGATTTAGTAGTTTTATGCTGTTTTGTGCAAAGTATTAAAATGAGCACCTGCCATAAAGTGATGTGCAGTTAGTGCTCTGAAACTATTAATAACATCTAGAGGCAGATCAAGTATAGTTAGTGCCACAAAAGTATGTCATCTTATTAATACAATGATTACATTTTAAGGCAAACTGACTGTATCATAACTATTTAATCATAATCACATTTCAAATATTATATAATATATATTATTGGATTGTTAAAAAAATAGCCTTTCCTCCTTTGCTTCTGGAATCCATATGGTGGAGTCCCAGTATGGTGCATGTTTATATCCAATATTGAGGAGATATATACATATATGTCTATACACACAGAGTATGTGTAAGAATAATAGGTTTGTCCATGAAAATTAGACAAGCAATTCCTCTTACTCATGATTAATGAAAGTGTTTACTTGTTGAAGTAGTTGAAAATGATCAACATATGTTTTGGTAAGGCATCAATTGCAGTTGTGATATCACAGTAATGTTCTGTCAAATGTTTGTCATAAACATGTACATGAATGCAAAAATGTATGTATGCACATGTGTAAATATACGTGTGTGTGTATATATGTGTGTGTGTGTGTATATATATATCTTATATACACATACAGAGTCCACCAAAAATCTATACAGACTTCAGGAAAAGAAAAACTTGTAGGCATATTTTAATAATAAATATATTGAGACATCATAAGATTAATACAAGTTACCTTTGGCCTGTACAATCACAACAGGTGCTCAAAGTGGTGGCATTAGCTTCCAGGCATTTTTTACTATGGCAAACTGTTACTTGGATAACCTCAGTCATTAAGATTGCTACACATGCATTTTCAATTTCTTCTCTAAGGGATGGCAGTGTAGTGGGTTTTCTGCGATATATGACATCCTCAAGGGTCCCTCATATAACGGTAACACCATCTGTTGTAAAAACATCACACTATTTTTCTTTTCCAGAAGTGTGTGTACATTTTTTGGTGGACTCTGTATATGTGAATTTCTTGGTATACATCTTTGTTTCAGTAGCAGTTAGTACTTAGTGTATATAAATGACATTTATAGTAGCTCAGTTGCTTGGTCTGCATAATTGAGACTGCAATTCCTGGGACATAATGAGAATTATGAAAATCAAATTATATTTCCATGAAAAGCACAACATATAGTAGATATGTATCTTAAAACTGTCCTGTTTCATGAACTGAAACCTTGAGATATTTCCAGAACACAGATATTGCTTTTTTTATCACTTTGCTCTCTTTAAACTAAAAATCGATCATGTGAGAACTACAGATAAAGTGAGTCAGATGTTAGATAAAGAACGCTGTGCAGGCTAAACAATAACCTTTGTTGCTTGACTTTAGGGCCAATCTCAAGAGAAGTCTCTGATTTTTCAAGGTAGCAAAGACTCAGGCTCATTTTCAAAAAGAAAAATTGTAAAAAGCCTTTTTCTCTAAATATATAAAGCATAGTTGCTTGGCTGTCATCCAAAACTTAGAGATTTCAATGGTTCTTTTTGAAAACATAGGTAATGGTAATTCAATTCTATTTATAAAATCATCATTATGCTATTTGTAGTCAAGGTAGCTGAGTCATTTGACCTACTCTAAAGTTTATAATAGTTATACTTATTTGGGCACAGTAGCCAAAATTCTTGGGTATCAGAATAATAAAACACAAGTCAGCCTCTTGGAAGTTAACTGAAATGGGTTGCTAAGTAGCAATTATCTTTCCAAAAAGATTAATCATAGCTGAAACAGCAACTACATGTATACTCCACAACTCTTAAGTATTCTAGAAAACTGGTTTCTCTTTATTAAGAATAAAATCAACTGAAAATCAGATTAAAATATATTACAAATCTAAAGAAGTATTGTGTTCCTTTCTTTATGAATCTCTGAGTTATTATGAGTAGGTGAAGGGAGGCTCACCTATTACGAGTGTGGAAACATTTTGACATCAAATCTAAGGATTTGATACACGACAGACACAATTAAATGAATAAGAGTCCTAAAAGTATATGATTTGACAATTCTTCCAAAATTTGAGTAGAGAATATTGTGTTTGGACAGTTTGGGGGTGACAAGTTTGAACACAATCAAGGACTGCATTTGGGATATGCTCAAATTGTTTCCTAACATATCAATCTTTTTGTGTATTGATCAACATCCTATTACAGTTAGAAAGTACCTCAGATAACTAATTTATGCATACTAAAAGTTTATTTGAGCTCACATTTTTAGAGTTCACAGTCAACTCACCAGCTGCTTTTAGGCTTGAGGGAAGGTAGCACATTTGTGCAAGGAAGAGTGTGGTAAAGCATAGCCACTTGCCTCCTGTCAGCCAGGATGTGTGAGAGAAAAAGAGGGTGGGCTGGCATTCCATCACCCTCCGAAGGCAACATACTCCCTTCCATTAGTCCTTGTTTCCTGAAAGTTTCACTATCTCCCAATAGCCCAATAGCCCCGCAAGTTGGGGGACAAGTCTTCTCTACACGGAACTTTATGGGACATCCGAGATCTAAACTGGCCAAATACAGTAGCACATGCCTGTAATGCCAGCTGTTCAGTAGGTGGAAGCAGGAGGATTACAAGACCAGTCATGGGCAACTTAGTGAGACCTTATTAAAATATTTTAAAAATTAAAAGGGCCAAAGAGATAGCTCAGTGTTAGACCCTGAGTCCAGTCCCTAAACAGAAAAACAAATTAGCACAACACATAAATCATATTTCAAACAAGTATTATAGTTGAAATATATAACACAATGAGAATTTTTTAATTTTCTCCCTTGATCCTGTCTGAAATCTAGTAAAATTTGATATCTACAGTAATTGTAAAGTCGTTGTAATGTGATTTAAAGTAGAACAGATAGAAATTCTTTTCAAATATAAATGTGGAGAGAATACTTTAAGAAGAAATCAAGATTTCCCTTGTCTTACAATTACTATCTCAACAAAGAGAAGGAGAGATGTGTTCCCGTTAGAACTTACTAAAACAAATAAAAAACCCAGCCAGCCAAAATCTTCAGAGAAAAAATGCTTGCATCCTGAGGTCAGAAGTCTAAGAGCGGTATCAAAAAGATGCTAAGTTTAAATTCCTGAAAAAATATATGAACTCTGAAATGCACAGATTTGTTTGACTGAAAGTCCTGAAGTCTTTCTATTAAGCCAATGGCTTTTAAGCATCTGCATTCCTTTTGAAGTTTGATGAATTAAGTAAAATATTAATGCTTAGTTTGGCCAGAACATTGTCAGAAAGTAAGACTACTATTGAAGAGAAAATATTTATTTTTCTAAGGGCCATGCAACTTATCCTACAAATTTAATTTCATGAGTTAAATAAGAAACTATTTATTATCAAAGAAAATCATTTCTGTATCTTAATTCAAGATTTATTCAAACTTTATCCAACCAGAATTGTTGACTGTCTATGACAATTGAATCTTGAACATGACCTTTCCTCTTACAGGAAATTAGATGTTTGAACTAAAGATTTTTTTGCATTATGATGACTTACTTATAATAATGGATTTCAACATCAACAATTATGTTTTATTCAGTACTCAAAATTTTTCTTAATTCTATCAGTGTTCCTTAATATGGAGATCCTACCAATATATCTCCAGGTACAAATTCACTGAAATTCACTGAAATGTATCTCTTGCTCAACTTATTGTCCAAAAAAATGTCCTTTTTTACCATAGGACATCACTCTATGCGGTTAATGATCTTTTGCTTTTGCTGAGTTTATTTGGGTATAATTTCTGACTCAACAACTAATATGTTCAATTTACTTTTTATATCCAATTTGTATTACTTTTCTCTTAATGACTGTTTAGTCTCTTCCTTACAGGGTAATGGTTGAGAAGTAATGGTTGAGTGTGTGTATCTTTTAGGGCTACATTTCTGCAGAAATCTGAGAGATCTAATAACTGTGGTATCTCTTTGTTTACAAGGTCACAGTGCTAGTTTTTACCAAGATTCCAGGAAAGTGTCAACCTCAGGGTTGAGAAAGTTGTTTCATATCATGTCCTACATAACTGATAACATTTTTATCGGCTGTAGAAGAAATGCTCAGTTGCTGACATACTTATTTGCTTTTAACATCTGATTTAAAATACAAAGCTGAAACTATGTTACTGCTTTTTTTTTTTTTTTTTTTTTTTTTGGTACCGGGGATTGAACTCGGGTCCTTGCTCTTGCAAGGCAGGCCACCGAACCACTGAGCTAAATCCCCAGCCCTATGTTATTGCTTTTTGCTTTTTACCAATAGTAGGGAGCAAACCCAGAGATATCCTACTATTGAGCCCATCTGTCCCCCTTTGATTTTGAAACAGGATCTCCTTTAGACGCTCAGGCAGGAACTGAACTTGTGATTCTCCTGCTTGTGCTTTTCAAGTGCTGGAATTACAGGCCTGTGTCATGGCCCCCAATTTGTTATTGGTGATATTGGCGATTTTTAAACAAAAAAATATTAATTCTTGAAAAACATATTAGTCAATTACAATTGTCTTTTTTCTTTTGAATGAGTTTTATTACTAATTTCACAAATATTGTCTTTGATGAATGTTAATAAAAAAGTAAAACTGGTTTTTTGAAAGTGTTTTATTTTTTTCTCTTCAAACAATTATTAGCATATTTTCAATAAAATATAATATTGGCTTAACAACACTTAGTCTTTGTGAAAATTATTTTAAATACTGAATTGAAATATAAGAACTGAATCATACACGTGTAAAAATAACAAGAGGGAAATATTCTAGGCTTTTAGTTTATGTAAAATTTCTAGTATTGATTATACTATTCTGTTCTCTGAGCTAAAAGAGCATGTCATTTTTCCATTTACTTGTTCCTCTACTGATTATCTTTATCACAATTTGGCAGAAACAGTGGGCTTCTATAATTAAGAAGGAATTTTATGAGCCAGGTGCAGTAGCACATGCCTTTAATTCCAGCACTTAGGAGGCTGAGGCAGGAAGATCACCATGAGTTAAAGGCCAGCCGGCTGTGTAGTTAGTTCGAGGCCAATCTAACTACACTGTCTCAAACAAAACCTGTCTCAAAAATAGCAACAGAGAAGGAATTTTATATTATATTATTCACTAGCTTCAACAAATCTTAATTTAGAAAATCAAAAGAAAATCAATCATTTTCAAAAATCAGACTAATGCCAAAATATAATTAAAATATCCAATGTTTTATTTATAGCTATTTTAAAAACAATGGTATGTTAATATTTTGTGTTTATTTCTACCATAAATCATTATATTTATGTACACTACATATTTATTTCTATTTATAATATATAGTAATCTATAGATATATAGATGTCTGTAATATAAATCCACAGATCGTATAAGTTTAGTGAATCCCAGGTATTTTTTTAATTGAATTGTGTTTAGATACGAGTATAAGAACTACTTCTTAACAAAACTGCAAGCACATAATAAAGCAATATTAATTACAGGTAAAATAGTACACTGCCATGGTCAGGCAATTCTAAGTATTTATGGGTGACATATTGGGGCCATTTGTGGATTAATTAAAAATCCAGATCAGTGTGCACTTTTAATTTAAGAACGGCAATATCACCCCTAGTACTGTCACTGAAGAGGGAAAAACACAAGGGCATTTTTAATGCAAATTCAGATCAGTTTTGAATGGCGCAGAAATCAGAGAGCTCTACCTTCTAAGCATTAGCTGACTTCTTTGACAAATGTGGACATGAACATGAACATGAACAAGTATGTAAATTCTGAAGTATAGGTACTAGGAGGGGCACACCTACCTGTGTCTGACTTCTTAGCGTTTTCATAATGTCCCATTACTTGTATATAAGAGGATATTTTTTTTTCCTTTTAGGTAGTGAGAAAATCTCATATTCATAGCCAAATTAAAACTTGAGTTAAAGCTTTGTGTACCAATTAAAGGCATTGAAGTTTGAGTCAAGCTTTCTGACCTAAAATGCTCTACTCTAGGATTCACTAGGTTACATTTCTTCACCTTCATCAATTTCCATAATTAATATCAGCAAAATCATTTTATCTTAAATGCAACCTCATTAAACCTATACTTTTCTAGAAGTCTCATAAGACTCTTTCATCTTACAAATGTAGAATATTTTCTAAGTAAACATGCTGGCATAAGCTACCAACTCTAAAAAGAAATTAACAAATTGCATGAAATATACAAGTATGAAGGAGATAATTTTTCTAATAGGATTATAACCACCATTAAGAATTTATTTAAATCTGATAAAAATTTTGGAAAATTCCAAAAGAGGGAAAATCATTAGCTTCTGATGCTTTAAATGTGTTATCAAATTAGGAAGTCAAGTTAACAAATGATCGATAAAAAAACAAAATCAAGCCAAAATTATTAAATGAGTAATAAAATTGCAATATAAGTTTATGAAACTTTTTAAATAGCACATAAAACCATATAATGTGTAAGAATCTAATATTTCTGCTGTTTTCTAAAGAAGATAGATTCTTGAATAAATTAGAATGTTTGATATTTTGGGTTGAAAATAACCATTCATCTTATCTATTTTTTGCTAGCATGAAATATTATGAAAGTGAAACCTTTAATTTCATGCAAAATGATGAAACTGCAAATATATTTTAATAAAATATAACTTTTCAGATTATTCTTTGTGAGTGTTAGTGCTACATAAAAATTTCTACTCCATGAAAACTACTAAATTGTATGTTGTCTCTCAAAAATTATTTTTTTCTGTACTGGATCACTTTGTAATCATAAATCTCAAATGATTTTAGGACTTTAGACTACTATTAAATAGAAATAATAAAAGAAAATTTTGAATACCTGAGATCTTCGGTTACCTATACAAATTCTATGAAGATTTAAAATTCTAAAAGAGAAAATAAGAGTAACTAATAATTGTTTTTCTTACACATCCCTTCTGTAGAGCCTCTATTTACTATTTTTCACTGTCATTAAGACATAAATTTTAAATTATCTTATGTAAGTGAATCAGGCTGGGACTACCTTTGGCTAACAAGATGAACACACCTGGCTTGTCTGAGTTGCAATTTTTTGTTGTTGCTGTTGTTGCTGTTATTGTTTTTTTTGAGACAGGGTCTCAGTATGTAGTTGAGACTGACCAAGAACTCACTTCATAGCCCAGGCTGGTCTAGAACTCACAGCAATCCTCCTGCCTCAGCCTCCAGAGTGCTGGGATTACAGGCGAGTGCCACCACTCCCAGCCTCTGAGTTGTATTTAAATGGAATTGTCTTGGGCCACATATAGAACATATCACAATTAAAATGCAACAAAATTTCCTTTCTATGTTTTATTTTAATGCAGCTGTGTATAATCTGCACTACAGTTATTAATGAAATTATAGTATATGATAGAGATATAAATGCCATTACATTGCAGACATTTAAAAATTATATTGGAATATTGAGTTCATCACTTAAAGGAAACAATAAAAAGCAGTTCTCTATATTTATTTGCTCCCAGAATCAAAGGTGTTTACTGAATCAGTTAACATTTTGAACTACATAATTTCAATGAAAATAATTTATTTCTAAAAAAGAGTTTTTTCAGGTGTTCTTATTTTAAATTTTGTCCTTCTGAATCTGCAGTGTAATAATTTCTCCGCAGCATATATCTATAATCTATGACCATGCCAGTATAATGGAGAGTGTCCTTTTAAGACTCTTTATGATTCTTACTTCCACTCTTAAAAATAGGCCCCAAGTTTAGAAAAAAAGAAATTGTCAAAGTGACATTTATGTACGAACCATGTGGCCACTGTATAGCTACCATGCCATCCTGAAAAAAAAGAATTAATAGAAATAAATAGACTTGTGTTTTTCTTCATATTTTTAATTAGCTTAAAAATTTTGTGAAAAATACTGTGTTATCCAAGCTCATAGAAATAAAGAGCTACCAATTCTTTTAAATGGAAGCTAAATTATTCTTTATCTAGGGTATATAGATAAAATGTTATTTGTATTAGTATGAATAATTTTTAGAAGAATATGGTCTCTCTATGACCCAATATAGATAAAAACAGTCATTTCAACGTGCAACATAACATTTCAATTTGCTTTAAATGATATTAATCATTTTTCAATTAGATTTAAATGATATTAATCATTTTTAATAATTGAAACATACTTTGCAATACAAGGTGAATGGAGTACCCTGTAGTTCTGCCAGTACCCTAAAGTCTATAACGTGCTTTTAGCCTAAGGATAATCTTGACTAAATCCTTAAGAAATAGTTATACATCGCAAGAGGATTCCATTTGTCCCCATTGTATTATTGTTTGTTATGATACATTATTTAGACTATTCACCCTCTTGATCAAAAAATATACAAAAAATACAGTTTTTCTGTTTGCATCATGCTATCCTGAAATGCACTTTTTAAAACTGTAAGAAGAAAAAAGCAGTAAGAGAACAATAATATCAGTAAAGTACTGGCATTACTGAGAATAATTTCAGTATAGTTACTCTCCACTATTGCTACTACAGGAAATGGGTTTATGACCATTATCTTTCCCACTGAAAGCTGACCTCAGTAGTATAAATAGACTCCTTCAGAGTGAAATAAGCCAGGCACAGAAAGACAATGCCACATGTTTTCTCTTGAACATAGAAGCTATAAAAACAAAAGTCTGTCTAAATGTATGTAGTGATTACTAGAGACTGGAAGTAGGGCGAGCTAAAGGATATCAAAACACAATCAGATAGAAGGAATGAGCTCTAGTGTTCTTCCACACAGTGGAGTGATTATAATGTGCAGTAACCTATTACATATTTTATGAAGGTCTATAAGAGAGAAGCTCAAAGCCTCCAAATATTAAGAAATGACAAGGAAAGACAAATTATGATTCTTATCAGTGCCCATTACATATATGTATTGTATTAATGCATGTAAAACATTAATATACACAATTATTATGTTAACAAAAGAAAAAAAGAAAAGGAATATTACCTGAACTGGATAAGTATTTCCCAGGCTCTTTTATTCCCAGTTTTGTGGCAGAGTAAAATACTGAAATAAATATTTTTATATGTAACTAAATGAAACATGAAAAAAAATAAACCTCTGGCATTTGATTATTTTTCTTGCTGTTGTTGTTTAGGAATTAAAAATCTTATGTGAATACATGGGCAAAAAATTCTTTTTCTTTGAAATATAGATCAAATTGTTAGAATCTGCACTTGGAAAACAAAATTAATCAAAAGGTATTTCTTAAAAGATTAAAGCTGATCTATCTTACCTTAGTCTCTCAGTCATAGATGAGTTCTACAAAAAATTTGATCATAAGAGATAACTCATGGGTTACAAGATATTCTAAAATTTCTCATCTTTATGCTAAATTGGGATACTCTTGCACTGGTGTTATTTTTAATAAGAATGTTGAATTTATTATTTGCATATACAAACTGTCTTAGTTTATTTTGAAAAGTGTGTTGCCTTGTTTCTTGTGCCTTGAGCTAGTTTTAAAATTCATAAATTGGACTATCAATGCATTATAATATTGCAAATTTAAAAAATAACTTTAAAATTGTCTGCAGATTTTTCTACCAACATGTGCATGCAAAGCCAATTTTTCATACAATATCAACACTTGCAAGATCAACTTCTTGAAGCACAATGCTGAATCGTATATTGTATTTTATATCCCAGGTTTGTAAAAGTTCTGAACTAACTTAAATTATTTAAATTACATAAAATATCCAGTTCTATCCTTTAACCTAAAAAAATGTGAGCTAGTAAGATATGCTGTCTGGGGATTATGTGGAAGATATAGAATCATGAGCATATTAAAGATTTACAGCCTGAAATCTGGTTACTTGGGTTTAATTGACAATTACTTTTCATGTGAGCTAGTATAAATCATTTACTTTTCCTGTTTTTTTCTTTTTTTTAGTTTTACCATGGCTAAAATATTAGCTACTTCATAGAGGATTTATGGAATCAGTGTCCATGAAGTTCACTTGGAACAGCATTTGATACGTATTTGAGACTTGAAGTTCATTCATTCTCTTCTCTGCCAGGTTTATTGGCTGTTCACTGTATTTGTACTGGTTGGTGGCAGGCCACACTGGTTGTTGCATACATTTATATCAATGATATTCATTTCTCAATAAAAGTTAGCTATCATTTTATGGGTCCTATTAAATATTAGCACCTCATTTTTCTCATAACTCTACTATCTTTGCCTTCTAAGCATCCTTTTCAACAGGATAAATGAATGCTAGATAAAAGAGATTTTAAATTTTTATTTTTGCTCTTTTGTTTAAAAATAGTCTTTAATATATCACAAACAAATAATTACACAATGCAAATTTGTAGTTAGATGATCTGCAGTCACTTTACAAAGCATGAAGTCTCTCCTTTCCAATTAGAATTATTCATTGTTGTTATAGATGGAGACACAGTACCAACCATGAAAAACAAGGAGAAGTTCTTATGAAGAAAAAAATTTTTGTGTAAAGAAATTTTCAACCACCTCAACTCATGGGACCCAGTAATTGCATACAAAACATAGACAACAAATTAAATGTTTCTTTACTTTGATTTATAGTGGAGACTATATGCCTGCTGAGATTGTTGTAAATAAATATTTTTCTTTTATATCTGTAAGAAGTATTTCTGTATTTCAGGGGCAAAGGAGGGAGCAGAGTTTAATTTATTTTAGATTATTTTATTTATAAGTAGTTATAGCAATTAAGATAGAAATATTTCATGTAATGTAACAAATAATATGCTATTGCAATATAAATCAATTGCTAAAAAATGATTGCAATTTATAATATCCCCCACATTTACATAAATATGTAGATATTTATTTTATGCCAGTTAAAATGAACATGTCATTCAATGGTATAATCAATATTTAAATATGTTAAAGACTTATTTTAAATACTTATATTTAATAATATTCTAAAGATATAATAAAATTCAGTAAATGTTGCCTATGGAAAGTGATGGTTGGTTTTATATGCAGTGCAGAAATACATAACACTAAAAATATTGAGCACTGATAGAAACTCATATGTTATATCAAGTAAGCTCCTTGAACTAATTACATCTTTTTTATCACAAACTGTAAGAACTTGAAATAGAGATAGTAAAAATAAGAGTATTATGCACCTTCTCTATAAAAGATTGTATCACAGTAAAGTATGCTTGCATTTTGAATTTTCAGTGTAGAGTAAATTATTGGAGGTATTTTAAACTCACTCCATGTACAGAAACAAAAACAAAAACCCTCAAGGCTGGGTGTGGTGGCACACACATCTGTAATCCCAGCACTTGGGAGGCTGAGGCAGGAGGATCGCTGTGAGTTAAGACCAGCGTGGGCTTCCTAGTGAGTTCCAGGTCAGGCTCAACTAAAAGTGAGACCCTGTATCAAAAAAACAAATAAAAAATAAATAAATTTTAAAAACCCTTAAAAAATGAGTGAAGACATAAATGTACATCTGAAATTGTGTATCTACTATTATAGAATAAATAATAAGGGAAATGTTTCCGGATATTAGTCAGGGTGATTTTATTAATATGACCTAATAATTAGTCAACTATAATAGTACATAAAATCCTAATGAGATAATTGACAATGTGAAATAGGAAGAAAAGGGCTAAAAGTGTAGGGAAAGTGGGAAGGGTAGGGGAAAGGGAATAAGGAAAAAGAAAAAAATATGACAAAATGAAAAAATGGAAATAAAGTGTTTGTAAATGGGGAGGGGAGGAGTGGGTGAAGGGAGGGCAGGGACAAGAGGAAAAAATGAGAACCAAGACTTGTCATGTAAAGGTACAAGATCCCAAAAATGAATGTAACTGTACTGTATACCTAAAATGTACCAATAAACTCAATTAAAAATATGATTATATAAAAAAGAATAGCCAAACTAGAAAAGCTCTACACAGCAAAAGAACCAATCAAGATTAAAGTACAACATACTGAATGTGAGATGTCAGAAAATTGTACACCTGATAGTGTAAACACTCAAAACACATAAGGAACTCCACTTACTAAATAGAAAGAAAAAAACCTGATTTTAAATAACAGGCAAAGGATTTAAAAAGACTTTTTTTCTTCAGAAGAGGCCATAGAGAGCTGGATTCTTAGTTTGGTGGCATAACATATGCTTACGATGTGAAAAGTCCTAGGTTCAATCTCCAGCATATGAGAAAAAGGACAAACCAATATCAAAATGTACAGGAAAATGTTCTCAACATCATAAATCATCAAAGAACAGCAAATTACAACCCTTTTGAGGTATCCTACCTGTCAAAATAGCTATTATCAACAAGACAAGTGCTGGGAATATAGCTAAGTAGCTTGCTTAGCAAGTGCAAAGGCATCATTTCAATGCCATCCCCAGAACGAAAGAAGTTGCTAAATGGGTGCACATTGAAGAGATAACTTTAAATGATACAAAGAGGACACTCTTGTAAACACCAAAGAGTGTCTCTAGTGTGAGAAACTGAAAGTGCAAGTAAGGACTAAAAGGTACAATAGATAGTGTGAAATTGGGAGAAAGGGGAAAAGGGGAAGGGGAAATGGGAGAGGCAGGAGGAAGGAAGGAAGGGAACCAAGACTGATTATGTGAAGATGAAAATTTCCAACAATGAATGTAATTATAGTGTATGCATCAAATATACCAATAAAATTCATTAAAGAAAAAAAACGAAATCATTCAACTAAAAAAAAAAGTATTACATCTCACTTCCATCTTTGGTCTACTAATTTGATTTTTAAGTCTGACAGAAGAATTTTAACTGGAATTAGGTAAAAGTTAATTTTGTCTAAGCAAATATAAAATGTAAATGGCTTTTCGTGAGATTTTGCTTCTTCATGTTGTGCCTAATATTTTTTGCATCCCTCTAGTAGATTATAGCTCTACCTGCTATTTAAGAGAATAAATTATATACAGCAAAATAGAGTCCCAAAAATAAGGAAGTAAGAGGGATGGAAGAGAGTGAAAGAGAGAAAAAAAACAGTGAAGAGAGGGTAGAAACAAGGAAGGGAGCGGGAGGGGAGGAAGGAGGGCAGGCAGACACCCTATTTTAAAAACAATCAATTTTTAAAATTTTAGCTACAAAAATATCCATAATATAAATATAGACTTCTGATTTTTTAACCACAGTGCTAGAACATAACAATGCATAACAAGTAATTCAATATATTCACAAGCAGGGATGCATATGTAATATGTTGTAGTCAGAAGCCTTTAATAGGGCCCAAGATTTAGCTCTGTGGTTTCATTGCCTTCCTCAAAAATACAAGGCCCCAAGTTCTATCCCCAGAGCCAAAGAAAGAAAGAAAAATAAAACTTTAATAGATTTATTGTCTCCCACACCAGAGAAACTTGTATGCTAATAATTTGGAGGAACACAAATAGTTAGCTAAATGACACAGATATATATGACAAGTGCAGAATGAGCTAATTTTATTTCTCATGTATGTGTATTCATGTGTGCAACACACACATGTAAGAACCATGTCAATCTAGAGGTATAAATACACAAATTAGAAGAACTGTTTTGCTATAGTTACAGCAAGAAATCTTGAGATTCCGTAGTAAAATTAAGATAAATAAAAGACATTGAAGTAGAGTGAGCAAAATTGTAACATTATTTCACAAATTTATACATATAACAGAAAATGAAGTCTAATGCCAGGAAATTTTTTAAAAACCTACAATTACATTTATACATATAAAACGATCATTTAATTAATTAAGAAAATGTCATCTTACATATCTCAGAATGGCAAGAGTTTTTGGAAATTTAGAAACAAGTTTTTTTAGTACATTGATTATCTGAGTAAAAAGTTTCATTCTAAGAAAGGTCAATAACAGTTATATATATAACTATATAT
>NW_022900948.1:8518590-8522192 GCF_012274545.1 Fukomys damarensis | reverse complement strand
ATTTGTAATGACACATACACATATAAATATTTATATATATATATTTGTAACGACACATACACATATAAATATGCACATACTCTTTCAGCATATTATCTCACCTACAGGAAATTAAATGAACTTTTTTCAATCTATAGTACTATTTAAAAGTAATTAAAAAAGAAAGTGTACACCAACATATACTGTCAGAGTTCAGATTCTAACAGGACAGTGATGAGGTAAAATGGAGAAAAAATTCATGTAATTTTTGCTTACAATAAAAATGGGACATATCCATAGTATTTTGTTATAGAGAAAAAATTGTGATCAGTTAAATATTTGGTACTGCAGAGGTTCAATTCTCTCAATGGGAATCTGATAGAGGAGAAAATATTTTTTTTTAACATTTTAGAATATAATTTATTGCAGCAGATAGCGTGCTATTTTTTTTCTTTTTATTGAGTTTATTGGTACATTGTAGGTATACAGCACAGTTACATTCATCACTGGGATCTTGTACCTTCACATGACAGGTCTTGGTTCTCACTTTTTCCCCTTGTCCCTGCCCTCCCTTCACCCCCCTCCTCCCCTCCCCATTCACAAACACTTCATTTCCATTTTTTCATTTTCTCACATTTTTTTCTTTTTGCTTATTACCTTTCCCCTACCAATTTTAAAATTTATCTTTCAGATATATAAACAGAAAATCAATGGACTAGTTTTCCTGTGTTGTAGAGAAATTAAAGATATCTAACAACTGAAGGTAGTCAAGTTACATACTTTGTCCTGGAGCAAGGACCTAACATGCTCACATTGTCAATACAGGGAATTCAGCCTGAAAAGTGTTGATTTGCTCTTTTTTCTCTTTGTTATTAATTCTATTTCCAAGTGCCTGGGAACAATTTTAGTGTTCACATATCTCAAATTTTGCCTCTATCCCTTTTTAAATTTTCATTTTATTTTATCTCATTCCCCCAAGAGTTGATATATTTTAAAAAAATATTTTTGTCATGTTCCATTTTTCAAGTTAATATCTGGAAAATTTTGAGTTTTGCCCTTTTAGAAAATATATGCAAATTGTTACATATATTTTTTTCTGTCCCATAAGCATTTTGGTTTTACTGAAGTTTTATTTCCCATCAAAATTCAATCCCTTTCAACAAGAAGTACAATTACTTAATACCTCCTGTTTTAAATAGTTTATTTAATGTTTTATAGGCAGCAAGCTTGTTCAACTCTTGATATGCTATAGAAGAAAAAATAATTTCATAAACAGTAAAAGCACTCTGGTGGCTTGTACTTATTATATTAATTTTAAGATTTGTTTCCTTTCCTACTTTGATTTTCAAGAAATTTCAAACCATGGAGTAAATCTTTTAAATTATGAAATTCAATCTAGAAATGTATATGACTCAATGTGTTATAAATATATTGAAACAAATTTTTCAATAATGGAGAATGATATATAATGCAGAATGCACTTAACTGAAAGTTTTACTAAAAAGTATTAGTATAAGAATTTTGTCATGTTGAATGTTTGAAGATGCATGCTAAATAGTTTTAATTGACTACAAACCATTCTGTTAAAAATAAAGATTAGTCATTTATACACTATTAAATTTGTACTGAACTTTCCTATTTGAAGTAAAAATTCATAAATCTAATGTACCAATAAACTCAACGAGAGAAAAAAATCATAACTCTAATATGCAAATCAGTAGGCAAGATTTTCAGAATTAACACTTAAAATACCTTGAGTATTGAACAACAGATGTATTCTCCTCATTGCAGCTATTTTAGTAATGTTCAGAGTTTTAAAAGAATGGAATAAGGTAATGATGTATAATTATGGAATAGTACCTATTTTGCAAATGGATTTCCGTGCCTTTGCAACTAATATTGTGAATGATTGTCTACGTATTTCATTCTGCAGTACAAATATTCTCTAATTATGACTAATTTGCAATTTTTCCTGTTTTTGACCATTGCATACTTGTTAGCTTCTTCTGTGAAATACAGAAACCATTTCCATCATAGTCATTAAATATTGCTAGATGGCAGGCTTTCAACAGCCTCAAGTAATTTGTGTTTTCTTTTTCAGAAGAAAGATGGTCAATAGCTTATTTGTCTTTGTTTCATTCATGTTATATAGTTTTCTACAGCGGTAAATTTATTTTTTTTCAAAGCTCAATAATTCCTTTTGCTATTTTCTTCTGCTTTAAAAGTGTGTAAATTTTACTTTTTTCTTTTGCATTTGTTTACTTTTAATTATGACAATTTTGTGTATTTTCAGCATATGTGACCAGGGTTTTTAGCGATCTGGAATTCCCGAAAGTATTCTCCAAATATCTCTGTGTGCTGAGAGTAAGCTTTTAATAAACACATGTAAAATTCATCCATCTTCAAAGGTCAGAATTGTTTTTCATAACAATTATTAAATGAAATGAATATTAATGGCTAGAAAAGAAATGCAGAGTGAGATTTTTCTTTTATTGAATCATATATGTATCACATATATATGAAAATGTACATGCTTTAACACTATGAATGATTTATTTCACAGGAAGAGTGAAGTTGCTTATGGTAAATGTCACACAACTAGAAATAAAAATGTTTTGAAGACTAATCAAGCAATAATTCACACAATTTATATAAGTAAGTTTATGGCAAAGTATCACATGTCAATATAATTTTTGACACTTCCTGGTGATTATTGTAAAAATAACGTCCTATATGCTTATTAGACATTCTCATCACCATGTTTCTTTATTTTACTGCTTCATTTTTGAGAACAATATTGTAGCTCATCATAGCTCAGTAAGAAAAGGACTATTTCTTTGACCAAGTAATGCTAAGTAAGTAGTGCTTTAATTATCCAAATAGCTTTTCCTTTGAGTCATTTTCTATTTCCTCCTTCTGAAGTAATCTATCCCTTGAACCCCCAATATTGGGAACACTGCTTTCTGGTTGCAATCAAAATACTGTCACTTTTTTATTGTTTGTCTAGAGGCAGATTCATGAAGAGTATTATGAACTTGCTAAATACTTACAATTAAATTAGTTCTGTATCTATATTCAGCATTTCAAACAATTTGCATATGTACTAACTGAGCATTCAATCAGTCACTTTAATTTCAAAAGCAATTATAAGGCAAACAATTTTTACTCAATTTTCTCATAAATCAAAATACATCAGAAAGAGTAAGTAGTACAGTAAAGATAGAGCATCTGGCACTAGTTTAGTATCACCCAGATTTTCAAGATCTCTCTTCAAATTCTAATCTGATTAGAATTACATATGCATTTGTATGAACTGAATGCAATCTTTAAGGGCTAAAACTAACAGAATTCATTTATTCAGTCATTCCAGTTTAAAGTATACTTAGATACTGTGGTACATTCAATAGTAGACTGGCAGAAATAGATTTATTTTTTATCCTCAGTAAGTTTACAGTATAGAGTAAGAAAAAGGTAGCAATAAAGTAGCACAAAGTAGCAATAACAAGAAAACTGCTGTCACATATCTATAATAATAGTCAATACATTATTTATATGAAGTTCTCTTTTGAAGATTTCTAGGGAATATATATATATATATATATATATATATATTCCCTAGAAAT
>NW_022900948.1:8495954-8518548 GCF_012274545.1 Fukomys damarensis | reverse complement strand
GAGAGAGAGAGAGAGAGAGAGAGAGAGAGGGTGAGATCAAAGTCTCTTGGCCAAGAAAGTTATTATAATGTACTAGGATGAGAGGTTAAATGGCCTAAAACTATCCCAAACACTCAGCTTTAGATTTGATGTCTTTGCACCATTATATTAACTGTTGTCATTTTTGTGTTTTTTTGTTTTTGTTTTTGGTCTTAATTTAATATACTTTTTCCATTCTCAATAATGGAGGCATTAACCATAGTCTCAGAACCCTTGGACGAGGAAAAGTTATGTTACTAGTTATTTTGCTGGAGCTGAGAGAAGGGACACAAAAACTGTCAGGTCATTATGCTTTGTGATTACAAATTTAAATGAATAACGTACCCTATATGTTTAGTTTAACATATGGACCTTATGGCTGTACTTATAGTGTATGTGTGGTAGAGGACTGTGATTTCAATAATTAGGCACCGTTCTTGCTATACGAAGTTTTGCTTATGATATAGTAAATATAATTCTAGGGGTACTATCAGCTTTCTTTGTAGAATACAAATATCTGCAACATATTTTGTTAACAAAGTCACAGTTATTTTTACTAGTCTATGCCTGGCTGCCTATATTTTTAAAGAATTCAAGGAACATGCTAGTTTAACTGATTATAAATAAAGATCTTAGTTTTTCCCTCATGATCCTATTCATGATCTCCCTGGATTCAGTGTGTGAATTCCTTGGGGAGTTCTTGTGTACTCTGAGAATAATATCTGAGTAAGTGAAAAGAAACTGGTGACTATTAAAATTTAGGGGACTATCAATATATCGGCAAATTTCCTAGATAGGGTATTAAATATTTTACTATAACATAAATATTTAAGGAACAATATACATTCATTTAAAATTTTAATACTCTTTTCCTTTAATGACAAATATAACATACTGAAAATTGTAGAATTATTGAAGATAGACGCTGAAAAGTATAGACTATACTAATGCAAAATGAAAACTAAAATTTAAAGATTCTGGTACTCATTAGAAATAATATTAGCAAAGACAAATAAGATGTATCCATGTCTTTGTAGAGGTTATAATTTTGGCAAAAAAGAAAAGATTTCCTTGATGTACTTCCTAAACGAATTTGTTTCCACCTCTGTTACCATGTTTTTCACCTGAATACTTCCTAGCCTTTAGTGATTGAAGTGCTCTGTGCTCATTCTGGGGTCTACTCAAGGTGGGAGACAATAAATCAAGAAATCTAACAAAAGCACTTTAATATTCCAGGTAAGTCCTGCTCTCCATGAAATATTGAAATGAAAATACTGCTATACTTTAAAAAACTAAAAACTGTGATTATTTGGATACACAGACTGTCACCCAAATAAGGAAGAAATTCTATGAGCAATAAAAATCAAATTGGCCTTTACAGTTTCAAAAATAGACCTTTAAAGAAAATACAACTGTTACATCTAATTTTACTTATAGGTTACTGAGGTAGGAAGTGATGTGTTAAACACAGAATTCCAGACTGTGATCTCCACACCCTATGAAGATGCAGATCAAAGTGTCAGAGGAGGCTCTGATGGAGGCATAAACTCAGTAGAAGCACTAAATCATCTGTCGTCGAAAAGCACATCTGAGAGAAAATTCTGTCTAGCAATAGTGCAGTAGCATGGCAATAGTGACATGTTACAATTTACCAAGACTTTGAGGAAGGAACACCTCAAATGAGAATAATTTCATGGGCAAGCTTAGATATCAGGGATACCGAAGCAGTTTCCTTCAAATATGATTTCCTAATCAGGGGTACTGCTGGTTAAATTCTAAACGATCTTTGTCTATTTTAAAATACAAATGATGAAGTAATTTTACCAAAAATATTAAGTGATTAATATATACAAGTTTTCAGTGGACTTTATGAATGGCAGATATGCACATGGCTCAATGTTAACCCAATGTATACGAAGACGAATGGTCTATTGACCTGAGTTTGAATCACTCAAAGTTTAAAGATAATAAGTGCTGAAATTGCAGCATCGCATTCCCAAAGAGTGAACCTAGTACCTTTCTATACTAAGTCCAAAAACAGGTGTCACATGGCAATTTCAGCAGATAAATGAAATTTAGGCTGCAACATGAAAGGTGAGTTAACTTTTTCCCGATACATAAAACAAAGCTGATCATTTTAGAAAAATGGAACAATGCATGTAACATAGAAAAGGGGAAGATTATGATAATATCGCACATTGAGAACTATTGACCTTACGGTGTGAATTTTCTTTCCCTTTCCCAGTTAATTCCCATTGCAGTAGAGTGACAACACTGGTATCAGTAATATAAAAAACTCAGAAGAAAGAAAACTCTCTAAGGAGAACCACATTTCTTCTTGTTCCAACTGTGTTTTGGTTAATCCCAGCTCATGAAGGAAAAAGATTTGGTTTAGATTTTAATGGCATATAATGATATGATACACAGCTAAGCCAGACTCAGAATATGTTTACTTTCAATTTTCTGAAATATTATCTCATCAACTGAATGGATGAAAAAAAAAGAATTCTTATAGCTTTTAAAACAATGATAAACATATTCAGAACTTACTGATATTTTTTCCTTTACTCCAGTACAAGTAACATTTCTTACTACTATGCACGATTCAACATGGGCTGCTCTTGAATTTGTAAAAGCAATAAAAAGAAATATATAGTTTCTCATTAGGACATATATGGCTTCCTGATTATGACTGATCTTGTTGGAAATTCCATTTTCTGTGGATGGCCTTGCTTGGCAGACTAATTGCTGGCTATAAAGGTTGACCTCATTATGCTACACCTACCAACCCCTGGGGAAATGTTATTTTCCCAGTCACCATGCTGCTTAATAGTGATTTTTTAAAACAATTCCATTGATTTGTACAGGTTTTGTAATTTGTGTCCTTCCTGTTTGTATTCTCTACCTCTCTAGATTCTTAATGTGTGTTTTATGGCTTATCATTTAGTGGAGTCACGATCCTAGGGCTATTGAGAAAACTCAAGATGTTTAATTGTTGACCTTGCTGAATCCTACTCTGTGAAATCTATTGGTTCATAGAATAAAATCACAGCAGTGCAAAAGAGTACAGAATATCTATCTATCTCTCTATCTATCTATCTATATGTACATATATATATATGTGTGTGTGTGTGTGTATATATATATATACATATATATATATACAGTAACTTTCAGAGGAAAAGAATCTGAACTCCTAGGGTCCATAAGATTGATTTTGACCTTCCTCCTAGAAAGGTAGTGTTGTAGCCCTACAAAATAAAGGAAGAATTGCATAAACTATCGTCTCCTATGATGGAAAAGGTTAATCAGGTGATTGCAAAATGAAGGGTATACTCTCAATTTTTCATGAATCTGAGAAAAATCTTTTTTTTTTTTTTTTTTGGTTTTTTGAGACAGCATCTCACTAGTAGTTGAGACTGCCATGGAACTCACTATATAGCCCAGGCTGGTCTCAAACACACAGTGATCCTCCTGCCTCAGCCTCCAGAGTGCTGGGATTACAGGTGTGTGCCACCACACCCAGCCTATCTGAGAAAATCTTTAAAGCAAAGCAGAATTGGCCATATGCAAATTAAAAGCATTTTCTATATAAAAATGATATTTTCTTTATCTGTATGATACCTAAACAAGAACTAGACAAATAATTGTACATTGGCTTTTGCTAGGAATGTTATGAAATAGGAGGAGCCAGCTTCAAAACAGGAAATAGGAGCAGAAATCAATACTAATATATGGTAAATAAAAATATTTATTAGGAGTGTTCTGTACATATACCCTAAGATTCACATTGGATTAAAATATTATACCCAAAAACTTTGAACTAATTCTGTTGGCACCATATGTGCATATTTTAAAGTTTTTAAAAACCATACTTTTAGTTTCCCTCAATATCTAGATTCTCTACTCTCTTTAGATTTTCTCCATGACAACAGCATTTACAGATATTATTTAGGCCGGCTGCATGGTGCAAAGACCTGATACATATTTTTTACTTTATTTTAGTTTTAGTGTGATTTTTAAATATTAAAACAAATATGAAAATTAGACTTCATATTTTCTGAGAACACAGAATTCAGATTGTACCTAAAAAAAATACAAAAATAATATTCTCAGACAAACTACTAAATTAATGGGGTGTTGTGTTTGATAATATATCCCAAGAAATAAGAAACTGTTATAGAAAAATTTAATAACATTAATTGTAATGACATGGTTAGTGTTTATTGAGAAATACCAAGTGAGTATATTTTCTGTCATTTAGATAGCAATGTGGCACTTCATTTCCATTTTTTCGGGGGGGTTCCAGGGATCGAACTCAAGACTTTGTGCTTGCAAGATCGAACTTGTGGTGCCACTAAGCTAAATCCCTGGCCCTCATTTCCATATTTTTAATGACAAAGGAAGAATTTAGAAAAAGGCTGTAGTACTGAAGTCTTTCAAAAAGTCATGATGGAAGATCTCTTGCTCAGGTTTCCTATAGAGCTCATTCTCGGTAAAGGACAGAAAGGAATCTCTCTGTCCTTTCCTAGACAAAGATGAAAATCTAGGTAAGTGGTGAGTCATTGATTAGGTAGCTGGAGCTTGTGTCAGCTTCCTGTTCTGCTCTGACATTTAGTTTATAAAGCCGTGCTTCAAGAATGTTGCATCACTCCATGACAGGCACAGAGTATAATTCAACGCTGTCGTCATTCTTCTGTTCATTTAACAAAGGTATATTGTGTATTCAGAGTATGTGCTGAGTTCTGAGTGCAACAGGATGAAAGAGGAACAGCCTGCCTTCAAGAAACTCAGTATATTTTGAGAGAGGGGGAAAAAAATAACCCGAACTGTTACCTTAAATTAACAGATTACATAAAAGAGCATATACAAAGTTAAGATGGCTTAGAAGAAATATCTAATCAACAGTTAGTCAGGGACCGATACTTCTGCAGGCATTTTAATAGGCATACTTAAAAAAAAAGCAATTGCTAACATTATTGGAAAACCATTAGAGCAAATAGGAACACTAAAGTATCATAGTAGCAGTTACATATAAGAAGCTATTCACCCTATAGTTTGAACTAAGAAAGAAACGAGGCTGAAATTCTTAAAGTTTAAAAGGCCAGAGGAAAGGATCCTGTGGATCTAGATCTCTTCTAAACATGAAACATTTCACATTTGTTACAGATGCCTCAAGAACTCAGAGGAAAGACATCATACATCTGGGGCTCAGATGAATGAATAAATACATTTATGTATTACGACTGAAAATGAAGATTATAGTCATCAACAGTGAAGTAATAGCTTAATAATGAGAATAACTAAATTCTTTAGGTGCATAATTTAAAGAAGACATAACATAAAAGCGCCAAGACCCTACAGAGACATCATCCCACGTGGGAAAAGAAAAAGAAACAGTGAAATAGTAAAGAGAAGAATAGAGCAAACACATGAGTGCATTTTAGAAAGCTGCATCACATGGAAACAGAATGAGGATAGCATTTGAAAATGAGAAAGACTGTTTAGTTTCCACAGTTGCGAGCAACCTATCAAAGACGTGGAATATAAGAAATGCCATCTACTTTATCTAAGCGGAGATGATTTAACCTTCGAGAGATCAATTTTTGTAGAATCCAAAGTGCAAAGCATTGTGGTAGAAAAGCTGTTGAAAAAAAAATGGAAGAGTTTAGCATTCTAAAGAAGCAAGAAAATATGGCAAATGCCAAAGTTTGAGACTGGGCTTCTTTATAAATTGGACTACTATAACTTCTAAAGAAACAATTTCTAGGGAAATCTCAACAAATCCCTTACAATCCAGTGCTTAACACTTAGCACAGAGATTTTCATTTAAGCCTCACATTTTAGAACAGATACTATGCTACCTTAACAAACCAGTTCTGAGAGATAAAGCAACATCATTAGGATAATAAATACAATAGATGTTTGTTCTGAAAAGATGATTGTATCATGGCGTTCTATATACCTTAGCAGATTAACGGGCTGATGTTTAGAGTCAAATGCTGTTCGGATGCAGGCCACCGTTAAAGGAGGTAAGTCACAGGGGCAGCTCTCTCTCTAGCACCCTTACCCTGTGCCCCACTTTGTGGGTGCCCTGAAGTGACCACTTTTCCTCCACTCTGCCCTTTCTTTGAGTGTCCCTTCCTTGCAGTCAGCTAAACATGCACAAAAACTTCTAGTACCACGTCCTCTCTTTTAGGTTGAGGGAGTTGGATATTTCATCCTGACTGAAAGATGACAAATACATTGCTCAGATTGCCTGTCTTCTCCTTTATTTTTTACATCATATTTTAAATTTTGACCCTGTCCATATGAGTTGACTATTATCATTATGATTGTCCCTCTTTGTATATGCCCATATTGTTTTGATATTATGTTAATATTTAAATTGGCAAAACAATCTTTATATTTTTTTCACTCTTTTAACCTACTTCTGTTGTTATATTTCAAATTAATCTCTCTCAGCATCCTGGTGAGACTACATATTTTATTTATTCTAATATTAAGCTTTAATGGGAATATTTCATCAATTTACATTTAGTACAATTACTGATAATATTTGGAGTTTCCATTGTTTAGATTTCCCATCTAATTTCTGTTTCTATGTTTCCCATTTCCTACTTCCCTTTAGAGTAAAACAAAAGTTTAATGCTCTTCTATTGTTCAATTTCTTACACAAAATCACACTTATTAATCTTATTTTCAAACATTTTATAGTGACCTGTGCTATAAACCTTATAATTGTTTAATGAAACTATCAACTAACTTTTAAATGATTAAAGATAAATATATATATTCTTTCAAAGTTACTCACAAAGGTAGACATTTTTTCCAGTATTATTCCTTCTTTCTCTGTGCATATTACCTTATTCTTAAACTGTTTTCAATGAAACTTCTCCAGGTATCATAACTTATATCAGATAAGCACAAATTCTCTGAGTTCCTGTTAATCTGACAAATAATGCCTTCCTTCATTTTTCAGGAATGTTTTCATAGGATATCCCATGATATTAAATAAAATCAATCTTTATTTTACATGAATTTGAATGCATGAACTTATTACCATAGTTAAACAATATCAGTCTCACACAATTTGTTTAGATTATTAGTTATGGTATATTAACTGTGAGTAATTTTATGAAGTAAAGTCATTTTACAAGTCATTATTTAAATAACAGATAAAGGGCTGGGGATTTAGGTCAGTAGTTCTGCTGCCTGCCTCACAAGTGCAAGGCCCTGAGTTCAATCCCCAGTACCAAAGTAAATAAATAAATAACAGATGAATACCATAGCTATTGATCAGTCACATCATCTTTTTCAAAGTAATTTTTTATTGAGTTTACTGGTACATATTAGGTATACAGTACATTTACATTCATTATTGGGATCTTGTACCTTTACATGACAGGTCTTGGTTCTCATTTTTTCCCCTTGTCCCTGCCCTCCCTTCACCCTCTCCTCTCCTCCCCATTTACAAACACTTTATTTCCATTTTTTCATTTTCTCATGTATCTTTCTTTTCCCTTATTACCTTTCCCCTACCCTTCCCACTTTCCCTACACCCTTAGCCCTTTTCTTCCTATTTCACAATGTCAATTATCTCATTTTTCAAAGTAATTTAATGATTTATGACTGTACATCTAGTTTCAAGTATAGTGTGCAAAGCAAGTAGTTGTGTTGCCTTCTTGCCTGTGTTAAACTCGTACAACGCTTTACAAAACTGAATAACTGAGAAAGACAATTGGCCAACAAAGACCGTAGTTCATCTAAGAAACCAAATGGTATAATTTTGGAAGTGAAATTTGAATTGAACCAAAATAGAGTAATAGAAGAAATAGCTGTCTGTCAGAATATTGATACTATTGTCACTCAAAAGACTGTAGATATCTAGCCATTGAACAGACAAGTTTTTAATTTATAAATACATTAACACTAAAATGGATCATTAACAGTGAAGAGATAGGATGCAGTAGTTTTTTTTTTATTAATACTTGGATACCAAAATCCGATCTAAAAATTTTGTAAAAATCTATAAAAGTAACCTTTTGAAAAATGCCCACAAATTTAATCTACATGAAGCTTCAAAGATCCAGACAAAAACTAGTCTAGTTAAAAACAAACTTGTTAAATTTAGAAATTTAATATTTTCTATTTGTCCAGCAAGCTATGCTCTAGGTTAAAAGCCGTGACTCCCATTCAGTGAAATATACGCACATATATTTTCACCCACACAATACAAAGACAAAAGGAAATTTTTCAAAATACAATTAAATGTGGAAAATTCAGATGAACATATTAATTAAAATATTTATAAAAACATAATTAAAATAAATGTGATATGTAAACTACCAGATGTTTAACTTTCAGAAGTGCAAATTTCAACTACTTCAGCAAATTCTATATCTACTTTAGAACTGTTTTTCCCTTAAGAATCCAGGATAAAGATAGCAGAAAACACTAGTCTGCAATATCTTTTAAACTAGAGCATCTCAGGTACTTTAAACAGTAAGATCTTTACTCCCTCTTTGGTTGAATATGGGTTGTCATTTACAAAATAAATATATGAAAGTAATTTTTAGAAACAACTTTGCAGTTGTAGTACAGACTATAATCTGAGTAACCACAACATACCATAGATCATTAGACACCAGTTTACCATGTGTTTGTGATTATGAAATGGAACAGTTAAATTCTACCTCTACCCTACCACCCACTGGCATTGTGAAGAATACATAGACCAGGATGATTCATATTCCTTCTTACATTGATAAGCTCTGAGAGTTCATTCATTTCCAATTAAATTCCTTAAAGAAATCAGTGAGCTTCTCTGTAAGTAACCAGCAAGTAGCAGAATGAGATCAGCAATCAAAAGTCTCACAACTGCACTATTTCGTCAGCTCTTAACCTACCTGATCAAATTAAATATGCTCTCCCTCCAGGATATGCATGTCATTAACCACTTATTGTAGTTCAGGCAAATCTCTATTCACTAAAATGATCATGAACATAGAATGTGTACACTAATATAATGTGAAAATCTTGTTCCATTATATGGTTTCCATCATAGTGAATTAAAATCCTGTCATAGTTAGCTATTCTTTACCCTAAAGAAAAGGATTTTTTGTATTTGAAGTTTTGTCTCATATTTATGAAAACAGATATCCTTTTGGGTAGCAGAATAAAAGTCATTTCATAGGAGTTGTGAGACCCCTCCAGAGCCAGGGGTTTAGCTCAGTGGCTCTGCCACCAGCCTCGCAAGTGTAAGGACCCGAGTTCAATCCCCAGTACAAAAAAAAAAAACAACAAAAAAAGAAAGGTCCACATGGTGATTTCCCTCAAGCACATTTCACACTTACTTTATACATCTGTCTCGTGTACATATATATGCAAATATGTATGCCTCTCATTACATGTGAATGTACAGATATGCATACACACTTGTAAGTTTGAAGTAATATTTCAAACTCTTCATTTCTGATAGCTGTAAATAGCAAATAAGCTATGTTTGGAATTAAACAAAATATACATAGGACACATTCAATTCTCTGTTCACTTTATAAAACATCCAAAATATGCTGATCATATAATTCACCATTTACTAATTTTTGAAAAGCATAACTTGTCATACAAGTTTGAGTTTGAATTTTTAATAATTTTAAACTTTTCTTTCAACATTGGGGACTGCACCCCAAGGCCTTGTGCATGCTGTGCAAGTGCTCTGACTCTGAGCTACAACCTTGGCCCTCTCATGAATTTTCTATTTTATCTTTTAGAATGTTTTAGACTGTAAAGAGATGTATATCCTAATCTGTGTTCTTTTATTTGTTCTGATAAAAGAGTTAACTATAATGTGATCATATGTACAATGTAGTAAATGCGAAGTATACATGTATATTGTGTTGAAAGAATTATTTAATATTGGTACAAAACTTTTGTCAGATACCATATATTGATTTTGAATATTTTCCTCCACATTCTTGATCTCATTTTTGTTTAATGAATCATAACTTTTAAAGAACACATTTGGGCCAGGTGTGGTGGCGCACACCTGTAATCCCAGCACTCCGGAGGCTGAGGCAGGAAGATCACTATTAATTCGAGACTAGCCTGGGCTGCATAGTGAGTTCCAGGTCAGTCTCAACTACACAGTAAGACCGTCTCAAAAAATAAACAAACAAAAAAATGAACACATTTAATTATGGTAGAATTCCATTTACCTTTCATAGTTTTTTGTTTGTTTGTTTGTTTGTTTGTACCAGGGATTGAACTCAGGACCTTGCACTTGCTAGGTATGTGCAAAGCCACTGAGCTAAATCCCTGGCCCTGTGAGTTCTTTTTGGATACAAGGTGAGGAAAAAGTAAAATGTTCATTTTATCCCATGTGAAAATCCAATACTCCCAGAGCCATTTTTAAGAAAAGTTATTACTTTACTGCATGTGATAAGAGTACGAAGAGAAAGGTATCTAGAACTCCTACATTCTCTGGTAGGATATCTTAAGTTTTGTAAAATACATTATTCCTTCATAATTTTCTGGTTTTTGCTTATTACAGCATTATGTCTGCAGTGACACATAGTGCAAACGAAGCAAGGAGGAAAGCAATAGTAGAGTTGGTACTTGTCATTTATTACATCAATTTGCTTTATTTAGACTGCTTTCCAGACACATGGTGGCCTTGAAGGATCAAAAGAACACATAAGGAGCAGCAAGTACGCATTTGTACCACGTGGTCTAAAGGGGTATCTCCACCCATAGCATGCTCCGGGTACTGTCCTGCAGCTCCTGAACTGTTCACCTTATGTCACTAACGTTACCCATTACATGAGCAACACTACAGATTTCATCTCATTAAGTAGGCTTAATGTTTCTAAATTTCCCTGAGATGCATCTTGTTTTTCTTAATGCGATGGGTTAGCTGTATATTTAAGTTACTTATTTCTGAAATTGGTAAAACTTATTTTCAGTAGTCCTTTACTTACCTGGTAAAAGTTACTAATTTCTCACAATCACCTATACATAGCAATTCCATCTGATTTTGGGTGAATAGAAACTTATCTGTTTATCCAATAAGTAATATTTATACTTATATAAAATTTCATAGTATTCTACTTTATACTCACTCTACCTGAAACCAAAAATAAATGTGTATCACTGTCACCCAGCCAGATGAGATGTTGAAATATAAAACTTTGCCTTTTGGACAAGAAAGGGGAAATAACAGAAAATCAATTATAAGTCATACTAAGAGAAACTGATTCTGTGAATAAAAAGAGATCATGCCCTTTCTTCTTTATGTCTTTATTCCTGATAGCAAAAATACTCAAAGAACACATTCTGCAAACGCTGGCAGGTAATGTAATACTGAAGAAACTCATCTATCTTCTCCTCCAAAATATTTTTCCCTTCCTATTCCCTTCAGTGTTTGAAGATTGATATTCTTTGAGATTCTTAATTTTTATGTGTGAATTATTATACAGTACTATGGTTTCTGCCTGTGTTAGTATCATATGAATATAGTAACTTAAATGCTTCCAAAGTTCCTTCTACTATTTTATCATATATTTATTTTAAAGTTGCTCATTTAATTCTTATACTTACAATTAAAAGTATTGTTTTATAGATTGTTTTATAGTTTTATTTCATATAGTTATATTTCAATAAGTCTATATATATTAATTAAATCCTCATAAGGTAGAATATATCTTACCCCTTTTCGTTTTCAGATGAGTAAATAAATTCAGAAAACCTTGTTTGGTCCAAATAAGGAACAGACTAAATTCAGACACAGACCACATGATACGATTTTTCATTTTAACCATTAATTGTGCTGTAATTTTTTTATTGTTTTTTTGAGACAGGATCTTGCTATTCAGTCCAGGCTGACCTCAAGCTCACTATGAAGTTCAGGTTTGCCTTGAATTTGTGGAGATCCTCCTGCCTCGGCCTCCTGAGCACCCGAATTACAGACATAGTGAGCTCTTGTGTTACAATTGTGGTCTTCATCCAATAGTGTCCTCTTTCTCCATCCTAATTTGAATATGTTAAGAAATAAAAGATGGGGTACCCCTAAATCAAAAAAGAGTAAGGTAGGAGAAACAGTTTATTCTAGAAGCTACAGTATCTGCTCCCTAAAACCCCAGCTGATTCAGGCTCTGCTGGTAAATTGTCCTGCTCAGCCACAGAACAGGCAGGGCCAAATGAGAACATCCCCACTCTCTGCTGGCCAAGGTTAAGCTCTCCCCTACAGAAGCAGGCAAGACTCTGTACTCTTCAAGTCAAGATGAGAGAGAGGTTTTAATGTCACTATCTCCTCAGGGGCAGAAATCCTTGGAGAGAACCTTCAGTGATAAATACAAAACATTTCGTGATTGAGTCAGAAGGAAGGAAAAGCGGCACCATTTTACACGTTATTCTAGGGAATTGGCCATAAAAGGAGGCCAATTCTTACTTAACTTGTTTGTCTTTTTAAATTTGGGGAAAAAAACATTAAAGGAATATTCTTAAGACTAGGGGACTTAAGCCTCACTATTCCTCATACAAAACAATGAAGGAAAACAAAAACCTTGGTCTCTGAAAATATAAAGTAAAGATCAATAAAAAGATTATTAACCAAATTAATTGCATATGGAATTGTGCTAGGTTATCAGCTATATATCACATTTTTATATTTTGCTTATATAAAGTTAATTTTAGAAAATTATAAAAATCTCAAAACTTAGAATCTCTACCACTGTTCTCCGAGAAAATGTAATTTCCTACTTATGAGAGTATTAAAATTATTTCAACAAAAATATGTATAAGTATTATGAAAACAAAATGGATCCATGATGAAGTTCATTTAATACAGCTATGAAAATTTCTCATCTTTTCTTACTTCAACACCTTTGGTGTGATGTCCTGAGAAGCAATGCAGGAGGTCACAGAGTCAGCACGAGGTGGAGGACTGGCTGGTCAGGATTGCACTCATGCCTTTGATTCCTACAGTTGGGACTTTTCCTTACTAAGCAGGCATCCCTCCAAAACCGCAGACATTTTTTTAATCCTTTGTTCCAGATATTTGGTTTTTATCATTTTAGTATTCAGTAGATTTGGATTCTAACCTGTTTGTATGACAAGATAGCTCCACTCTACACATGGGCTATGTTTACTTAATTAGCAGTGCCCTTTCCAGAGAAGTCAGGAGATACCTTTGAAAATAAAAGTGCTGAAATTTGAGCCATGAATCCACAAACACTTTATAATGACAAATTCTGATGAAGATAAGCAGATTGTTTAGTGAGTAATCCATACCTTCCTTACCTTATATGAACAAAATCTTTCCTCATCTATCAGTAATATTGCAGTAAATATCAGTATTATTCTATTTCTCGATATTTATTTTCAGTGCTAAAATTCAACACAGATCTGGTAAAATATGAAACAAAATAGGGAAATAAGGACACAATTTCTAACAAGCCCATTATTGCAGAAGTAAATAGTAACACTGAAATCAGATTCCTTTTTCACATCTAATGGTAAAGCTTGTCTGTAGAGGGTGGAAAGATATGTTAGGAAAAGTATTAAGAAGCTCTAAGAGCCCAACCCCTAGCAGAGTCAGCTAACCATGACAGGTCAAAAGGTCGCCTTAAACATTCCTGAGAGGCAGGAACCAAGATAAACGTCTGGTGCGGAACAGACCCTACCCCTTTGAACAATCCATGGTCCCACTTCCCCGAAGTCCCCACCCTTTGTAACTGAAGGTTCCCGTAATTGACCCCTTTCTCGGAATTCCCCCTACCCTATAGCTTGTGGTTTTTTCCTTTAAAAACTGTGTCTCAACCCTGCTTCGGGGCTCAGCTCCTCTGCCCCTGCGAGGGTTATGAGCTGAGCCCCAGCACGCTGGAATAAAGACCTCTTGTGTTTTGCATCAAGAATCGTCTCTCCGGGGTGTTTATGGTGCATCGTGGCGTCCCGGACTTAGAGTGGTGGGATTCCTCCCTGGGAGGATCTTACAGACACACAGGGAAAAACTAAGTAATAAAAATAAGTAATAAAACATAAAAATAACTGTTTTATTATATTACTCATACATTATGAAAAATCTTGACATTAAGCTATGGATTTTGACACTTTTCTTTAAAAAAGGGAGGAAAAGAACAAATCCCCTGTTTGGTCTTCCCAATCTCACTTTTCCCTTAGTACTGTTGATTTTGCCTATTTATCACATATTTATTTATCCCCAAATATTAAATTAACTGATTTCTGGTGTTTCTATTTTATGTAAGTGACAGAAAATTTGATTTAGGATCTTCATGATATTTTTAGATTTATTTATATTGGTAGATGACTACCATAATTGATTAATTTAAAATGATTTCTTACCATGAGAATAGCACTTTTTATATTTCTAGATACTTATTAATGAACATTGAAATTATTTCTAAAATTTATTCTTAAATATTTCAATACAAATTTTGTCAATTCACTAGTCAATTTTGCATTCTGGATACATTAAACTTGGCCAAAATATCTTTTAGATTTTATATATTTCTATTTGAGTCAGCTAATATATTATTGAGGACTTTTTCATATGTGTTCATAAGTAATATTTTTCAGGCCTGACTCAAATAAGTCCTTCACAAACAAATGGGACAAAGCAAACAGGCCACTTTTACCAAACAGTAGCTTCTCAGTAAATATGGCAAATGGACTCAGAATGAAGGTATACAACCCCCTGGGGCAGAGAACTCCAGTGACTGACTGAGCAGGCCCCCTCGGGCATCCACGTCATCAAGTCATAAATATTTCACCAGGATTCCTTAGCCCCTTCAGTACCTATATAAACCCAATTCCTTCTCCAGTCAGTTGCTAATCCCTCTCTGAACGTTAGCCCATCAGCTCAAAGAGGAAATCTCTCCCAAGTAGCTTCATCTCTCTCCCAAAGTCAGCCCATCCACCCAGGGATCTGATAAACTCTCCGGCTTTTCCCAGCTAGCTGCTAAAATCTCCTGATTTTAGTGCCTGAATTTAGCCTCTGTTTACTGGAATAAACTTTCCTTTTAAAAATCTATTTTTGACAGATTCTTTATAACAATATTTGCCACACTTTTTTTTTTCAGATTTTTCCATTAAGGTTATGCTATTCTTAAAAAGAAGATGGAAAATATTTCTTTAGTGTTTATTCCTCAGAGGACTTTGTGTAAGATTGGTGTTATTTTATTCTTAAATATTAACAGATGCACTGCTGAATCTAGACATGATACTTCTTTATTACAATATTTAATTAGGCATGAAAATATTTCAGGTTTTTCTTTGTCTAAATCATTTTTATTTTGTACAAACAGCTATTTTATTTAAATTTTCACAAGATAGGAAAAATAATTCACCATATTTTCTTACATACTTTTAAAAATATTTTGATTGGTACACTTTAGATATTAAATACTGTTGCATTCATCACTGAGATCTTGTACCTTTACATGATATATCTTAGTTCTTATTTTCCCCACTCCCCCAGCCTTCCTCCCCCGCTCCACCCTTCCCTATTTACAAGTACTTTGTTTCCATTTTTTTCCTTTTCTCTTATTTTTTTCTCTTCCCTTTATATACTTTTGTATTCCTGAAATTAATTACTCCTATTTCCTTTTCAATTTGCTTTCCTTTATCCACAAAGGCTATTATAATTCTTAAAGAACAGCTTTCATTCTATGATTTAATTTATTATAAACGTATCTTCTGTTTCATTGAGTTTACATACTCTATTGTTTTCCCTTCCATTTTCTTTAGACTAATGTGTACTCTTTTGCAAATATATTTTAATGTATTATTGGTTATTTTTTAGCCTTTTTTTTCCATGAAATTTACATTTAAGGTTAAAAGCTTCCCTGCAAGCAAAATTTAGCTGCAATGCATTATTTTAGTATATTTATTAGATATTTTCCCATTTCTGGGACAAAATTGTTAAGCTACTCTATGCCCACAATTTAAAGGAGGACAAGTCTATTTGGCTCATAGTTTTGCCAGGGTTCAGTTCATAGTCAGATGTTTCCAGGGCAGAAACAACGTCCTGTGACAACCAAGAAGCAGAGAGAGAGAAGAGAGGAGATGCAAACAAGAACACAGCCTTTCAGGTTTCATTTGGGTCCCAGGGATCCTCCTCTAAACCAGTTCCATCTCCTAAGAGCTCATCCACTTTCTTCATTTACCAAAGAATAAACCCACTCATGCGGACACTGTCCTCTTGATCCAATCACCTTCTAAAGAGTAGGACTTTGGGGAAACATATTAGATCTAGCCCATTACAGTGTATTTTAGTTTTATTGTGCTGTATTTCTTTGTAATGTGTTTTCTAATGTATGTGTTAATTTACCTGAGAGGTGCATGTTTCTTAGAAATGTATCAAGTTCAGTAATAGGATTTTTTTAATCATACTATTTTTTTTTCACATTGAGTTTATTGGTACATTTTAGATATCCAGTACAGCTACATTCATCATTGGGATCTTGTGCCTTTACATGACAGGTCTTGGGTCTCATTTTTTCCGCTTGTCCCTGCCCTCCCTTCACCCACTCCTCCCTTCCCTATTTACAAAAAATTTATTTCCATTTTTTCATTTTCTCCTATTTTTTTCTTTCCCCTTATTTCCTTTCCCTTACCCTTCCCACTTCTCCTACACCTTTAGCCCTTTTCTTCCTATTTCACATTATCACTTATACCATTAGGATCTTATATACCATTATAGTTTTTCTAATTATCCTATTATTAATCACTACCTTATTCCATCTAGCTTTTCAGTTTTCTCATACATATTTTCCATGATTCAATTCTTTTATATTTACTTATATTTCCTTGTGGCCCAGCTTACGATGGATTTTTCATGAAAATTTTTCTTTATGCAAGTTTTCTAATTTGGGGTTTCAGTATTCCTTACATATCATCTACAACAAACTTATCAATGTGTATTGTTCAATTTTTACCTTTAACAGTCTCTCCCAGTTCCTTCCTTTTCGCTTTACTATTAAGTTGAGTCATAATCTCTAATAATTTTATCTTTTCTCCTTTATTTATTTCTCTTAATTTTTTGTCTTTGTATTTAGATAATATATGTCTGTTTTAGTCATTACAGTAGCACCTAGCCATATGAATCTATATAAGTTCAAATTAAAATTTAGTGTGCAATAGGGCCTGGGATTCACCTCAGTGGCACTGTGCACCTGCCTCGCAAGCACAAGATGCTGAGTTCAATCCCTGGTACCAGAAAAAAAAAAATTAGGGTGCATTCACTTTAACCACATTTCAAATGCCCCATAACTACATATTTTAGAATGGCTCCTACATAACACAATATGAAAGTACACTTAAACATGCTGAAATAGAAGCTGTATTATGAAAGAATTTCAATTTTGTTAAACAGTCACTTAACACTCCCAGGGATTCATGGCTTTCTGTCTTTCTTTTATGCTGCTAAATATCACTACTAGCAATTACTCATTAGTTAATAACTCAGGAACAAAATAGAGATGCCTGGTCTGGAATGATGTTCTTGTTTATTTGGATCTACTGTAGACAAATGCCTAGGAGTTCTTTGATTTAATGTTGCAAAAGGCTTTAAAATTTTCAAAACTTTCACACAAATTATCCTCTTTATAAAAATCTCATAAAATTAATTTCAAGTAGAAGGTTTTTGTTCTCCCCCCCATTAATTTTATTGATACATTTAAAGCAGACAACACAGTTATATTTATCATTGGGACCTTGTACCTTTCTTTATGTGATATGTCTTGGTTCTTATTTTTTCCCCATACCCCTGCCCTCCCTTCACCCCCTTCAACCTTCCCTATTTACAAAGGGGATTTTATTCCTATATATGATTTTCTTGGCTATCTGTGCATGAAATTACCTTCAGATTTTTGGAATGTGGACAGAGAAGTTTGAAATTTGGTGAGAGACATCATTCATAGATTATTTCTTGCTTTGTAAATATTTTAGTTGCCTCCATTCAAAGACATGGGCTTACAATAGAGAACCAAGTCTTTATTTACAATTTACATTTTCTGTCCTACAGTTAGTTATTTTAGGAACATGACAATTCCACTCATAGAAGAAGCTGGTGATTGGCTCAGTTCTTGGTTTGGAGGTTTTGTCTGTGCATCCGCCCAGCTGTGTGAAGCTTCCCAGCATTTATCAGCTCAGGAAATAACTGGTATCATGTTTTTGATCACTTCATTTTTGTCTCCATTCAGAAGTTTGTGAAGTAGGGCTCCAGATCGTATTTTCTGACTTTACATGGTTGGTATGATTCAGGGTCACCATTTTACATGAATCAGTGTCAGTGCCAATCCCGTGTAGGAACTGAACTCTTGGTCATTACTGCCTTCTTCTGGACCTTGAGCTCAGTAAGCTTGTGGCTTCAGATCAGCTCATGACTCTGTTTTTATTCTATTTCTGGTACACAGGAATTTTTACCTTGTATTGGAGCCCAGCAGTGCCTTTTAGGGTTTCCTCTTTAATATTTCAGCAATTGTTATTATGTGTTTAGAACAGAAAGTGCGATCAAAGCATGAACTCTGCTCCAACTTGACCTGAATGCCAGTGGCATTGATTTTTTACAAAACTGTGAGCTGCTCTATAGAACATTAGATCTACCAATGTTTCCAGCAGATCATATTGACCACAAACATAAAAGCACGATTATAAATCATGCAGCATGCAGTGATGATAGCAGAAACATAATGCCTCTATCTAGGAAAATATTCTTACATGTTATTGACTTTGATTTTATCAAGGTATTCAGTGTAATACACAGATGCAACTGTACTACTTTACCTATAACGCTAAAGATGTACTGCTATTATTTTTCATAAATACACATACCTGCCAATGTTTCAACACATAACTGACCTCTGGTAATACTAAAATACATCTTACCACTTCTATTTTTTCAAGTAAAACTTTCATTTGTATTCCTAGACATGATACTTCTATTTAATAATTAAAAGGAAAGGCTCAAGGCACAAACCTTAGGTCTACAAAAAAGTTTAGGAGATTATTTTCTTTCTCTTTGGTCTTTGAATTTTTTCTTCATGTATTTTATCTTTTGACTTGCAATCTTACTCAAATTTATGTTGATGAGCGTAAATTAAAGCAAAAGTATTTAGATTAAATTCATTAACAGAGCTATAATATTTGTTTTAACTTTTTGAAAATTTGGTCATTAACTGTAAGTTTGGGATTAAATCAAAATTTTAATTCCTTAAAATTTATATTTAGCTGTAATTGGGAAATTCCTTAAATTCATAGCCACTTCTGACTGTATTTGTATAAATATATAAACATATGACATAGTTATATCTTAATGATGTTCTGGGATGAGTACCTTTACAATAGATACTCAAAAGAATGCTTTTCTTGTATATCTGGGCTGAATTTTAAAACTATAGCTAAAATGTAAGACAAGTGAAAACAAAGTATGGAACCCTAAGAAAAACTTTGACCTCAAGGGATTTCAAATAAATTGACTAGTCTAATTAGTCAGATAGATAGAAGAGTGTCCTTCAATGTTTAACATGATTTTTTAAAGTTTTTTTTTTTTTCTTAAGATCTTGCCATGTAGATCAGGCTGACCTTGATCTCACTATGTAGCCCAGTCTGGCCTCAGATTGGCAGCAACCCTCCTGCTTCAGCCTCGCGAGTGCTAGGATTACAGGCATGTACCACCACACCCAGCAGTGTTTAACCTGTTTTTGCAAGAGACCACTGAAATAGAGCAACAAATCACATAGACTCCATTATATTAGCCAAGCTTTATCTATGGTTACTGGAAAAAAATAATATTCATTTAATATATGAATGCTATGAAAGATAAACTTGGAAGTCTGGAGTAGTTATCTGAGTTAATTTTATGAAGAAAAAATAAAATGATGCCTAATAAAATCCAATTGAATAAAATAAAAAGGTCACAAAATCAACTCAAGATATTTTTCTAAATATTGTTCTAAGATTGAGGTACCCTAATCTTTACTGTCAGACAAAGTATGTTTGTTAAATACCTTTTTTGAAAAAGTTCTGCAATCCCATAATTGATTCTCTTCTTTGCTATAAGCCCAGGTTTTGTATAACAGGTCTTTCTAGTCTTAATTTTACACCACAATGCTAGGAGCTTCACTAAGTCAGAGGTTAGGTCTTGTTTGCTTTCTTTTCTGCAGAATCTAATATAGGATGGACATTAATTGCTGGATATGAGTTTCACATGACCAAATTGAATTCATTATCCCCAAAAGAATGGCTACTATCAAGAAATCAACCAGTAGCAAATGCTAGTGGGGCTTTGGGGAGAAAGGAACTCTTCTCCATTGCTGGTGGGAGTGCAGACTGGTGTAATAACTGTGGAAATCAATATGGAGATACCTTAAAGAACTAGGATTAGAGGTTCCATTTGATCCCTCTGTGAGGTATTTTTCCAAAAGAATTAAAAGAACCATACCACAGTGATATATGTAAAACCACGTTTATAGTGGCACAGTTGTAATAGCTAAAACTTGGAAACAACACAAATGCACATCAACTAGAGACTGGATAAAGAAGATGTGGTTTTTCTATAAAATGGAGTGCTACTTGGCCATAAAGAATGAGAAACTAGAAACATTTATAGTTAAATGGATGCCCATTGAAGTCATACTCTTAAGTGAAATAAATAGGACACACTTGAGTACCGAATAGTTTCTCTGGTGTGAAAAACTAAAAGTGTAAATAAGGTTCAAACGGTATAATTAATAATGTGAAATAGGGAAAGGTGAAGGGGGCGAAGGGAGGGCTGGGGTATGGGGAAAAACAAGAATGAAGATAAGATCCCAATGTTAGTTAAATCTATATTCTTTACTTTAAATATACACCAATAAACTTAATGAAAAAATAAAAAAGAAAGTAATTAACCAACATTTCAATATTGGAAAAGAAAGAAGTTTAGAATATACAGCACCAGTTTCTCTTTACACAGACTATTTTGACATTTTTGTACCTGCTCTTCTCCATTTCCCTTATCCACACATCAGTATCCCAAATGTCTGCTATGAGTTTTACTAAGAAAACTTTCATTGTCAGTCCTGCTCTTGAAATCATTTACTATGGTTCTCTCAAGATTTTTTCTTTTCTCTGCCACCTAAATTTTTACAAACGTAGCCCTCAACTGCACCAAACTGTTTGCTTCTTACAGTGACTTCCCATTATCTTTCCTTTATATTTGCTCCTTAGTGGTAGAATATCAATGTCTTCTCGTTGTTGTTGTTTCCCCTTCCCTCAAATGATATTGCCATAGTAGATTATACCATATTTGAATACCCTCAGTAGCTCGCTATACCTTTAGTCTTCCATTTATACCTGGCACAAACTGTTATCATGGCAATTATCTCTACTTATGATAGCAACTATTTTTGAGTAAGTGCGTATTTTTCAATGTTCAATTTACAACAGTGCTTAGGCGGAAGTACAAAGACAAATTCAAATTGAAGCAGGATGCCAAATAGAAATGATGATCCTTAAATGAGCATAAAATAAAAGGAAATAAGGCTGGAGATTAAGCTCAGTGGTACCACACATGCCTCGCAAGCTCAAGGTCCTGAGTTCTATCCCTAGTCCCAAAAATTAAATAAATAAATAAGTGGAAATATACCCTTATCTGAACATAATCTAATGAAAACCAGAAAAAATATACTTGGTCTCTCATCTCCAGCACTGAATCTTCATTGCTGTCTTGATTTTTATCTTGCAACTATAGGTAAAGCTTCAAGTTTTCTGAGGCAATGGAGCAACGTTTTCAATATTTATGTCTCAATACTTTTAAAATCTTTGAAATTATAGCATCTGATACATATAGTATTTGTCATTATTCATATAAAGTAGCTTAGTAGATTGCTGTTGTATCAATACCTGCCTTATTATTTTTATTAGGAGGGCTTTTGAAAAGATTTTCTTAAAGAAAATTTTTCCCTATATAGTAGTCCAGGCTCTAAGGGAACTCACAGCAATCCTTCTGCCAAGGCCCTCTGAGTACTGGGATTACAGGCATGTGCCTACCAACCCAGTAGTAGTGCTTTTAATGAAAACTTGGTTAATAAAATTCAAGGTCAGAAGCTAATAAGAGTGCTTAAATAAGCCCTAATTTTATTAGCATGAAATAGCTTACTTTGCTTGAATTATGCTTCTATTTAAATTTTTATGATATGCAGAATTCAGAACACTGTATTTTTAGCTATAACACCATCTATAATTTAAATTTTTTTCAATTTTTCAGATCTCTTTTCTTTTATTTTTGGTACAAAGGAGCAAATATCTTTTCTAATAAAATGTTTATAAATTTCTCTTCAAGAAATAATTGCCATTTTAAAAATCCAACCCTTATAGAGTATCAGGTTTCTAGGATCATGTAGGCTTCAAGTGACTGAAAGCCTTTCTGTTGAGTGATAAGAAATAGTTACTTCGGGGCTGGGGATTTAGCTCAGTGGTTTGGTGGCCTGCCTTGTAAGCACAAGGACCCAAATTCAATCCCTGATACAAAAAAAAAAAAAAAAAAAAAAAAAAAATTGCTTCAAAACAAGGCATA
>NW_022900948.1:8487433-8495935 GCF_012274545.1 Fukomys damarensis | reverse complement strand
TACAACCACAAAAAAAAAAAAAAAAAAAAAAAAAAGTTGCTTCAATACCAGGAATCTTATTTTCTGTCTTTTAACCAAAGAGGTCTTACCATTTCCCACAATTTGATTAAATTTGCACAGCCTTCTCTCCTGTTCTAGTCTCTGACTTCTTTTTTCTTAGAGTATTTTAGTTAGAGACAGAATAATTCAAAATCTTTTATCTGCCTTTTAGAATTATGAATCTTTCTAAAAACTCTTGCTAGTTTTACCCTACAAGACCTTCTAGGCCAAGGAGCTAGCAACCATCTCTTTGAGATGAAATTATCAAGATAGTGCACTTCAGGCCGGGATGCAGCTTAGTGGCACAGCACCTGCCTGGCAAGCATGAGGCCCTGAGTTCGATCCCCAGTAAAAACAAAAATGATAATGGTCTTCACCTCTGGATCATGGAAGGAAGAAACCCAAGTTCCATGAGTAATTCACACTTTCTCTAAATTGCAAAATTACCTACTATTGTGAAGAGAAGAGAAAGTTTACTGTGTTCTTGGGTAAGATCAGCTATTTAACACTAGTAACTGAAACTGTTTCCCACACCAACTCTTAAAAACTCAGTAGCTCTTTCCTTCAGCAATGTATTCAATCTTTCTCTGTAGTACACATCCTTCAATAAAGTCATCCTTGCTTGTTGAACTTTAATGTAACTTTTGCTGTGCTACTACACATTAAAATAAAAATACTTTTGACTCCCGGTAAAAAACTCCCTTACTCATAAAATAATCATTGCCTTCCTTTTACATAATGCCACACTTACCTATATGTAATGTATCACCTACCTATAGGATAATGTACACTAATATGAATGTTAGCAAACATATTTTCCTTTTGCCATATCCTCATCTTTAAAATATTTTTTAAAAATTATTTCAAGCTTCATGAAATTGATTCTATTGAATATCATTACTAATAGAGCATTACTTATATATTTTATTTCTTTAGTTTATAATATTTTACAATTTATTGACATAATCAGTGAACAAGAACTTCTAGTTTCCTCTTTGGCATGTACAAAGCTTGGAGATAATTATTACTGTTTCACAACATGAAAATTTTCCTGAACGAACTGAAAATTAATAACTCCTCTTAGAAAAGTCAGATAATTTAGGTCAGAGATCAAACACTCGTACCCAGCCCCCAAACTGCAGAGTTATATAGAGAACCACAACTTAATGAGAGCAGAAGCCAGAAGCGAAGGTCACTGTGCCATTTTAATCTAAAATGAAATATCACCAAGGGCTGGATATGAACTAATTTGAGAGTTAAATACTCAAAAGGAGATCCAATCTGGGGGAAAGAGGCAGCAACACTTTTAGGATGTTTACCAATCAGGAGAGATACCAGTTCTCAGTGTAAAGAGCAGAGAAAACTCCTTTTGCACTAAAAGCAGAGGGAAGGAAAAGCAATCATTTTGAAATACGCCCTAGTCACTGATCTCTTTAAAAGGCCCACACTCATGGAATATTATTTTGGCAGAGCTCATCCAACCTGAAGAAAGGAAAGTACCTAAATTGGTATCAAAAAGACGTCCCTGACACATTTCTGCAATATCAGTATGGCCCCTATAAAATATCTTTTCTTTTTCTTAAAAAAATATAAGTCTCAGACCTTATTTAAAAGTCTCTAGGGACAACATAAGACAAAAAGGGGGAACAAAATGACAATATAAAGAATTTTATCCTGTGGCATCACAACTACACCAAAGAGTAGATGTGCATAGCTTGTAGATTGGTTAAAACAAAGATAGACAGAGATCTCCAGGCTCTGTCCTCTGCTCAGGGGTCTCTGATGGCTTTACCACAGCCCGTATCGCCTTATGGCCTTTAGGTGCTAGGAGATACACAGGAAGACTCTATGCACCACAGAAACTAAGAAATGCTTAGCTCAGGTTGAGGTCTACACATCAAAATGTATATTACATTTCCATTTTTACTGATAGGAAAACTGAGGCCCACAAAGAT
Source organism: Fukomys damarensis (assembly GCF_012274545.1). Taxonomy (NCBI): domain Eukaryota; kingdom Metazoa; phylum Chordata; class Mammalia; order Rodentia; family Bathyergidae; genus Fukomys; species Fukomys damarensis. Next base: position 8,493,941 of record NW_022900948.1, on the reverse strand, counting down.
AAGGGAAAAATTGTACATCTTACAGGATATGATGTCAGTGTAGAGAACTGAGCTGGCACTATTGGCAGGCTGAGACCATGCTTTCCAACAGAGCTATAATCTCAGCCCCACCAACCAGCATCGCACCTCACTTCAGATACATAAACTAGTCTCACTTGAACCTTGGCAGACACCTCAAGCTAAACAATAGGAAAAATAAAAGCCACCAGCCAGTGAACAGATCCCAAGTAGGCATGGCTACAGAGGAACTGAAATACCACTTCAGGACATTTACCCATAAAAAAAACAGCAGAGAGAAACAAATGGGTTGACTTTGTACTTACTAAGGCCCTAGCATTGGTCATGCCCATAACCTTTCACACAGCACTTTGCTAACAAAATTAGAGAACTGTCCACAGGAGGGTCCACCCCAATTTCTCTGTTGTTTACAAGCACACCTACTTTAATTATCAGAGGACAAACATACCTGGCTTAACTGTCAGAGAGACACCAGTTTTGCAAAATTTATAGAAATAGTAGCTGATCCAAGCTATGACAAAAGGGGTTCTGTCTCAATTTCCACTAATTACTACTGTGAAACACAGTGAAATCCCCTTGAACTAAACTCAAAAATATACAACTGTTTTGTTCTGTTCTGCTCTATTCTATTCTGTTCTGTTCTGCTCTATTCATCAAGAGAAGCCTATTCTATAAGTAGGCCCCATGTAAAAAGGTAAGAGATCTCTATTTCAGTGGAAGCACATTTATCAATATAGAAACATGATTTCTTCAGTTAAGATTTCCATAGTAACTGATTCCAATAATTTCAAAGTAGGGAAAATAGTGGGCAAAGAATTCAAACTAATATTTTCAACAATTATAAATGAAGTTAAGGAAGATACAAATGAACAATAAAACAAAGAAGACAATGTAGGATATGTAAAAATTCAACATAGAGATAAAAATTATGAAAAAAAAAACTATTGGAAATGGGAAACTCAAAAAGTTAAATGAGAAGCTCAGTGGAAAAAAAATTTTTTTTCTCATTGAGTTTATTGGTACTTTTTAGGAATACAGTACAGTTACATTCATCATTGGGATCTTGTACCTTTACATGAAAGGTCTTGGTTCTCATTTTTTTCCCCATACCCCTTCACCCCCTCCTCCCTTCCCTATTGACAAAAATTTTTATTTCCATTTTTCATTTTCTCGTATCTTTTCTTTCCCCTTATTTCCTTTCCCATGCCCTTCCCACTTCTCCTACACCTTTAGCCTCTTTATTACTATTTCGCAGTGTCAATTATATCATTAGGATCTTATTTACATTTTCAGTTTTTCACACCAGAGAAACTATTCAGTATTTACATACATGTAATTTGTTTATTTCACTTAAGTGTATGACCTCAGTAGCACAGGAACTAGCAGAAAGAATCAACAACTGGGATCTCATCTTATTTAAAAAGATTCTGCACTGCAAAAGAAACTGCCAGCAGAGCCAAGAGACAACCTACAATGTGGGGAAAAAAAATTACCAGCTTCTCCTCAGATAAAGGACTATTATCTAGAATATATAAAGAACTCAAAAACATCAGGCCCCCCCAAATATAAAGACTCAATTCAAAAATGGGCATCTGAAGTGAACAGACATTTCACAGACAAAGAAGTAAAAGCAGCAAATAAATATATGAAAAAATGTTCCATAACACCGGTCATTCGAGAGATGCAGATGAAAACAACACTGAGATTCCACCTCACCCCACAAAGAATAGCTGCTGTCAAGAAATCAACCAATAACAAATGTTGGCAGGGCTGTGGGGACAACACCGGTCATGAGAGATGCAGATGAAAACAACACTGAGATTCCACCTCACCCCACAAAGAATAGCTGCTGTCAAGAAATCAACCAATAACAAATGTTGGCAGGGCTGTGGGGACACAGAAGCCCTTCTCCACTGTTGGTGGGAGTGCAGGCTGGTGCTCAGTGGAAAATTTCACCAATAGACAAGATTAAACAGAAGACAGCGTGTCAGACCTTAAAGACAAAGCTGGTATATTATCACATGTACCTGTCATATGGTACAGCTGTGTCACTTTTATTTATATATTCAAATCAATTAAACTCAATATACTATAGAAATACCTAAATATTGGTGCTTGTCATGGCGCAACTCTTTCTGGCAACATTATAAAATAAGCCCAGGAGCTTTTCAACAGATGAACAGACACTGAAAATACAATACTTTTATAGAGGGGATAATTATTTATTCATAAAGAAAAAATTCAAGTCATTTATGTAAAATATATATGATTATAAATCATATGAAAGTGAAATGAAGTGAAATAAGCCAACTGTAGACAGACACATTTTCTGTCATATGTGGAATCTACGGGGAAAAAAAAAATTATCTGAAAGTAGAAAGGAGACTATTAGAAAAGAGGAAGACATTAAAATGAGAGGTGTAGGACAGATAATGGAGGGCAATGGGGCTTAGATAAGAGCAAAGATCAAAGTATGATATACGCATGCATAGATAAGCTACAAGGAAGTCATTATCCTGTAAAATAAATATACACTCATTAAAAGATTAATATTGTAAATTAATTTTGTAAAACTCATAATAGCTATAACATCAAATCTGCTAAACTACAGAGCAATCTATATTGTTGCTGGGAGAATAAAACAATAAAATTGCTTCAAAAATTGATTTGACAATTTCTAATTGAAATTGAAATTACACTTATGCTGAGAAACATTAATTTTAAGTTTTGATGTTTTCCAAATAGCGTGAAAAGTTATATCTATGAAAGAGTTGCATCAAATATACACAGCTTTGCTATTTATAATAACCAGGAACTACAAACAACCAAAATATCTAGTAAGAAGAATGACAATTAAAATATGTGACTTACTCATACAATGTAATATTCAAAATGAAAGAAGCAATCTACACAGATGGAAGCAGCAATATGAATCAAACAAAAACATTCTCAGTAAGACAACAGAATAGAAAAGTGTACATGCTTTTTTATTTCAATTTAGCTAAGCTCAAAAAAAGACAAAAATAATCTCTAAAGAAAGAAATAGGTATTGTTGACGGGATTGGTAGTGGAAGGTAGGGGAAATAACTTCTAGTGATAAGAATGTTTCTTGGGTGATGACACTGTTCTGAATATCGATAGGTGTGGTATGCATTTTTCTCATGTTTCAGATGTGGAAGTAATACACATGCAATTTACTACATATAAATCATACCTCAAAAAGATGCTTACTTATTTATTGAGTTTCACGGTGTTGGAGACTGAATCCAGACTTTTTCTTACCATAGGCAATTGTTTCACTATTGGGCTAAAACTTTAGCCCAAGAACAACTTTTAAGAGTACAAGAGAAAAAGTAATTGATTCTGAGCAACGAGCAGAGCTAGGAGCTGTGGACATACGTCACTGAGAGTCCAGTTCCTAATCTTGATCTACAGCGAAAGATTCCATAGAACAAATTCGCAGTAGTCTGCTAATTCTTATTGATTCCTTAAGTAATTCATTTATGCTAATCAAAATGTTGAGTATTTATACAGAGAATACAAGGGAGATGCTTAGCATAGGATTTCTTACAAATTAAATATTAAAAAAATGTACTACAGTTGCTATTTCTGAGCATTATGCTACTGTGGGTCAAATGGAACAGTAGTATTAAATTAATAACCTCTCCTGTGCTACCTTGCACTAAACTTGTCAAACAAAATAGGTATACAATAAAAAGTACATTTTATTCTGTATGTAGGGGTATTATGCAAGACCATCTTTAAAACTGAAAGAGGATAATTATTTTTATAATTCTTTTAAAAATATTTGCTGTACACAGTCATAAATCAAGTACAATACTTTTGCTCATTCAGATTAAGTGTGGAAAGACCAAGGTGTAGAGTTTTATCATAACAATTTTCAAATAATAATGCACTTTTAACTTTGGCAACAAAGTGCTTTCAACTACAACAGAGGACACATTAATGTGTGCCGGGGAACCGCGGGCAAGTACCGCATTATCCCATTATCCTTTGACTATGTTACGTGCTTCAGATTTCCCTTTAGACCGTTTATAAAAAGGGTGATCATGCAGCCAGGTGTGGTGGCGCATGCCTGTAATCCCAGCACTTGGGATGCTGAGGCAGGAGGATCGCTGTGAGTTCGAGACGACCACGGGCTACATAGTGAGTTCCAGGTCAGTCTCAACTACATAGTGAGACCCTGTCTAAAAAAAAAATGCTGATAATGCATGTCTGTAATCCCAGCATTCTAGGACATTGAGGAAGGACTATCTCAAGTCAATCCCAGCCTGGGCAACTTGGTAAGTAGTGAGACCTTAATTCAAAATTTTAAAATAAATAAATAAGATGGTCTGGGATTATAGCTCATTAAGAAACCCTGTGTTCAATCTCCAATATAACAAATAAAAAAGAACGGGTTTAAACATAGTCCCATTTATCCTGTTTTGTTTTTCTTTCTCCTTATAATTAGTTTAAAGTAACTCTAGTTTCTTTTCTACCTTACTCAGACAGTAAAAGTCACCTGGAAGTTGTCAGAGACAATGTGTCACGGCTAAAATGCTCATAATCAATATAGAAGAGTTTTACGTCCCCCCATCATCCTAAATTTCATACTCAGAGAAAGATATGCTGATTTTTCTGTCTCTGGGATTCTATATGGCTGAAGACATTTCAAGATATCTAACATGATTTCCATGCAAGTTCATTTCTGCAGATGACAATTGCATTTTCTACAGGTAGCAGATACAGAAAAACAAACAAACAAACAAAAAAACACTGTTGAGAAGCTTCAATACGGACAGCCACATTAAAGTACCATGTTTTCCAAGAACATTTTTGCACTTTTGCCTTATTTATGCTCTTCTGTTTATCTAAATTGAGTATTCTCCCATGCCATTCAACCCAGTCTTCGACGTAACTCAAATTATCTGTCAAAAATGTCCTGCAAGTAAAAATTTATATTTCTTTATTTTATATCCCTGTCACATTTAATTTTCAAATATAACTTTTGAAATATGGGCTTACCTTATGGTTTGGGGGATTTGTTTTTTGTTTTTTACATATTTTTAAGAGCTCTGTTCTCATTAAATCTCTGATGACTCGAGACTTGGGAAGACAAAACCTACAACTACTAATGTATACTATATGTAATTTTGTTTCATCCTTTAACACTTTGAATTTGTTTTTAAAATTTGGCTCTTTTCATTCCCTACTTAAACCACTTTTGAAGTGAATGGCATAAAAAGTTAAAATATGTAGCTTTCATAAACAAAAGTACATTCATTTATATGTTCGCATAATCACAGGAAGAAAAGAAAGTGGGAAAAGTTAGAAGTTTAGTTTTTTTATACTAAAGTTCTCATCCCTATTCTTCAAATGTAAAAAGGATCTTACAAAATTAATTTATACTAGATATCAGAGGTCATTTTTTGAGATGCACCAGAAAAATAGTATGAAGTAAGTAATGAGGACTTCAATGATTGCCAATAAGGAAAGTCAATTTCCAGTGCTAATATCTAGGAATTTAATTTGATCACCCTTATTAATATAATTAGGGGAATATTGCTCGGAGATAAGTAGATTATTCTGTAACAGAAAAGGGGAAGCAAACCCACATATATTTATTTACCATTATTTTATATAAATTCTATATGTTGTATTTTTCCTTATGGTTACAATTATAAAAACATGAGCCAAATATTTATGTGTCTGAAATTGAGATGGGGGAAGAAGAGTGTGGATACACAGAACTTGCTGGATCACTCACGTTTAAGACAAGTCCTTAATTGGCTCAAATAGTGAGACTATACATAGATGATATGAGAGAAGGAGCTGTGTAATTGGAGTGACAAAACCTACTAAACAACAAGTTAAATATAGGAAAATCATCATCCCCTCTGGGCTTTAATTTCATCATCAATAAAGTCAAGATATCCATTCCTTTATCAAAGGGAAGGTGTGGTTAGATTTCACTATAGACATGGGGCATATTTTAGATGCTCTATTAAAAAAACTAGGAAATGACGTAGAGGAATATATCTCATATATTTCTAAATTTTGTCTCTCTTTGCTCAAATTTAGAGGTCAACACAATAAGTAACTGAGACTTATATGTGGCTCTGTTACTTTTAACTGTCATTTTTGAATGAGCTCGCCTGCTATTTAAATAAATAATCACCAGTTTAGTTGCTCTACCCTGGAAGGGAAACTGTCATCGACTATAAAAAGAACAGATTGCCAGGATTTTAGTCTTTTGTACCACTTACTATTTGGTGGTCAACAGAGCTTTTTTTGTCTCAGACCCATACTGTATAATGTACAATTGTAGTGTACACCTAAATGGATTTGCATGAAGCTTCAAGAGTTAACGCTATGTAACTAACGCACTTTAAAAGAGTCTGGGGCTGGGGATTTAGCTCAGTGGTTCTGGCCTGCTTTGCAAGTGCAAAGATCTGAGTTTGATCACCAGTACCAAAAAAAAAAAAAA
>NW_022900948.1:8415784-8487374 GCF_012274545.1 Fukomys damarensis | reverse complement strand
TGCTAATTCTTATTGATTCCTTAAGTAATTCATTTATGCTAATCAAAATGTTGAGTATTTATACAGAGAATACAAGGGAGATGCTTAGCATAGGATTTCTTACAAATTAAATATTAAAAAAATGTACTACAGTTGCTATTTCTGAGCATTATGCTACTGTGGGTCAAATGGAACAGTAGTATTAAATTAATAACCTCTCCTGTGCTACCTTGCACTAAACTTGTCAAACAAAATAGGTATACAATAAAAAGTACATTTTATTCTGTATGTAGGGGTATTATGCAAGACCATCTTTAAAACTGAAAGAGGATAATTATTTTTATAATTCTTTTAAAAATATTTGCTGTACACAGTCATAAATCAAGTACAATACTTTTGCTCATTCAGATTAAGTGTGGAAAGACCAAGGTGTAGAGTTTTATCATAACAATTTTCAAATAATAATGCACTTTTAACTTTGGCAACAAAGTGCTTTCAACTACAACAGAGGACACATTAATGTGTGCCGGGGAACCGCGGGCAAGTACCGCATTATCCCATTATCCTTTGACTATGTTACGTGCTTCAGATTTCCCTTTAGACCGTTTATAAAAAGGGTGATCATGCAGCCAGGTGTGGTGGCGCATGCCTGTAATCCCAGCACTTGGGATGCTGAGGCAGGAGGATCGCTGTGAGTTCGAGACGACCACGGGCTACATAGTGAGTTCCAGGTCAGTCTCAACTACATAGTGAGACCCTGTCTAAAAAAAAAATGCTGATAATGCATGTCTGTAATCCCAGCATTCTAGGACATTGAGGAAGGACTATCTCAAGTCAATCCCAGCCTGGGCAACTTGGTAAGTAGTGAGACCTTAATTCAAAATTTTAAAATAAATAAATAAGATGGTCTGGGATTATAGCTCATTAAGAAACCCTGTGTTCAATCTCCAATATAACAAATAAAAAAGAACGGGTTTAAACATAGTCCCATTTATCCTGTTTTGTTTTTCTTTCTCCTTATAATTAGTTTAAAGTAACTCTAGTTTCTTTTCTACCTTACTCAGACAGTAAAAGTCACCTGGAAGTTGTCAGAGACAATGTGTCACGGCTAAAATGCTCATAATCAATATAGAAGAGTTTTACGTCCCCCCATCATCCTAAATTTCATACTCAGAGAAAGATATGCTGATTTTTCTGTCTCTGGGATTCTATATGGCTGAAGACATTTCAAGATATCTAACATGATTTCCATGCAAGTTCATTTCTGCAGATGACAATTGCATTTTCTACAGGTAGCAGATACAGAAAAACAAACAAACAAACAAAAAAACACTGTTGAGAAGCTTCAATACGGACAGCCACATTAAAGTACCATGTTTTCCAAGAACATTTTTGCACTTTTGCCTTATTTATGCTCTTCTGTTTATCTAAATTGAGTATTCTCCCATGCCATTCAACCCAGTCTTCGACGTAACTCAAATTATCTGTCAAAAATGTCCTGCAAGTAAAAATTTATATTTCTTTATTTTATATCCCTGTCACATTTAATTTTCAAATATAACTTTTGAAATATGGGCTTACCTTATGGTTTGGGGGATTTGTTTTTTGTTTTTTACATATTTTTAAGAGCTCTGTTCTCATTAAATCTCTGATGACTCGAGACTTGGGAAGACAAAACCTACAACTACTAATGTATACTATATGTAATTTTGTTTCATCCTTTAACACTTTGAATTTGTTTTTAAAATTTGGCTCTTTTCATTCCCTACTTAAACCACTTTTGAAGTGAATGGCATAAAAAGTTAAAATATGTAGCTTTCATAAACAAAAGTACATTCATTTATATGTTCGCATAATCACAGGAAGAAAAGAAAGTGGGAAAAGTTAGAAGTTTAGTTTTTTTATACTAAAGTTCTCATCCCTATTCTTCAAATGTAAAAAGGATCTTACAAAATTAATTTATACTAGATATCAGAGGTCATTTTTTGAGATGCACCAGAAAAATAGTATGAAGTAAGTAATGAGGACTTCAATGATTGCCAATAAGGAAAGTCAATTTCCAGTGCTAATATCTAGGAATTTAATTTGATCACCCTTATTAATATAATTAGGGGAATATTGCTCGGAGATAAGTAGATTATTCTGTAACAGAAAAGGGGAAGCAAACCCACATATATTTATTTACCATTATTTTATATAAATTCTATATGTTGTATTTTTCCTTATGGTTACAATTATAAAAACATGAGCCAAATATTTATGTGTCTGAAATTGAGATGGGGGAAGAAGAGTGTGGATACACAGAACTTGCTGGATCACTCACGTTTAAGACAAGTCCTTAATTGGCTCAAATAGTGAGACTATACATAGATGATATGAGAGAAGGAGCTGTGTAATTGGAGTGACAAAACCTACTAAACAACAAGTTAAATATAGGAAAATCATCATCCCCTCTGGGCTTTAATTTCATCATCAATAAAGTCAAGATATCCATTCCTTTATCAAAGGGAAGGTGTGGTTAGATTTCACTATAGACATGGGGCATATTTTAGATGCTCTATTAAAAAAACTAGGAAATGACGTAGAGGAATATATCTCATATATTTCTAAATTTTGTCTCTCTTTGCTCAAATTTAGAGGTCAACACAATAAGTAACTGAGACTTATATGTGGCTCTGTTACTTTTAACTGTCATTTTTGAATGAGCTCGCCTGCTATTTAAATAAATAATCACCAGTTTAGTTGCTCTACCCTGGAAGGGAAACTGTCATCGACTATAAAAAGAACAGATTGCCAGGATTTTAGTCTTTTGTACCACTTACTATTTGGTGGTCAACAGAGCTTTTTTTGTCTCAGACCCATACTGTATAATGTACAATTGTAGTGTACACCTAAATGGATTTGCATGAAGCTTCAAGAGTTAACGCTATGTAACTAACGCACTTTAAAAGAGTCTGGGGCTGGGGATTTAGCTCAGTGGTTCTGGCCTGCTTTGCAAGTGCAAAGATCTGAGTTTGATCACCAGTACCAAAAAAAAAAAAAAGAAAAAAAAAGCCTAGATATAGTTAACACCACATTCCCTTTATTAGTAGCGAGGAAATCATGTGAGGAAAAGCAAATGGCTCATAATAGATTCTAAATAAGTTTATGCTCTTTTCCTCTTTATGTGAGTAGACATGCAACTTCCTTACCTTGGAATGTCTTCCTACTTTAAGGAAACTTCGGATAGTTCTCATGACCTTGCACTTGCCAGGCAGGCGTGGTGCCTCAGAGACACATCCCTAGCCTTGGGGGCTTTAATTTTGTTTTTATATAAAAGTTAAAATGTTAATAACATTGGTACATTACAAAAGTCATGATATTTTTCTAATGAAAGCATTGCATTTATTTATCATATTAACGATTTTATTGGCGGTCGCAATGAGCAAATTGACCCCATAGGCTTTTGTTCTTCTGCCCTCTACTCCGTAGGCTGCAGGTTGTTTGCTAGATGCTGTCATTTCTGATCTTCCATTCATCTGCTTCCAGTTTTACTGCCAGTTCCTAAGGAATCCTCTAAAATCTCATTATACTTACACTTAAACTCCAAGACCTATATCATAGAGTAGGATAAAGAACAAATTTGCATAAATATCATGAATATATATATACAAGCTTAGTAAAAATAAGATCATGGCTAAATTCTTTTGAATTAAGTTACATGTAAAACATACTTTCATTTACTAAATGGTCATGATCAAATTTTAATTATTATTAAATACCATTTTAAACTAGGATGCATAATACAGTGCCCTAAAACTTAGTAGTTAAATGGCAGCCATTTATTAAGTTTGCATTTTTATGTGACCAGGCAGCAGGTCTTATGTGCAAAATACTGCAGGAAATTTGTAAAATAACAGGCCAAATTGTCTATGATGTTTTTATTTAATACTTTCAGTATTTGGCAACCTGGTTGGTATGTGGAGTCTTAGTTGATTCAGCTTGATTTTTTTCCCCTGTAGTTCTGTCTTCCAGTAGGTGATTTAGTTTTCCTCACATGATAGTGAAAAGGTCATCAGCAAGTGAGAGAATTTTTAAGTGAAAGTGTTTTTTAAGTCTCTGCTTACATCTTTCTTGCTACTATCCCCCATAGCTTATGCAGCCAAGAGACTGGGGCAGATCCAAATGTGGAGAAAAACTTTACTTCTTTTTTTAAAAATTAATTTTATTGGTACATTTAAGGTATGCAATGTAGTGACATTCATCATTGGAAATTTGCACCTTTACATAATCCATCTTGGTTCTTCTTTTCCCCCCCATTCCCCTCCAACCCTTCAAACCCTCCACCCGTCCCTATCTACAAAGACTTTGTTTCCATTTTTTCTTTTTCTCATATTAATTGTATTCCCTTCCTTCTTTTCCATTACCCTCCCACTTCCCCTGCACACCTTTTCTTCCTATTTCACATTATCTATCACACCTTTTAGCCCTTGTTTACACTTTCAGTTTCTCACACTAGATAAATTATTCCATATTTACATGTGTGTGACTTTACTTCTTGATTGGAGGAGTCCAAGTATTACCTTAAACATTAGAAACTATGCAGTAGGAGTCACTTTCACATTGCTGAGACTCAATAGCTGACACTCAGAACTTAAAGAAGAAGAGGTATGTTTTGCTTCATTATATCAAAGGGTTCATTCCTTGGTCAGATGGTGCCAAGGCAAAAGTTGAGCAGCAGGATGACACAACAGAGGAAAGCAATTCACTATATGACAGACAGGAAGGAGAGAGAGAAGAAAAAAACTAGGACAATAATACTTGCTTCCAAATCATGTGCACTATGACCTACTTGTGTGACAAGTCATTACTCTCAGGCATGTAACTTTTGCAGACATTCTACATTTAAAGTTTAACATTGCACACCTGGACACCAAAAGCTCATGTTCATCTCACAAAATGCACTTTGTTCATCTTTAAGAGTTGCCACAGTATTCAGTTCCAGCATTGCTAATAAAACACTCAAATCCAAAATTTCCTCTGATTCAAAGGCAAATGTTTAGCTGTAGCCTCTATGAAGATAAAAAATAATGTTCAATACTTTTAACATACAATATCATAGAGTAAAAACTGCCTTTCCCACAGGGAAAAATAGGGGAACAGAGATCAAAGCAAAACCAAAAACAAGTAGAGCTAGCATTAAATCCTTGAAGTCCATATCTAGCACCCAGGGCAAGTTGTTATGATATGTGAATTCCAAATGAGTTGGGCAGCCTTACCTCTATAGCCTTGATATTAGAAGCTCATGTGGCCTTCCTCTTGCACTAGATCATCTCTTGATCTTCAACTGGAAAGTTTCACATTTCATATAGCAGATGTTCCATCGTCCTGGCACCTTCAACTTTCTGTGGTCTCCTTGCACCTTTAGTTTTCATTCCTATATGTTTACATTGCCTGCCTTTCCATGTTTTTCTTTGAAATCTGAAGGGAAAACTCCCTTATCCCATAAATCTTGCATTCTATATGCCTTAAAAATCAATACTCTATGGATGAAGCCAAATGTTTCTGTCTTGAGCATAAGCCTGAACCCCTTAGATGATGTGTGCAGCAGCACCAGAGTGATTAGGTAGCTGAATTCAGTGATACCTTCCCCCAAGAGCCCTGAGTGAGTAGGTATCCCAGGGAATCTCTCAAGTGAAAGATTTAAGAATGACATTGTTGACATGCTGATGAGTGGGGTCTTGCTGATATTTGAGATACTCTCAAGACATATTTTTCTTGTCTCTTTACAAAATATTTCACTTTATGAAATAGAGAATCTTTTCAGCAACAATGCTGGGTTTTTTTTTTTTCCAACTTTTCAGGCATCTGCTTTACTGCAAAACTGCAAACTTTAAAAAAAAATCATTCAAGTATCCCATTTGGTACTGGTTCTCAATGTAGATCTGGCTGAATCCAACCAGCAGTTCCCATACCTTAATGCTGGATTTCCTTGAAATCTTCTCCGCCAGATTAATCAGTTCACCACTCTTAACCTGTCTCCCACAAAATCCCAGCATATAGACAAAATGAAGACAAATTTTCTGCCAGGATGCCATACATGGCCTCTAGTCCAAATGCCAATGGAGTCCTTGTTCTCAACTGAATACTCCTGAACCTGGCCTTTTATTTCAGTATTTTACCAGAATTATGGCCTTCTGAGTTCTGACCAGAATCTTCCATCAAACTTGGCTTACAAAATTCTTTTTATGCTCTTAGCACAAACCAGTTCCAAATGTTACTAACCACATGGACAGGTATTGTAACATCAGTGACTCCACTCCTGCTACCAGTTTACATATTAGCCACTTGTCTATTACTGGGACACAATACACAATAATTGTAACTTGGGCCAGGGATTTAGCTCAGTGGTGCTGCTGGCTGCCTCACAAGTACAGGGACCTGAGTTCAAACCAAAAAAAAAAAAAAAAAAAAAAAGATCCAATCAATAATTAAAGAAGGTGAGATTTAGTTTTGGCTTATGGTTTCATGCACATTATATATATATTGCAAACATGTTTAACCTATAATTAATTAAAATATTTTCACAAGAATATTTTAAAGTGTTGTTGCAAGACAAATTTATAAATATATCAACTGACATTTTCATTTGTAGATGTGTTGGAAGTCATGTAAGTTTATACAAAAGCAAAGAGAAGTAAATCAAGGGATGGTGTGTTACTGCATGACTTCTATTAGCAAGTCATGTGTCTCTACTCTTCTTCATTGAGATTTATGGCATCTATTATATGGCAATGTTTTATCTTTGGTTGCATAAAAATTATTACCTGCATAACATTTCCAGCCTGCTGTATATATAGGCACTAAAGATTGACAAAAAGATTGGAGAATGTGTAATTTAAATCCAGTCGAGATAAATTCATGGATACTTGTTTGCATCAGACAAAGCAAATTTTAAATGAGTTAGTATAATTATTGGCACAAAATTTTAATGGAAAGAAAAGGCTAAATTCACTGGGATGGTTCAGTTCATGGGAGAAGATTTCTGGGCAAACTGGATAATGAGTTTCTTATCTCAAAAGGAGCAGAAGGATCTACTGAGGAAATAGCAGTCATATTCATTCAAGAAAGTAGCAACCTTACAGAAAAGGAGCATCTCTGACACTGGACTAGGAAGTTGAAATTTAACATTATAAGCAAAGGAGAGTTATTGGATATTCTTAGCAAAGATAAAATCAGTGTGATATTTACAATTTCAGTTGACTTTAAATACCAATCTCTAAATAATTCAATAATATAAATTTCCACTTTAGTCAAACATATTACTGGGTTTAAATTAACCTATTTTAATGGATTTTTCTGCAAATGACATCATTGGTTGCTAATATATAAATGATTCTATTTTCCTCTTCAATTCATATCCATCAGAATTTAAGAAATAATATAAATAACATTGCTTAAAAGTGTTCTCACATATATATGCATATATATGTATATATACATATAGAAATATACATACATATACACACATATATGTATATGTATATATGTATAGATATATGCATATGTACATGTACATGTGTATATACATGTGTACACATGTATATATGTATATGTGTGTATGTGTATGCATATGTGTATGTATATGTGTGTGTGTATATGCATATATGTATGTGTGTGTGTGTGCATGTATACATTATAAAATGTATCAAACTACCATTGAGATAAAGTTAGACACTGCCCCTTAAATTTTCTTACTTTCGTTGAGTTTATCTATCCTCTGTGGAGGTAAGGAGTTGGAATAAAAGTTCACAAGTCCTCTTTAGGAATGGACTCTTTGTAACATGATGTCCAGTGTAACTCTCCAGTAATTCTTTGCTTTTGTCAGTGTTTCCAATGGTCAAGAAGATGATACATTAGAGCATAATCAGACAATGGTAAAATATTGTAAAGCTAGTTCTTTATTCAAACCCAGCCTCTAAGAGGGACAAAAGAGTGATGGCTAAAATAATTAAAAATTGAGAATTTATTTGGAAACAAAGAGGTTAATGTGGTCCCCATTTTTCTATCTTCTTGAAGTCAAATGAAAATAATATGAGAAAACTAGTTAGAGACATTATTTGTGTCCAATGGATTCTTACAAAAACAAGAAATGTCTACACACATGAAAGAGGCAAGAGGAGAGGGCACCACATGCTCCACTTCTGCTGATGCTGACCCCAACAGCTGCCTGGGCCTCCAAAACCTGCACAGGAGAGGAAGAAAGCAAGTGAACTCTAAAACCCTAGCCAGCTCTGCTGCAGGTTCTCCACCCTGAATACTCATGATAAAAAAAAAAAAGAAAACTTCATATCACATAATTAAAATACCAGAAATCTAAAAGAAGAGACTCTTAAAGTTTACTAGACAAAAATAGCGAGTCACCTGTAAATGAAAACCCATCAGAATTACAACAGACTTCTCAACACAAACCCTAAAGGCAATGGAAGAATGGAAATGAAGTGTTTCCAGCTCTCACAGAAAAAACTTCCAACCCATAGTGTTATATCCTGTAAAACTATCTTTCAAAATTGATGGAGAAATAAGATATTTTCATGATAAAAAGAGTCTAAAGAAGTTCATGACCACCAAACCAATGCACCAGAATATTCTCAAGGATGTCCTAGAAGGAGGCTATGAAGCTAACAAACCTAAAGGCCAAATAAAATAAATGTATCAGGTAGGTTTGGCAACTAGGTATAAGGGAGACAATGCACAACAGCAACAGAAAAATAATACAATGTCAGGAAAAGCTGTACCATTTTCAGACACAGTGGATTTTAAGCTAAAGCTGATCTAAAGATGCAAAGAGGGATATCAGATGTTGGTTAATGGAACTATTCAACAGGATGAGATAACAACTACAAATATGTACATCAAACTATGGTGTACTCAACTTCATAAAATTAATTAAATATAAAAATCAGGCAGCTAAACATTAATAGAAATATAGTGAGGGAACACAATACTCCACTATCACAAATAGATCGAATAGACAAAAAAATCCCAACTGATATATCAGACTTAAACCAAAACTCTGAACAAAGAGACTTAATAGATATATACAGTGTTTCACATGATGGAATATGTATTTTTTTTCTGCTGCACATAGTACTTTCACTAAATAAACACACTAGCTAAGTGAATGCCTAAGAAAATGCAAAAAAAAAAAATGAGATTTTACCTTGCATATTATTAGATAACAGTATAATGAAACAAGCAATCAATAGCAAAAGACATCACAAAAACTATGCAAATATATGGAAATTCAATAACATACTACTGAATAATCAATGGATCACAGAGAAAATTAAGGAAGAAATAAGATAATTCCTAGAATTAAACAATAATTCCAGTACAACATGCCAGAACTATTGGGACACAGTGAAAGTAGTCATATGAAGGAAGATTATATGTGAATGCCCACACTACAAAAACAGAATGAGCCCAAATAGCCTAATGTTGTGTCTCAAGGTCTTAGAAAAATTCAAATAATCCAAATACAGAGCTTGTACAAGGAAGAAAACTATAAAGATTGCAGAAGAAATCAATGAAATGAAAATAATACACGGAATCAATGAAACAAAGAGTTCTTTGAAAGAATGCAGTAGACAACTTACCAAAAAAAAAAAAAAGCAATGAAAAGACACAAATCTAAGTAGTTAGAAATGAAAATTATGAAATCACAACAGACACCACAGAAATCCAGAAAATTATTAGGAATTACTTCACAAACGTATATGTCAAAAAACTGAAGAACTCAGAAGAAATAGAAGCATTTCCAGTTCATATAAATTAGGAAAAGTGAACCACAGAAACTTAAAAGCAATTAATAATTCAATAACAGGAGATAAAATTGAAGCAATAAGAAAAAATAATCTACCAAACAAGTAAAGCCCTGAACTTCATGGTTTTACAGCTGAGTTTTACAGTAACTTCAGGGAAGATTTAACACCAATATTACTCAAACTTTTTTATGAAATTGAGAAGGAACTAGTATTTCCAACATTATTCTAAGAAGCTAACAGTATCCCGATCTCTAAAGCAAAAGATCCAATCAAAAACAGAAAACTATCAACCAGTGTCTGTAATAACCATAGGTGAAGCAATCCTTAGCAAGATACTTCAAACAGAATGCAACAAATCAGAAAATATCGCACAGCATGATCAGTTAGGCTTAATCCCAGGTATGCAAGAATTTTCAACCCATTCAAATCAATAAATGTAATTCATCACATAAAAAGGACAAAAATTCTATGATCTCAGAAGATGAAGAAAAATTCTTTGACAAAATCCTACATTTATTCATGAAATAACCCTGAGGAAAAAAGGCATAAAATAACCTTATGTCAACCTGATTAAAGCCATTTATGAAGTTTAGTATAGAAAGAAAAAGTTGGTTTTGTTGCATGCGGTCCCAGGAAAGAGAAAAGCTGACTACTTCACACAGAGGTAGTTCTAAAATCTAGCACTTAACAGAGGTTATATTTCATTTTCATGGAGTTCCAAAGGATTGTCATTACTCATATTTTCTTTTTCAAAAAGGGCAGGAGTCTCAGAACAGTGTGAAGTTCATTATTGAGCAGATGTGAGTTTATACATGGTCCAAATGTGTGCTTAAAATGTTTTTATATTTCCACTGTGTGAGGTGCTTTTACTGTGCATTTGTACCACAGTGAAGGTTTAACAAAGTTTAGGGTCCACTTTGAGTCAGAACTGTCACCATGCTTGCTTTCACTGGTCCTGTCCAGTTATCTTGAATATCCTACCTTCTTGTCTCAAGGACTACCGTGTCTTGCTCGCTTACTTAACAGCTTGATTTATTTTTCCTCACTTATGGCCAAGTCTACTTGCCTTCTTGCTCTCTCTCAAGCTCCTGCTTACCATAGAATTTGACCAGGGCTCACACTGCTAATAGCAAATTCATTTGGAAGAAATTTAATGTAGGATCACTAGATAAAGCAAAAATCTTTGGAAGTGATTTTTATTCTTCACTAAATATGTGATAGAGTCCTTAATATCTACTTTATGGAATCTGAACTTGTTTCAAAAAACAAATTAGAATTGTAATTCAAATCCCAGAGTGCATGTAAAAATAATGTTATAGTGAAATAAATTCAAAACATTTTTATTCCAAAATAATATAAAGTGGCCATGTTTGGAGATTAGTTTTGTGTTAGCAATTTACCAGATGAGGAAAATTTTATTCTACAAACATGACTGTAATAACATCTCATATCTTCTAAGCACAAAATTTGTGGGTGGATTCCTATTCATGTGTATAAAAGCAGTCTACACCCTGTCTTTGAATATGTGTTAGCCTGAGTGACTTATTCGTAATCAATAGGGGGCGGCTGAAGTGACACTCACTGGCTGATTGCTGAAGCTCATTTAGCATCTCTGCCCTGCTCCTCAAAATGCTTGCTTTCCTTATGCTCCTACTCTAGAGTCCCTTTTCACAGTCAGATGCTATTTAGTGAGAACTCAGGCCACATGATAGATGTTTTAGTGAAGAATCTTCAGGTAAATTGACCCTTTCAGGCAATGTGTACACCAAGAAAGAATCCTCAGTAATTCTTGCTCAGAACCACTTAGGTCATATCTAGCTTTTTTATTCTTCCTCAGTGCCTAGACATACTGAAGGAGGAAAAGCCATCTATGTTTATTCTTGTCCAAATTCCTGATCACATCCTTAGCTAAAATATTGCGTTTTTTTTGTAAAATATTGTGTTTTTTGTAACTTCAAGTTGGGATACTTTGTTGTGCAGCAAATGTTGATCAAAATAGAATTTAGTATCTCAAAATATAATATGAATAAAACAAACTGAAAACATTGGTTAGGAGACAGAATCATAGGCATAAGCCTTGGCATGGCTGCCAGTGATGGGTTAAATGTAACTGGAACAAAATATCCTGCAGCTGGAATGACTTTCTTTTTTTTTTTTTTTTCCCCCACAACCAGGAACTAAAGTTAAAACTTTTAAATCTTTAAACATCAAAGCTGGCTGCTCAGAAAGAAGTGATGGTTGACAGTCTGTGTAGAGAGATTCCAGAAAATTGTAAAAAATGGGTATAAAAACTCGAAGAGATTTGAAATAAAAGGCCACTTAAAATGAAGACATGTAAATTTATTCTGTACTTCTAAAAGCAGCCGTTAATCACAGAGGTTTATAATTACCACTCAGTGACTCAGACAACAAAAATGTTTAGAATTCTCTAAATTTGCAATGATTAACTTTCAAAACTATTTTCATCCAAAATAAAATAATACAATAATACAAGCATGGTCTTTAAAGCATTTCTGATTGGAATGACTTTTCTTATGTAGTGGAACTTGAAAATACCACAGATACACTTGATGGTGTATTGTAGGTTACAAATAGAGGAAAATTAGGTAAAACTTTTTAAAAGTTCATTTTAAAAGAAAACTTCAGAGAAAATTTGGAAACAAGGTTTGCTAAAATCTACAAATAAAACCTACACTCACTCCCTTTCTTTTCTGATGTAAAAGATATTCAAAAAATAAAGGAACTTAAGGTTTCATATAGAGTCCAGAATGTTGTCAGGAGAATATGGCATCAGGATAAACATATAACCCAGAGTGTAATCGAAAAACTTTTTCTGAAATCTTCCAAAAGATATCAAGTGGTGTCTCATGCACTCTTTCAAATGGGCAAAAAGCCCTCTAAGAGCTTAAGTGAATTTCAGAGCCACTTTCTGCTAAAGCGTAGACTTCTCCTAATCTTGAGGATAGTGTCCTAGAGCTACCTCATAAGAAGCCAAAACTGAAAGAGCTTATCACCAAGATATTTGTGGATACGGCTTTCACTTAATGAAGCTGTTTATAAATTGATACATAAAAAACTTGCAATTTTAAAAAATCAGCTGGGAATGAAAGTGACAAAGGCTACGCTGTACAGATAAGAGGTCTTTTTAGCCGGTAACATGTACCCGGACAGACCGTAGATTTCCAGGGAACAGTGACTGGCATACAACTTTCATTTCTCTTGTTTCTATGGTAATGTGTCTGGGGAACATTCCATACGTGGTTCACTGTTCTAAGTCGCATTTGTTGGAGAATGTATCTGTCAGTGTTTGCTAGAGAAACTGAGAGAGTACAAGATATACAAATATATAAACATTTACATATTGACTTACGATGGCTGCTCGAGTCAAGCATGGAAGTGTGCTAAAGGTCTGTCAGTGCACTGGGCAACCGAAGGATCCACGTGAAGTCCTGGAGCTCTGTGCCATGTCCCAGGCAAGTCTATAACAGGAGGCAGGAGGCTCTGCACAAGAAGGCTGAAGAGTTGGTGCTGGAAGCTGAAAAGTCTGCCCTGGAAGCCAGAAGTTGACATCCAAGGTGGAACCAGAGTTCTACAGTGGGAACAAAAAACCAAGTCTTCCTTTATTTGTCTTTTATAGCATTCTGCCTAGTTTGCCCTAGTTTGGGACTTCTACACCCAAGCTATGCCGTTGCCATTTTAGGACATCACTTGCTCAAATTGACATAATCAATTATCACAGGGGTCAATAACCTTTCCCTTTTTGTTTACAAGAATTTAGATGGCAATAAGTCATCTAAAAACTGAGCCAGGAGAGATTCAACCATAGCTGGCCCTGAAGGACATGATGAATGTGTTTTTTTAATAAGTTTTTTGTAAGTATTTTTAATAAGTGGTTTTAATAGTGGTTTAATAAGTTTTTAATAAGTGGGCTTTTATGTGTTTTTAATAAAATGAAATACTACTCAGCTATAAACAATGAGAAATTAGAGACATTTATAGCTAAATGGATGCACATTGAAGCCAAACTCTTAACTGAAATAAATAGGACACACATGTGTAAAACTGAATAGTGTCTCTGGTGTGAGAAATTGAAAGTGTAAAGGGGGCTCAAAATTTATAATTGATGATGTAAAATAGGAAGAAACGGTCCAAAGGGAAGGGGAAGGAGAAATGGAAAAGGTAGAGAAAATGAAGGGAAAGGAAAAGTATGAGAAAAGGAAAAAATGGAAACAGAGTCTTTGTAAATAGAGAGGGGTGGAATGGTTGGAGGGAAGACAAGGGAATGTGGAAAAAATAAGAACCAAGATATATCATGTAAAGGTATAAATTCCCAGTGATGAATGGTATCATATTGTGTACCTAAAATGTACAATAAACTTAATGAATTAAAAGAAATGATTATAGTCCAAACTTTGATTTGATGCTCTATGGGATTAGACTTTTCAAGCCTTGAGAATGGAGTGAGTAGGTTCCACATGTATAGGGATAGATATTATTCCCAGATTAAAGACTGGAAAATTGTATTTTTCAAAGATTTCCCCAATCACTGCTCTGTTGTATATCTACTATATGTTCTTCACACTGCCTATCAAGGGGCTGATTCCAATTACCTTTCACTTATGCCTGAGCTTTACATAGAAACTCACTTATTCTTAATGGAAAGTTTTTAATTAAATAACCAAATAGAAGAGTGTTAATATTAAAAATAACATTTGAGGTTTCCAGACTTCTTATCAGACTAACATCATGTTTCTTTTCAACGTTGGCTGAGAATAAATATTATACTTTCTCAGGTTTTTTTCTATATTATTAAGATCATCATATTTACATCCATTTATATTTCTGATGTGGTGGGTTATATTGGCGGATTTTTCAATTGTTAAGCCAAAAAAGAATTTTTCATATAAATCTTGTTGTATGACTTTGTGCATTATTTTCTACTACTCTATTTGACTTACTTATTTAAATTTAAATATGTTTATGTTTACTATAACATAAATCAACATGTGATTTAACTTATAAAATCCTTTTAACTTTTTTTCCCCTTTAAGTTTATTGGTACATTTAAAGCAAATAATAATTACATTTCCATTGGGATCTTGTACCTTTACATGATATGTCTTGGTTCTTATTTTTCCCCATACCCTTTCCCTCCCCTCACCCTTCACCTTTTCCTATTTACAAAGACTTTGTCTCAATTTTTTAATTTGTTTTTTCACATTTTTTCTTTTCCCTTATTTCCTTTCCCCCCTTCCCACTTCCCATTTAGCCATTTTCTTCCTGTTTCATGGTATCAATTATACCATTTGAACCTTATTTACAGTTTTAGTTTTTTACACCAGAGAAACTATTCAATATTTACTCAAGTGTGCCCTATTTATTTCACTTAAGATTTTAGCCTCAATGTGCATCTATTTAGCTATAATGTCTCTAGTTTCTCACTTTTTATAGCTGAGTAGTACTCTATTTTATAGAAAAACACATCTTCTTTATCCAATCTCTAGTTGATGGGCATTTGAGTTGTTTCCAAGTTCTGGCTACTACAAACTGTGCTGCAATAAACATGAGTGAGCATATAACACTGTGGTTTGATTCTTTTAATTCTTTTGGAAAGATACCTAGCAGAGGGATAGCTGGGTCCTAATCCTAATTCTTTGAGGTATCTCCATATTGATTTCTGCAGTGATTGCACCATTCTGCATTCCCACCAACAATGGAGAAGAATTCCTTTCTCCCCATAGCCCCTCAAGATTTATTATTGGCTGATTTCTTAATAGCAGCCATTGTTTCTGGGATAAGGTAGAATCTCATTGTTTTTTATCTGCATCTCTGGAATGACCAGTGATGGGGAACATTTTTTCATATATTATTTGATGCTTTTACTTGTCTGAGAAATGTCCGTTCATTTCAGATGCCTATTTTTGAATTGGGTCTTTGTATTTGGGTGTCTGATTTTTCTTAGTTCTTTATATATTCTAGATAGTAGTCCTTAGTCTGAGGAACAGCTGGCAAAATTTTTTCCCACATGGTATGTTGTCTCTTAGCTCTGTTGGTGGTTTCTCTTGCACTTCAAAAACTTTTTAATACAATGAAATCCCAGTTGCTGATTTTTTGTTCAAGTTATCATGCTACTGAGGATTTGTTCATAAAGTCTTTTCCTATGGCAGTGTCTTCAAGTGTTCTACCTAATTTATTTTCCAGTAAGTTTACTGTTTCTGTTTGATATTTAAATCTTTAATCCACTTCAAATTTAATTTAGTGCATGGTGAAAGATAGGGATCTAGTTTTAATCTTTGGTAGGTTGAAATTCAGTCACACTAAAATCAGGAACAAGACAAGGGTGTCCACTATGACTACTCCTGTTGAATATTACATCTAGAAACATTAACCACAGCAATTAGACCAGAAAAAGAAATAAAAACAATAAAGATAGGAAAGAAAGAAGTTAAACTGTCACTACTTTCTGATGATATAAATACACAAAAGACCCCCCCAAAAAAATCAGCAAAAAGACTTCTGGACTTAATTGACAGATTCAGCAGAGTAGCTGGATACAAGGTCAACACTCAAGTATCAATAGCTTTCTTGTGCACAAACAACAGACTCAGTGAGAGAGAAATTAGGGAAACAATTCCTTTCACAATAATATCCAAAAAAATGAAATATCTAGCAATTAATCTAATGAAACAGACAAAAGACCTCTACACTGAAAACTACAGAAATCTGAAAAAAGAGATAGAAAAGGATATAAGAAAATGGAAAGACATTCCTTGCTTCTGGGTAAAAAGAATCAACATAGTCAAAATGGCCATACCTCCAAAACTGCAATCCTGATTGAAATCCGAACAGCATGTTTCACAGAACTAGAGAAAACAATCCAAAAATTCATTGGAACCAGAAGAGACCTAAAATAGCAAAGGACATTCTAGGCAACAGAGACATGGCAGGGGCATCACAATTCCCAACTTGAAGCTATACTACAAAGCCACTGTGATAAAAATAGCATGGTACTGGCAAAGAAACAGACCTGAGGATCAGTGGAATAGATTAGAAGATGAAGAAACAACACCAGACATACAAAGCTACCTCATCTTTGACAAAGACGCTAACCGTCCTCACCAGAGGAAAGATAACCTCTTTAATAAATATTGTTAGAAAGTTGTCAAAATGCTCCTAAATGTTTTCTGGGATTAGGTCAGGTGACATCTTCAGCTTCTGCCTTGTTTTTGTTTGTTTGTTTGTTTGTTTGTGCTCTCTGTTCATAATCCCTTTCAAAACTCCTCTGCCAGGCTCTTAGAGGCCCAACCATGTGGAAAGACCATATGTAAGAGCTGTGCTTTGCAGCCTCCTAAGCTGAGGTCGGACTTTGCATTCTCTCAACATGACTCTGGTATGTTAGGGAAAACACCTCCAAATGGTTCATGACCTTCTTGCTGTTCAAGCAATCCTGGCTATTTGATTCTCCCAGACTGTGCTTCAGAATTTGTGGAACACAGAATTATCTAGCCCTCCTATGAACATAACTTACAGGTTTCTCTCTCCTAAAATTCATGGGATTAGTGAAATGATTAATTTGTCACATAATAACGTATTGATTGATACCTGAAGCACTGGAAAGTGATACCTGGTTTTAAAAAAAAATCTTACTCAACTACTTTACTAGTTCCTGTTATGTGCTTTTGAGAACTAATCATTCCAAGTGAAGACTGTCTTAAAACTGAGCTAAAATGTGACAGCAATGTACCTCATAGGAAGTCAAAAAGAAATAACTGGAGCTGACAAAAATGCAGTTGAACTACGGAAACATATAGATTAAGGGCTTAGCAGAGCAGTGCAAGCTGTCTTCAAATATGTGAAAGGCTGTCATGTGGAAGATGGATTAGACTTGCACTGTAGAGCTCTGGAGAGCAGAACTAATACTTCACATTGGTTGGTCCAAGGGAAGCAGGTTTTATGTCTAATAAGAGGAAGTATTTTTCTGTAATCAGAGGAATAAAGACTGTTTCTTGAGATCATAAATGTCTGTAATGTTTTGAGAAAGATAGGATATTATAATAATATAATTTTCAAGAGAAAAATTCTTATCTTAGGGAAACATTGACTAGCTATTCTAACATATTGCAACCACAGGGTTGAAAGAATTTTTAAAATATCTAAAGTTTTGCAAAAATCTATATCAAAAGTATGGTTTGAAAAAAAAAGTATGGTTTGTCAGTCAAGTAGAAGACAGAAAATAACTAGACATAGATTTTCAATGAGTTGTGCTTTCAATGGCAAACAAATAACTGATAATTACACAATGATCAACAACAATTTTTGAAATAATATTGAAAAAATTTATTTCATTTATATTTAGAAGTTCGCAATGTTATTTGTAATTCTTTTTTCTCTTACATAGATAGATAGATAGATAGATAGTATAATTTTTACAGGAAATCTCATTCTACCAACAATTTGATAGAGCCTCCATGGATATAATTAATATAAAAGGAAAAGGAAAAACTAGAACATCGTAATTTAAATGAAACATAGCAAAAGCAAATGCTTTCTTGTGCACAGTACCTAAAGTATTACACTGACTATAAACAAATAGTGATAGAAGGGAAAAAGAAGTGATCAAAAGAAGAACCATACCACAATTATCATCATAACCATCGTATCATTTTCATTATCATAGTCTTTACATTGACTATTATTTATTATTTTTGTAACACAGTCTTGAGCATATGACTGATTCTATACTGAAGGAAATTAACATTTAGAGAAAAAATTATATGGTATGCTTATGGCTACCCAGTTAAGAGCACAAGGAATGTTTCCAACTCAGGTCTTCAGTGACCATCAAGACTAAAAAAATATAGTATGCCGATTTGGATGACATCTATACTTTCTATATTGTGGTCTTTAACTATAAGAAAAGATTGAATGTTTTACTTATATTAAGTAAAATGTCTTCTTTACTATAATCCAATTTTTCTTAAATTTCACAATTAAGTACCTTCTTTTAGTATTTAACTGAATGCTTAAACATTCCTCACTGATTTGTGAATGACATTGAAAGAAATTGGTCAGTATAATTGACACATACTTAAATATAGTTTTACTAGAATTTAGGGAACAGGAAAAAAGTAGACATTGTTTAATGTCCAAATGAAAGAAATTCGTGAAATCTAAGGTACGAATAGGCTACCGGAGCTAAGCATTGTCTAATATCTCCCACATAAGTTGTCAAATATAACTAGAAATGAGAAATATTGCCTGGTTTTCTTTTGGAAACATTGATATTGAGACTACCAAATTGGCAGCACATAATAGGAAGATGAATTTGCATACTAAGGAAGTGAATAGTGTTAAAAAATAAGAAAAAAATACACATTATGTTTTTGAACTTGTAAAAAAGGTCAAGATAGATAAAGTTGAATTTTCTAAATTTTGAGTGTGAATTCATTGAGTTATCACTGGCATATTTCAGTGAGGACTGAAGAGAATGTGCAGAATTAAGACAGGAAAAAGAAGTTGGGAAGATGTTAGAGCTGAAGAGACAAATAAGTCATAGGGTATATTGTGTTTAAGTACTTTCCAGAAGGAAATGACAATAAATTATAGAATTTTGTTAGTTTGGTTTGACATTACAGAGAGAAATTTTATATGAAAATGCAAAATTGCAATTTATGTAAATCCCAAAATTCATGAGGTTCAATCTATTACTTAGAAAATAAGACTTTTATTATTTGGTCAGAAAATAATTTTTGCACAGAGGTATTCACTTTTGCATGTCTTAACAAATTTCTTGAGATTCCAGTCATAGTAAACTGTTAGAAGTACCCAGAAACCTTTCTCCTTCTTGACCCAATCTCAGAATTTGTATACTGTTCTCTCCGAAAATCCTACACTTTGAACAATAGTAATAGCTGATATATACCATAACATTATATTAGAAAAGCAATGAATATTTTGTAGCTATTATTTGATTTAATCTTCATAATAAAGACTAAATGCACAATTTACATAATTTGTTGCTAGCCAATGACAGAAAAGTAATTCCAGCTTAAATTATCCTGATTTGAGTGTCCAGACCAGCATTGAGTACATTTTCCTGCTTGGTGGTTTATAGCCATTAGTTTCTGATCTTTCTGATTTCCATTTAGCTCCCTAGAAAATGAGTTTCTCTTGTTATTAGCATCTTCTGCCTCTCCGTCCCTTAGTTTTACAAAATGCACTTTATAAAAGACTAATGACATATTTAGTTTACCAAGTAAAACATGAATTTTCCACAAAGAAAAATAAAGTTTACAATGCACAGAATTCTCTTGCTAGCATGCTTTGTTTTCAGATAATATGCAATATGACATTAAGGCTAATATTATATGTTTTGTTATTTCCAGAAATGATGATTCAAAATCCACAAGCTCTGTGTTTAAACAAAATTAATGTTTCCCAAACTGGCAGTGGCTAAAAGAGAAACCATAATAAATGCATGATCCACAAATGTGTTGGCCCAGTACCAATGGAAGATTAGGCGGAGTAGAACTGTTTTGTGTCACGTTCTTTATGAAGAAAAATGCTCACAACTTCACAGCAGTCACTGTACTCTGTACTCTGTAAATATGATACAATGTATTTAAACTTTTTGACAAGTAGAAAAATTTGAACCAAAGAAAGTAATAATGTTTCTCTCTTATGAGAAAGAAATAGATATTAATAAATGGACACCAAATTTTTTGTTGAAAGTTAAAATTAAGTTTGGGGATATTATCTCTAGGCCAAACACACCATGAAAGCCTTTCTCTATTTTTCTTCATGAAGAATTTTCCAAAATTGTATGTCTTCCATAACTTCTACTAGTTTTAAATAAATAGCAAATGTAACTTAACCTCTTATAGTATATCAAATGTTCCAATATTTTAATTTTCTTTATTTCTCTTTTAATAGTCACACATTTTTGTGTCATAATAACTTTGTCATGGCTTCAAAAAACACTAGTGGTACCTTTCATATTTTTGAGTATTACATTAAAATGAAATTTGGCAAAAATATAAACTAATAGGGTAGACAAAACCTAAATATTAGATCAGTGCTCATATGGGCCATTTTGAAATGCTTAACATTCTAAATATGACTATTTTATCAATATCATAATTATTAAAATTTCTTTTTTAGATGCAAAGTAATCACTTTGCATATTGTAGAAATTACATATATTGCTATATAGACTAAATTGAGTGAGTGTGTGTGTGTGTGTGTGTGTGTGTGTGTGTGTGTTTATAAAGTATTCAAGGCCAGGATTAGAGTTGGGGAATAATCCTGGAGCTGATTTTTTTATTAATACATCCCATCCAATAATCTGGAAAGAGTTGGCTGCTTCTTCCCGTAATGTTTTTGTTATTATTTCTTTGTCTTATAGCCATCTGGTGTCTTTACTTATAACTATCTTGAAATGGTTATTCTAAGTCAATTTCTAATGACCAAATATAATATTTCATTTGTATTCTTATCCTTTATGAGAGTGTCTTTTCAAATCCTCACCATGAAAGCTTGATCTCAGGTAATTTTCAGCACTACAGGCTTCAACTTTGTCTCCTGTATTTTTCTTCCCCTGGTTTCATTTTCTTTTCTAATTTTTAAGTTTCATTGTCTGTCCTATTTTCTATGATGATTGTGCCTTTTAATCTTAGCTGTCAGCTTGACTGGCTCAAGAGACACCTAGAGAAGTGACTGGATCAGAAGGGCCTGGTACTCATTTCTAGTTATTCCCCTGATATTCACAGGTCAATGTGTTTCTAGAAGGTAGGTTCCAGCAGGGAGGTCACTGAGAACATGACTTTGTGAAGTGTATCTCTAGGTAGTGGTCTTGCCCTGAGCTTTGCCTCCCCAATATGATTTAGTGCTCCAACACACTCTTTTTCCATGATGTTCCTTCCATACCATTTTCTCCTTTCAATTGTATACGTCAAATATTTTGTTCAAGTAACAGAAAAAGTGAATGATACAATGCTATTCAGATATTTTATTTTACCTACTTTCCTTTTAATTTACACACAGCATGTGGAATGTCATAATTTTTATGGCTTTAACAAACACCTATAATTATAAATTCTATGCTATACAAGGTGCAAGAAAATGGTACCTGTAAAACACAACACTCTCGCATCACCCTTATTAAAATGTTTATTGTTGAGAATTTTTACAAAGACATGTGATTACATACACTTACATCCAGGGCCATACTCCCAGTCTAGGAAGAAGCCTTTGGAAGCAAAGATGTGAGAAACTTAAGCTACATTTACTTTAATCACATCTTTGCCTCTGCTTCTCTTTTTCGAATTCATGTCCCATACTTTTCCATGATGTAGTGCTTAAGCAAATTTCTCTTTTCTCTCTACTGTCCAAGAAGTAACGTATAAAAAAATGAAACACATCTCACAAAAGCTTATACAACTTTATGGCAAATAATTTTTACATATTTCTTTCTGTGTATTAAAATTAAGAAAGTAGTTTGTGACAAATCCACCATTAAGCCTTGGTGGTATGTGAGAGTTGACACATATTGGCTTGTGCCAGCTGATTCTGTGAATCTATTCTCAGCTCTCCCTGGAGATGACATAGCAAACAAGAAGCAAAGACGTGTATTTGGAGATTGGGTTGTTAAATGTTTATCAGCATAGTACTGTAGATATTTGTTGGAAAAAACATACATTGGTCACATTTAGGTTAAGCAAATTGCCTTTTTCTAGCAAATATATACATTTCTGAACTATATATTCAGATTCAATTTGATTCATCACTTGTTTGATATGAGCATCCTTTTGAGTTCTGTTACTTTATCTCTCTTTTCAGGGCCTTCAATCCCTTTATTTTTAATCAAGTAAGCGCTCTCCTGTGGGTCTTAAAATGATTGCCTGCTATTCTTATAAAGTTAATTCTAGAAAAAAGAGAGCACTTCATAAATGGATTATTTCTTGGACTGCAATCAGATGAATTCATTTAGTAAAAGTGCATCTCATTGAACTAATTGCTCTGACCGTGAGGTTGGGCTTTTGCTGATTAGATTAGGTTAGAGTTCTGTTGCCTATCTTTGAAGAAAGAAATTAGTTTCCATCCAAAGATAGGTCTTTTAAAGAGAGGTGGTTACTACATGAATAAATTCCACTAATGCGCTAAATACAATAATTATATTCATGTGGCTTTTACTCTATTAAGAGAGGCAAAAAATTAAGTTTTAAAAATTAGAAATTGAGAAATACTAAAGAAAGTGTTGAAAAAAATTGACATTATAAAAGCAACAAATGAGATGAGACCTGAAAACAGAAGTGGCCATTTCAAAACTAGTAATATACTAGAAGGTGTCATACAATCTATTTGGTAAGAACTCTTCTCACCTTTCTGGCAGGGAAATTAAGTCCGGTAAAAAATTAAGTTTTAAAAATTAGAAATTGAGAAATACTAAAGAAAGTGTTGAAAAAAATTGACATTATAAAAGCAACAAATGAGATGAGACCTGAAAACAGAAGTGGCCATTTCAAAACTAGTAATATACTAGAAGGTGTCATACAATCTATTTGGTAAGAACTCTTCTCACCTTTCTGGCAGGGAAATTAAGTCCGGTATAAATATAGTGTTGAATTGCTACAGTATTACAAAGACAGTGAGTGTAACTTTTAAATCTCCCTAATTTTCAATGTGAAAAAAATTTTGCTTACCATATTAGAAATGAAGTAGACATTGTTAGTCCAATGCGAGAAATCAATAAAAGTACATAATGTCATTTGAACTACCTTAAATTGCATAGTCCTCCACCCAGATTTAAGGTTAGGCAAATAGCTGAGACATTCCATTTCACGATTCTGCCTTAGAATGAAGTGAAGAATGAACAAAGAAGTCAGGTTCAAGCCACACATTGAAAAATCATTCCAAATTGTAATTTCATTGTGAGTTATAGGTGTGATAAAATTCATTGTGCAATTTTTTAAATGTCAAAGAGACCATTATAATACTTTTGACTATCAGGTCAATGAAAACATCTTCTACAAAACGGCCTCACACTCCTACATTTATATTGTATGTTGCACATTATTTAAAGAGGAATCCATTTAAATGCAAATGACAATCACAAAGCAGGGAAACCAAATTACATACAGACAAAACTAGCTGAAGAAATTGACTAGTTAAGCATTTATCAACTTAAATCAAAGGCAGATTTGTTTCTTTTCAAAAAACACTACTTGGCAAAATTTTAAATTGCATTTCCAAAATTGTTATTGAGTTACATTATTTAATAATCTTATAGCAATACATTAATATTTTGAGCAAGTTTTCATGAATTTTCCATATTTTGTATTGCAGATCCATTCTCTAACAGAAAGGCTCTCCTGTTAAAACATTTTTTGTGTATTTTTAAGGATTGTGGGCAGTGAAAATGAAGAAATTTGGAAACGAATGTTCACCAGGATGCATTATTTTACCCAGTAAAATAATACATTAAGTGAGATGCTCTGTCTCTGTAAAGAAGAGTAATGGGAAAACCATTATTTAGGCTTAGGGCATCATAAGTATATGGTTTACAAAAGGAAGATATAGTATTGTAAGGAATTAAAATAAATATGATCCAGAGCATATCAAATAAATACGTATACTATTATTAACTTTCAGCCTCCCAAATTAGGATAAAGATATTTGATATACACATACACACTTGAATAATTAGGTAGCTCTTAACTGACTGAATTAAAATGTACTCCTTACAGCACTATATTGTATCACCTTTTGTAAGTGACTGAACAATTAATCATGATGACAACTAACATTTATTGTAATATATGTACTACTGGTAAACTATTATGAGAACAATTGTGAATTAAATTAATAATATCTGGTTCAGCATCTTTGACTTCTACTTCAGAAGTCGTTGATTCAAGCATGTTAGTTGTGAACATTAATTTTTTAAAAAAATAAAATAACTGGCTGCAGTAAGGACAACAGAATGAGTAGGTATGTTTCCCTCCTGAACCATGAGGATCACATCGCTTTGTTATGTTTCCCCATGTTGTTTATGACACCCATGAACCCTGCCAACAATTTAGCTTCTCAAGCAGCAGATTTCTTCTCGGTCTTTTCTTACTGCTCTTGTCCACCTAGGAGGCTGCCATCCTCCGTCAGCTTGGCTCAAGCCCAGGGTTCCCGCCCCGGGAGAGGGGTCACACTATGACGGCTCCCTGGGTCTCTGTTTTCCCAACACCGCAGTCAGGACTGGGGCTGAGGCCGGCAAGTAGCGCCCAACTGCAGGGTGGGCAGGTGGCTGGCAGCTCTGCTCAAGCACGGCTGGACACAGGGCCGGGAGGCTCCTCAGGGGTTCTGAGGGAGAAGACCCGGGGGGCTCATAGCAGCCTCTTAAATCTTTTTTGTGGTTGTTGTTCTTTTTCACTCTAAATCACTAAGAGTTCAAAGTGCTTTGGGAAAATCCTGGTGTCCTAGATGTCCTGAGGAATACACTTGAATCAACAGGTGTGTTTGTATTCTGAAAATACTCTTAAATCGATAGAACACTACTCGCTCTGCAGCTCAGCTTTCTCCCATGGGCATCGACATTTGAAGAACATTTTTATGAAAGTTTCCTGTCAGTTTTGCCCCACTTCTCCACTGGCCATTTTTCTTGCTTTTCCGATTGCTTCTTTTCATGTCCTGCTCCTCTCTTCTCTCTGCTGTTTTCTGCTGTCTCAGAACTTCTTGCTAGGATGCATCTTCCTCCCATATAGCGGCATTTTAAAAACTATATTGTTTGTTTATTTACTTATTTATTTATTGCAGTGCTGAGCGTAGAATAACTCGAGGTCTTGGGTAAAAGAAGCAAGCTCCATGTCACTGAGTTATACCCCTCACCCTGCATACGTATTGCCTTCTCAGGTACTATATCTAAGTCACCCAATTCAGAGGATTGATAAATAAAAGGCATGCCATACGGCTGTTAATTTCCTAGAGAAATTTGCTACCTCATGGGATGCCAAAATTTAACAGTTCTCTCTTCTTAATAACAATGTTCTGAGTTTTCTCTATACTTGATATCATGTCCCTAAAACAGTCAGGTTTCAGTTATCCGAGCATTCCTCTGTACTGGCTCATTGCCCTCTTCATCCCCAAAGTCCACTCCACAGCTCCTCTCTGCTTAGGAACAGGCAAGCAATCATTGGTGGGTGGCAAAGTTATTTGCTCTCCACTTAATTTCTGATCTCTGCTAGAACTAAATATTAATCTTTTAAGAATGAAACTATTAAAGCCAGGCAAGAATAAACTTTGAGTAACCAAAACTGCATGACGGTTATGGTGGCACAAAAATCTTTCCCTCCCATCTCACCCTAAATGTGTGTGTGTGTGTGTGTGTGTGTGTGTGTGTGTGTAATCATTGTAAGACATTGAATGTTCCATTGTATACCACCAAAAAGCCCAGCTTTCAAATCCAGCCCTATTTCAAGCATTTTAAAATTTATTTACAAATGTAAGTTATTTTATTGCCATATTTATTACAGTGCTTCAATATATTGACTTAATACATAAAACTTTCCCAAGTTCTCAAAAGTCTAGGAAATTAAAACATGAGCATGAAATTCTGTTGAAATGTTATAAAACCTCACAAAGTAAAATTCCAAGTTTTAAATTTATTGTCTAAAATTTTAAATTGAATTTGAAAAGATGTGTTACTCTTGATGACCAAAATTTCTTCAGCTTTGAAAGTAAATTCAAAATAAAATTTTACAGATTCAAGATGAAAAATATATAAATATACTTTTGCTTTCCTTAAACCTATTGTTACTCAATTGTGAATTTTTCTGGAGCAGAGTGTTATGTTTCCCTCTAAGGCAGGCATGTCCGTTTAGCTGAGGTTACTGGGATTGGATTTTGCCAGGATTCTACATGCATCCTGATCCATGGCCTACGGTAAGCACTAAGTCTTATTGATGTTCATGGTAGTGTCATGTGTCTGCCACACAAAGATAGTGGTGAGGGTCTGTGACCCTCTAGGGAAGCCAGTAGCAGCAAACATGTCTCAGGACTGTGTCTTCCTTCCTTCAGCTCTTTTTTATGTGTTTTTCCTAGTAGGAATTTCATGTTATACTGTATTCCTTTTATAGCCTTTTCTTTTTTTAATCAATTTTTATTAGTGCATGTTTGTAATACAAAAGCATTACATTCTTCAAGATGAATTAAGATATATACATAACACATCGTCATACTTTTTCATCTCTTTCTCCTCCCCTACCTCAGTCTCTCGGTCCTCTTGCCATTTGAAAATATCTGTTTCCCTACTTCCTATCATCTTGCATTTGCTCATTATTTATATTCAGAGTTTTTCATATAGGATTAACCATTTGGTATTTAACAGCATAGTACGATTTATTTCATTCACATTCTAGTCTTGAAGTATATTCATTTTCCTACAAATGAATCAAATTCATCATTTTTTATTGCATAGTAGTACTTCACTGTGTACAAATACATTTTTTACATCCATTTATCTGTTGAGGCATGTAAAGCCTTATTCCAAGATTTAGCTACTATGAGTTTGCTGGTATAAGCATACATATGCACACATCACTGTAATACAATATCTTTAACTTTTCCAGAAAGTTACCTAAAACAGAAATATCAGGATCAAATGGAACTTCTAGTTTTAGTTTTCTGAAGAATTTCCATACACATTGGCATAGTTGCTCTATTGATTTAGATTCCCAGCAACAATATAGAAGCATTCCTTGTTCTTTGCAGCCTCATCAGAGTTTGCCAATTTATTGGAAATAACTGTTCTTTCTTACTGTTGTTTCAATTTGCGTTTCTCTAATGGCCAGCAATGTTGAATATTTTGTCATGCATTTTTGGCCATTTTTATGTCTTCTGAGACGTATCTGTTAATTTCAGTTGCCCAATTTTTGAATGGGTCTTTTATTTGGAGGGGTCTTGGGGACATTTTAAAAAAGTTATTTGTATATTCTAGTAATCAGTCCTTTGTCTGAGGAAGAGCTGACAAAAAAGGTTTTCCATTCTATATATTGGCTTTTTACTCGGTTGTTTCCTTTGCTGTGCAGAACTATTTTTTAATTTGATATTATCCCATTTTCTGATACTTGGTGTTATTTCTTATGCTACTGGGACTGTGTTCAGAGAGTACTTGCTTACTCCCATGTCTTCAAGAGTTTCACCTATTTTATTTTCCCAAAAACTGTTCTCCTTTAAAATATAGATCTTTCATGCTTTTTGATTTTATGTTAGTACATGGTGAAGTCTACTTGTCTAGATTTGATAGCCAGTTTTCCCAGCACCATTTGAAAAGTGGCTACCTTTTCTTCAGCTTATGTTTTTGGTCTGTTTGTCAAAGATAAGATAGCTAATTGTGGCTGGAGTTATTTATCCATCCTTTTCTGTTGAACAGATCTGCATGCCTGTTTTCTTCTCAATACCATATGGTTTTTCATCACTATGGATTTGTATTATAATATAAAGTCCTGTCTTGTGAAGCCTCCTGTTTTGCTCCTGTTAGTTAAGATTGTTTTTACTATTCTGAGCCTCTAGTTGTTCCACATGAATTTTAGGATTGTTTTATCTTGTTCTGTGAGGAATGCTTTTAGCATTTTGATTGGAGTTCCATGAAATCTATAAGTCAGTTTTTGAAAACTGACAAACCATTTTCTTGAGGTCATTGGTACTTCTTAAGTATACAGTACAATATTCATCATTGGGATCTTGATCCTTCACATGTCAGATCTTGGTTTTCATTTTTCCCCATACCCCTGCACTCCCTTCACTCCCTCTACCCTCCCCTATTTAGAGAGATTTTGTTTCCATTTTTTCCTTTTCTCATATTTTTTTCTTGTCCTTTATTTCCTTTCCCCTACCCTTTTCTTCTTGGTTCAGCTTTAATTGCTCATATGCATCTAGGAATCTACCCCTTCTTCTGAATTATCCATTTTATTAAAGTACAGGATCTCAAAGTAATACCAGTGATCTGGATTTCAACAAAATCTGCTGTGATATCATTTATTTTCATGTTTCTGTTTCTTTCTTTTTCTTAGTTTTAGTTTATTAGTACATGTGAGCAGTTTATAATGTTTGAAATCCTTGTGGAGAGCTTGTACATCTGCATAGCACACCTTAGTTCCTTTTCTCATCCCATTCCCTTACTTCTCTCCTCCCTGCACCCATGTTTTGATTCCCTGTGTGTGTGTGTGTGTGTGTGTGTGTATGTTTGCAATATTTCATTCTAATTTCATTAATTTGTGTCTTTTTTCCCCTCTTTGGAGTGTACAATTGGGTAAGAGTTTGTCTATTCTGTTTATTCTTTTGTAGTTCAATTCATTGATTTTGTATTATATCTCAATTTCATTAATATCTGCTCTGATCTTTATAATTTGCTTCTTTGTCATACCTGTGGCTTCAAATTGCTCTATTTTTTGGGACTGTGAGATGTATCATTTGGTTATTTACTTGGGCTCACTCTCTTTTACTGAAATGAACATTCACAGCTATAATTGCCTTTCTTAGGACTGCTTTCATTATGTCCCATATATTCTGGTATATTGTACTATAATTACTGTTCGATTATAGGAATTGGCTAACTTATTCCTTGATTTATTTTGTGATACACTGATTATTGCATAGTGTACTGTTTAATTTCTCTGCATTTCCATAATTTCATTGGTTTATTTTGTCATTCTTTCAGATTTCACTGCACTTTGATCTGATAATATGCATGGGCCAATTTTGTTCTTTTTCATTTACTTAAGCATGCTGTATGGGCTAGCTAGCATCTGCTGTATTTTAAAGTCCCATGTGTTTCAGAGAAAAATGTGCATTTTGTTGTTGTTGGGTGGAATATTCTGTAAATAGTGTGTGTGTGTGTGTGTGTGTGTGTGTGTGTGTGTGTGTGTGTGTTGGGGATGGAACTCAGGACCTTGCCCTTGTGAAGCAGGCAGCAGGACCACTGTAAATATCTTTTAAGTCCATCTATTTGAAGGTTTGACTCAATTTCTAGAATACACATATTACAAATCATATTATTTTCTTAAATATATAAAGAAAAAATTGACAAAATTTAATTCTCTTTCAACATTAAGCACTTTCAGCAAGCTTGAAATAGACCTATCTTAACCAAATAAAGAAGAGCTTCCCACTATTTCTTTCATTCATAAAATGTATTGGTACATTTCAGGTATACGATATGATCAGCTTCATCATTGGGAATTTGTAACTTTACATAACATATCTTGGTTCTTATTTTTCCCCTATTCCCCGCCCTTCCCATGAACTCCTCCAACCCTTCCTATGTACAAAGACTTTGTTTCTGTTTATTCCTTTTCTCATATTTATTCTTTTTCCTTCTTTCCTTTCCCCTACCCCTCCCAATTCCCCTTCCCGTGTCCCTTTTCTTCTTAATTCACATTATATTATATATTTTGATCCTTATTTACACTTTCAGTTTCTCATATCAGAGAAACTATTCAGTATTTACACATGTGTGTTCTATTTATTTCACTTATAAGTATGGCCTCAATGTGTATTCATTTAGCTATAAATGTCTCTAGTTTCTCATTCTTTATGGCTGAGTAGTACTCCATTTTATAAAACAAAAACAAAAACAAAATCTTTACCCATTCTCCAGTTGATGAGCAATCGGGCTATTAATAATATTCTTAAAGGTGAAATGCTTTAGATTTTAATCCATAATCTTAAAAAAAATGCTAATTCTAATTTTATCACTTCTTTAAAATTGTATAATAAATGTTCCAAACTTTAATAAGACAAGAAAAGATGTCTAACAGGATGAAACATAGCAAAGTAAAAGTCTTGGAGGGATATCTTTGTTTAACCATCTTATTCAATACACAAAAAGGAAAAAATAAAATGCCAACAGTAACTAGTTTTACTAAACTGGAGAAATCAGAGTCAAGGAAATAAAGTCAATGGTCATTTCTATTTTGCAATAAAAGTAAAATAAAACATTAAATTTAAAAAATATATAATAGACCAACTTCTGAAATCATAGAGATATATATAACCTATATACTAAAAACTATAATGTAGTGATGACATATGAAAAAAAAGCAAATAAATGAAACAGTATAACATGTTCATGTATCAGAAGATTTATTGCTTTTCAGATATCCATTCCCCACAAATTAATACACAGATTCACTATAAAAATTCATTTCATCATTGGTGGTATTTCTATGCAAATCAACAAAGATAATTCTGAAAAGTATATATTTATGATTGTCATCTCTTCCTCTTGGACTGTTCCCTTTACAAGGATGTAGTGACCTTCTTTTTCGCTCTTAATTAGTTTTTGTTTGATTTCTACTTTGTCTGCAAGTAAGATAGCTACCCTGCTTTTTTCCAGGTTCCTGTTGCATGGAGAACTGTTTTCCATCCTTTTACTTTCAGTCTATGAATTTCTTTTTGAGCTAGGTACATTTCTTGTATACGGCATATTGTTGGATTTTACTTCTTCACCCATTCTGCTAGTCTATTTCTTTTGATTGGTAAATTGAGGCCATTAACATTGATGGCTATAACTGATCTGTATTGCCTTATCATTGTCATGTTATTTTCCTGTTGTTGGCTCTTTTTTATTAATTCCACTCTCCCTATAATTTCTTGCTTTGCCTGATGGATTTGCTCTGTTAGGTCTCATGGAATTGTGACCTTCACTGTCTTTTTCTAGGATATTGTTTAGAATTGGTTGGAGTTCTGGTTTGGTATTCATGTAGTTTTTTAGATGTTCTTTGTCATGGAAGTATTTTATTTCCCCATCAATTTTGAAAGATAGTTTTGCAGGACACATCAGTCTAGGCTGGAGTTCACTAATGCTCCCAACTATATAAAACAAATATTAAAGGACATGAAAAACCAAATAATCACTAATAAAATTGTAGTGGGATACTTCAATACCCCACTGTCACAAATAGACAAATCATCTAGATAAAAAAATCAACAATTTAATACTAGAACTGAACTAAACTTTAAACAAATGGACTTACTAGATGTCTGTAGAG
The DNA here is from genome assembly GCF_012274545.1 of Fukomys damarensis. Classification (NCBI taxonomy): domain Eukaryota; kingdom Metazoa; phylum Chordata; class Mammalia; order Rodentia; family Bathyergidae; genus Fukomys; species Fukomys damarensis. The sequence continues at coordinate 8,455,552 of NW_022900948.1, read as the reverse complement.
TCTTCCACCCCTACAAAATAAGAACATGCATCCTTTTCAGCTGCTCACAGGTCATTCTCCATAAAGTGGATGCACATTGAGACCATACACTTAAGTGAAATTAATAGGACACATGTGTAAATATCAAAAAGTTTATCTGGTGTAAAAATATAAAAGTATAAATAAGAATCTAAATGTTTAATTGATACTGTGTAATAGGAAGAAAAGTTCTAAAGGAGCAGGGGAAGTGAGAGGGGTCGGAGAAAGTTAAGAAGGGAAAAGAAAAACATGAGAAAAGGAACAACGTGGAAACAAAGTCTTTGTAAATAGGTAAGGTGGAGGGGTTGAAGAGAGGGCAGGGGAATGGGGGAAAAATAAGAACCAAGACACGTTATGTAAAAGTACAAGATCCCAGTGATTAATTTAATTGTAATTTATACCTAAATTGTACCAATAAACTTAACGCTATTTAATAAATGATGACAACTTTATATCAAAATGGATCTAAACTCTGAGGAACAATACCAGGCAAATGTAGACTAGCATGCAACGTCCTACTTAATAGCATAGTTGGGAAGGAAGTTGGACCTTAGTAGGACTGGAGACAGGCATCTGGGAACTACTTGGAAAACAAAGAAGGCATCATATTTTTTCCTTTGTTTTCTTACATTAGCTGTAGATAAAATCCAAACAAGCTGCTGTTTCAAGCTATAGTCCAAGAGAATGTTACGTCTTCTGTGGATGTTGATAAGTTCCAGGGTCTGAAGAAAGACCACACCATGGGTAAGTGTTTGGAAAAAATCTCAAAGTCTCAAAATAAGTAAACAAAAACATTCTACCTAGGGAGTAAAGAACCTTCCTTCTGAATTTGTGAAAGCAATATCATTTTCTTGTAAAAGAGCAATGACCTTGGAGAAAGTAAATGATACTGAAGACTCATTTAATCATATAAATAGAGCTTGTTCCTTATTTCAGAATACCGGCCAACATGGCGCTTGACTATCTTCACACTTGAAGGTCCATTCTCTCTATTGTTCTGAAAATCTAGCACTTCGCAATAAAACCCATCTATACTAGGAAAAAGAAGTACATACAAATTCAAATTACCTAGAATAGGTCAATAATATTGGAAAACAAAACAAAATTGAATTACACTATTTGATTTAAATATTTATGATTAATTTACATCAATAAGGACAGTGTGATATTAATACAAGTATGAAAAAGTAAGAATCCTGAAATAGCCTTTATTTATATGGTCAATTAGTTCTTAGAAGAAGTGCAAATGTGGTTCAAGAGAAAAAGCATATTTTCAATACATTACACTGGGATATTTGGACGTCAATATTTATAGTTTGATCCCCATGAATTAATATTAACTTGAGATACATATAGCACAGGATAAAATATTTGTGATCATTCAGAAATGTTATTCAGACAGGACAGAGAAGAATAATACAATAAAATTTTTAAAAATATTTACTGTTCCATAACTGTCATGAAATCTCAGACTACAAGAAAATATTTAAAGTACATACATCTAATAAGGAACTTGTTTATATAAAGTAATAGCTACCTATTTTTGTAAAGAAAATAATAGCTTAATTGAAAAATAAACTTACAATATTTAGTTAGCAAGAATATAGAATAATGGATATCTCAGATAGGATTGCGAGTGACAATTTTCCAGTCATGTTGGAAAACTGAAAAAATAGGAAGAGTATTTTCTTTTTTATGCTTGTAGTTTTTCTTTGTTTGTTGAGACAGGGTCTCACTATGTAGTTCTGGCTGGCCTTGAATTCACTATGTAATCCAGGCTGACATTAGACTCACAGTGATCCTTCTGCCTCAACCTTCCATGAGCTGGAATTGCAGGTAGATGTCACCATGCCTGGATTATGCTTGTACTATTTTTTTTCATTATTGAGTATACTGGTACTTTTTAAGTATACAGTTCAGTTACAGTCATCATTGGGATCTTGGTTCTTATTTTTTCCCCATACCCCTGCCCTCCCTTCACCCACTCCACCCTCCCCCATTTACAAAAACTTTGTTTCCATTTTTTCCTTTTCTCATATTTTTTTCTTTTGCCTTATTTCCTTTTCCCTACTTCCAGTACACCTTTAGCTCTTTTCTTCCTGTTTCACATTATCAGTTATAGAATTTGGATCTCATTTACACTTTTAGCTTTTCACACCAGAGAAACTATTTGGTATTTACACACCTGTGTCTTATTTATTTCACTTAGGAATATGGCCTGGATGCATATTGAGGCAATACTTGTACTTTTAAATCATGGCTTTTATTCTTGTTTGTTAAAGGAAAGCATTTTCTATTACATTTTTGTAGTACATATTGTTTATATTCCTTGTGGATAAAACAACATAAAAGACAGATAATTGTAAGTAGAGAGGTAGATCTTTCTCAAAAGGAAAAGAGATCAAGAGAGTGAAGAGAGATCAATGGAGTCAGGAGGGAGGGTGAGGAGAGGGAATGAAAAAGGAAATTAAGATGTCATATGCATGTACCCATTTTACACCTGGAATGTAAACATTATAAACCAAAGAGGAGAAATTTCTTAATAAAGTTGAATATATAAAAGCAAACACTGATTTAGTGCTGACACAGCAAACCTATTCTCATTGAGAAAACAGTAAATGGTCATAAAAATTTTATTTTTTTCTATGCATTTTATATTTGGAAAAAAATGCCATATGCAATTTTGCATAATAACCAAAGAATACATCTGGCTTTTACTAATGGTATAAAAATCCATAATGCTGCCTGGGCTCACTTGGTATCATTTTGCTTAGGTAACTGAGTAAGGAAAGAAATCCAGAGTTTTTATGATGTGGTCTAATTGTTTTATTTTCCTTCTTCTTGTTATAATCCTTGTGGCTTCACAGCTACTGATATTAAAATAGTCCTTCTAATTTACTAATGATTTTGTTATATTGGCTTCATCTGCTTAATGTGACTACTGTATAAATTTTAACTTTGTAATAAACACACAAAAAGATGAAGTAAATATTGTCTTTTCTTTCACAGTATCCATTTCAATTTTTTTTTTTTTTTTTGTACCAGAGATTGCACTCAGGATCTTGCACTTGTGAGCCAGGCACTGTGCCACTGAGGTAAAGCCCTGTCTCTACAGTATCCTTTTCAAAAGGATTTTGGGCCCTGAAAAAATATTCTAACATTGCTTGAAATTTTTCAGTATTCTTCCTTTGGAACTGCTGTCAGTTTTAGTTTTAGAAGCCACAAATACACAGATCACACATATTATCTTTTAGTCACACTTCAATTTCACCCAAAACAGTATTTTCCTTCTGGAATATTTTTCCTAATGCACTATGTTTGGTGCTAAACTGTACCTTACTGTTTCCCCAAATCAAATTCATCCTCAATAGATGAAATTTTTTTATGTGTGCTATTTTTAAAGAAATATTTCATGAATTCTGTAGAAGTTGTAAAATAGAGTTCAAAAATTTTTGTTTAAAATATTACTTTGATATTTACTTAACCATGAATAAATTGAAAGGGGCAACAATCAATTAAGTTTTATAATTTTTCAATTTAAAAAGCTGTAACATTGGCCTTCTATTCTAAATAGTTTCTAATTTTGTCATCATTAGGATGTAAATTTTTTCTCTTCAGTCTAGGTCCTCTTTTTTCTAGCATTGGTTTATACTAAAAACAGAAACGGCATTTTAATCAATAAATTTAGTAATTTTTTTAGCAAAGAAAGACTAGAAATAAAAATAATTATTATTTCATATGCATTAGATTCTTTTGTTTCCCTAGAGAGTTAATCTACTTCTGTAGAACATACATTATCCATCTTTAAACATCAGTCCAACAGCAGTCTTTCTTCAGATTAATGTGAAGAGAAAAAAATACCAAAATAACATGAAATCCCCAAAATACGTCCTTACTGTGTACCTAAAAAGTACCAAAAAACTCAATGAGAAAAAAAAAAATGAAGGGGAAGTACTAACAAGGAAAAACACAAAGGATTGATTTTTTATCCCATATGTAGTAAAACTTGTTTTCACATTTACATGTGGTTTTTGAAATTGGTTTTCACCATTACATATGGCTCTTTTCCTTTATTCTCTTGATTTAGCATCCTCCTTTGCCATTCAGAATTTTGCTAGATAGAACACATTACGCAGTGATTTCAATTCTAACAATCCTTATGACTACCTTAAGTATGAACTGAGCTATGAAACTGAAGAAGCAAAAGGTTCCTAGAAAAAAATAAAACAATAGATGCTCAATAAAAGCATACCATATGGCTTATTTCCTAAGTGTGTGAGAGAGAAAGAAAGAGGGACTTTTGGAGAATGATATTTAGTGAACTTTAACATTCAATTTTGCCATATGGAACAATTGGTAATCAGTGTTTTTATTCAGTACACACTCGTTTGCTTTATTGGGTATCTATTCCAATTAAATTGGTTTTCTAGCCACAGTCAATATAGCTGACAAGTACTATAATTAAGAGAGATCAGACATAGCAATAAAGATTCTCTATACTAAAATATGTTTTTTATTTGACTGAGATAATTTAGTTGAAGCTCATTGAATCTCTACAAAGGACAATTCATTTCATTTCCAAAGTTGGTTGAATATTATCATCTAATAAAACATATAATACTGATTATGGAATATACACAGGTCATAACCTTTTAATAACTAGTTTTTGAAAATTAACTTAACAACTAATTTTTAAAACTTAATAATTACTGGGCCAGGGATTCAGCTCAGTGGTTTTGCCACCTGCTTTGCAAGCGCAAGGACCCAAGTTTGATCTCCGGTAACCCCCCCAAAAAAGCATATATAAAACTTAATAATTACCTTATGGATGATGTTTCTACTACTTAGGACTTTAAAAAATCATATGCTAGAAATCTGAAAGTGTTAGAAACACACCAAATTAATCTTAACACACCTCTCCCTTTTAAATTTTTTGCACAGCAATGACAACTTTTAAAGAGACTCGTTGTTGTTGTTCTTGTTGTTGTTGTTTGAGACAGGATCTCACTATGTAGTTGAGACTCACCTGGAACTCACTATGTAGCCCAGGCTGGTCTGCAACTCACAGCAATCCTCCTGCCTCAGACTTCCAAGTGCTGGGATTACAGGGATGAGCCAGCATGCCTGGTTTAAAGAGACTCTTGAGGAGTAGTAATATTCACACTGTTTGAAATGATGACATTCCTAGAAATTTGCTGTCCCTCAACCTTGTGTACTATTTTTAATGTGTCTCCAAATCAGATTTTCAGTCTCTAACCCTTATTTCTCATAATAAAACTATCAACATCCATGCCAATTAATGCCAATGGGAATGGGAATGTCAATTCATTAGGAACTGGACTGAAACCACCTCCTAATTTCACATAGGACATTAAATAGTAATGGTGCTCTATTAGTTTCGACCTGAGCTATTTCTAAGCTTGTGATCCAGAAAAGACAGGCTGTGTGTCCCTTTATCATTTGCCTGGAAAACAATGTTCCTTTGAATTCACTTACTCCTAAACAGTTCCACAAGGTTTTATTTGTTTTAACATGTTGTCTTGGGAAGAAACATAAAAATTTTGTTTAAAATTATACTTGAAATCTTTTGAAAGAATAACCTGTATTTCTGTGGTTGATCATAAAAGCATCTCCTGACCTTCAGGAGACAGCAAAGTTGACAATTTTAACTATTAAACACTTCTTTCTACTATAAACCTAGTTCTTTAAACTAAACGTCCATTTGTAATAAACATCACATATTTTGTATGTGCACAATTACATGAAGGTAAATGTGGCTGCCCTGAGATGTGAATATGTGTGTTGGTGTACATTAATGAACATATAAATTTTATGTTATTTAAATTTCTACTTTTTTGAGAAGATATCAATTTATGGTGAATTATATTCTTCTGCAGGTCAGAAAAACATCCCTAAATTGCAGTTTATATGTTGAATATTGCTTATCCTAACTCCTGACTTCATAATATTCACTTTATAGTTCAATCTGAACTCATCCTAAATTCATTTGAAGGATGTGCTAAGTACAAAAATTATGTGAAAACAATAAATATCTCTAGAATATGTCATCCGGGGCTCTACTCACCCATTGTTTCTACAGATAAAATTCATTGAGACTCAGTTTATTGTCTGAAATTCAGTCTGAAACTATGGAGTGCTCTGCATCTTGGTGTCCTGGAACTGGAGTGTCGTGGAACGCGGGGTAGGGAGTGACAGTGGAGGGCTTCCCAAACAGGGAAAAGAACGCGACATACAGATAGGTGAGGCACATGGAACTTCAATAAACTATGATTAAGAAAAAAAAAACTTCCCCAAGGCATATAATGGTCAAGATTACAGAATTCAATGCAAGAACAGAATATTAGAAGCTTTTAGAGAGAAAAAAAAAATCACCTGTAAAGGAGGACCCATCCCAACCACAGCAGATTTCTCAACACAGACCTTCAAGTCAAGGACAGCTTGGAATAAAGTATTTCAAACCCTAAAGAAAGACATCTTCTAACCCAGATTGATGGACCCCACAAAACCATCTTTCAAAATTGGTAGAGAAGGGCCGGAATTTAACTCAGTGGCACTGCACCTGCCTCTCAAGTGCAATGTCCTGAGTTCAATCCACAGTGCTGAAAAAAAAATCATCCTCAGGAAAAAAAAATTTAAAAAAATGATAGTGAGGTGAGATGCTTCTATGACAAGCAACACCTGAGGAAATTCACGATCACAAAACTGGCATGCCAGAGTGTTCTGAGGGTATTCTAGATAGAGATGAGGGGAATGACAACTCCACGAACCCAAATGGAATGAATTTACCAAGCAAAGCAAGAAATTAAATGTGAATCAAGTTAATGTCAGGATTAGATTTTTGGTATGCTTTGCTGGAAAAATCCTGGACTTTGGGGGTCACAAAGCAGATTTTATCATGCGTCACACTCATTGCTTCTTTAGTGTCACACAAAATGTTTTTCATTTCCTAATTGCATTCCATAATTTGTCTATTTTAAAAATATTATAATATTTACAAAATATTATAATGGCCTAGTCCAATAATCAACATTTGATAGGGATTGTTTTGCATATTGCAGTACATGTAGTATTTATTTTTAAAACTGCTTAGGCAGAAACACAATATATTCTTCTAACCAGCACTATGACTTGAAAACTTGAAAGAGAAAGATAATTTATTATATTTGAAAATGCATGAAATTATTTTGTTTTCTACCAATTTTAATTGAGTAATCTATATGATATATATCATAAAAATGTTTTCCTTTTACTGGATGTTATAATAATTATAGTAATTATTTCATCCTAAAAGAAGCTATAGAACATCACAATCCTATATTCATCTTGCTCAATTTAAATATTAAAATAATATTTTAAGATAAACTTCCTTTGTGATCTTCTGGTGACATGAATGTCCTATAGCTAGACTAAATCAATGCCAATAACCTAGTGCTGTTATTTTAGTTAAATTTTCAAGAAGTTAATTATACCTGAGTAACAGGTATATGATGTCTGCATGGAAGATTCCTTTCCAGGGGGCACAATATTTGATACCCATAACTCATAGGTGTGGCTTAATTTGGCTCACAATTTCATGGGATTCTGTCCATTATCATCTGGTTCCAAGACACATACATCACAGATCAAGGTCATGGCAGAACAAAAATATTTAATCCACACCAGTGAGAAAACAGAGCATGGGAACAGTGCCACAGAGGAAGGATTCAAGGAACCATGCATAATATCCAAGGTCATCCCTCCATGATTTACCTACAAACAACTAAAAGTGTATTTTGCCAACCTGCTGGAAATTTCTTAACCAAATTCATTTGACATCGTGATTAACAGTCACAGGGTCTCTGTACTATTTCACGATGGCATGTGAATCCTCTGATATCTCAGAGTTTATCTTTTAAAACCCCTTCTTTTTTGAAGTATACATTGTATTATGAAGTTTATAGACAACATTACCAAGTAAATTAATATATTTGGAAAATCAGTGAAGAAAATTACTATGAAGAATTTAAAAGGCAGTAAAAAATGTGATTAGGAAAAGGCTTATTTCGAATGAATTTGTCAGAAAGGATTTCTTGAACATGCCAATGTAAAGAGAAAAATAAAGCAATTAACAACCATTTATCTGAGAGGAAAATATGCTTGGTAAAAGGAACAACTAAAGCAAAGCTCCTAGAACAGCAGAAAGAGGAAGAGGAAGGAGGTCAGAGTGACTGTAGAAACCTAAACGTGACATAAGAGAGAAAAGGAGGTTGGAAGGGAAGCCAAGCTACGAAAAGCCTTGACTTCTCTAAGAAGAAACTTGAGTTTTATCCAAAGTAAGATAGAAATCCATTGGAGGAGACGCAATGTAAGAAGACTACCATTGTGATAATAGAAGTATAGTGTTTGCAGAATATTGTGGAGACATTTTGGGGATAAGTAAGTCCCACAGGAGATTCCTTAATAAGATTTTACAGCAGAGAAGATGTTTTATTGATTTTTGAAGGATGTTACAGCACATTCAATGTAATGAAAAAGAGGAGAATGAAAAATATTTTTCTTACTGGAAATATTTTTCTGAAGTTTTAGATCAAGGGATTCAAGATAAGCAGCTGGTTGGAGCAGCTGTTCCAATTTCAGTCCAAGTGACAAAGACATCTTGGAGAATAATGCCCTCTTGCCTACTATCATTCATTATATTTTCCTGTGTTCTTATAGGCACTAATATTGATAAGGAAATAGAACATGTGATCCAGCATAAATATGCAAACTCATACATTTTGCCTGCATTGACTCAACTAAGATCAACAGACAAATATTATGACTTGAGTGTCTAGCTGTATTGTGAGATGGAAGATTAAAGTGAACTTTTTCATACAAAAATGAATTTACCTGAGTTCGATCCCCAGTACCAAAAAAAAAAAAAAAAAAGAAAAAAATCTTGAAATATTTTACCCCAAATTGTGCTAGGTCATATTAGGCTTTGTTTCTGATTATTGTTTAGCTACTTCTTTGAGATTGTGCACCATCATTCTGAGGAGGGAGAGTGGCAAAGAAGGTGTTACCTGAACCAGTACAAATCTAAGTATAGCCCAGGAAGTGCCCTCTCCACTAATTATGTTCACTTTCTCAGTTATAATTGTCCATTTGCGGTGACCATGACTTTGCAATAGCAACAGTGAATGTATTTAATTTTTCTTTTTAATTTTTGGGGGCTCTTCGCAAATTCTTTATTATGACTACTTAGCTTCCTAAATAAAATTAATGAAGTGACAATGAAATAACTTATTGTCATCCCATAGAACTAGAATCATAAAGACTCCTGAGAGGTTGAGTAAATCATCTTTGGATCAAGCTTGCCTCTTCAACAGTGTTTTTCATCCACTAATAATATAACTTAGTCAAAACTGAATTTATGCACTAAGCATGAAGGATGAAAACAAGTCTTCAATTCAGAAATATTTAAATTAGATGGGGGGGTACTGGGAGTTGAATTTGGGTCTTTGTGCTTGTGAGGCAGGCAGCAGAACCACTGAGCTAAATCTCCAGCCCAAGATATATGTTTTAGAGCAATCCCTTGAACAACAGTATGAATTTGAGATTGTGTTTTGAAGACTGACTAAAGGTGAAGAGAAAAATTAGAATGATATTGAAAAAATGGGATAATAAACAAAAATAAGAAAAAATAAAAATACAGAATAAATGGACATAGAATATTTTGGTGTACAAAAGCCCATGAGGAGAAATTGACATAAAATGTTAGTGACTTAAAAGATATGTGAATGAATAAATAATTGCTCATCAGATGACACTTTTATTTCACAGGAATTTAAGCTTAGGTGTCATGAAGCTAGATATTTCGAAAGAACACTGACACATTGGAGGTTTACTAACCAAACTGCTTATAACAGTAAGTGGAAATTTAAGCAAGAAATTATTAAACCAATAAACCTTGGCTTGTAGTACATAAATAACTGAAACTATAAAACATTGTGGCCTCAAAGGATTTTGCAATCATTAGGTTTAAAGTTGATGGAGCCTCGAACCAATAGTTCTGAGAAAAATAAACATTCATGAGTAGAACATGGAAATTGATTGCTATCTCTCAATCTGTAAAAAAATTTATTTAAGATGAATAAAAAAATCATAAGACCTGGGCCGGGGATTTAGCTTAGTGGTTCCGCTGCCTGTCCTGCAAGTGCAAGGTACCGAGTTCAATCCCTGGTACAAAAAAAAAAAAAAAAAAAAAAAATAAGACCTGAAACTTTAAAACTGTTAAAAGAAATCATAGGGAGGGCCAGGGATTTAGCTCAGCAGTTCGGCGGCCTGCCTTGCAAGCGCAAAGACCCGAGTTCCATCCCCGGTACCAAAAAAAAAAAAAAGAACAAAAGAAATCATAGGGAAAATTTTTAAAGTGAAAGGCACAGGCACAGACTTCATGTGTAGGACTCACATAGTTTCCCTAACTTATAGTGTGAGGGCTATTATGGCTGAAATGTCCAAAAGGAAGCCATTAAAATTGTCTTTACATGGGAAAAGAGTAAACAAGAACAATATCTCACCCCTGGAGGGATTGCAGAGATTAGTGCTACAATCAAGGACTTTAAGATGCAAGAGCCGTGGTTCCTACCACATCCCCATTTCATTCTCCTACTTGGCTTGTGTAGAAGATGGATGGGTCTTAGACAGTGATGGTGGACTACTGTAAACTCATTCAAGTGGTGACTCCAAATGAAGCTCCTACACCAGATGTAGTTTCCTTGATTGAGCAGATGAGTATATCTGACACCCAATATGCAACTATTGATTTAGCAAATGGCCTCTTCTTCATACATATAAGGTTCACCAGAAAGAAATGTGTTTTCAGCTGGCAAGGGCAACAATACACCTTCACTGATCTGCCTCAGGGTTATATTATCTGCCCAGTCCTTTTGTTAAAACTTTGTTTTCAGGAATCTGGCCATCTTTCTATTTTAGAAAACATTATTTGTATCAATTACACTAATTATATTGTGCTGCTTGGACCAAGTGAGCAGGAGATAGCAACCAATCTGGACTTGTTAGTAAAGTATTTGCATGCCGAAAATGGGGAATAAATATAAGGAAAATTCAAGGTCTATCTACTCCAGTAAAATTTTTAACAGTTCAGTGATAAAGAGTATGAAAAGAAATCCCTTCTAAGGTGAAGGATAAGTTGTAGTACCTGGCTCACACTACAAAAAACAACAGAAAAAGGCACAATACCTAGTACATCTATTTGGATTTTGGAAGCAACCTATTCCTCACTTATTTGATTACTCTGGTTGATTTGCCAAGTAACTATAAGGATTCTTATTTTCAGTGGGCCAAGAAAAAAAAAAAAGCTCTTAAACAGTTTTAAACTGCTTCACAGGCTTCTTTGCCACTATGGCCACACGATCCAGCAGATTTGATGGTACTTCAGATGTCAGTGACAGAGATGTCTGCTCTTTGGAGTCTCGGTCACGTCTCCATAGGTGAATCAGAACAGGTGAGGTTAGGGATATGGGGCAAGACTTTACCATCATTTGCAAACTACTACCCCTTTGAAAAGCAGCTCCTGGACTGCTATTGAGCCTTAGTGAAAACTGAACACTTAACTGCCACAGTAAGTTACTTTAAAATCTGAGCTGCCCATCATGAGCCAGGTATTATTTGATGAATCACGTCCTAAAGATAGAAATGCACAGCAACAATCCACTATTAAATGGAGGTAGTATATATGTGGTAGAGCCTAAGCAACTCCAGAGGGCACGAGTAATTTACATGAAGAAGTTGCCCCAATATCCATGGGTGGTAATCCTGCTATATTGTTTTCTATAACCCGGGATACTATCTTATTGGCTGACAGAGGAAGGGAAGACAAGAGCCTGGCATACAGAAGGTTCTGCATGTAATGCTGGTACCACCCAAAGTCAGCAGGTGCAGCTCCACAGCTACTTCAAGATTGTCCCTGATGCTAAAGACTAATATGCACAGGTGAGATGTATGAGTCACATGCACTCTTGGTTTTAATTTGTAAATTACTTGCTCTGTATCATTGCTGTTTGGTAAATTGTGTTGCTCTAATTGTAGGACAAAACAAGTTTCAGAATTATTCAATGAACTCTCTCATTCTACCTTCCATCTTTAGATGGTTTGTACTCAGCAAACAATATCCGGAAGCCTTGATGATAATGAATACCTTTAACTTAAACAGGATTTATCCGCAGATCTTTTCAACATTGAATTTTCACTACTGTAATAAGACTTTTATTGACATAATAATTGTTCATACTGCTCTGGTTCAATACATATTTTCCATATGTAATGATCAAGTTTAACCACAAACATTTGTCATTTAATTGTAATGATGTTGGGCCATAGATAAAATATTACACAGTAGGAATATAATGTAGTATTATTTTGCCCAGTAATAATTTATTGATTGCATTCAGGATCTAGTTAGATTCACAAAAGTTATATTTGGTGTACAAATTTTAAATGTTCCAGGAAATAGTTTAATTTTTTTTTTTTTTTTTTTTTGGTACCTGGGATCGAACTCGGGTCCTTGTGCTTGCAAGGCAGGTGGCAGAACCGCTGAGCTAAATCCCCGGCATAGTTTAATAATTATTTAAATATTAATAATAATGATGATGATTTAAAATTATTTTATAAGTCACCTCCAATACCAGGAAAAATTGTTTGAGTTATAGCAATTTTATTTTCAATAGTGAAAATAATTTTTAAATTTGAATGCTCTAAATTGGTTTAAATGTAATGAAGTACTACAAAAGGATTGTCTATAAAATATAAAAATTGCTTTATAATCAAAATACTAAATACTGGAGGTCTTAAAGTATTCTAGAATCATTTTGGTATAATCCTGACACAAAACTAATTTTTTTCCATTCTTTAATTTCATTGATACATTTCAGGTATACATTATGATGACATTCATTAGTGAGAATTTGTACGTTTACATAATATATCTTGGTTCTTATTTTGCCCCGCCATCCTCTCTCATCTCCTCCACCCCTCCTTATTTACAAAAAGTTTGTTTCTGTTTTATCCTCTTCTCATATTTATTTCTTTCCCTTCTTTCATTTTCCTTCCCCCTACCAATTGCCCTTCCCCTTTACCCCTTTTCTTGCTTTTCACATTATCTATTATACATTTTGATCCTTATATACACTTTCAGTTTTTCATACCAGAGAAACAGTTTGGTATTTACACGTGTGTCCTATTTATTTCACTTATGAGTACGGCCTCAGTGTGCATCTATTTAGCTACAAATGTCTCTAATTTCTCTTTTTTTGGCAGAGTAGTATTCCTTTTTTTTTTTTTCCTTTATGCAGTCATCAGTTGATAGGCAACTGGACTGTTTCCAAGTTTAGCTATTACAATCTGTGCTGCTATGAACATGAATGCACATATATCACTGTGGTGTGCTTATTTTAATTATTTTAGAAAGTTACCAAGCAGTAAAATACCTGGTTCAAATGAGACCTATAATTCAACTTTTTTGATATATCTCCACACTGACATCAATAGTGGATGCACCAGGCTACACTCCTGCCATGGTGGAGAAGGGTTCCTTTTTCTCCACAAGCCCACTGTTATTTGTTATTGGTTGATTTCTTTAAAGCAGCTCTGGAATGAGGTGGCATCTCAGTGTTCTTTTCATTTGCAGTTCTCAAATGACAAGAAATGTTGGACTTTTTTTCATGTGTTTGTTTATTGTTTCTACCTCTTCATCTGAGAAATGTCTCTTCATTTCAAAAGTCCATGGATGGACTGGGTCTTGAAATTTGAGAGGTCTCATTTTTGTAAGTTCTTTATATATTCTAGATAGAAGACCTTCATCTGAGGTACAGCTGGTTAAAAATTTTCCCCCATATTGTGATTATTTCTCTTGCTGTGCATAAACTTTTTAATAAAATAAGATCCCACTTGCTGACTGTTTCTCCTAGTTCACTGGCAACTGAGGTTGTATTCATGAAATCTTTTCCTATGCCAATGTCTACAAAAAGGTTGTATTCCAAAAGGTTATGTGTTTCTGTTTTAGTATTTAGATCTTTAATCTACTTCAATTTTAGTTTAATGCATGGTGAGAGATTATAGTTCTAATTTTAATCTTTGCCAAGTTGAAATCCAATTTTTCTAACATAATTTATTAAAGTGACTATCTTTCCTCCAATGAAGGTGTTTGGCTCCTTTGTTAAATATGAAGTGGCTGAGTGTGTCTGGAATTTTGTCTGCATCTCCTAATCTATTCCACTGATCTTCAGGTCTGTTTCTTTGCCCGTATCATGCTGTTTTTAATCAAGGTAGCTTTGTAGTATGGTTTCAAGTTGGGCATCATGGTACCCTACCTTGTCTTTGTTGCCTAGCATTGCTTATGGTATTCTAGGACTCTTCTGGTTCCAAATGAATTTTTCAATTGTTTTCTCTCATTCTGTGAACTATGCTATTGGAATTTTAATCTGGATTGCATTGAATCTATATAGCAGTTTTGGAAGTGTGGCCATTCTCACTAGATTTGTTCTTCCTACCCAGGAGTAAGGGATGTCTTTCCATTTTCTGATATCATTTTTTAATCTCTTTTTTTCATAGTGCTATAGTTTTCAGAGTAGGGGTCTTTGATTTCTTTCATTAGGTGGATTCCTAGGTATTTCTTTTTTCTTTTCTTTCTTTTTTTCTTTCTTGATGCTATTGTGAAAGAAGTTGTTTCTCCAGTTCCTCTCTCCATGAGTCCGTTGTTCATGTACAGGAAGGCTATTGATTTTTGTGTGTTGGCCTTGTATCCTGCTACTCTACTGAATTTGGTTATTAAATCTAGAAGACTTTTGGTGGAGGTCTTGGGTCTTCTATATAGAGTAGCATACCATTTGCAACTAATGATAATTTAACTTCTTCATTTCCTAATTGAATTTCTTCTACTTCTTGCTTTTGTCTAATTGCTGTAGCTGATGTTTCCAGAACAATATTGAACAGGAGTAGTGATAGTAAATATCCATGTACTTTTCCTGATTTTTGTAGGAAGGATTGCTGTTTTTGACCATTTAGTATGATGTTGCTCTTGGTTTTTCATAAATAGCTTTTACCAGGCTGAGATAGAGACTGTCTATTTAAATTTTCTGTAGGGTTTTTATTATGTATGAGTGCTGAATTTTTTTGAATGTTTTTTCTGCATCTTTTGAGGTAATCATATGTTTTTTGTCCTTGGCTTTGTTAATATAGTGTATTATATTTACTGATTTGCATATGTTGATCCATCCTTGCATCCCTGGGATGAATCCCCCTTGGTCAGGGTATATGATCTTCTTGATAATCTTCTGTATCTGTTTGGCAGTGTCTTATTGAGAATTTTTGGGTCTGTGTTCATTAGGCCTATAGTTCTCCTTTTCAGTTTGGTCTTTCTCTGCTTTGGGGATCAAGGAGATGCTTGCTTCCAGGAATGTTTTGTCAGGTATAGCTTCACTTTCAGTTTCATTGAAAAATTTAAGCAGTAGTGACAATAGTTCTTCTCTAAATGTCTTGTAGATTTCAGCAGTGAAGCCATCAGGAACCACCCTTTTCTTGGTTGTTAAGTTTTTAATTACACTTTCAATTCCATTGATTGATATTGGGTTGTTTAGAAATTTTAGGCCTTCTTCGTTCAACTTTAGCAATTCATATGTATCTATAAATCAGTCCATTTCTTCTGTGTTTTCCATCTTATTGGTACATAGGTTGTCAAAGTAGATGTTGATGATTCTCTGGGTTCATTGTAATTCCATTTTCATTCCTAATCTCCTAGATTTGGGCCTTTTCCTTCCTGTTTCTTGATGAGGCTGGCTAAGGTTTTCTCAACTTTATTTATTTATTTATTTGAAGAAACAGCTCTGCTTCATTGATTTTTTTTTTAATCATTCTTTTAGTGTCCATTGCCTTGATTTTGGCTATGATCTTTACAATTTCCTCACTTGCATGGGCTATGGGCTTGTCCCTCTCTATTTTTTTCTAGGACCTTGAGGTTTAGCATTAGGTTGTTTATTTGAGATCACTCTGTTTTCCTCATATGAGTATTCACTGTTGTGAATTTCCCTTTTAAGGCTGCTTTCCCTATGTCTCATAGATTCTGATATGTTGTACTGGCATTGTTATTTAACTGTAGAAACTGCCTGATTTCTTCTTTAATTTCCTCTGTGACCCATTAGTTGTTCAGAAGTGTGTTGTTCAATTTCCATGTGAATATAATATTCTTGTGGTTTCTTCTGTTATTGATCTCCAATTTCATCACATTATGTTCTGATAATATACAAAGGATAACTTCAATTATTTTGTATTTACTTAAACATGTTCTTTGAGCAAGTATGAGGTCTATTTTGGTGAATGATCTATGTGCAAATGAAATGAATGTGTGTTATAGTTTTGTGGGGTAGAACATTGTAAACATCTCTTATGTCCATTTATTCAAGATTTTGGTTGAATTCTAGTATTTTATTATTTTATTTTTGTCTAGTTGATCTATGTATTTGTGACAGCAGATAATGAAATCCCCCACTACTATTGTAGTAGTGCTTATTATATTTCTCATGTATGTTAGTATTTGTATAGGTGAGTTCACTATTATTTGGTGTATACATATTTATGATTATCATCTCTTCCTCTTGGATTGTTCCCTTTAAAAAATGTAGTGCCCTTCTTTGTCTCTCTTAATCACTGTTGGTTTGAAATCTGTTTGATCTAAGAAAAGGATAGCTAGCTAGTTCTGCTTTGTTTTGGTTGCTGTCATGTGGAATATTGTTTTCCACCCTTTAATTTTCAGTTTATGAGTTTCTTTTTGAATTAAGTGTTTCTTGTATGCAGTATACTGTTCTATTTTGCTTTTTGACACATTCTGCCAGCCTATTTCTTTTGATTGGTGATTGAGACCATTAACATTGAATGGTTATAACTGATATGCACTGACTTATCCTTGTCATGACCTTTTCCTGTTGTTGGGGTCTCCCCCTTTGCATTTAATTTCTTGTCTTGCCTGACAGATCCATTCTGTTGGGCTTCCTGGTATTGTGATCCTCATTATCATATCCTAATATATTGTTTAAAAATGTTTGGCGTGCTGGTTTGATTTTCATGAATTTCATCAGGTGTTCTTTGTCATGAAAGTATCTTATTTCTCCATCAATTTTGAAAGATAGTTATTTAGGGTACATTAATTGGGATTGGAGTTTATTTTCTGTTAGTGCTTGAAATACTTCACTCCAAGCTCTTCTTACCTTGAGGGTTTATGTTAAGAAGTCTGCTGTGATTCTGATGGGCTTTCCTTTGTATGTGATTTATTTCTTTTCTCTAACTACTTGTAGAATTTTGTTCTGTTGGATTTCTGGAATCTTAACTACTATATGCCTAGGTGTAGATTTTTTATCATGTCTATTTGGAGCCCTATATGCCTCACTTACCTGTATGTCAAATTCCTTTCCCCAGTTTGCAAAGTGTTCTTCCATTACTCTTGTGAACAGCTTTTCTATGTCAACTGTAATTTCTCCTGTTTCTTCATTGACTCCAATCAGTTTTGTGTTATTCTTTTTCTGCATCATCTAGCAACTGCCGAACTGATTTATCATGGTCCCTTACTATTTTTAAGGAATATTTATTTTCTTGGTCATGAATTGCAATCCTGTCTTGTATAGTTAACATTTTGTCTTCACATTGCTAAATAAATTTTCAGTGGAGTTTTTCATCTCCTGGATATCTGTTTTATGGAGTCTGTTTCCTATGCTGGAATTCCATCATGTTCCTCAGCTTCTCTTTTTTTATCTGTGTCTCTCTAGAGTTATTAATCATGTCTTTCACTATGGATATAATCTCTGTTGTTATTGAGAAATTATTTCTGATTTTATTTATTCTAAATCCTCTTGTTGCCAACTCAGGGAGTCCAGGTGGTTGAGTATCAGATTGTTCCATCTCATTGCCCTTTGGAGTTACTTTAGGCAATCTGGAAGTCTGATTTTGAGTCTTGTTCATATGTCTTCTCATTTTGACACATGAATCCTACTGTGCCTTTATTGAGACCATTCTCTGCTTGTCCGGTGGGTCTCAGTTTTCAGCAAATGTCAGAAAGGCTTCTCTCTGCTACTCACCACTGTTCTAATTCCTGGGTTCAGAATGGTGGCCTTCTGGATCCCTGCACTGTTCTGTTGTCCTGAAGGGGTTTTGGCTGGGCTCTGTGCACACTTAGAATGCTATCTGCTCCTGCCTCTGGCTGTGGCCTGCCCCTCTGTGTAGCTGTTGTCTATGAGGGCCTTTGCCTGGGAGATATGAACATGAGTCATTAGTGTCTGAGTAGGCTTCTTGCCGGAGTGGCAGGCACTTACTGATGCTATCTTGGTGGCCCTCTGGTTGTGGCCTGCATGCTTGTGCAGCTCTTTTCCAGACTGGCCTTTGGCTTAGGCCTGTGCACCCGAGCCACTGGTGCCTGGGTGGGTCCCTGGCTGGGACCTGAGCACCTGCACTGCTGTTGTCTACACGAGTTTCTGGCTGTGGTCTACGCACACTTATATGTGGTATCTGGTCAGGCCTCTGGCTGTGGCTTGTGGACCTGCTCAGCTGTTTTCCAGGTGGGCCTTTGGCTATGGGCTGCAAATCCAAGCTGCTGCACTGACACAATACTTATTAGATAAAGTAAATACAGTTCAATGTTCAATGAGGAATTTTCCAAATATTCTGCAATTTATTGATAACATATGTCTGGCTCCCTTTATTGACCCTTTACAATTTTGTGTTTGCTATATTTGCTATATTTCTGTAAATTTTGTGTTAACTATCCTTACAGTAATTCAGTATTGTGGCTATGTGATGATCTTTAACAATAAAACATCCCTTTATGGTGTAACCTTAAAGCCAATTTGGAAATTTTGATTATGCTAAGCTTTGTTACTTTACTCTTGGTAGGTATAAGCTTATTCTTTCCAATTTATTTATTCCATTCAGGAGTTTGTAATTTTTAAAAAGTTATTATTAATTAATCCAATTAATTTCCCAATTATAAATAACTAGATTCTTCCATCGTGATAAAGTACAATACTCCTGAGATCATTATTGTCTGTCAGAAATGGCCAATCAGTCCATGGCCATACCACCCTGCACACACCCGATCTCATCTTGTCTCGGAAGTTAAGCAGGGTCGGGCCTGGTTAGTACTTGGATGGAAGAAATGGCTAATTAAATTTCTTTCTTAATTTATTTAATCTCTGATTTGTGTGAAGTAGTATGTTTAATCTGAATTATAGGGGAGGACTAGAATGAGGAAACTGCTCTTTCATTTGGACTTCTTCCCTGTTTTGTAAATTAGCTACCTCTGAGATCTAAATACTCTCCTAGGACACTGATTCTAATAAAAAATTTATTACATTTGCTACATCGGGGACAGCATACATTAGTTATATGCCTAGAAAACATATTAAAGTGAAAGCCTTTGGAATTGCTATCTGAGTTACTGTCATTTTGATTATAAGGAGCTGTAAACTATTGAAAGTACATCAAACCGAGGAGGTAAGTGAAATAACATAGGACAGGTTATGCAGAAATATAACTTAGAAAGCCATCAGTATGTCAAGTGCTGCTTTTCTGAGTATGTTAGTTCTGTAGCTTTCTCTTTCTGAAGTCCCATGTTTTCTTTTGTTTTTTTTTTTTCCCTTGGTCATAGAATGGAAAGGGGACATTTTACCATTATTTAATCTTAGGGAAACATGGTTTTCAAAGACTATGAAAAAAAACAATAGGTTATATCTTTGGCTTAAGCGTTTATTTGTAAGCAATAAAATATAGCATCAAGAGAAAACTAACACAAGAAAAACATATTTTCAGAGCTATTTTCTTTATGCAATGTAATTCACATAAAAGTCCTTAGAAATAACAAATGTTTCAAATTTTCTTAAAAAATAAAGAATACTGCCTCATTTTCAAAAGATTATTTAAAAAATTTTGGATTTTTAATCTATTAATGGAGGACAGCACCTGATGTCTTAACATCATCTCAAGTTAGTGAGTTAAAATGAGATATTAAAAGTTTTTAAGAACTGAGTTGATAATATGGATATTTTAAGGATTCAAGCCATGAAAACAGAGTGTTGTTTTATTTGCTAATCTTTTGTTTTATTCTTTCACCTATGTTTTGAGGTTTCAATACACAATCTTTTACCTTATTAATTTATTTCAGCCCTTAGTATCTTTTTTATCATCTAAAAGGTGGGTTTTTTATTTTGTTTTATTAGTACATTTTTGCAATGCATGCATTTTTACATGTATATACCACAGCTTTCCAATTGCTGACAGCCTCTCATGACTGTCTTTTCCTTATCCACTCTGGGAAATTGGCAGTGTGAAGCACCCAAGGGGCTCTTCTGGCACCTAGGTTCAGACATCCATCCCTTCCTTAAAAGGATATCTCTTCCAGCTCCTGCTCTGCACAACAAGGAACTTGTACTGAGGTCACTTGCCAACTGTTGACTAGGAAATGCCACTTTGGAAGCAGTGTCTTGCTTCTCCCTACTGGCTCCATCTGGAGAAGATTCTCTGAGGCCCTGTGCAGTTCTGTGGTTCTCCTTGAGCAGGAAAGTGGTTAGTTTCAGTTTGTTTCCCAGCTCTCAGCTAGCTGCATCATCCCCCTCCGTGGTGGAATCCGTTTCTTCTGTATCACGCAATTCTATTTTCTTCTTGGTCATTTCCCTCATGGTTCCTGTGTACACTCCATTCACTTTGATTCCTTTTCAAGCTATTATTTTACAGGCTCTAGGCATTTTGTTCTGGAGAATTTGAGTTGCTGGCACTCACCGCTCTGCTATTTTGGGACCCCAGTCTTGGTATTATTATTGTTGTACCAAGCCAGTGAGTATACTAAATACCAGGACACAGATAAGACTGAAAGAAGTTTATTTCACATGTGTGGACTCCACTCTCTAAGAGAACTGAAGCCCCATTACAGGACTGTACATAGGTTTTATAGGGTTTACAGCCATGACCTCATTCAGATGGTCACATTTCATTTACAGATATACAAATCATGGTCACAAGATAGTTAATTTTCAACCCAGATGTAACAGTTCTTTGCTGTTGGGGGTTTTACATTGAAGATTCACCTAGCTATCATTCCTAGCCCATAGGAAGGGGATGTTCAGGGTCAGGAAAGCAAATGTTAACAATGGTTCTTTCACTTAGACACTTTTATGATCAGGTGGCTCCAGTCTCATCAGAGCCCAAGACCTTGATATTCCCTGTTATCTCAGGGTAAGGCCAAATATCTCATTCAACAATTAGTGCCTTTGTTGTCTATTAGTTCTGAGCTAAGGAAAACCAACTGTTGTTAAAGACAGATGAAGCCATTTTATATTGTTTTTGCTATTTATAAAAGTTTTCCCTATCATTCCTCCCTTTGTTTTGTGGGTAACTCCTTACCCCTTGTTGTGTTCATACCAATTTTCATTATTCCACATAATTAGTGTCCGATAATGTTGGGCAGCAGCTACTCTCTAAGGTATGAGTTTTGATCTTCATTTTTCCATGCAGGGACCAAACATGAGGATGAGCAATAGAACAGTAATTGGTCCTTGAGGGTGCTGACCCAAGCTTTCCATCCCGACAAGTTAAGGCCAAAATTGAATGTTGTGTCATTGGTAAAGGGAAGGGTGCACAACAGTCTCTGGAGTCAGTTAGGTTTCACAATTACAAATGGAATTGTGGGGCTAGGGATTTACCTCAGTGGTTCCACTTCCTACCTCACAGAGCAAGGTACCAAGTTCCATCCCTAGTACCAAACAAACAAACAAACAAACAAACAAAAAACAATAAATGGAATTGTGGGCTTTCACTTCTGATTAGATTCAAAGACTGGGAAATGTAAGTGCATTTGGGGACAGTTAGGACATTACTCTACTATCAGAGACATGTGCATAATGGGCCACAGTTTTATAAGAGTGACAATACACTTAACCACACATACCATATACAACATGGTCAAGGTGGTGCAGCAGGTGCTTTGTCTCACCATGTGCTAACGAACGGACATCGGGCACTATGACTGCCATAAACTGGAGAGAGCTGCAACCTTTTAGTAGCTGTGTTTGCTATGTTGCTGTTTTGCTATTTTTGCTTAAGAAATAAAAAGACACAGCTCTAGCAGTTTACTGATAAATGGTACTGTCTTTTCTTTATTGGGAAATTAATTAACTCACTCACAGTAACAAGGACCATATGGACTAAACATACTCCTCCCTGGAGTCTCCTGGGTAGAGAATCGGTGATTTTTGTATGTTTATTTTGTACAGTGCAACTTTACTGAGTACATTAGTTTATTCCTTCCCCATAAGGACCCTTTAGATTTTTCTATATACAATATTATCTTATCTGTAAAGAAGGACCTCTTGAGTTCTTCCTTTTTGTTTTGGGTGACTTCTATCTTTGCCTAACTGCTTTACCTAGGATTTCCAATATTTTTAGATAAAACGGATGAGAGTGGCATTAATACTTTACTCCTGATCTGTCACTATTGAGTGTGGTGTTAGCTGTGGGCTTTTTATTTTATTATCATGAGATAATTGTATTCTATTTGTAGATTGTTGAAACATTTTATTATGAAGTTATTAAATTTTGTCAAATTCTTTTCTTGTAACTATCAAAATGATCATGTGATTTTTTTTTCCTTTGGGTTGTTAACGAGATGTATTATATCAAATGATTATCATCTATTAAATCATTTTTAATCCTGTATGGCCATGGTGTGTTATTTTAATTTAAGCTCTCAGATGAGTTTATTGGATTATTTTCTATAGGTACTCATCAGAGGTATTGATGCATTTTTTTTTCCTTTTGATATCTTTGGCTTTAGTATCAGGGCAATGCTAGCCTCATAAAATGATTTGGAGATATTCTCCTCCTTTTAAATTTTTTGCAAGAGTTTGAAAATCATTGACATTAACTCTACAAATGTTGGTAGAATTTGCTAGTGAAACTGTTTAGGTTTGGGCTGTGCTTTGTTAAGAGATTTTGATTATTGGCTTAATCTCCATGTGCTATGAATACTTTCAGAATTTCGGTTTCTTAATGGTTTAGTCTTGGTAACTTAGATATGTCTAGTAATTGATCAATTTCACTATGTAATCCAGTTTGTTTACATATAAAGTTTTCCTAGTAGTGTTTTGTTTTTATTTCTGTGGTATTACTTTTAATGTCTCTTTCAATTTCTAATTTTATTTGAGTCTTCTCTCTTTCATTTTTAGTTATTCAATATAATGGTTTAATCTCCAGAATATATAGTGAACTCCTAGAATTAAAAAAAACCTATATTCTAATAAAATAAAAGTGACTTTGAACTAAAATATATATTTTACTATATTATATACAAATAGCCAATAGCTACATGAAAAATGCTTGGAAACATTAACAATAAGAGAAATGAAAATCAAATTCTATCACCTCACTCCTGTATCGTTAGTGTGTATAATGTATGTATCCAAAAAAGAAGGATTGGTAAGGATCTGGAGAAATTAAAATATTTACACACTGTTTTTATAATGCAAAATGATACAGATTTAATAAAAATACTGGAGTAAACTTAGCACTAGTATAAATAAAGTAAATGAATGGATAAAGAAAATATGGTTTGGAAAATGGGAAGAAAATGTCCAAATTGGAAGGAAACAAGGAAGATGGGAGGAGGAAAGGTCAAGAAAATAGAAGGAAACAAACATTTTGTAAGTAAGGAGTGGGAGAAGGATTGAAGGAAGGGGAGAAGAATGGGAAAAAAAGAAGAGGCAAGATATATCAGTTGCAAATTCATTAATATGAATGTTATCATTATATATATCTAAAATGTACCAGTAAAATTTGAAAAAAAGAAATGAGGTATATGTAGAATAGAATACTATTTGGTTTTAAAAAGAAAAAAATCCACAATTTGTTACAACTTCAGTAAAACTTAAAGATATCATTTTAAGTGATATAAGCCAATCAGAAAAATAAACTTATAGGGCTGGGGATTTAGCTCAGTGGTTCCGCCACCTGACTCGCAAGCACAAGGACCTGAGTTCAATCGCAGGTGTCCAAAATAATAATAATAACAATAATAATAATAATAATTCCACATTTAAATGGTAAATAAAACAGTCACATTCACAGAATCTAAGAGTGGAGTGGTTGTTGTTAAGCATGGGTGAGTGAGAAACAGAATGATAATAAATATAAAAAGTCAAGTCACCAAAATGAATAAGCCTACAGATCTGCTATATAGCATGTACCACTGTCAGTAATAATATATTGTACACATAACACTTTTTAAAATAATAAAGTCTACTAGTAAATGTTCTTATCAAAATAAAACATTCTCTGTTCACATTAAAATCAATATTTCAGATTTGCACTCACCATGAAGTTGTTTCAGAAATTTGCCCAATTGTGGGTCTGTACCCTCAGTTAAACCACCACAATGTAGACTAAAATCTCACGTCTTTACCAGTCATGAAAAACAACTAACGATGATAATTGGTAAGATGATTTTAAATGGGTTCTTCACAGAAGATAATGAGTCAGGTGTACACAGGGTTTATGTCATGGCACTTTGGGATAGTTAGCTTGCGTAGTTGAGAATTTTGAAATGCCTGCAGCTGAGGTAATGTTTAGTTATTAAGAAGCTGCTAGTAGTCTCTCCTTCTGGAAGGAAATATTGCCTAGTGCAAGCAACTGCAGTATTTTGGCTTATCCCACTATTTAATGAAGGAACAGGAAGATGTATTGGGATCTCATATTAAGATAATGAAAAGGAGTACAGTGTGATGTCACACAGCTGTAATCCCAACACTTTGGGAGTCTGAGTCAGGAATATTACAAGTCTAAACCCAGCCCATGTGACTAAGTGTGAATCTGTCTCAAAGGAAAACAAAAGAAAAATTGTTTTTTTTTTAAAAAAAAAAAAAAAAAGACTGGTACTTTAGCTCAGTATAAAGGCCCTGGGCTTAATTCTCAACACAGAAAAGTAAACATAAGTAAACCAAAAAGAATGAATGGGGAAGTAGGTATGGTCTTAATATTGTTTAACACAAAACAAGGAATTATGTTTGCTTCATTTAAGAGGAACTCTGTGGCTCTCTGATGGCATGGATAATAAGAAATATACTGTGATTTTTTTCTGAGTTTGTTTTGATATCTTTTGTAGTGCAGTATTTAAAGAAATATACTGCCCATTCTGACTACCCTTATAAGCCATGTTTGTTTTATAAAAGCTCCAAAAATAATGCTTCACTTTGTACATTAATTGTAAGATTCCACTACATGTTTCCATTTTTATGACTCCAAAGAGAAATTAACAAAATATATGGCACTTGAGTTGGTACTTTTTAAATAATTAATGACCTTACTTTGCAGAAAGAATAAAAAAGTATGCATAGTAATACCAACAACAAATGGCATCACTGTAAGTGCCCTCACTTATAATCAATAGTTAAAGTCTAGGATTTAAAATATTGCTCTTTGTATGAAAATACAGAAAGCGCTTCATAAAGTTTACAACTCTGGTTGAATCAGTTGTGATACTCTGAAATTTTTAAAACTATAGTTTTCATAGCATGTTTAGTTTTATAGAAACACTGAACAAAAAATGCAGTTTCCATATATCCTCTTGTTAGGTTTTATATCTGATATCCCACCAAAACCTTCTGCACTCATGGGTGGGACTTTTAGGAGGTGACTGGCTCATGGAGGCATAATGCTCATCAGAGGATCTGCCCACTAATGAATTTACAGCTAAACGTGATGTTGGGAGGTGAAGCCTGCTTGGAGGAGGTGGGTCACTTGGGACATGACCTGGAAGAGTCTATCTCTTTCCTCCCTGATCCCTCTTTCTGCTTATGCTGCCATGCCCTAGCCCCTTCTCTTCTGCCATGCCCCTGTGTCACTCCACCCTGCCTTAGAGCCAGCCAACTATGGCCTGAAACATCTACAAACTGTGAGCCAGATAAACACTTCATCTTTAGAGTGGTGGGTATTGGATATTGTGTCTCATTGAAGAGAAAGTAACTACCGCACATCTCTTCATGACCTCTTATGACCTTCATTTTATTCATTAAGAGCTTGCATTGTTGTGGGGCATTTGCTGTCATTAATGGATCAACACCGATATATTTATGTTAAATGCATTATATTGTTTACAATAACATACATATTTGTGTTATAGAGATGAGTTTTGCCAACTGTGTAAAGGCATGTATTTACAACTAAATTAACATACAGAATAGTTTCACAATACTGAAAATTTACTGTACTTCAGCTATTTACCCTCCATCTCCCTCCACCACACTTTGGCAACTATGTGCCTTCTGTAGAAAGTCATACAGTTGCTGTCATACAATATATAGCCTTTTCAAATAGCCTCCTTTTACTTAGAAAAGTATTTAAATTTTGTCCAGGTCTTTTCATGTCTTCATAGTTCATTTCTTTTCATTCTAAAATTATGTAGTGCATTCCATTCTGCAGAAATACAGGTGGTTTGTTTATCCACTTGACTGTTGAATAATATCTTGGTAGCTTATATTTTTGAAGTAATTATAAACAGAGCTAATATAAGTGTTTGCACACCTAAAATATGTGTGCTGGTGAACATCTGTAAACTGAGCACTCAGGAGGATGGGGCAGGAGGATAGTGAGTTCAAGATGAGTATGAAACACATTGTGACTTTAGGGCCAGCCTGCTCAATATAACAACATCCTGTCTCAGAAACAAAACAAAAACCTGTGTACCAGGTATTTTCTATATAGATATAAATTTATAATTTATTTGTATATAGATCAAGGAGTTCAGTTGCTAAGCAATATAGTAAGCCCATATTTACCAAAACATTCCTTCAAAATGGATAAGCCTCAGTAATGAATGAGAATTCCTGATTTTCCCCTGACATTTTCATTGGTATGTGAATGTTTGATTTTAGATATTTGAATAGATATATAATGGTTTATCATTGTTTTAACTTGAAATGACCTAGTTACATATATAAAATGATTATTTGTCATGTGTACTTACTTATTGGGATTTCTGTTTAAATCTTTTGCTTATTTTTTAATACTTGTTTTGTTGATAAATATAAGAGATTTGTACATGTTTTTGGAAGAAAGTGTCTCATAACACGTGTTTTGCTAATATATTATTTAGTCTTTTTTCATTCTTTTAGCTTGAGGTGACTTGGTGAGCATATTTTAAATCTTGATACAGTTCTTCATATTTTTCTCATTTATGTTTACAGTTTTTTAAATTCTTATAAATTATCACTTGTGGAAAGATGACAGAAATATTCTGTATATCAAAACATATTGGAATATTTTTTTTAGGTGTGTTAGGCTTATCTAAAGCTATAGCACAGCATTCACTTTTTCCTACTATATCTATACTTCACTCTATTTTCCACCTTCACTGTCTTCTAAACAGCTCATGGACACTTCCTTCTACTCATATGCATTTATTATTTTTAATTAATTTTACATCACATTTTTAAGTATTCATTGAGATCTATTTTTCCATATAGGTAGCTGAATAATCTGACACCTTTCGTTAGAACACTTTTTAATACTATTGAATAGCATTGCTAACTTCATTTTAAAAAAGTCAAGATGTGAACTATTTATTAATTTTCCTGTTTTCATGCCTTTCCTGCAATGCCTTGGTTGCTGAAGCTACTTTCTCTTATCTCCAAATGTGACTGAAGGTTCATTTTGAATCCATTCTCTATACTACATACAAGCCAGAAAGTACTTATAAGTAAAATTTCAAGGACATATCAGTGTTCACAGTTTCTGTTTCCTTTATCTGAAGAATCACACAGCCAGATTCTCTCAGGTATCAAATACATAAAAGTGTTTGTTCTGTGTATTTTTTTCAGTGTCCATACATTATGTACCACAGGAGGTCTAGGCCAGTATCAGATACTCTACTATGGCTTGATAGATGTCCTATTGCACTTTTATTTTCCTTGAAATATACAGCTTTTTAAGTCATTGGCTTAGTCTCAGCTAGCTTCACTTCATGAAAAGTTTTTTTTGTTTTGTTTTGTTTTGGAATGGGGATCAAACTCAGGATCTTGTGCCTGTGGAACCACTGAGCTAAATCACTGGCAAGTTTTATCATTTACATCTTATTTCATCAAGTCTAGGATTTCTGGAAAGAAGACAGTTCATTAATGTGCTTTATGTGGCGGTCCAGCCATCACATCACAAACATACCTGAGTTGGGGAGTGAGGGTTAAGAAAGGAAAGAACACTCAAGCCTGAGGGGAGACCAAGAGAAGTCTTATTTATTTCACAGAATCAGCTCCTTTTAAAGGCACATCAACAGGAAGCACCTGACTCCTACAGATAACATCAGATCTTTGGCTATCTCTTTGAGTTTCTCCCATGCAGGGTTAAAAACAAGTTTAACATGTGCAGTCCTTAAAAAGGAACAAATGTTAACAAATGCTAATTAGGAACATCCTGACCACACATTGTGTCAATGCCTTGATTATAAAGAAAGAAGTTATCTTTCAAAAAGCCAGTGGGCCATGACTGGCTCCCACATTTCCCCCTTTTTTATTATATTTAGAGCAGGGACTTTCCCAGCTCGGCAGAGAGGCTGTGCCTGTCTTAGGTGAGAAATGTCCAGAGAAATCCCTTACCCATCATCAAGCCATGAGAAGTTTAATACTCATGCTCTGTCTTAGGTTGGATATTTCTCCATAATTCTCTTACCTGAGCATTAACACAAGACATTATATTAGAGGCCCCTATGCCAACAATATTGAAACTAAGGCTAGTAACTTTTACATCTGACCATAAGTGTATTTCTCCCAATGCAGCAGCAAGTTTTCAAATGTTGTTTTGAGAAAAACCTGAATCTGTTTACCAAAGTCCTGCAGATAAGCTTAAGTCTGTGGAATTTCGAAGTGACCAGTCCAAAACTTTCAAGATGTGTCATTAAATAACCTTTCCTGAGGTATAGTAACATAACACATTTTCCATAAAATTGTAGTATTAAGGACTGTGGAGGTTCACCAGTCCCATTAAATCTTTGTTCTGGATAAAGAAGGGAAACTTTTTGCTTTTTGGAATGAAATTTCCACTTGTGCAATGAGACACATCCTGGAGCTTTCTCTGCTGTTTCAGTGTTGAAGTCCCAATCTAGTCTCCTCAGTGGAAACCCAGATTCAAGCTGTTCAGGGATAGTGGTGGGTCTATAAATGTACCTGTAACCATAAGTAGGTGGAGCAGAAGAGAGGGGAGAATACCTGAACCAAAAGGTTATTATCATAAATAGTATGCTGGAAAACCTGCATGGTCAAACAATATGAATACATTTTGTATACCAGAAAAGTAGCAATAATAATTATTATAATTATATGAAATCTTATGTCCTGTAATGTGGCTTTGTATCAACAGGATCTTCCTTTTTTTTTTTACAGAAATTATATTTTGAAGATAACCATCATAAACATGTTACAATAACATATTTAGAATTCAGCCTTTTGATGATAACCAATGTAAACATTTCTAACAACATATTTAACAAAGCATATCTTTTTATAAGGCTATGAAAATTATTTTGGTAGCTCCCATTAGTGAACAAAGATCAGAATAAATTTTCTGAGCAGCTGCTTCTTTATTTACCAACAGGAGTGTATCCAAACTTAAAGGTTTATATTTAATTATCTTTTAAGTTTTTTGTTTAATCCTATAAAGCCAGGTTGTAGAAATCAACAATCTATTTGTATTTGACATCATTCTAATAAAAAACATAATTGGACAAACATTTTTGAACACTTAGACAGACAAACATATAAGACAATTTAAAGGAGTGCACTCAGATGGTTTTGGCCAATTGAATTATAAAATCTTTTAGTTATGACTAGTCAAAACTTTTCCAGGTCAAAATTAACAGAGATCTCTTAGGGTTAAAGGAATGAAAGCTCTTATTGACTGTAAATGTAAACCTTTTATAACAAACTTGAAACCAACAAGCAAACATAAATAAATCATTTCCACATACCTTCTCTACATACGTAGGCCTTCTGGTCTTGTATATATTTCTTTACCTGTTTTTAACAAGATGAACATACAAAAACCTTTCATGTCAAAAGTATAACTCTTACTTATAGCTTTCCTAATATTTTTCTGTCTCATTTAATATTAACCTTCTATAACAAACTTCAGTTTAAAGTGTCCTTTTTCTGTTTTCAGATTGTTACATCTTAAAATTTGACTGGCTGCCAATAGAACATTATTAACCTTGAATTTTTAGAAAAGAGCAAGTTAACCCTACAATTACAGTTTAAGAATTTGCAATTCACAAGAAGTGTTACCAAAATTAAATAGTTTTTACTAGCAGCCTACTGTCATAGAGCAGTTTGATCAACTACTAGGCTGGGTTGTTTTGAAATCTCTTTAATTATGGGGAATCCAAGGTCAGCTGCAGTCCAACGGACCTCCTGGAAATTACTTAAAATCAAGGTGAGGGGGGTAGATGAGCTTCTTTTCAACTTGTCAGAAAATTCAAAATAAGCGATCAGACAATTAAGGAAACAAAGGAGTCCAAATAAGATATAGGACCAAGGCTTATGAAAACCAAACCAAAAGTAGAACCAGAGGTGTCATGAGCAGTTCCCTCTAGATTTTTTTTAAACCAAAAGGATGGTGTCCTGACCAAGGGGGTTTGGGAGGTCTCCCAACCCCTGTGATGCAGAGTCCATTAGCAGATCTGCCTGGATCTGTAGGCCTCCAAAATGATCTGGATCACAAGTTACTAATTAACAATTGTCAGACATTAACAGGAAGAGGAAGACACAGAAGCAAAACAAAAGGAACAAGCACTCACCAATTGGTTTGTAAAGTTTAAGTGCTCAATGCTGTAGGGATCTTTTAGGGGCAGCTTCGATCTCTAGCAAGCATCTCATAATTAGTATTTAACCCTCTCTGTGTCCTATTTAATTTTGCTGTTTTTTGACACTGTTTTCCAAATTCAGTCTTCTACAAAAGGAAATTGCCCTGCCAGGCAAGCTTTAGCTATTTGTTTTCAATCAAAAGGAGGTAAAGCATCAGTTGTCAGAGAATCAAGCATTGCTAAAGTAAAAGAGGCTGTTGGTCCATATTGGCCCCAAGCCATTTTCATTTTTTTAAAATTGTTTAAAAGGAATTGGAGCATGTTAATGAATGGGGTTTTCCTGAGTATTTCGAGCATCAAAGATGGGCAGATAAGGGAAAATCCAGATAAATCCTTCTCAATATTTATAACTTGTTGTAAGTCTTGTTGAACAGGGGACAAAAGAGGTTGGGAATTAAATCTTTCTCAATATTTAAAGCTTGTTGTAAGTCTTGTTGAACAGGGGACAAAAGAGGTTGAGAATTAATTGATCCTAACAGGTTTTTTTTAACTTTTAAGGGGCCATGAAGCTACAGCAATCAAAGAGGGCTCTCTCTCCCTTTTTTTTTTTAACGTCTGGGATCCAAACTATCTCTGATGAGAGTCCACAAACTAAAAGCATCCACAGGTAACTTGCTAGGTCCATGTGTGGCATAATAATCCTGTAATTGTTTTCCTACCTTACTCCACATATCTAAGTTTACAGTGCCTTCTTCGGGGAACCAAGGACAAACCATTTCAACAAATTCAAAAAAAATTACACAATTGCTGGTACCCTACTCTAGCACCACCGACACACAATAAATCTTTAAGCATATGTACAAAAAAGCATGCAACTATTGCAGGCTCCCATTTTTAATATTTACAAGAAAATTCATCGCTCCTTACCTTTTTGTTGAGGCCTCATTCTTCTCTGTGGTGTCCTTCACTGGATCCCTCGATACTCAGGTATCGAGGCACCACTTGTGGTGGTCCAGCCATCACATCAGGAACATGCTTGACTTGGGGAGTGAGGATTAAGAAAGGAAAGAACACTTCAAGCCTGAGCAGAGACTAAGAGAAGTCTGATTTATTTCATAGAAACAGCTCCTTTTAAGGCACATTAACAGGAAGCACCTGACTCCTACAGAGAACATCAGATCTTTAACAGGAAACACCTGACTCCTACAGATAACATCAGATCTTTGGCTAGCTCTTTGAGTTTCTCCCATGCAGTGTCAAAAACAAGTTTAACTCCTTTCTTCCCATTTCTCAATGTCAGTAATCTTATTAGGATCTTATGTATTATTGCAGATTATTCACACCAGGGAAACTATTTGGTATTTACACATGTGTGACTTATTTATTTCACTCACTAGTATATCTTCAATATGTATCCATTTTCCTATGAATGAATCAAGACTTGTCATGTAGAGGTACAAGATCCCAACAATGAATGTAACTGTACTGTATCCCTAAAATGTACCAATAAACTCAATTAAAGCTGAAAAAAATAAAATAAACAAGTTTAACACATGCATTCCTTAAAAAGAAACAAATGTTAACAAATGCTAAGTAGGAACATCCTGACCACACATTGTGTCTATGCCTTGATTATAAAGAAAGAAGTTATCTTTCAAAAAGCCAGTGGGCCATGACTGGCTCCCACAGCTTTATAGTATTTTTTTAAAGAATGCATATATTGTATCTACTGTGCAGTCTCATACATTGATATATTGTCTCTGCGTTGTTTTCAATTAATTACCTCTATAAGATTGTACAGAGGATACCAGGAGCACTGACTCAGACTGTATTAGAACATTCTGCCTCTAATTATCCTATATGTCAATCTAATGTCAATTCCAAGAGTCTTCAGTAACTTCTAACACATTAAGACTCTTGCAGGGCTGGGAATTTAGCTAAGCGGTTCGGTGGCCTGCCTTGCAAGTGCAAGAACCTGAGTTCAATCCCCAATACCCCCCCAAAAAAAAGACTCTTGCATACTTGCTATCTCCTATTAACTGTACACAATCATTCATTGTATATTCACTGTAGATCACTGA
Source organism: Fukomys damarensis (assembly GCF_012274545.1). Classification (NCBI taxonomy): domain Eukaryota; kingdom Metazoa; phylum Chordata; class Mammalia; order Rodentia; family Bathyergidae; genus Fukomys; species Fukomys damarensis. The sequence goes on along the minus strand of NW_022900948.1, from coordinate 8,422,585 downwards.
TTAGAAATTAAATAATAGTTTAAAAATAAGCAATCATAAGCGACATCTAATTCATAATAGAGATTGGGTTTTTTAATCTGTATTCTGATGCTCTGTGAATGTTTGTTTTTTCTGTCTTTACCTAGTTGTAATTCATATTCTAATTCTGCTTCTGAACATATTCCATTTCTAGGTATTACCAGTCTGAGCTCATGAAAAATACAGCATTATGAAGAGCAAAATGAACACAGTGCATTGTATATTATATTATATTATATTATAATCAGAGCATATAATGGCTCTGGTTATGAAGAAACATATTAGAGAAAATATAAATTTTTATAGTACTTCCTTTTTCTCACAGACTCTATGTGCATAAGATAGGGAAATGTATTAGATTCTCCAGAGCAATATAAATAAGATATATATAGAGATAGAGATGTGAAAGATCATGGTTAAAAAGGTGGAGAAGTCCCATAACATATCAAGAAGAGACTCAAGAAAGCTACTGGTATGAATCAGTCTCAGTTCAAAGGCCTGAGAACTAAAGGTGCTGTGGGTATTAGTTTTGAAATATGAATACTTCAGAGCCAGGAGCTGTGGTATCTGAGGACTGGAGAGTACAGATGTTCCAGTTTAAGAAGAGAGAATGATTTATTTTGTTCTACTCAGGCCATTGTGTGATTGGATTATGGGTGAAGGTGGATCTTTACTCATTCTATTGATTCAAATGTTGTGTTAATCTTTTCCAAAAATACCCTCACATATTTCAAAAAAAATGTTTATGAGTAACTGCATATTTGCTAATGCAATTAAACCAACTCAATCAATTCCATCATCAAAAGGAGAGTACCTGATCTTTATGAAACTGTCTGCCTGAGCCTAAGTCCTGCTTCAAAGCTTCTGCCCTTGTGCCATGAAAATGTTTCTGCACATGAAGTGTTTATGAATCAGTATTTTATAATTTTATAAATAATTTAAGAGAAAAGCATATGTTGATAAATTAGGCTGTGCTAACAAATAATCATCTTTACATAAATATATAGATTTGTTTTTTTAATTTCAAGATTCAGATTTAGATGATAAAACCAGAGAGCTCCTTGATAAAATTTTAAAGCAAAGGCATTTATACTTGATATAAATATTATATGCACATATAAATACATGTATACTCGCCAATATCTATACAGATATGTTTTATAATATTACTGTGGCTCCTAAAAATTGTTAATATTCTAGTATGATGGAATTTTATGCTTGAAATTTGACAATATGTTGCATTTTAATTTGCAGTTGTTAAAGCTAAATTTGCATCAATGAAGTGGCATTGAGGTAGGATAAAAGATGTAAAAGGCAAAAAGGAAACATGGAAATAGCAAAAAAATGTCCTTTTAAGAAGACTGCAATTTTTAGTAATCAGCTATATTTATCCAAGGTGATCCATATCATCATTCCTTTGGTTAAATACAGACTCCTTTGCTATCAGATCTGTCACACTCAAAATTTTTCAATACTAAAAGTTTGTAAAAATTGGCTTAATTGAAAAAGTAAGGAGCAGGATGTTGAGGCTAAGATAAAGGAACAGATTAAGCAGAATAAAAGCATGGTTAAATTAACTATTTTTAGAAACCCATTGTCCCCACCTATAAAATGGAATAGTCTCAGACTGTTGGCCCTTCAAGACAAGTTTAAATGTTCCCAGTTCCAAACTGCTAACTTATCTCATTTCTTTGAGCACTTGCACTTCACTCTTCAGTCTCTTTCTCCCCCTCTCCCTCTCCCTCTCTCCTCCTTTCAGGAGCCACTGGGGAGAAATGATTCCACAATTAAATTATGATTAGGGTCCTATGAGGCCTTGTATTCTTGCCTGTGAGTCCACTATGGCAATGCCAAAACACAACTCTATTATGCTTCTGGTTGCAGCTGAGGTCTCAATGGTCCTGTGATGCTGTGATTCTCAAGAGCAAGGTTACATGAAGACATCCTGCTTCTTTAACTGAGAGATAATACAAAAAGCAAAAGGTTTCACCTGGTGAGGGGCAAATTTCTTATCAGCTTAACTCATCCAACCTACTATTGTAAGAACCTGTTTGCTCATCTTATGGTCCTAATCAACATCAACTTCTCATCAAGCCAGGGCTTTAGCTCAGTGGCACCACAACTACCTCTCAAGTGCCAGGCCTTGAGTTTGATCCCCTACTACCTAAATAAATAAATATAAATAGATAAAATTTAAAAGTAAAAAACATAAACTCCTCACTGACCTAAGATTCTCATCAGCCTAAGGTCCTTATTATCATAGCATTACTGCCACCCTGCAAGTCTCCTGTTATGTCCTGTTGCCCTATTCACAATCATTCCAGCCAAGTGTTCTATCATTGAGTCACTGTTTTTTAGCAATGCTGTCTATACAGCCTTTCCAACAACTGAAAAACTTGAGAGATAAAAACAGAAGTAAACCCCTAGATAATTCTTTCAGAGAACCTGCAGAAAGGTCAAACAAACACAAGATCTTGGGAACAAGATCGGCTCTGCTTCCTGTGTTGCCAGGTACTCACACTTGAAATGCTGGCACTCAAAACTACCAAAATAACTAGGCATGGTGGTGCATGCCTATGATCCCAGCATTTGGGAGGCTGAGGCAGAAGTATCACCATGAGTTAAAGGCCAGCCTGAGCTACATAGTCAATTTAAGGCCAGCCTGAACTACATAGGGGACCCTCTCTCAACAAACAACAAACAAACAAACAACAGAACAAAACTACAAAAGTATCAGGGAAGTAGACAAAACCAAAATGCTACAAAACTCTTCTGTTATGTCGTTTAAATTACCTTTATTCTCTTTAAGAATTACTTGATTGCTGTAAACTTGACTGTCTGAAGAGTTTAGACAATTCTGATCATATTCATTAGTATTTTCCTTCCAATATTTCTAGGATGAGACAAACATTGAAGGTCTTTAGTCTAACATTTTGAAAGACATCGTTGCTACCATTGGCTCTTATTTAGAATGTAAAATTATTTGGAAGTTAAACATTTTCAAAAGGTACTTAGTAGGGCTGGGCACGGTACTTCATGCCTGAATCCCAGCATTTGGGAGACTGAGGCAGAAAGATTGCCTGGAGTTCAAGCCCAGCCTGGGATAAATAGTGAGTTCAAAGCTCGGCTGAACTGTAGGGAGATCCTGTCTCACAAAACAAAACAAAAAGTCAAGATACATAGTAGATAGTTATAATAGTTATAGCAGTCTCCCAAAAATGTTTTTATAACATTATCCTCTACTGTTTCTTGGTTAATTACTGTGTGTTTATGCATGGTCTCATGCTCAGTAGTGGAATTGAATTTATGAAAGGCATTTACCTACTTCAAAAAGTCAGCATATTCAGAAGAAGCATATCAGTAAACTGCCAGATACTTAGGGGATATGAGTTAGAAATTGTCACATTTTTGTTGATGTATCTATTTACTTTTAGATGGAAAATAAATGTTGAGTTCTTGTACAATTAATAGATACTGCTTTGAAGAATTTTACACAAAGTAAGAAATAAATATGGACAACTGGCCATTATGCATAGTTGTGGGAATATTTCATACTCCAAGTGAAGAGATCTGTAGCATGGAAGTGGGGGTCTATAGGCTAAATTGGGATTTTTGCTTATATATAAGGCAAAATACAAATCTTAATATATTGTATCTGATGTTGACTCACAGGAAAGAAAACATACAAACTCATCTCTATGTTCAGATGAGAAGATGGAGACAAAAAAACTTAGTGCATCCTTTAATCGCCATGTCCTCAAAATAAATGCAGAGATGTTTATAAAAGCCTAGGGTGAGGGCTGGGGATTTTGGCTCAGTGGTTCCGCAGCCTCCTTCATAAGCACAAGAGCCCAAGTTCAATTCCCAGTACAAAAAAAAAAAGAAAAGCCTAAGCCTAAGGTAACATGGCATGCTAGTATGATTCAAGCCTATATTATATTTATCTGTAAGAATTGTACTTCTTAAGATGTAAGAAGAATTTCTGAAAATCAACTGAGCTAGAAAATTAATATTTTCTTTCACATTTTGTAGCATCCCTGGCTTCATCACTTTATTTAAAGCATTACCTCAGTTTACATACACAGGATGCACACATACACTTACTTGTGTTTGACAAAATATTAGTACAATTTTTATTTCAAAGCCCTGAAGAACAATTTCACTGAAGACTAGTACAAAACTCTTGTGTTTCTATAAGGATGGTTTACTTGGGATTCACTTAATTCCATCACTAATATAGTTTGCTTCTTCTATGAAGTAGACAATTAAGGAATATTCCCTGGAACATGATGGCAATTAGAAGCAACACAGTGGAGCAGACATGACCCAAGTTCTCATTACTTCTGTGACAATGGCATTATTAGCAGTAGGAGCTGAAGGTGGTGGCACAAATCTGTAATGGAAGTTTCCTTGTGGAATTATGAATATATCTTGGAACTAGACAGATAATTTGCTGGCACATCATGGAAGTTCTAAGTGTTATTATATTGTTCACTTAAATTGATCAACCTTTTGTAATGTAATTGTTACCTTAATGAAGCAAGAAAAAAATGTTTTAAATGGATTATGCCAGAGGCTGCTTTTAATTTTTTTAAAATAATGTTACTCTGAATGTCCAATAAATCTAACCCATATATTCACTTCTAAAAACCCTGAAGAGAGTCTATTAACCTCATTATTAAGATCCTTTTTCTCTCCATAGGTTTTCCACACAGTAAGTTCTGTGTCTAGTTGGGTCTAATAACAAGAGAAAGAGTGTTCTTCAATTTAATATCATCTTAGATCAATAAATTCCCCTCAATCTTGGATAATTTAACTGGTTGAGGGAAACTGAGGTAAAACAGAGGACTACTTTACATTTTATTACTATCCTCTGTCCATTCCTACTCTTTACCTGGTCACCAGCCCAGTAATTATATGATGAGTTGTTACATGATTCAGAACTATGTTTAAACAAAAGGATGACTGTTTTTAAAAGGAACTGTTTCTCACAACAGTCACTTGAAACAAACAAAATTTGTAAGACAACATATACCATAAGAATCTAGAGGAAAGAACTAATATTCTCTCTTATCTTCTTGAGTATTGAGCACATCTGTATAGAATTCATATAACTCAGCCTCTATGATGTTGAGAGTTTGTAATAGTTGAAACAAATACCAAAAACATTTTTTTCCTATTAGAATATATAAATGGATATAAGAAAAAATTAAATAATGAAAGAATTAATGAAAACATAATATTTTATAGAATGTTAGAGCCAATGGTACCTGAAAGAAGATCTGTTGGAACCTAAATAAATACTTTTTAAAGTTCATTTTTATTAATACACACTTGCAATTTTCAATGTCTATACTCTTTTAAAGGAGTACATATATGTACTTAGCATGTCAGAATAATTTTCATTCCCACTCCAATCCCCTTTTTCTCCCTGATACTTTTACTGCATTTTCATTGCATTTTGTCTGTTCATGTTTTGAATACATAATGATTTCATGCATTGTGGATAGCTGGTACACATACACATGTATCTCAATTCTTTCTTCTTGCTCTCCACTCCCCTTGTTTCCTCTCCTTCACTTTCTTGGATCCATTCCCATTTACAAAAGAACTATCTTCTTATTTCTTTTTCTGTCTTTTATTTTGCTGTTTGTTTTACTTTTTTCTTTGGTTTTTCTCATATGAGAGAACTCATACATTATTTAAACTTATGTGTCTGAATTATTTCAATGAACATCATGTTTTCAAGTTGCATCCATTTTCCTAAAAATGACTTGAATTTATTCTTTATAGCTAAGTAGTATTCCTTTATGTGTACATTTTTGTTACCTATTTATCTGTTATGGACGTATATGCTGCTTCCAAGATTTAACTACAATGAATTGTGCTACTAAAAACATTGGTTCATATGTGTCCTTATAATATGTTTAACTCTTTGGGAATGATGTCTAAAAGGGGAATTGCTAGGTTGAATGGAATTTCTATTTTAGTTTTTTGAGACATTTCATACTGATTTCCATAACTTTGTACTATTCTACATTCTGATTGGCAATGTGGAAGGATTCCTTTTTCACTGCAGCCTCTCCATCATTTGTTATCCTTTGATTTTTTGATGATTGCCATTCTTTCTTGTGAAAGATAAAGTATCAGGGTTGTGTTATTCTTCATTTCTTTAATGGCCATTTATGGTGAGCACTTTTTCATGTTTTTATAGGCTATTCATATTTCTTCTTCTGAGAAGTATCTATTCATTTCAACTGTAATTATATCACTGGGTCTTTTGGGGTTATAATATTTTTGAGCTCTTTATATATTCTAGATATCAATGCTTTGTCCAAGTTGTTGCTGGAAAAAAATGTTTCCATTCTGTAGCTTATTTCTTTATTCATTGTCTCCTTTGCTGTACAGAAAATTTTAATTTGATATGATGCCCATTTATTGGCTCTTTCTATTATTTTTTGTGCAACTGGAGTTCTGTTCAGATAGTCCTTGCCGGTGTGTATGACTTCAAGAATTTACATATTTTATCTTTCAGCCCATCAAGAATTTTTGTTTTAATGTTCAGATCTTTGATGCATTTTGTTTTTAGTAAATTGTGAGAGATATAGATCTAGCTTCAATATTCTGTGTGGAAATATCCACTTATCCCAGCACAATTTGTTAAAGAGGCTATATTTGCTCCAGTGTATGTTTTTTCTCCTTTGTTGAAGATCAGGTGGTATGGTGCCCTATCCCCAGTACCAGAAGAAAAAAAAAAAAAAAAAAAAAAAAAAAAAAAAACAA